>NC_050450.1:17441675-18112262 GCF_903995425.1 Onychomys torridus | reverse complement strand
CAGCCCAGGGTCTACAGAGTAAGTTCCAGGACAGCCTGGGCAACACAGAGAAACTGTCTTGAAAACCATTAAAAAAAAAAAAAAGACCAGTCTGAGCTACATAGCAGGACACTGTCCTAAAATGTCATATTTAGTTCTCTGTTTTTCTGAATGCCTGTCATCATTACTCATAATAGTCGAAATTAGTTGAAATTTTAATCGATCATATATTCTTTAAAATTATATTATATTTAGGGCTGAAGAGATGGGTCAGAGATTAAAAGCACTTGCTACTCTTGCAGAGGACCCCAGGATCAGTTCCCAACACCCACATGGCAGCTCACAACCATCTTTAATTCCAATTCCAGAAGGTCAGATGCCTTCTTCTGGCCTCTATGTGCACCAGGCAGGCTTGTGATACACAAATATACATGCAGGCAAAACCCAATACACATAAAATACATTTAAAAAGAGAAATTTAGAAATATGCATGTTTAAACCAAGATGGCTTTTCCTAAGATTTCTATTAACTAATTAGTTTCTATCAAATGTTCAACAAAATAATCTATAGTTTCAAGGAAGAATATTCAAGGATATTAGAAATATCTGTGTATACTTCTTCCTTTCTGCCATTACCGTGCAGCCCAAAGTTTTCTCCGCAATGCTTCCTGTGAGACTGCAGGAGTGGAGGGTCCCAGTGTGGTCAGTAAGATCAACTAGCACATCAAAACTGAGAAAAAAGGACTTAAGTCTGGAGGAATCCTTGTTGCAAATTGCACAAGTGTTGGAGGCTTCATTTACAATATAGCCACAGCTGGAACTGAGAAGAAACAAAGTTATTCAAAAGATAATGGTCCTCAATGTCAAATTTGATCTCTAGCAGTATTGTATCTTTAACAGTCTAATAACATTAAAAATGTTCTAAAATTCCAGAGGTTAGTATCTTTACTATGAAACTAGACACACAAATCCATCCTGTGCCAAAACTATATAGAACATACATACACAAGGACAACATGTAAATCTGGGGACTTGGATGAGATGATCAGAATGATGACTTCACTGTCCTGATGGAAGAAAGGCATTACACCTTGCAAAATGTAACTTTAGAGTGCATTGGACAAAGGATAAGAAAGATCTCTCTGTTCTTTTGTTTGTATTGATTGAGAGTTTTCTGTTTTGAAGACAGGGTCTCATGTAGCACAAGCCAGCTTTAAATTCATGATCTTCCTACCTCCACTTCCCAACTGCTAGGATTACAGAAGGGTACCATTACACCAGGCTCTATTGCTGTGGATATCGCTCTGTATAAATAAAATGCTGTTTGGCCAGTGGCCAGGCAGGAAGTATAGGCTGGACAAGAGAGAAGAGAATTCTGGGAAGTGGAAGGCTGCAGGGGAGACACTGCCAGCCACTGCCATGAGAAGCAACATGTAAAGACACCGGTAAGCCACAAGCCATGTGGCAAAGTATAGACTAACAGAAATGGGTTAATTTAAGATAGAAGAAGTAGATAACAAGAAGCCTGCCACAGCCATACAGTTTGTAAACAATATAAGTTTCTGTGTGTTTACTTGGGTGGTTCTGAGCATCTATGGGCCTGGCGGGTGAGAGAGATTTGTCCTGACTGTGGGCCAGGCAGGAAAACTCTAACTACACTCTATCTCTATATTTTTTAAATTTATATTTTTTTTTATTTTACATCCCAGCCACAGTTTCCCCTCCCTCCTCTCCTCCCAGTCCCTTCCACTACCCTCCTCTGTTCCCACCCCCCAGTCCACTCCCCCTCTGTTCCTGTTCAGGAAGGGACAGGTCTCCAATTAACAAAACATGGCATATCAAGCTGCAGTAAGACTAAGCACTTCCCCATGTGTTAAGGCTGGGCAGGGCAACCCAGTATAAGGGATACGTTCCTAAAAGCCAGTAAAAGAGAAAAGCCAGACAGTGATGGCACATGCCTTTAATCTCAGCACTAGGAAGGCAGTGGATCTCTGTGAATTCAAGGACAGCCTGGTCTACAGAGCGAGTTCCAGGACAGGCTTCAAAGCTAAACAAAAAACAAACAAACAAACAAAAAAAAACCATAACAACAACAACAAAAAAGAGACTGAGATAGCCACTGTTCCCATTGTTAGGAGTCCCACAAGAGGCCTAAGCTACACAACTGTAATATACATGCAGAGTACCTAGGTCAGCCCCTATAACAGCAAGATCTGAACAATCCAAACACAGCTAAAACACAATAAAATGACCTTTAAATGACTTTATGAAGATATAGAGTTCTTTAAAGAGGCTATGAAAAAGAAAAAAAAAAACCCTTAAAGAGCTGATCTCCAGAATATATAAAGAACTCAAGAAACTAAACATCAAAATACCTAACAGTCCAATTTAAAAAAAAAAAAAATGGGCTACAGAGCTAAACAGAGAATTCTCAACAGAAGAATCTCAAATGGCCAAAAGACATTTTAGGAATTGCCCAACATACTTAGTCATCAGGGAAATGCAAATCAAAACAACTCTGAGATACCACCTTACACCTGTCAGAATGGCTAAGATCAAGAACACTGAAGATAGCTTATGTTGGAGAGGATTCGGATCAAGGGGAACACTCCTCCACTGATGGTGGGAATGCAAACTTGTACAGCCACTTTGGAAATCAGTATGGTGGTTTCTCAGAAAATTGGGAATCAGTCTTCCTCAAGACCCAGCTATACCACTCTTGGGCATATACCCAAGGAATGCTCAATCATACCACAAGGACACATGCTCAACTATGTTCACAGCAGCATTATTTGTAATAGCTAGAACCTGGAAACAACCTAGATGCCCCCCAACTGAAGAATGGATAAATAAAATGTTGTACATATACACAATGGAGTACTACTCAGCAGAGAAAAACAATGACATCATGAGGTTTGCAGGCAAATGGATGGAACTAGAAAATATCATCCTAAGTGAGGTAACCCAAACTCAGGACAAACATGGTATGTACTCACTCATAAGTGGATACTAGATATAAAGCAAAAAATAACCAGACTGCAACCCACAGCTCCAGAGAGGATAACTAGTAAGGAGGACCCTAGGAAGGATGCATGGATTGCCCAGCGATGGAGAGATGGATGAGATCTACTTGAGTAAACTGGGAGTGGGGGGGCAGTAAATGGAGGGCAAGGGATGGGGGATGAGAGCTTAGGGAAGCAGGAGGTTCGAGCTGGATCAGGAACAGTGGGAGAGCAAGGAGAGAGATACCATGATAAATGAAGACACCATGGGAATAGGGAAAAGCAGAGTGTTAAGGAGGTTCCCAGGAATCCACAAGGATGATCCCACCTTAGACTACTGGCAATAGTTGAGAGGGTGCCTGAGCTGACCTACTCTGGTGATCAGATGGCTGAATACCCTAACTATTATCATAGAACCCTCATCCAGTGACTGATGGAAGCAGATGCAGAGATCCACTGCCAGGTTCCAGGCAGATATCTAGGAGTCCAATCAATGATAGAGAGAAGGGATTCTATAAGCAAGAGATATTGAGACCATGATTGGGAAAAGTACAGAGACAACTAGTCAAACTAGTGGTAACTGTAGACCAATAGCTGAGGAGCCCCCATGGTACTGTACTAGGCCCTCTGGATAAGTGAGACAGTTGTTTAGCTTGAACTGTTTAGGGGGCCCCAGGGAGTGTGATAGGGACCTGTCCCTAGTGCATGAGCTGGCTATTTGGAACCCAGTGCCTATGATGAGACACTTTGTGCAGCCTTGGTGCAGAGAGGAGGGGCTTCAACCTGCCTCAACTGAATGTACCAGGCTCTGCTGACTCTCCATGGGAGACCTTGCCTTGGAGGGGGTGGGAATGGGGGGGAAGGTAGCAGGGAGGCTGGGAAGAAGGTGGGACTGGGGAATCTGTGGTTGGTATGTAAAATGAATAGAAAATCTCTTAATTTAAAAAAAAAGGAAAAATCAAAATAAAAGAAAAAAAATCCTTTAAAGAAATTGAAGAAAACACACACAGAAAAAATGGAGGAAATCAATAAATCCCTAGAAGAAAGCCAAGAAAACAAATAAACAGATGAAGAAAACTGTTCAAGACTTGAAAATGGAAATAGAAGCAATAAAGAAAATACAAACCAAAGGAATCCTGGGAATGGAAAACGTGGATAAGCAAACAGGATCTAGAGGAAATAGATTCATCAGTCAAAGAAAATGTTAAGTCTAAAAAATTCCTACACAAAACATCCAGTAAATCTGGGGCACTACGCAAAGACCAAATATAAGAATAATAATAGCCAAGCGGTGGTGGCCCACGCCTTTAATCCCAGCACTCAGGAGGCAGAGGCAGGTGGATCTCTGTGAGTTCGAGGCCAGCCTGGGCTACCAAGTGAGTTACAGGACAGCAAGGACTAAACAGAGAAACCCTGTCTTGAAAAAAAAAAAGTTTCAAACTGTGTGTCAGTAGTGACACACGCCTTTAATCCCAGTGATCCAGAGGCAGAGGCAGGTAGATCTCTGTGAGTTCAAGGCTAGCCTGATCTACAGAGGAAGTTCCAGGATAGTCAGTTCTACCCAGAGAAACTCTGTCTAGAAAAAAGTTTCAAACAATATTATCTTTTATGATGCAGAAATATGATCTATTTTACTTTAAAAACAAGGATTTTTTTTCTTTCTTTTTGTCATGCTGGAAACTGAACCCAAGGCCTTGCTTATGCTAGGCAAGTACTAACACACATAGCTCTCTAACCTAGGCCTAAAAGTCAGTTATCATCATTGAATCTGTCTTGGAGTTTCTATTGCTGCGACAAAAAACCATGAACAGAAGAAATTTGGAAGGAAATAGTTTTATTTGACTTACACTTCTACATTGTAATCCCCTGTGGAACAATCTTTTTGTACACTATGAATATGTATTACTCTCATTGGCTAATAAAAAGCTGATTGGCTTATAGCTGGGCAGAAAGAGATTGAGCGAGAGAACCAGACTAGGAGAATTCTGGGAAGAGGAAGGGCAGAATCAGAGAGTTGCCGGCAAATGCAGAGAAGCAAGATGAAAATACTGTACAAAGAAAAGGTACCAAGGCAAGTGACTAAGCATAAATAAGAATTATGGGTTAATTTAAGTGTAAGAGTTAGCTAGTAACAAGCCTGAGCTATCTTCTGAGCATTTATATTCATATTCAGCCTCTGAGTTGGTTATTTGGAAACTGGTAGGCGGGAAGAAATATCCAACTATCTACGGCACCCAACATGGGACCGAAATGTCAACATAAAACCTCACAAAGCTTAAAAAAGGATTCTAGGCACACAAAAACAAAATCAAGCACAGCTTCTTGGTAGCTGCTTTTACTTGGGTGGGCTGTTTGCTGGCAGTGAGCTGAGGCACAGCTCCTTTAAGAGATGGTTTCCTGGCTTGGTACTAAAGCAAAAACAGGCAGCTCTTTTGAGAGGCCCTGCTGCCAAACACTTAAATGGTGTTTATGAGCAGTGGGCAGCACAATATGTGGTAGCAATATGGAAACAGTAAACATGGCTCCCAGAGCTGGCAGTAAACATACCTCCACCATGAGATTAGACTCTCAGGGAACCAAGCGGGAGAAGCCAGCACCAGAACACCATGATCTAAGTTACACAACAGGTTTTGTTGTTGTTGTTGTTGTCGTCATTGTTTGCTCATGCAGAAACAGAAACAGAAAAGGTTACAGATATACATTAAGGACAGATTCAGATGGAAAAAAACCTCTAAAGGGGTTACAGTGTGGTTTTTTTTTTAAATAGGCTTGGGAAAGAGAAGAAAAAAAGTATATACTGTCTTAGATTAAAAATACAGATTGAAAATAATAAAATAAAATCCTTAAAAAGGGAAGAAAGTAATATAAAGGAAATAAGCCACATAAAGATGGAAATACACAGAGAGTCTGAATTATGTATATAATTGTGTTGTCTTTCAAATTTTTGACTGTTGAGAACTTGCATTATAGAAACTGCTAGATTAAACCAATATATATATATATATTTTTTAAATTATCTTGATTTCAAAATTTAAGTCTATCTTTGGGAGAGAGGTTATGCTTTTGTTTCCACAGAAAATGAGAGGCTATGGATTCATTCTAGGTTAAAGAAAATCAGGTTTGCCGGGCGGTGGTGGCACACGCCTTTAATCCCAGCACTCAGGAGGCAGAGCCAGGCGGATCTCTGTGAGTTCGAGGCCAGCCTGGGCTACCAAGTGAGTCCCAGGAAAGGCGCAAAAAGCTACACAAAGAAACCCTGTCTCGAAAAACCAAAAAAAAAAAAAAAGAAAGAAAGAAAGAAAGAAAGAAAGAAAGAAAGAAAGAAAAGAAAGAAAGAAAATCAGGTTTGATTGAGGAGGACCCCCTGAAATCCTGGCTACAGACATAAAAAATAAACCTACAAAAATCACAAAACATATAACATATATTTTACCTGCTCAAACACATAACAAAAAATCATCTTTAGCTGGCTTGTGTACAATGCACAATCTATACTTGTATTAATACAAAAAAATGTATGATACCTTTAAAAGTCTGTGTATTTTCAGAGCAAGAAAACCAGACACTCACAAAAACTGGATGGCCCAGATGATCCAACATCCAGAACATCTTCAAGGCTGCTGACTGAGATGATCCAGCCTCACAAATACTACAAGTCAGGACTTGACCATGATCCTGAATTTTCTCAGGGTCCCCCAAAGATTACCAGCACCCCCAATCAACAGAAAGTACTCTAGAAAACTATGCCCACATTCCCATAAAATGGATTATAGATGTTTGTCTTTGTTTAGGAGGGTTGGTTGCAAATTATTATTGGTCATGCTAAAAAAACAAACTAACCAAAGGAGTTTGTTCAAAGATCTCTTTCTAAAGGAAAAAGGGAGATAGGATATAGAAATGATAGGAAAAAGGGTAGATTATTGAATCTACTTTAAATCCAAAAAACAACTATTAATCTTAAATATTTTACATTAGTATGGATTTTGTATTTTAGTTTATTGATATAAATTTAAAGTTAATTTTGTTATACTATATGTATATTTCTACTTTGGGGGTATTGTGCTTATGTAGCTCAGTTAAAAGTATAATGTATAATTAAGAAATACAGATTATAGTTATCTATAATAGTCAAACTAATTAATAGTCATGTTAGGTATGTTTTCAAGGTCATACACAGATATATTTAGATATATGGTCTTCAAACACTTCAAAGACCTACAGAATATGACATTTAATATGTTCAATAACCTAAGACTTTTCATGACAGTGAGACACGTCTGCTCCTGGAAGCACCAATCTATTTCAGAGAAGATGATGGGCATCAAAGAAACTCCATATGGAGCTTACTTTCCTTATGGCATAAGCTAGCCACTAGAGCAAGAAACTGCCCTTGCCTCAATTGCTGACAATATACTGTCCAAACTGAACTAGCAAGATGCAAGAAAGGTGAATGCCAAACTTTGCCAAGACAAGGTAAGACAGTCCTTCAGCATTCCCTGCTTCACAGGAAAGCCTGTCAGATATGATAGGCCTGTAGGCCAGAGTTGGATGCCCCAACATTATAGAGGAACTTTGGGTGACTGTCCAGGCAGCAAGATGTCCCTGTTGTTAGGTAAAATTTCACCCTTCTGGGGTCTTTGATGGAATTGAAAACAAGATATTTATAGTTATAGTTTTCCTTAGTTACAATAAAAGGTAAATTAGGTACAAAACTTTGGACTCACAAATATAAGATAGATAATATTTTCTAAAATACAAATGGACTTGGACTGGATATTTTAACTGTAATTATTACTTAATAACTGTTCTGTGTTATATATATAGTTTTACTATGTTAAAAGGGGAAATGCTGTGGAATAATCCTTCTATACACTGTGAATATGTATTGCTCTCATTGGTTAATAAAAAGCTGACAGGCCAGTAGTTGTGCAGGAAGTATAGGTGGGACAACCAGACACAGAGGACTCTGGAAGGAGGAAGGGCAGAGTCAGGAGAGATGCCAGCCATCTGCCAAGCAAACAGGACAGGACATGCATGTAGAAAATGAGGTAACAAGCCATAAGCCATGTGGCAAAGCATAGATAGAAATATGGGTTAATTTAAATGTAAGAGTTAGCTAGTACCAAGCCTGAGCTATTGTCTGAGCATTTATAAATAATATTAAGTCTCTGTGTGGTAATTTGGAAGAAGCTACTGAGACAGGGAGCAGGAGGTCAGGACAGAGAAACGTCTGACTACAGTAGTCCCTCATTGAAGGAAGCCAGAACAGGAACTCAGACAGGGCAAAACCTGGAGGCAGGAACTGATGCAGAAGCCATGAGGGAGTGCTGCTTACTGGCTTATTCCCCATGGCTTACTCATCCTGCTTTCTTATAGAACCTAGGACCACCAGCCTAGGGATGGCACCATCCACAATGAACTGCCCCCCCCCCATTAATCACTAATTAAGAAAATGCCTGAGGTGGATTTCTGAGAGTTTGAGGCCAGCCGGGTCTACAGAGCAAGTTCCAGGACAGTCAGAGCTACATATTAAGACCCTGTCTCTGAGAGAGAGGGAGAGAGAGAGAGAGAACGCCTAGTCTTATGGAGACATTTTCTTGATTGAGGTTCTCTCCTTTCAGATAACTTTAGTTGTGTTAAGTTGACATAAAACTATCCAACACAGAATATATTTTTGTTATAGAAACATTTAATTATGGTTTATTTATATAAAAACTTGTTTCATACAATCACTGTTAAGGCAAAGAATAGTTTTAACTACTAGAGTTTAACTTTGTTAACAATAGTTATTTTTTACAAACATGAATTTGTTAAAAATAATGTCTACTTACCATCTATTTCTAACTACTTTGGTAGTTTCATCATCAATGTTCAGTGTAGAAATGTAAGCATAGAGGATGCCATAGAAAGGATCAGCTTTTCCTTCATTTCTCAGAGCTTTTACTTTCAACTGTTCCACTGTATAGACATCAACTATTGTGTTTACTAAAAATAAAAACAAGTATTACAATTCTATATATGTTCTCAGATAGGGCAAAGGCTTATGTCCCAATAGGAAAACAATGAAATACATGGAAGACATTTAAGTTGCTAAGACAATAGAATGACACTCTATTAGCTATTTAAATGTGATTAAATAGTGGATATGAACATCACAAAATAAGAAAAAGAATGAGAAATTAAGCTTTTATTGAATGAAGAATTTCTAATTATCAAGTGATAGCATTAATAAGGTAAGAAGAGAGAAGCCATGCTGGCCACTAGAACTCTAGATCAGTGGTCTCGCCCAATCATCATCAGAGAGACTTCTTCCAGGAGCTGATGGGAGCAGATGCAGTACCCCCACCCAAACCCTAGGCAGAGTTCTGGGAATCCTGCAGAAGAGGAAACAAGGACTGTAGGAGCCAGAGGGGTTGAGGAGACCAGGAGAACATGGCCCACAGAATAAACTAAGCAGGGCTCATAGGAGCTCACAGAGACTGAAGCCTGCTTGGGTCTGTACTGGGTCCTTTGCATACATGCTGTGGTTGTTTTGCTTGGGGTGTCTGTGGGAGTCCTAAGTCTGAGAGTGGGGGTGTCTGACTCTTTTGCCTTCTCTTGGGACCCTTTTCCTCCTACTGGATTGCCTCATCCAGCCTTAATATGATATGAGGGTCTGTGCCTAGTCTTACTGCATCATGTTAAGCCATTTTCAGTTGGTATCACTGGGAAGGCTGCTCTTTTCTGAAAGAAGACATAGAAGCAGTCAATCTGGGAGAAAGGAAAGGTGGGGGACAGGGAGGACTAGAGAGAGGGAGGCTGTGGTTGGGATGTATTGTGTGAAAGAAGAATAAATTAAAAGAAAAGAATTTTAAAAGCTAAGCCTTTAATTCCAGCATTCAGAAGGCAGAGGCAGACGGATCTCTGAGTTTGAGGCCAGCCTGGTCTACAAAGTGAGTTTGAGGACAGCCAGGGCTGTTACACAGAGAAACCCTGTCTCAAAACAAAAAACAAAAGCTAAGAAGAGTAGGGCATGGAGACTCATCCAGAACATCTGGATTACATATATACATATATGTATACATATATGAGTTGAACTCAAGGTCTCATGAATACAATACTTTCTGCCAAACTCTGTGAACATTGCACTTGCCTGAGGAAAGAGTCATTAGGTCTCTCAGATTGGCTAATATTTTTATTTTATTTGCATTTGTGTTCTGCCTGCATGTATGTCTGTATGAGGGGTCAGATCTTGGAATTACAGACAGTTGTTAGCTGTCATGTAGGTGCTGGGAACTGAAGCCGGGTCACCTGGAAAAACAATCAGTTCTCTCAACCACTGAGCCATCTTTTCAGCCCCCAGATTGGATAATATTAATATAAACTCACCCATTAAAAAATTAAGGGCTAGAGAGACGACTCAGTGGCTAAGAAAGCTTTTGCAGAAGACCTAGGTTCAATTCTTTGTATCCACATGGTGGCTCACAACCATCTGTAACTCCAGTTCTAGGGGATTCAACAGCCTCTTATGGCTTCTGTAGCTACACATCGTACACAGATATACATGCAGATAAAACTCCTATGCATATCAAATAAATAGGGCTGGAGAGATGGCTCAGAGGTTAAGAGCACTGGCTGTTCTTCCAGAGGTCCTGAGTTCAATTCCCATCAACCACATGGTGGCTCACAACCATCTGTAACAAGATCTGGTGCCCTCTTCTGGCCTGCAGGCAGACATGCAGACAGAACACTGTATAATAAATAAATAAATAAATAAATAAATAAATAAATATTTTAAAAATAAAGAAATAAGTAAATAAGTTTTAAAGCCAGGTGTGGTGGCTCATACTTTTAATCCCAGCAATAAGGAGGCAGAGGCAGGCAGCTATCAGTCTGGTATAGATAGTGAGTTACAGGCTAGCCAGGGTTATATAGAGAGACCCTGACTCAGAAAAAAAAAATTTAAAACAAAAGAAATCAAAAGAGGAGCTAGGAACACAACTCAATGAAACAACATTTGCTTAGAATGCATGAGGTCCTCATTTGACCCCCAACAGTGAAAACTAATCTCTCTCTCCATCTCTCTTTCTCATCTACAAGGTCACTTACAGTTTATGGATTCTTTCAAGTAACTGTCTATTTCATCAGCCACATCTGTTTCTTTATTTTCTCTTATATAATTCAGCAGGATATTGGCTTCTGGTGTATCTTAAATTGAAAATGCATAATAAGGAAAAGGCCAAATAATTATCTTTTAAATTACTACAAATTTAAATTTAGCATCTAAAATTATCTTCAGTGTAAAACACGATACCACATAAGATCATAATCCAACAGACTTATCATTAAGACATTAACACTGTGAGGCAAAGTGAATCAATATGGAAAGATGTTGCAGCTGTTGCTACTGAAAATGTAGTATGATTCTTTTCTGTTTTGTTTGGTTTTTTGTGACAGGGTTTCTCTGTGTAGCCCTGGGTGTCCTGGAACTCACTCTGAAGACCAGGCTGCTTTGAACTCACAGAGGTTTGCCTGCCTCTGCCTCCTTGAGTGCTGGGATTAAAGATGTGTGCCACCACCACCCCCCAGACGCTTTTAAACTGAAAAATGTGAATATATAAAAGTATCTGGAGAAATAGAAATGCAAAATTATTTCTATGTGATACAATTATAGGTCATTTGTGTGTTCCTTTTTCATTTTCATATTTTATTCATTTCCTGATTAAAAATAATTCTAAGGTCCCAACAGATGGCTCAGTGGTTAGGAGCGCTTACTACTCTTGCAGAGACCCAGGTTTGGTTCCTGGAACCCATGTGGTGGCTCACCCCAGCTGTGACTCCAGTCCCAGGAGATCCAATGCCATCATCTGGCATGTGAGGGCAACACACGCACATGTGGTACACATACATACATGCAGACAAAGCACTCACATATAAAATAACGAATCTAAAAAATAATTTTATTAATTTGTTGCTATCAGTGTGTGTGTGTGTGTGTGTGTGTGTGTGTGTGTGTGTGTGTGTGTGTGTGTGTGTGTGTGTGTGTGTGTGTGTGACACATGATGGGGGACACACATGCCACTATGTTCATGTAGAAGTTAGAGGACAACTTTCCTGAGTCGATCCTCTCCTACTTATACAAAGGTTCCAAGGAATGAACTCAGATTACCAGACATGGCCAGCAAGATTTTCTGAATATTATATTCTTTTCTTTTCTCTTTTTTATTTACTTTTAAAAACTATATTTGTTAGCCAGGCAGTGGGTATGTACATCTTTAATCCCAGCACTCAGGAGGCAGAGGCAGGTGGAGCTCTATGAGTCTGAGGCCAGCCTGGTCTACAGAATGAGTTCCAGGACAGTCAAGGTTACACAAAGAAACCCTGTTTTAACTACCCACAAATATATTTGTTTGTGTTGAGGAAAGATATGGGTAGCTCAGGCTGATCCAAACTCAGAATCTTCATGTGTCAGACTTCCAAGTGTTGGGATTATAGAAACACATGACAATGGCTAGCTTATTTTTGTTGTTGGTGGTGGTGGTGGTTTTGTGTTTTGTTCTGGTTTTTGTTTGTGTTTTCAAGACAGGGTCTCACTTGTGGCTGCAAATTCAGACAGCTGCCTGCCTCTGCCTCCCAAGTGCTGGAATCAAAGGTGTGAAGCATCAGACCTGGCTCCATGGCTAGCTTTGAAAATGTCTTTAATGTCATTTTAAAGCTTTGTTCCTCAAATTAGAATATGAGTTTTCTCAGGAGTAACGATGTGGCCTGCCATACGGCAAGAAAATCCCTTTGAAAGGGTCTTCACAGGATTCTAATGCCCATCAGTCCCAAGACCCCAGCCTCCAACACAACTCTTTAGTTGCAAGTCCCACTTGAACTTGCCACTATGGTGCTGATAGTGCCTACACTCTTCTAACTCCCTTGGGCAGACGTAGGAGTTCCCCTCCGCTCCCATTACGTATGTCCTATCCTGTTCTCTCTCAAATCGAGGGCATATTTCCCATGAACACGGGTTGTGCTTTTTCATCGTGTCTACCAATGTCCAACGCCATGACTATCCTTACACCCACCTGACCTTCCACCGCCCCCTGTCCTGTTCTAGAAACACTGAGGTTATATACAGAGTTGGTGCACGAAAAGCATTCTATGAGCATTTGTGAATTAATGGGTGAATGAATGAATGTTTCAAAGTCCCATTAGAACTGCTAGACACTGAGGGGAGCAATGCTAAGAGGGCTGCAGCAGTCAAATCAATGGACACCTTAAAGAGCATGGCTCAGACTGTCCACAGGAAAGACAGAATTCCCTCCCGCTCTAATGAATACTCTCAAGGCAGGAAAACCACAAGGAAAAAGGTAACATGTTATCTGTGATAAGTATCTAAGCCATTTCTACAAGGTAGGTAGGTGTGGCCCAGGAAATTAAAATATGTCTGATTTAAAACAACCAGCCAAGTTTAAACACCTTTATAGTCTGCTAAATTTACATCCTTGACAATGTAAATTCAAGAACTGTGTTGTACAACATAGTGTCTATAGCTAATAATACCACATAATAGGATAGTATGCTACATTCAATTCTTAAGAAAGGTTTCTTTTTGCACACCTTCAATACCAGCACTTGGGAGGCAGAAGCAGCAGACCTTTGTGAGTTCCAGGCCATTGAGTGCTACACAGTAAAACCTTGTCTCAAAAAAAATAAGATTTTTAATTATATGCACATATATGTGTCTGTGCAGGGTATAGCATACATGTGTAGGTGCCCACAGAGGTCAGAAAAGGGTATCACATCCCCTGGAAGTTGCAGGTGTTGTGAACTGCCTGATGTGGGTGCTGGGAACTCAACTCATCACATATTCTCTTCACTGCTGAGCCTCAGGCTGCATTCCTAAAGAGCACTAAGAACGTATTTTGTGTTTCACCATAAAAAGGTGAATATTGTGTCATGGTTTGTATATAAAATGTCCCCTAAGCCTGTTGTTGTAGGATTAGTCCCAGGCTGGAGACATTATTGAGAGGTGATTAGTTCATAAGAGCCCTGACCTCATCAATGCATTCATCTATTGATGAACTCATAGCTAAATGGCTATCAGGAGGCAGGGCCTGATTAGAGGAAATCATTAGGGATGAGTTACCTCAATCCTCTTCAACTACCATTAAGTGAAAAGATTTTTAAAATGTAATCTGCAGTTTGGTTCTTAAATACATTGTACAAATATTGGCATATGTTCATGACCACTTCCAAAAGAATGAAAAACAGAAAGCATTTTACCTGGATTAGTTGTGATAATGGTTTTTGAGATTACTGTTGCTGCCATGCAGTTCTGAAATTTGTTAAAATTTATTCTTACATCTGAGGCAAATATTACTGTTTGGGGAAGAAGCCATTTTTAAAGTTAATATATGAGGGGTGATAAATGATAGATATTTTCAACACAATCATAAAATTATAAGACCTGTTTCTCTTGGCATCCAGCTCTGTGCAAGTAGAATGGATTCATTATCCCAGCTGCATTTGTTTAAAAAGAAGTGAAACAAAGTGAATACATTAGAAAAATCTGGCTGTGACATATTTACACCTCCCCTCAAAAGAACCCCCAAAACAGAAAAAAAACTGCCTTAGTGACTGGGGTTAACGATTTCCAGGTAACCAAAGAGGTTAAGACTTGATACTTTAAATTTTCTAATTTATTACTACTGTATGTATATGTGTGCACACACGTGCTCACATATGTGCACTCAAGCCACAACATATTCATGGAGGTCAGAGGACAGCTTCATGGAGTCAGTTTTCTCCTTCTACCTTTATGTAGATTCTGGGGATCAAACTTGGGTTGCCAGGTTTGCTTGGAAAGTGTCTTTACTGGCCAAGTCATCCCCGAGGCCCAAGACATCATACTTAACACCTATGCAAGAAGTCGGTTTTCAGCATGTACTAAGCTCTAACATCTACTCCACAAGTCCTTTATTTGCCCAGCACTTGGTTACTTAGAACTGAATGATTCAAGGCCTAAAATCTTCAAAGTCAAGTTTTCTAACCACTACAGTTGTGTCTCCCAAATGGATACATAGCTCAGAGGACTTGATAGGTAATGGCACTTGCAGGCAGAGGCATCAGGAATCATAATCTTCAAGACTTTAGAGTGTAGCCTATCTCCAGGGTACCAGTGAATCTCAAAAAGTTTTACTTGCTCCTCATCAGTAGACCCCAATAAAGCAACACTATTTGTTATGAAGCAGAATAATAGAACTTGTCACAGTGGAGTGCTTCTAAGTGAACCTATGCCATCTAAGGTTGCATACAGAAAAAATCTCAGCCTTCAAGAAAGAAGTTTGCGGGGCTGGAGAGATGGCTCAGAGGTTAAGAACATAGCTGCTCTTCCAGAGGTCCTGAGTTCAATTCCCAGCAACCACATGGTGGCTCACAACCATCTATAATGAGATCTGGTGCCATCTTCTGGCCTGAAGGGACATATGCAGGCAGAATACTGTATATAAAATAAATAAATAAATCTTTTTTAAAAAGTTTGCTTTTGCAAGTGTTGCTCATCTCTTATTATTATACCTCTTGATATAACTTTTTTTATAAAATGAAAGTTTTCTGTCTCAGTGATAAGAACAAGATGTCACAGTTAGTGACAGATGTGGGAGATTACCATGTCATTGTGAAAGATGGCTCTGTTTCATCGAAGAGTTTAACTTCACACCTCTGGCCTTTTCTTCGGTCTGAAGTTGTAAAGTATTTTGGCTCTCCAACCTTGGAAATTAAAGGAAATTATTGTTCCTCTCCTACAGATGTGAAGGTACTTAAATATAATCAAATAGTTTCCTTTCAACCATGAAATTCTAAATATTAACAAGGAAAGAATCACTAATAAATATCTGATTATCTGAATGTACTTTCTGCCTAAACTAGGTGTACCTAGCTAGCCTTATAAATTTGGACACTTTGAAGAGAGAATACAGATAGATGTATGTGCTCAAAGGGGAGATGAATAAAAATTATCTGTCAAGATACCAGGACAGCCAGGTGTGCTGGCAGACAACTATCATTCCAGCAGTTCGAAGACTGAGGCAGGATTGTCATTGAGTTCAAGGCCAGCCTGAGCTACACAGCAAGATACTGACTCTAATACATAAAGCCAGGTGTGGTGATGCAAACCTTTACTCCCAGCACTTGAGAGGGAGAAACAGGTGAAGATTTAGCTCTGTGGTAGAGCACTTGCCTATCAAGGGCAAGGCCCTGGGTTTGGTCCTCAGCTTCAGGGTAAAAAAAAAAAAAAAAAGCCTAGCTAACTAACTAAATGAATGAATAAGTAAGAGAGAGAGAGAAGGAAAGAGAAGAGAGAACGAGAGAGAAGAAAGAGAGAAACAGAAAAGAGAAAGAAAAGAAAGGGAGAGAGGAAAAGAAAAAGAGAAAAGTAAGCATCTCTGGTGGCCTCAAGGAAAGGCCCCAAGAATAGTCACTGACCCACTTCTAAGCTATTATCACCACTGCGGGAAATATCTGAAGAAAAATGCAAAGGCTCCATCAAACAGGATCTTCAGAAGAAGGTCAGAAGAAACAAAAGGTCAGAGGGCAGGAGAGGTCAGCCATAACAAGGGAGTAAGTAAAATACTGACGTTGGGGTCGACAAGTCAAATGGGGAGCTGAAAGGCATACAAGGAGTGATATGACGTACAAGAGGGTGCCATGCTCATGGAGTGAGGGGGCTGTTTTCGAGGTTTTACATGAAATGATAACATTATTAAAGGACTTCAAGGAAACAACTAGTGGTTGTCTGAAATGGCTCACAGGGTGATTTTGCCTAAATTTCAAGACTGTCATATAGAGTATCAGATTCTCTATCCTAAACAACCATTTTCTGCACGTGCTATATTTTGGTGAAGGCTTACTTTTTGGGGGTGGGGATTGGGTGTACATGGAGCCACACTCCCAGCCCTTCAAAGTATACTTTTGAGGTCCACCTTTAAATTTTCTGTAGTGCCTTTGTCTGTTCAACGGCTCAGAGCTTGTCACAGCTGCTGAGCCAGACGCTGATGGACAGAAGTTGTGGTGACTCCTGCTGGTGTGGGCACTGTGCCCTGCTTCTCACCAGCACTTTACCACAGCAGCTCCCACTGCCGTCTACTAGGTCTTCTCCCACCCTCCTCCCTCTGAGTCACTCTGAGAACACACATGCACAGGTGATTCCTTGACTTGTTTGAAGAACCTATGGCTGTTCATGTCAATAAGTTTATCCTTTTCATTTATGCCTTTGTTTAACCCAGTATACAAAACTTTCATAGACCTAATGGATCACTTATAATAGTGCATGCTGCAATTAGCAATCAAGTATGATTTTATTTTGTTAGTGATTCATAGATAAAATGCTAATTTCTTTATCATGAGAAATGTTATTTTCTTAATTCAACTTACTACCAAAGTAAAGAGAAAAAATTTTCCCATCTGGTGCTTACCACATTCTAAACATAAATCAAGTCACAGAGTGCCCTGCCAAAATGCAGGGAGCTTTGCTAAGGTTTTAACTTACTGATTTTCTGACTTACCGACCTCACAGCTGCAAGCACATTAATAATCCTCCCATCAAGACTGTGTCCATTTGCAACAATGTCAGCCAATGAGTAATAATCCCGAGATTCTTTAACAGGCAAGTATATCAAAGAAAGTAACTTGGTATCCACTTCATAAGGGGAACAAACTTTTACCATTGAGTGATTCTCACTGAGCAATAGTTTCCAGTTACTAAAGGAAAACACAAAAGCCAGCACATTATTGTTAATTAAAACAATACTTTGGTTCACATTAAATTATATAGCTAGGTGTGGTAGCCAACATTTATAATCCCAGCATTTGGGAAGCAGGTCTAATTTGCAGAAGGACTAACGTATGTTTAAGGTCACCAAGGTATAGGTAAGGAATTCCAGGCCAGCCTGAGTTATAAGAGCAGACCCTGTTTTAAAAAACAAAACAAAATTACATTCAGTTACTTTTGTTAGAATTTAGAGTGCACTAAGAAAGTAATGTTTTTACTATTAAATTTTGTGAGATCTTTATTTTATGTGTAAGAATGTTTTCCCTAAATCTGTGTCTGTGAACTATGTGCATGCAGTGCCTGCAGAGTCCAGAAGAGAGTGTCAGATCCCTTGGGACTGGAGTCACACAGATGGTATGCGTCACCATGTGGGTGCTGGGAATTGAACTTGAAGCCTCAGGAAGAGCTGAGCCATCTCTCCAGCCCCTATATTTTTACTCCTAAAAAATCAAATAATACTATACAAGATTTTTTCTATGTATTTTTATATGTCTTTAAATATTTCTTCAGTGAAATAATGTTCTTTTAATTAAAAACATATACTGAGAATTTTTTTCTGTGAGTTCTAATCATACTAGTTGTAGGACCTTGCCCAAGACTTGAAGCTGCAGATTCCTTTTCTGTTAAACAGCATAAAAACTACTCTAAAGCTTAAGACTATAAAAGCCTGAGGTCTCGTCTTTTTAAAGATTCATTTATTTTCCGTGTGCATTTTTCCCTCTGCATGTGTGTCTGTGTATCACATGTGTGCCTTGTACCAGTAGACTTCAAAAGAGGATATCAGATCCTCTGGAAGTGGAGTTATATGGCTGTGAGCCCCAGTGTGGGTTCTAGGAACTGAACTCAGGTCTTCTGAAAGAGCAGCCAGTGCTCTTAACCACTGAGCCATCTCTCTAGCCCCATATCAAGCCCTGGACCTGGGCATAATTAACACCACGCTCTAACAAACTGAGCTAACTGGCCAGCCATCATTATTGCTTTTATGACTCCGATTGCTTTACCTAAGTACCTGGGTCAGGAGTTCCGTTTGGCTTACTTCTCTAGTGCCACCTGTGAAGGAGACTTAGAACTCCCACAGTGCACTGGACCTGGGGTTCCCATTCCCCTGGACCAGGCTCCTTTCACCAGTCTTGACAAACCCTCCTCCACAGAGCTCTGGTCCAGTCCCTCCTTCCTACTTTGCCTTACTCATTCACACTGTCACCTCTTCTCCAAATCATTGCCCTTGTCTCCTGACTCATCTCCTCTGAGTCACCCTCCACACTACAGTCAAACTGATCTTCCCAAACTGCAGAATAGGACATTATTTCCCAGATAAAAGACTCTCTGTTCCTACTCATCCCTAAGAAGTGGATTTCATCTGAGAAGTATCTCTGCTTCTCCCTTTCCTTGCCCATGCTGTATTCCACCTATGCCAGATTATTATAACGTCTATTTTAGGTGAAAATGTGCTGAATGTCAGCAGTTTCCTATTGCCCAACCTAAAAGTTAATTATTCTGGATATTCTGGAAAATGCCAGGAGGTTTCACATTTGTTGGGTCTGCCAAATGTGTCCCTTCCATACATATTTACTAAGAATCGATTATGTGCCCTTCTCTAATCTAGGAATGGGGAGAACAGTATACAAGATACACTTAATCTCATGAAGCTCATATATGTGAGCAGGGATCATAAGAACAATAAATCAAACCATCTCAGAATGAGATCTGGATTACAATGCTAAGAGTGGGGAGGAAAGTCTTGGTGAGTTACTGAAAGGGCTTCTATGCATGAGCAGGTCAAATGAGGCAACATTCCAGCTGAGACACTGATAACCCAAAGAAGCAAATATTCAAGTCAATAGGAGAATGTTCTCCACAGAGGGAAAAGAAAGCTGGACGGATCTTAGTGCAGTGAGTCCAGGTGTTCATGGAAAGGAGAATCCTCAGTGTCTGCAGAGAGACAAGCATGAGTGGAGGTCAGAAGAGCAGGTGTCCGTGTCATAGCCCACCATACTCAGCCGGAGCCATTTATGGAGCAGCGTGGAGTTAGCTGGCACAGGATCACCTTGGAGTGAGGCTTCCTCCTGACTCCCTACCCCAGCATTATTTGGAAGAGCTGATGAGGGATGGACTGTAGGTAGTGGATAATTCAGGGTTCAAAACCTCTGACCCTCCTGACAGGGTCCTGCTCTGAGGGGACAGGCACACTCCTGAGCTTTCTTCTGAGTTCCAGCTGCAGCTCCCCACCCAACCCCATTCTTGCAGGGTTCTCCTGAGAGCCCTCCCTCAATAGGCCACTTGTTTTGTTGTTGTTGTTGTTGTTGGGGGTTTTTGGTTTTTTTAAATAGTTAAATACTTTATGAATTTACTAACATTGCTGAATTATTGGTTTAAAAGTTGGGAATTGGGGGCAAAGGCTGGAGTTGTATGAGTCTCACTCACAGAAACTGGACTTGAACTAAATTGCTACTCCACTTTACCCCATCCCCACCCTCAGAACAGTCATTTGCATGTGATTCAATAGGCCACTTGTAAAGAATCTTCCTCTCAAGTTCTCCTTCCAGAAAACCTGGCCTAAGATAAAGGAGAGCGTGTGAGTAGAATGAGAGCCTGATACGATATTATATATATTCCAGCATTTATCATCTCCTGTTTAGTGATTTTTTTAAAGATTTATCTTTATTTGTATGTATGTACTTTTGCCTGTGGGAGTATATTTATGTGTCTATAGTGTCCACAGAGGCCAGAATCGGGCATCAGCTTCCCCAGAGCTAGAAGTACAGGTTGTCAGACTTTGTTGACTACCATGGGAGGCCTTACCCACTCTGAGGAGTGGATGGGGGCAGAGTGGGAGGGAGGTGAGGAGGCAGGAGAAGGGGAGGGAAGGAGAACTGGGGTTGGTATGTAAAATGGAAAAAAATTTCAATAAATAAACATATTTAATAATAATTTTTAAAAAGACAGAAAAATCTAAAAGAAGAAGGAGGAGGAGGAGGAGGAGGAGGAGGAGGAGAAGAAGAAGAAGAAGAAGAAGAAGAAGAAGAAGAAGAAGAAGAAGAAGAAGAAGAAGAAGAAGAAGAAGAAGTAGTAGTAGTAGTAGTAGTAGTAGTAGTAGTACAGGCTGTTGTGAGCTGCCTAATGTGAATGCAGTCCTCTGCAAGGGCAGCAAGTGCTCTTAAGTGCTGAGCCATCTCTCCAGCCCCTCCAATTGTTTAGTTTAATTGTAACTGGAGTCTTGTTTTTACAAATCTAGCACAATACTCCATATCTGAAAACTCTGCATTCACAGACCCACACAATCATTTCAGAAAAAATAAAATTCTATAAGTAATACAAATAAAAATATAGTACAACTACTCACATAGCCCTTAAAGGACACTAGGTGTTATAAGTAGAGATGATTTCAGCTATAGAGGAGGATGTGTTTAAGCTGTGTGCAAGGGATTTGAGCACCCATGGATTTGGGTAGCCTTAGGAGACTTTTGATTTGGTCAAGATAAAATTAACTTTTGTGATTATAAAAATTATAAATTATGTCATTTATCTTAAGGATAAATACTCTAAGTGAGAATTCAACTCAATTGTCAAACTAAAATAGAGCAACTCCTGAAGTTTTCTGCTTTTCTACAAAATGATTAATATTAGGTAACCGGAAAAAAAACTTTTCTACAAAATTATTAATATTATCATTCTAGCACAAAGATTGTTACTCTCTGGACTGGAAAGATATTACCTAGGAGTTGCAGGGCTGAACTTTTCTTCTCTTTCTGTCTCCTTTCTTTGGATCAGGGGATTTTCAATTATCACTAAAACAGAGGGCAAAGTATGGTACCATCACAAAATCATCAGAAGATTAATGAGAGCTAAGTGTGCACAACAGTGATCCTCACACCGTGGTTCCATCCTCCACAGGCATCTTCTCACGTTACTATGAGAAAAGGGCTCCTGGAATGTAGTCATCAATTCGGCCCCACATAACATTTCCAGGGCTTTGTGTTTTAAGTCCCAACAGATGACCCATACTAATATTACTTTATTGATTTTCTTGTATCCAACATTTGATTTGGTTACAACATGCCCTTCAATAAAACAAATGTTTACTTGACCTTTACTCCACGTCTAACTTCACAAACAATCCTTTATTTTATTTGTCCTCACAACTGTCAACCTGTAACATTTAATAGGGAAATTCCTCTCTCTAGACATGGGTGCTCATTCATTCAAGGAATTATAACTGTACTAGGCCCATGAAGTCTTCAAAGTTTTCTGTTTTCATAGCGCACACATTCGACAACATTCAACTCAGGAGAGACTGTCCATATCCCTGGAACACACATGGTTAAGTGCATAGAGTCGAGCACTGCTTAACTGATATGTGTAATGTGTGTTTGGTACTGCAGCATTGGAAAAGAATGGTTTGATTACTGTATCACTCTTCCCTCCTTTTTTTCTGACAAAAAGGAGAACTGAACACATGCTTTCTTATTGCTTATCTAGGCTGGAGTTGTCATCTATCAAGTGGTGAAGTTTATACTCTTCCCCCTTCCTTAACATTCACAAAAAAACTAATGGGGTGTTATTTCATGGGTGAGACCCAACAAAATCTTGTTCCCAAAGCTATAGTATAACTATTGGCCCCAGGATATGTCTATAGAAAGATATGTGATTATAATAATAATTACGGAGTTGAGGCAAGTTGGAACGTGAAATAATCAAAAGATGGCAAAATATCATCTAGTACAAGTATCACTTACCATGTACCAGGAAACATTCAGAAAGTATGCCTTCTAACATTGGCCTTTTCTGATAAGGATCAGAACAACTGTATTTTACTTTTCTGTGACTCCACTCAGCCACAAACTTACCTCAAGAATAATACTGTAAGAGGAACACTTCTTTTTTTCTTTTTTCTTTTTTCTTTTTTCTTTTTTCTTTTTTCTTTTTCTTTTTTTTTTTTTTTGCCAGAGCTGAGGACCAAAATCAGGGCCTTGCACTTGCAAGGCAAGTGCTCTACCACTGAGGGTAGCAGAGGCCTGTGACCTCAGCACTGGGAGGCTGAGGCAAGGGAAATGCCATTTGTTCAAAGTAAGTGACCTAGGGAGCTTCATTCTATCTCTGTCTCTCTCCCCCCCAACTTTCCCCTCTCCCACCCCTGCTGGTTTTTTTGTTTTTGTTTTTTTGTTTGTTTGTTTTTTGTTTTGAGAGAGGGTCTCATTGTGTAACAGTGGCTGGCTTGAACCTTGCTATGTAGACCAGGCTGGCCTCAAACTCATAGAGATCCACTTGGCCCTGTCTCCCAAGTGCTGAGATTTAAGATGTGTACCACCATGCACAGAAAAACTTTCTCTAAAATACAACCAAACGAAAACTAATGCCTACTTACCACACTCACCAACCTTAAAGCTCTCAGACAGTGGCCTGATATAATCTTCACTGCCCCAGGAGGATACATTCACAAAATGGTCTGGTGAGTCACGGATGGTGAAACTGAAAGTGTATCTTTCTGATCCAATATCTGAGTAAAAACCAATGCTTTTATATTTCAGGTGAATGTGACTTTGAACAAATGATTACCCAACAAAATAATAATGATGGTGGTGATAAAATATTTAAAATTGTAGAAAATGTTATTTCCTATGTACAGTCCCTGTTTTATTTAGTTTTTTGGGTTGTGTGTGTGTGTGTGTGTGTGTATGTGTATGTGTGTGTGTGTGTGTGTGTGTGTGTGTGTGTGTGTGTGTGAGAGAGAGAGAGAGAGAGAGAGAGAGAGAGAGAGAGAGAGAGGTGGGGTAGAGCAGACTGGTCTTGGACTTTTGGGGATCTTCTTGATTACTTAATCATCCCCTAATGCAATTCTATACTACACTATGCTTTCATGCATTTCCAAGTACAGTGTAATAAGCAGCCATGGTAGCTAGATCTCACTATGGCCCTTTTTCTTCCCATACCTGTGTATTCAAAACAAAGTGACATGCAGACCTGAACAGTCCAGATGTTAGCTTATATTTCCTATTTCCCAACTATTATATTCACAAAACCCTAATTGAATATTATTTCATAGGGGAGGCCCAAGAAGATTAGGAAAAGCTTGTTTGTTTGTTTGTTTGTTTTTTGAGACAGGGTTTCTCTGTATAGCTTTGCATCTTTTTCCTGGAACTCACTTGTAGCCCAGGCTGGCCTTGAACTCACAGAGATCCGCCTGGCTCTGCCTCCCAAGTGCTGGGATTAAAGGTGTATGCCACCACTGCCCAGCTAGGAAAAGCTTTAACCAAAATCATAAGTCATACCTAAATAGTAGTTTCAAAACTATGTGTGCAACTAAAACACCACTAGAGGGCAGCAAGTGCATTTTCTTTTACAGAGTGGGTTTTTTGTTTTTTTGGTTTTTTTTTTTTCTGTTGCTTTTGGTAATTTAAAAAGTAATATAAGAGAGATTAGAGAGATGGCTCAGCAGTTAAGGGCTCAGTTCTCAACACCCACATCTAGCACCTCACAACCACCTGTAATTCAGTCTCCAGGGGATCTGACACCTGGGTTCAATTCCGAGGACCCACATGGGGACTCATAACCATCTGTAACTACAGTCCCAGGGCATTGGACATCCTCTTTTGGTCTCTGCAGGCACTAGGCACATGCAGACAAAACATTCAAACACATAAAAAAATTTTTTTAAACAAAATAAAACCTAAATCTGCCACTGCCCTCCAAGTGCTGGGATTACAGACATTGGCCACCAAGACCAGGTTTTCTGTGTTCCTGTTGTTGTCCCATGTGACCACTGTCCTCTCAGCCTTGTCCCTCTCCATCTCCACCCAATGTGGAGATGACCCACAGGTCCACTGGACACAGTGTCGTTGGAAGCATCTGAATTGGCCGTGCGTAGTGGCACACTTCTTTAATCCCAGCACCTGAAAGGCAGAGGCAGGAGGATCTCTGTGAGTTTGAGGCCAGCCTGGTCTACAGAGTGAGTTCCAGGACAGCCATAGCTGCCTTTGTGAGACTGTGTCCCAGAATAAAAAAAGAATCATTTAACTTTTGTGTCTGCTGGGTTCCTTCTTCATGGGTGAATGTAGGAAAGATCTTAACCACTTAGTGACTAAGACCAGTAAATCTAGTTCCAAGTTCATACTCTTAGACACCATTGTATCTGCTAATATGAAACTACAAATTAAT
The DNA here is from genome assembly GCF_903995425.1 of Onychomys torridus. Lineage (NCBI taxonomy): Eukaryota > Metazoa > Chordata > Mammalia > Rodentia > Cricetidae > Onychomys > Onychomys torridus. The sequence goes on along the minus strand of NC_050450.1, from coordinate 18,087,332 downwards.
GAATTGATAAGTTTAGTTAACTATGTTGCTAAAGCCTTCAAAATATAGTTGGAGAATATCACATCAAATCACTGAAAATATTATCTGTCTTTATACATACACAGCCTTGAATTGAGTATGACCATACATGCAGAAGGCCTGGCCTTAAACACATTAGAAAATATAGTCAGGTAAACATACTTTGTAGCAGTGGTAAGCCATACTTAATGAAAAATTAAGAAAGAGTTAAACAGGACTCAGCTTTTTCTGTCTGGAAAGCCTCTGACATCTGTTTTCCCAATAACTACACTGATTATTTTCTGAAAAACAAAAGAGTAGAGAAGACCAGTATTAAACACAGATGTAGATGGTAAATTTAATTTCATGGACTTGTTATATTTTACTAGTTCTAACAAACATTTTTGACAGGAATATTTAAATGCATTTATCCCAGACAAACATCTAACAATCTTTATAAATATTCAGTTCTCTGAGGAATAGTACAAAGTAATGAGACAGTTAGCTGCTATTACAAATATAATCATTTACACAATATGTTTCTACTTTATTTTCAATCACTAGAGGGAGCTATCAATCTTTACTGAATTCATCCAAACACATGTATAATGCAATATAATTTGCCATAGTCTTCAAAGCTTTCCTTTTCATAGGGCTTTCTAACATAAAGCTGCTTAGCTGCTGCTGCTGCTTCTTCTTCTTCTTCTTCTTCTTCTTCTTCTTCTTCTTCTCCTCCTCCTCCTCCTCCTCCTCCTCCTCCTCCTCCTCCTTCTCCTCCTCCTCCTCCTCCTCCTTCTCCTCCTCCTCCTCCTTCTTCTTTTTCAATTTTCTTTTCAAGACAGGGTTTCTCTGTGTAGTCCTGGCTGTCCTGGAACTCACTATGTAGACCAGGCTGGCCTCGAACTCACAGAGATCCACCAGCCTCTGCCTCCTGAGTGCTGGGATTAAAGGTGTGCACCACCACTGTCTGTCTGCTTAGCTTCTTATTCCTAATATGTTGGGCAATAATATAGACTGTAACAAACTTAGATATTGCCACTAACAAACTTAAATCTTAAAGTTCTAGGCCTTAAATCTTGGAGATACTAATATCTCCTCAAAAGTTTTAATGTTCTCTTTGATGAATGCCAAAAAAAAAAAAAAAAATTAAACACTGCTGGGCGGTGGTAGTACATGCCTTTCATCCCAGTACTCGGGAGGCAGAGGCAGGCAAATCTGAGTTCAAGGCCAGCTTGGTCTAAAAAGTGAATGTAGGAAAGGCTTAAAAAATAAATAAATAAAGGCTACACAAAGAAACCCTGCTTCAGGGGCAAAAAAAGAAAGAAAGGAAGGAAGGAAGAAAGGAAGGAAGGAAGGAAAAATTAAATATTAAAAAGCATGCTTTAAGAAATAAAAGTAGCGTAGAAAAACAAACAACAAATAAAAGTATCTTTCTGAAAGGAAAAAATTAAACTTTAATGAAGAATCCTAGCAACTGTTTTCAACCTTGCAACAATTTGTGATATTTAAAATACAGTCAGGGGGACTGGAGAGAGAATCAGCCATGAAGAGCACATGCTGCTCTTAAAGAAGATATGTTCCATTCACAGCACCCACATGGTGGCTAACAACTGTCTGTGACTCCAGTTTCAGAGGATCTGATCCCCTCTTCTGACCTCCACAGGCACTGCATACATGTGGTACACAGGCATATATTCAGGCAAAAACACCCATAGATATAAAATAAAAATAAGTCAAATACACTCAAACTTTAAGATTATCACATTCCAGCTGAACAGTTGGCCATCTTATCATATTTACACACATTGATATTATTTCTTAAATTCCATATACATGCACACCTTACTGAATTTTGTTGGAGAAATACACTAATAGAAAACTTGAATAAAACTTTCTAATTGGGGCTGGAGAGTTGGCTCAGTGGGTAAGAGCATTGGCTGTATTTCCAGAGGACCTGGGTTCAATTCCCGACACCCACATGGTATCTTACAACCATCTGTATGTAATTCCAGTTACAAAATATCCAATGTCCTCTTTTGGCATCTGTAGACACCAGGAACTCATGTGGTACACAGACACACATGTAGGCAAAATATCCATACATATAAAAATAAATGAAAATTTTAAAAACTTTCTAACTGAAAAGACAATTAGCAAATTGTTTCAAGGAAAACTATAAGGTTTTTTTTATATCAATAAATTTTGCATTGCAAAGTGTTAATGTTACATATAAGTTTATTAATTTTAAGAAATCTGATTTGCAAAAGCCAGATAAACAGCATACTGCTTGGAAGTCAGACCTGATAGTTCACATCTGTAATCCCAGCTTTCACAGAGGTTGAGGCAGGAAGAACAATGGAAAGTTTTTTAAGGTCAGCCTGGTGGTCTACAGAGAGGGAGGGAAAGAGAGAAAGAGAGAGACAGAGACAGAGACAAACAGACAGAGAGACAGAGACATACACATACACACACATACACACACACACACACACACACACACACACACATACACACACACACAGCTGCTCATGGACAAGGAATATGGTAATTTTGTAGTTATTTTATAATAAATGCTTCATTTTATCAATCCATATTTTATTTAAATAAGACTTAGTATGCTAGGAATCTTTACTCCAAAATTCCACATCAAAAGTCATAAAAACAGCTGGGTGTGGTGGTTCATACCTTTAGTCCCAGCACTCTGGAAGCAGAGGCAGACAGATCTCTGTAAGTCTAGTCTGGTGTACATAGTGAGTTCCAGGCTAGCTAGGGATACATATTTGCAAGTACTTAAAAATATAAATTTTGATAATTTTCTTAGAGAATTGCTACTATTAAATGAAAACAGTTTAATTTTATAGTGGTAAATTTGAGCATTTACAAATTTTGTTATTTTATTATTAAAATAATACAAAAGACTTTATTACATTTATTTGCATAGTGTGTATGTGAGTGTATATGTGAACACATGCATAGTGAACATATGATGGGCACAGAACAACCTGTAGGAGTCAGTTCTCTCCTTCCACCTTATGTGTTCTAGATATCAAACTCAAGTACTCAAGCATAACATAAGCATATTTGTCCACTGAGCCATCGTTCTGAATAATTGTTAGTCATATCTATAATCCTATGTCTACTACTCTATAGATAAAAGGAAATTTAATTTACACTTAGCTGACATAAATACAGAGCTTAGGGGTATTTAATTTTTCACAATTATACTAATTCAATGAGTATCTGTGTACTTGTCAATTATACAAACATCTGTCCAATGAATCAGCAATGGTGATATAATGTAAAGTTGCTACATAAAGTCTCATGAGCACATGCTTGACCGTCAGTAGACTAGTCATGGAAACCTACCAGATTAGCCATATTTGGATGCAGATCTGAAAGTGCAGTGAAGTTCTTCAACGCAAAGGGGCTTGCCATGCTTTAAATCTGTGTTTTAGGAGATATAATTTGTATGTACACATTAAATATTGAAAACAAATTGTTAAAAAGGTGGTGGTGGCACACCCCTTTAATCCCAGCACTCAGGCGGCAGAGATAGGTGGATCTCTGAGTTCGAGGCCAGCCTGGTCTACAGAGCTAGTCCAGGACAGACTCCAAAGCTACAGAGAAACCCTGTCTCAGAAAAAAAAAAATCTAAGCCTTGGGACTAGAGAGATGGCTCAGCAGTTGAGAACACTGGCTGCTCTTCCAGAGGACCCAAGTTTGGTTCTATCACCTACATGACCACTAACAACCATCAAAAACTTCAGTTCCAGGGGTCAGATGCCTTCTTCTGGCCTCTACAGGCACTGCACACAGGTGATGCCTAGACCCACAAGTAGGCAAAACACCCATACACATAAAATAAAAATAAATTTTAAAAACAAAACAAAACAAAAAAGCTGGGCATAGTAGCACACACTTGTAAAGTAGAAGCAAGATGATCAGGAGCTCAGGCACATCCTCTATCTGATACATAGTAACTTCAAGGCCAGTCTGGGTGACATGAGATTCTGTCTCAAAAATAATAATAAGGCTGGTTGTAGAGGCATGCCTTTAATCCCAGCACCTGGGAGGAAAAAGCAAGTGGATCTCTATTATTTTGAGGCTATTCTGGTCTACATATTGAGCTCCAGGACAGCCAAGACTACATAGTGAGAGCCTGTCTCAAAAAATAATAAGAGGACCCTGTTCAAGTTCAAAGTGTCCTTTTAGAATTTTGAATGACATAGCTAAAGCTGGGAAAGTTGGCACATTCCCATAGTTCAGCTACTCTGGAATCTGAGATAAGAGGCTCCCTTAAGCTCAAGAAACCAGGAGTTCAAGAACAGCCTGACAGACATACCAAAGACCTTGTCCAAGGTTTTTTAAGCTTAAGGGAGCCTCCTGACTCCAAAGTAGCTGGATGGCAGCCAAGAGCACTGTTGTTCAAAGAGCAACATGACAAATTCACATGACAACTTACAACCATCTAGAACTCCAGTTGCAGGGGATCCAATGCCCTCTTCTGGATTCTACAAGCACCAGGCACATAATTAATGCACAGACATGCAAGCAGATAAAACACCCATACACATAAAAACATTTTTAAGTATATTTTTTGTAAGTGTCCTGGAGTAGTGGTCTGAATGAGAATGGCTCCCATAGGCCATTTGAATATTTGAATGTTTGCTTCCCAGTTGGTGGACTGTTTAAGAAGGATTAGGAGGTGTGGCCTTGTTGGAGGAGGTGTGTCACTGGTAGAGGGCTTTGAGGTTTCAAAAGCTCACACGAGGCCCAATTTCAGTCTCTCTTTGGCTCAACCCTCCCCTTCTCTCTCTCCTCCAACTTGTGGATCAAATGTAAGCTCTCAGCTATTGTTCCAGGGCCATCCATGCCTGCCTGCCTGCTGCCATGATTCCTATCATGATGGAAATAGACTAACTCTGTGAGCAAATCCCCCATTTAAATACTTTCTTTTAGAAGTTTTCTTGGTCATGATGTCTCTCTACAGCAATAGAACAGTAATTAAGACATCTATTTAGGTTTCAATTTATCACTCACTAAAACTTTGCAAAATTTAGCAATTTTTAGTGCCATATAAACTTAGAATTTCAGGTGAATGATGAGTCAATAGCCTATCTGAAGATTTAAGTATTTATTAACATCAGAGCTTCCTTAAAAAGAAAACTAGAAGCTAGAGAGTTGGCTCACAGTTAAGAGCATTTGTTGCCCTTGCAGAGGACCTGCATTTGATTCCCAGCACCCACATGGGAGCTCACAACTATCTGTTACTCCATTTCCATTTGATTCAGTGCCATCTTACTACTTCAGTGGCTATCAGGCACACATATATGGTGCACACACATACATCCAATAAAATACTCCTATACATAAAAGAATAAACCTAATTTTTTATTTAAAAAAACTTTAAATACCTCAACTCTGACATTTATTTACACTTTTGAGGAAAGTCATTTTAAACACCTTCCTAAATGCATCTAGATGCTAAGTTCCAGAGGACTGAGGTGGCATCACATATATTTTTATGTGTGTCTCTTTATCCATTTTTTCTTTTTAGCCAGGGACTTCCTTCATTGCCCTGGCTAGCCTCAAACTCCTAAGTACAAGTGATCTTCCCACCTCAGCTTCCTATGTCCTGTGACTACAAGTGTGCACCATCTCCCCTGACTGTACCTCAGTGCTACCCCTACACAGAAAGCACCAATAAAAAAACAAATAAATGGTTGCTTGTGCCTCCTATCATCATTACAAAAGGGTTTATGGGTGTTAGTGTTGGTGTGTGTGTGTGTCTGTGTGTGTTTGTAGTGCATGCATGTGTGTGATGTGCTTACAGGTACACATGCCAGCACATGCCTTTGCAGAGGCCAGGGGCTGACTAAGTGTCTTCCTCTATTATTCTCCACCTTTTTTGAGATGGGGTCTCTCACTCAATCTGGAGCTCACTGATGGCCAGACTACCTGGCTAAGATCCCCTTGTCTCCATCTACCAGTGCTGGAATGCTAGGTAGGCAACCTAGCCTCCTTTTTACCTGAGTGCTAGGATCTGCACTCAGGTCCTCATGCTGGGACAGCAAGCACTTTACCCACTGAACCATCTCCTCAGCCCAAAGGTTTTTACTTTAGTAAGAATTGAAAAATTCAACCAAACTGATTAACTTGATTTCACTTTTTTGTTTTGATTTGAGATTATTCACGTTAAAAAAACAGAGCCTCTGTGGTAGTTTAAATGAGAATGTCTCCCATACGTTTATGTGTTCAACACGTGATCCCTAGTGTGGAGTCTTGTTGGAGGAATACATCACTAGGGTAGAATTTTATAGCCTCACCCTTCTTCCCATTCTCTCATTATCTACATACGTACCTACCTACCAAACCACCTACCTACCCTCCCACTCATCCGTCTGTCCGTCCATCCATCATCCATCCATCCATCCACCCACCCATTCATCCATCCATCCATCCGTTCACCCATCCATCCATCTGTCCATCCGTCCATCTGTCTGTCTGTCTGTCTATATCTCTCCCTCCCTCTCTCCCTTCCCTTTCTCTCCTTTTCCTTTCCCTCCCCCTCTCTGCTTCCTGTGCGTGTGGATGTTGGGAATGTTCCTGCTCCTACTGCCTATCATGCCTTCCTGGTCTTGTTTATGTCTCTGTAACCATAAGCCAAAATAAACTCTTTCTTCAAGTCTCATTTTGGCATAATATTATACAATACAGAATCTTTAACTCTATGAATGTCCTCATGTCTGGGCTTTGTTCAGTACCAGGAAGTATCCCTAACACCTGTAAGGATTTTGTATTTTAGGCGCTTATAGACTTAGTAAAAAATGATTTTGCATCCCATCACCACTATTTTGTGGTCATGCATTATGACATTACTTATTTCCTCATCATTAAAATTTGATTACTATCTACCATGCAGTAAGAATTAGAAACTGTGCACGATGTGCCTGGATATTCACAGGCTCTCAAGAAATGACATCAGTTCTTTTCAATAATAGCCAATTTAGCAGGTTTTTGCACTCCAGGCCTTCCAGTCCCAGAAGAAACAATTGGAGATTAAGAAGTGTTCAATTTCTTACATTTCTGACTGGTCTTACCTAATTTATAATGCAATTTCATTTTCTGAAATTCTTGCCAAACACATTCATTTATCCATTCATCCATTCAGCAGCTACTACATTTTTTCTGGTTGAGTTGTACACATGCTGTGATGCGCATGTGAAGCTCAGAGGACAACTTGTAAAAGCTGCTTTTCTCCTATCATGTAGGTCCCTAGAATTGAACTTGGGTCATGAGGCTTGTCTACAAGTATTTTTACCAGCTGGGACATCTCACTGGCCTCCTCAAAAAAGTTATTAGAGAACCCATCAAAAACATGGTGCCACACATAATTCCACCATTCAGGCTCAGGCAAAAGAATCAAGAGTTCAAGACCAACTAAGCTACATAATGAGACCCTGTACATACACACCCCACCAAAAAAATAAAAAAAGAGCTCTGGGACTAAAGAAATGGCTCAGTATTCAGGAACATTTGCTGCTCTTTGCAGAGGACCTGAGTTCAGTTGCCAGCTATTACAAGGCAGTTCATATGTAACTCTAGCTTTGGAAGATCTAATACTTTTCCTGACACTACAGGCATTGGGCACACACATGATGTATAGGCCAACATACAGATATATAAAAATAAATAAATCTTTTTTATAAATGAACCCACAAAATGCCAGACACTTATGTCAGAGAAAACAAATTATTTAGTGGATGATTGTGTGTTAAAGCACCCACTTACAAGCTGGGCCAAGGTGGCACATGCCTTTAATCCCAGCACTCAGGAGGCAGAGGTAAGTGGATCTCTCAGTTCAAGTCCAGCCTGGTCTACAGAGCTAGTTGTACAACAGCCAAAGCTACACAAAGAAACTCTGTCTTGGGAAAAAACACAAAATACACACATGCATATACTAAATAGGTTCTCCCCCTTAGCAGCTGCAGGGTTTAATGGCTTACATGATATTATATCTTTGAAGCTCTTTTAGTTCCTACTATTATTATCTGAAGTATATTGATGACATACTTTAGTGTTTATCCACAAAAAAGTATCACTTACTTCACTACCTGAGTGCTTTGAAAAATATAAATTTCACACAAAATAGTTAAATATGTAAGTTCAGATATTATATAATTCATTATCAACTTCTATTTATAACTATATTTCCTTTAGGTTTTTGAGACAGGGACTCAGGTAACTCAGGTTGGCCTTGAAATCACTATTTGAGGTCACAGTCCTGAACTCCTGATCCTCCTGCCTCTGAGATTAAAGGTATGTGTGACCACACTTGGCTATAATGCCTCTTCTCTAATGCCAGTGCCATCTCCCCAGGACAAGGCACAATTAGTCCTCACATAAGGTATCATCATAACCTATTTTCTTTTCATTCTTTCTTCCTTCCTTTCTCTCTTCCTTCCTTTCTTTCTTTCTTTTTTCTTTTTTGATTTTTTGAGACAGGGTTTTTCTATGAAACAGTCCTGGCTGTCCTGGAACTCACTATGTAGACCAGGCTGGCCTCGAACTCACAGAGATCCACCTACCTCTGCCTCCCCAGTGCTGAGATATAAGGCATGTGCCACCACAGCCCAGCATATAACCTGTTTCCTTATTTGTTCATATGTGCATTGTGTGATAAGGGATTCAGGTCAAGAATCAGATTAAGAACTACTCCCTGAACCTACTCAGATGTCGCAGAGAGGAGCAATAAAAATATAGGACCAGAAGTGACATCTTAAGAGCCTATATAGCCTCAGGACCACTGATCTAGGTCCTTAGTGAGGATGGAAAGGAAGAAGCTACATTGGTGGGACTCTGCCAGCTTAAGGTTCCAGTGGGGTAATGCCACTGGTGACTGTTCGCCTCCACCAGAGACAGAGCACTATGACTGTCTCTGACAGAGCTTCCACCCAGGTCTCCCAAATGGCCCTCCTTGAGCCCTTGAGCCCACCTCCAGCTTTAAAGGGTGACCACCAGTCTGATGTGGACCAGATTCTCCAGGACCTTCCTGGTCTTTTGTTGATGGTATGACCTGGCCCAAACCCTTCATGCCCCTCTTCCTTTCCTCCAGAGAATGCTGTGTTACTTGGCTCTTTTACTCTGGTGTGAAAGGAGAGGATTCTGTTAACCCTGCTGAAAATGAAACACAGCAAGCTGCTTGTTCTGAGGTGGTGTCTAGCTAACAGGTCATCTGAGGACATCAGTCAGCTCTTAAACTCAATGATTTTCTCATTTTTAGGCTATAGTCAAATTTTGAGAAATTTAGTCAGTTACATTCAGATCTGGGCCTTAAATAAATGAACTGTGAGCAGAGGGGTTGAGTGGAAATGAGGAATAATTTTGTTGAATTTATGAAGCTGGTGAGCCCAAATATGTTTGTGTGTGCATGCAAGTACATGTCTGTGTTTATGCCCACATGAGCTGATTGTTCTTTTCAGGGTCACGACTGTTCATCAGGCTGAAAGCTAGGTGTCACGCTGATGCCCTGGAGCTACTGCAGAATTTCTCTTTGCTAATATTTCTTTTCCTTTATCATAGTGATGTGCACCTTTGATCTCAATATTTGGGAAGTAGAAGCTGGAAAACAAGGAGTTCAAGGCCAGTCTTGGATGTATCAACTCCAACACACACACACACACACACACTTCTGGCCATATATCCTAAGCTGGCTTTGATTTTTTTTGATTAATTAATTGAGAGATGGGCATGCATGTGGAGGTCAGAGGACAACCGGTGGGAGTCAGTTCTCTCTACCTACCACATGGGTCCAAGAGATTGAACTCAGTTCATCAGGCTTCACAGCCAGCATCTTTATCCACTGAGCCATCTCACTGCCCCATCTACCCGACCCCAACAACCTCAAATTTCTTATCCACTCGCTCAGCCTCTAGAATGCTGGAATGCAGGTATGTGACACTATGTCCAATTTTTTTTCTTTTAACGTGCATGGGTGTTTTGCCTACATATACACCTGTGTAACACTTGTGTGCCTGGTACCAAAGAAGACCAGAAGAGGGTTCCAGATCTCCTAGAACTAGAGTTATAGATAGTTGTGAGCCACCATGTGGGTGCTGGGAATTAAACCTAGGCAATCAGGAAGAGAAGCCAGTGCTCTTAACCATTGAGCCATCTCTCTAGCAATTCTGCCCAATATTCTGCTTCTATTCTTGATCCTCTCTGTCTCTTCTCCATGTGACAGAACAATCTTTCAAAACGTAGATCATGTCACTTCCAAGCTTTCTAAACCTTGCTAGAGCATTGAGAATAAAGTCCAAACTCCTTGCCATAGCCTCTAGTGTGCACAGCCGACAGCCTTTGCTGCCTCACAGCCCTCAATCCCCAGACCAGCGAAGGGTGGGGTCTGGCAGAAGCAGCTCCCTCTTCCCTCCTCCCCAGTGACAACCTTCCAATCCCCCCAGGACAGGCTCCTCTACATTAGCCTCAAGTAGAGGCCTTTCCTACTATACCTCCTCTGCTCTGTCTCATTAGAAGGCTGCCACATGAGATCAGAGCTGTGCCTTGGCTCTTCCTCTCTTGTAACCACAAGTGACTAGGTACTTCAGGATTTCACACATAGTTACTACTAATTTGTAGACTAAATTAAATCAAGTCCTAAAAAATCAGTTTGTAATTTGAAGATAATATTGTTACAGTTAACTTTTTGGGTAAATAAGACCTCTAGGAGCTGGAGAGGTGGCTCAGAGGTTAAGAGCACTGACAGCTCTTCCAGAGGTTCTGAGTTCAATTCCAGGCAACCACATGGTAGCTCACAGCCATCTGTAATGAAATTTGTGCCCTCTTCTGGTGCGTAGGCATATATACAGGCAGAACAATGTATACATAATAAATAAATCTAAAAAAAAAAAAAAAAAGAATTCTAGTTGATACCCAATACTACATTTACAGCATTTAAGCTTTAGAAACAAGTGTGGTTTATAGCTTGCTATTCCAGGCAAAAGAAGCTTCCAGGGAACTTGGAGATGACTTTCCTATGGTTTCTAATTTATTCTAAAGATTGATGCTGAGTGAGGCCATTATAAGGAAGTTTTCTCCATGAGGCTACTCCTATACTGAGTATCTTTGCAACCTCTCGACATAAACCACATATTTCATAACAATATTTTACAACTAGGATTTGTTTTTCCTCCAAGAAAAGAGTTTCCTTTCTTCCAAACACTCTTAAGTTGTTTCCACCCTGGAAAACCCTCCAGTGTGAAGACAGAAGAAAGTGTTAGTAACCTTCTAAGGCAGTTTCAACATTTTTAGCACTGCTTCTTTAAAAAAATTAAAATTTGGAGTGGGGGATGGAGAGATGACTCAGCAGTGAAGAGCACTGACTGCTCTTCCAGAGGACCTGGGTTCAATTCCCAGCACCCACATGGCAGCTCACAACGGTCTATAAACCAGTTCTAGGGGACCTGACACCCTCAAAGAGATATACATGCAGGCAAAACACCAATGCACATAAAATAAAAATAATTTTTAATTAAAAATTTTAAACAAAAATGTAGGGGCCAGTAAGATGACTCAATGAGTAAGTGCTCTTGGTACCAAGACTGGCAACCTGAGTTTGAGCACCAGAAATCACATGATGGAAGGAGAGAATCAGCTCCCAAAACTTGTTCCCTGACTTCCACAAATCCGTAGTGCACCTCCATGTCTGACACCTACATAATAAATTCTATATTATTATTATTATTATTACTACTATTGTGTGTGGTATGTGTGCACATGTGTGTATAGGTATATAACAAGAAGGCCAGAGGAAGAAGCTCACCTCTATTTTTCTTTATCTTGTTTCTGTTTGTTTGTTTGTTTGTTTGTTTGTTTTGTTTGAAACAGGGTTTCTCTGTGTAGTCCTGGCTGTCCTGGAACTCACTTTGTGGACTAGGCTGGTCTAGAACTCACAGAGATCCACCTGCCTCTGCCTCTCGAGTGCTGGGATTAAAGCCATGCACCACCACCACTCGCCAGCCATATTTCTTTAAAATAAAGTCTCTCATTGAAACTGAAGCCAGGGTATCGGATGACTATTAAGTCCTGGTGATCTCTTATTTCCAACCCCCAGAAGTGCAGCCATGCCCCACTTTTATGTAATTATTGGGATCCAAATTCATCTGCATCCTTTTGCAGTAAAGCACTCATCCATTGTGCCTCTTTCCAGCCCCATTCAGTATTTTAACATGTATTTTGATTATTCCAACTGTATGTCATTCTGGAAAAGGCAAAATCCTGGATATAATAAAAAGGCCACTGATAACCAGGGGTGACACAGGTAGGAGTTAGGGAAAAGAAGTGGAACATGGGATTTCCAGGTCAGGGAAAGTAGTCTGTTTTACTCATAAATCATACATACATATATACTATATATATATAAATATGTTCTACTCATAATACACACTCTATCCTGATATCCTGATGTAGTCTCCAGATCCTATGTGACATGCATACATATGACTGTTCCATAGGTTTTTGCATGTATCCTGTCCCTATCCCCTGAGGACCTGACAGGCTCTCTTCCCCGTTAAAAGCTCTCCTAGCAGTTATGGTGGCATATACCTGCAATCTCAGCATTTGAGAAGTGGAGGTAGGGGAATCAAAAGTTCAAGGCTAACCTGAGCTACACAGTGAATTTTGAAGCCAGCCTGGGTTCCTTGAGACCCTGTCTCAAGAAGGAAGGGGGAAAGATTTAAAGGAAGGGAGAGAGGGAGGGAAGGAGGGAGGGAGGGAGGGAGGAGAGAAGGCAGGCAGACAATTCAGGGAGGATGGAAAGGAAGGAGAAAGGGAGAACGATAAAGGGAAGGAGGGAAGAGGAGAGGAGAGATAGATAGACAGATAGACAGACAGACAGACAGACAGATAACATCTTCCTTCATTTCCTCCATAGCTTGGAGTGATGTTGGCTTGTAATCCAAAACACAGGAGGTGGAGACAGGAGAATCACAAGTTCAAGGCCAGCCTGGGCTACATGTTGTTTCAAAAACAGACAACAACAAAAACTACAAAAGCTGTTTCCTCTCTTGCCTCTTGCTCCTCTCTTCTTCCTCTTGTCTGTCTGTCTGTCTGCCTCTCTCATGTCCCCACTCTGACACGGCCTTTCACCCTTTCACTCTCCCCCTTCCCCAGTAAACAAACCTCTTGCACTAACTCTGTTGCTCGTGGCGTATTTGTTTAATGGCGTATCTTGGCAGGACCCGCCAAAAGGTACCCACTTCGCCTTTCTTTTTTATCCTTTCAAGTCCATTATTATCACGCCAGGAAAGATGGCAGTAGGCAAGCATGGAGCTGAGAGTTGACATCCTGATCTGCAGGCAGCAGGCAGCAAGGGAGAGCCCATTCCCCAAAACACACCTCCTCCAACTATGCCATATCCCCTAATGTTTCTCAGTCAGGCCCACTATTGGGGAGCAAGCATTCAAATATATAACCATATATATTTGGAGCAAAGGAAAGCAAGCAAGGAAGGGAGGGAGGGAGGGAGGGAGGGAGGAGAGGGAGGGAGGGAGGGAGGGAGGGAGGGAGGAAGGAAGGAAGGAGGAAAGCAAGCAAGGAAGGGAGGGAGGGAGGGAGGGAGGAAGGAAGGAAGGAAGGGAGGGAGGAAGGAAGGAAGGAAGGAGGAAAGCAAGGGAGGGAGGGAGGGAGGGAGGGAGGAGGAAAGGAGGAAAGGAAGGGAGGGAGGGAGGGAAGGAGGGAAGGGAGGAAGGAAAGAAGGAAGGAAGGAAGGAGGAAAGGAAGGAAGGGAGGGAGGGAGGGAGGGAGGGAGGGAGGGAGGGAGGGAGGGAGGGAGGGAGGGGGGAGAGAGAGAAAGAGAGAGAGAAACAAACAAACAAACAAAGAAGAACTAGAAGCCTGTCTCTGAGACTACCTGTGGACCTGGACCTGGCAGGGTGTGGCGGGGAGAGCCACGCCCTGTGAGCGGCACCTGACTGGGTAGACCCTCACGTACGGGCCTGACCTCTAGGGACCAGGTGACCTGGGACCCCGTCGTCCTCGGACCCTGACAGGGAGACACCTGACAGGAAATGGACTGCCTGGCGGGGGCAGGCGGGGTAGAAGCTGACTAGAGGACGGACAGGGAGGGAGCAGCCGGCGGGAGGAGAGCACGAAGGAGGGAGTCCCGACTGGCAGGCACCTGACAGGCCGGGGCCTGCGCTCCGCTGAGAACCTCCGCGACCCAGGCGCTCGAGCCCCGCGCGGGTCTCCTGTCGGAACTGCCGGGGCCCGCGCGGCCGGTGGACGGACACCGCAGCAGGCCTCTGAGCCGCGGCTCCCCGGATCCTCCGCGGCCGGCTAGCTGCTCCGCGGGCTTCCGCCTGGCGCCGGCCACGCGCCGCGACTCCCACACAGCTGCGGGGCGACCCTCCCGGAGTCCGTTAGAGCAAGGCCCCGCCCCGCCGCGCTGGCCCCGCCCCTGCCGTGCGCTGACCCCGCCCGCCGCGCTGCCCCCGCCCCGCCGCGCTGGCCCCGCCCCTGCCATGCGCTGACCCCGCCCGCCGCGCTGGCCCCGCCCCCGTCCCGCTGGCTCCGCCCCGTCGCACTGGCCCCGCCCCTGTGTTTATAGGTCTAGGCACACCACCTGGAAGTTAAGCGTGTGTCGCTGTCACTTCCTGGGACTGGAGAGCTTCTTTCGGACTTGGGTGGCCGAGGACAAGTCGGCCTTAGGCGCTGAGCGAGAAAAGCCATAGTTTGCGGTCACTCGGAGACAAGAGCAGTTCCCACGCACGGGTGCATGCGAATAGGGAAGTCGCTAAGGAATCGAGTGAGGCCTTTGCCGCAGTTCTCTGGTTGGGATCTGGACTGGTGTCCCAGGCAGTTCCGACTGAGCAATCTTCCTAAATGTCTTATAATTGCAGATGTCTCTGTGCAGGCACTAAAATACCTGAAGTGAAATTTAAAGCAGAGAGTGAACCGAAGGAAGACACGGAGATAAAACCCGATAGGGTTGTGGAAGAGGAGAGGGCCAGATGCTATTATTATTAAGGGAATTTCCTTGGTGATACTACAAACCTCATACATTAGAAGGTACACATATAACATCATGTAAAATACTCAATAGTACTTGAAAATATCACAGTATTATATGAAATAGATAATACTATTTGGGAGGGTGAGTAGCATAGAGGTAGGGAGGGTCTCGCCATGTAGCTCTGGCTGTCCTGGCATTTACTTTGTAGATTAGGCTGACCTGGAGCTCACAGAGACCCGCCTGCCACTGCCTCCCAAGTGCTAGGATTAAAGGCATGTGTCACTACGCCTGGTTTGAAATAGATAATTCTCTTATTTTCATCTCACAAGCAGTATATCATTTCACCGGAACACCCTATGTATGTATATATACATATGTATAGAAATGTATATAGGGCTGGAGAGATGGCTCAGTGGTTAAGAGCACAGACTGCTCTTCCAGAGGTCCTGAGTTCAAATGCCAGCAACCACATGGTGGCTCACAACCATCTGTAATAAGATCTGGTGCCCTCTTCTGGCCTACAAGGACACATGCAGACAGAACACTATGTATAAATAAATAAATCTTTAAAAAAAAAAAAAGAAAGAAAGAAAGAAAGAAAGAAAGAAAGAAAGAAAGAAAGAAAGAAAGAAATGTATATAAAAGCACTGTGTGCTCAGAAGTGGACTTAAGAGAACCTAATCAATGATTTGCTACCTCTTTGTGCCTTAGATGGACATAATATGGAGCCCAAAATGGTAGCCCATGCCTGCAATCCCAGCACTTCAGAGGCTGAGGTAGGTGGATCATCTTTCAGGCCACCCTGGACTACTCAGAGAGACCTAAAACAAAACAAAGCAAAACATGGTATAGGCAGGCCAAGTTGGACTAGCTAGACCCTGCCTCAAAAAAACAAAATTACCACCATTTGAAAATTGTACTTTTAAACCAGGAGGTGGTGGCACATACCTTTAACCCCAGCACTTGGGAGGCAGAAGAAGCAGGTCTCTGTGAGTTCAAGGTCAGCCTGATCTACGTAGTGAATTCCAGGATGGCCAGAGGTACATTGTGAGACCCTGTCTCAAAAAAAAAAACAAAAAAAAAAACCTTAATCCTGTGATTCATTAAACAAACTTCTGTTAAGAGTACTTATTGGGAAAAATAAGTTAAGATCCAATAACTAAATCTATTAAAATTGTCAGTATTCAGTATTATTTAAATTTTTGAGCTTCTCTTGTTTAAAAAAACAAAAAAAAAAAACAAAAAAAAACCAAACTCTGCCAAATATGAAGCAGCCACATGTTACATGTGTTACAAAAGTCCATTTAAAGCTAGGCATGGTGGCCTGTGCCTTCATTTGAAGCTAGGCAAGGTGGCCTGTGCCTTCATTTGCACTTCTAAGGAGGTAGAGGTGAGCAGATCTCTGAGTTCAAGGCAAATCTGGTCTACACAGAGTTTCAGGCCAGCCAGAAGTACTCAGTGAGACCCTGTCTAAAATAAAATAAAATTCAGATCTAAAAACACCATTAGGTGCTGGAGAGACGGCTCAGCAGCTAACAGCACTTGTCCTTGCAGAGGACGCAGACTTGATTCTGAGCACCCATACAGTGGCTCACAGCCATCCATAACTCTAATTCCAGGGGATCCAAAGTTCTCTTCTGACTTCTGAAGACGCCAGGCACACACATGGTGCACATACATACATGTAGACAAAACATTTGTACACATAAAGAAATAAATAATACAAAAACACCATTAGAGGCAAGTTTTACATTGTCATCAAAATATAGTTTGTATATTTCTTCATTTAAACAAATTCCCAAATGATAACGGAAAGCAGAGTGAAGTACTTCTCATCACTTCAAATTTTAAAAGAGAGACAAAACTTTAAGAAGTGTCAGTTTCCTGGGGCCAGTGAGATGGCCCCGTGGGTAGAGGCGTTGGCTGTGCAAGCATGGCAGCCCGAGTCAGTTGCTGAAGCCCACGTGGTAGGCTGACTCTCACAGTTGTCCTCTGACTTCCACACACACCTGCTGTGTGCAGTTCTCCGATATGTGCACACAGATGCGCAAAATAAATAAATAAACATAAAAGCTTGCTTCCCTCTTCCTTTCCGGTCTCTCTCATTATTATTTATTTATTGGTTTGGTTTGTTTTTGAAACATGATCTCATGTAGCCCAGGCTGGTCTCAAACTCACTAAGTAACTAGAACAACCTTGAACTTCTGATCCTACTGAGATGATCTACATATGCCAACTTCAATCTCTGTCTTTTCTTTACCATTTTATTTATTTATTTGGGGGGGGGGCAGGTCAGAAGACAACTTTCAGGAATCACTTACCCCCTTTTCTACCATGTGTGTCCCAGGGATGGAACTCAGGTCACCAGGCCTGGTGACAAGCATTTTGCAAGCCCGAGTCTTTGTCTTTTTGTTGTTGTTTATTTGTTTGCTGTTTTTATTTTTTGAGACAGGGTTTCTCTGTGTAGCTCTGGCTGTCCTGGAACTCATTATGTAGACCAGGCTGGCCTCGAACTCACAGAGATTCATCTGCCTCTGCCTCCCAAGTGCTGGATAAAAGGTGTGGGCCACCACTGCCCAGCTTCAAGTCTTTGTCTTTAAAAAGGACATAAAATCCTGATTTGTGCCAAAGAATGAACTAGCATTTTAAGACAATTTTAAAGAAAAAGATAAAAAAAAAAATATGAAGAAATCTTATACATTAAGGAGTCTCTATGTTATTCATAGGGATAATGTTTCAAATTTTTGCTTGTATTTTGGGGTATTTTAGCAAATTAACTTTTGCTGAAAGCTCTGTGAGATTAAGCCAGCAGAATCAGTTTCAACAGAATACAACAGGCTTTTCATAAGATATGACGTTTCCAAACACAAACCCGGAATGCTGGCATTGTTTTTTTTAATTTGGTTCTGAAATTCTGTTTAATTGACTTGTTCTTAACAAAAGAATTGACCTGTCAGTATATTTTGAGTGTACAGGAGCGAAACTAGAGACAAGGAAAGCCTAGACGTTGCCGCTCGATGTAGATGTCAAGGGCGAGTGAGCAAAGGTCAGGGCTGAAACAGCTTCCATGTCTGGGTAAAGGAATGGTAGGCGGCTCTGTCATCGCCTCCCTAGAGCACAACAGCTGTCAGACCATCAAGGAGCACATCACAGAGGGGAGACAGGAAAATACAATACACACTCGTGTGTATACACACGTATAATAAACTTTACACATGCTAACCGGTAGGAATAAGTGAACATTTATTTAATGAATTAGAAAACAACCTCATAATTACAAAAATTTTACGTTGATCCCATATCTACAACATCCCTCCCAAGAGCTGCAATTGTAATAGTTTAGTTATTGGCATAATTGGTCTCGTTCACCATTCCTCACTCCTTCTAGGGACTAGTCAACTTATAATTTGACTGTAGGTGTGTTGGCACAGATATTTTTCATAAAGCTTTACCAGTCTTTGTCTAGAGAAAAGAAGCACTAACCTGTCAGAGGCTTGCAAGAATTGGGTATGGAGATCAAGTTTAGGGGGAACTGAAGCAATTCAAGGGCCGAGGAGGAGGGAGAGAAAAGGACGCTGAGGCAGTAGATGCAACTGTCTGAGAAGCACTACAAGGGAGGAAACTAAGTAGCAATGTAAGTCTGAGAATAAAGGGCCCAGGAACATTCTAGAAAACTCCATCCTGGTTATGGCAGTGCACACCTGTAATCAAGGCAATTGGGAGTTCAAGGTCACCCCGGATACTGTCATAGTTTGTCTTTTTGTTTTTGTTTTTCGAGACAGGGTTTCTCTGTGTAGCTTTAGAGCCTGTCCTGGAACTCACTCTGTAGCCCAGGCTGGCCTCACACTCACAGATGCCTGCCTCTGCCTCCCGAGTGCTGGGATTGAAGGTGTGCGCCACCACCGCCCGGCTTTTAGTTGGC
The DNA here is from genome assembly GCF_903995425.1 of Onychomys torridus. Taxonomy (NCBI): domain Eukaryota; kingdom Metazoa; phylum Chordata; class Mammalia; order Rodentia; family Cricetidae; genus Onychomys; species Onychomys torridus. Next base: position 18,068,403 of record NC_050450.1, on the reverse strand, counting down.
TTTCTACTGCTGTATAGACACTATGACCAAAAGCAACTTGGAGAGGAAAGGGTTATTTGGCTTATGCTTTCTCATCAGTCTGTCATCCAGGAAGTCGGGGCAGGAACTTGAAGTCTTAGAACAAAAGCAGAGCATGGCTCGCTCCCCTGGCTTGCCCAGGATCACCTGCCGAGGGACGGAAGCACACACAGTGGGCTGGACCCTTCCACATCAATCATCAATCAAGAAAATACCCCGGGTTGGGGATTTAGCTCAGTGGTAGAGCGCTTGCCTGGCAAGCACAAGGCCCTGGGTTTGGTCCTCAGCTAAAAAGAAAAAGAAAAAGAAAGGAAGGAAGGAAGGAAGGAAGGAAGGAAGGAAGGAAGGAAGGAAGGAAGGAAGGAAGAAAGTAAACCCCACAGGCTGGCCTATGACCAATCTGATGGGAGCATTTTCTCAACTGAAGGAGGGTCCCTCTTCCCAGGTGACTCCAGCTGGTGTCAAGTTGACAGAAACAAACCGTGACTCCCAAGTCCATTACCTAGTTTGAGCTGTACAGTATCTGGGCAACATTAGATCCTGTCTCCACAAATAAAAAAAGTTCTATGAAGCCCTTCAGACTGCCAAGTCAGGATCCAGCAAAGTCTAGGAAGAAGAGGATCCCCACCACACCCCCAAGTCCAAATGGCTTGTGGTGATATATTGTGTACCTAATAAAATTTACCTGAAGATCAGAGAACACAACAAGCCACTAGATTAAACATAGAGGCCAGACAGTGGTGGCAAACACCTTTAATCCTAGCACTCAGGAGGCAGAGATCCGTGTGGATCTCTGAGAGTTCAAAGCCACCCTGGATTACATGAGATTGACTCAGTCTAGGAGAGAAAACAGAGCCAGGCAGTGGTGGCACACACCTTTGATCCCAGCACTTGAAATCTCATACCTTTGCTTAGGAAGTCACATGCCTTTAATCCCAGCCCTAAGAAGGAAGTGATATGGTGGTGGAGAAAGGTGTATAAGGTGTGAGGAGACAGGAACTATAAAGCCTTTTAGGCTGAGGAAGCTCTTTCAGCGGGAGCTCTTTCAGGCTGAGGAGTTGGTGAGGTGAGAGGTGGTGGCTGGCTGCTCTGTTTCTCTGATCTTTCAACTTTTACCCCAATATCTGGCTCTGGGTTTTTATTATAAGACCATTTAGCAATTCGTGTTACAATGACTCTAGCTAAAAAGCCACCAACACTTGGCTTAAATTTGCTCTTTTAGCAGTAAGGAAAAATTTTTATCAAGCCAGGAAGATAAATTGGAAAAACCAAAACCCCAATGGTATGTTGAGCTACAGAAAGATGAAGAGATGAAACCCCAGTGGTTAAGAGCACATACTGAACTTGCAGAGGGCCTGAGTTCCATTTCCAGCATCCACAACAGGAGACTCAATCCTCTGTGACTCCAGCGCCAGGTGATCCAAGGCCCGACATCCAACAAACACATGGTATGCATTTGCGCGCATAACTACCACCCAAGTTTGCTTTTGCACACACACACACACACACACACACACACACACACACACACACACACACACACACAGTTAAAGGCCAGCCTGGTTTACATAGTGAGTTCCAGGACAGTCAGGGCTACATAGAGAAACCCTTTCTTGAAATAAATAAATGAAATAAAGTAAAGTGAGTAACCATCCAAGCTTGGAATATTTTAGTGACAGTAGCCTGGGCTCTGGGACTGCAATGGATTGTAGTGATCCATTTTTGCCCCTAAATGCCTGATGCCTCTGTCTCTCAGAGAGTGTGTTCAGGTAGGGTACAGGAAGAGAAGAAAAGGCCTTTAAGTCAAGTGTGCTGGCGCAGGTGAGGGTGTAGCTCTGTGATAAACAGGTTGTCTAGCACTGGTGAGACCTGGGTTTGGGTTTGATCTGCAGCACTACAAAATGAATAAAATAAAATAAAATATGCTTACTTTCCTAAGGAGAGAGAGAGAGAGTGTGTGTGTGTGTGTGTGTGTGTGTGTGTGTGTGTGTGTGTGTAAAAGCAAACTTGGGTGGTAGTTGTGTATAAAAGTGAATTTGGGGGCTGGAGAGGTGGCTCAGCAGTTAAGAGCACTTAGCTGCTACCCACATGGTTACTTACCAGAATGCTAGTCCAGGGCATCCAATGCCTTCTTCTGCCCTCTATAGATATGTACATGATGGACAGAGAAACACGCAGGCAAAACACCTCTACACATAAAAATAATAAACGTTTTGAAAAAGTGAACTCACTCGAAACATTTTTACGTGTGTGTGTGCATGTGTGTGTGTGTCTGTATGTGTGTGTGCACGCGTGCGCATGCGTGTCTGTATGTGTATAATGTATTATGGCGTGTGTGTGTGTGTGTGTGTGTGTGTGTGCGCGTGTGTGTGCATAATGTATTATGGCATGTGTGTGTATGTGTATAATGTATTATGGCGTGTGTGTGTGCACGCATGCATGTCTGTATGTGTATAATGTATTATGGCATGTCTGTGTGTGCGCGCATGCGTGTCTGTGTGTGTATAATGCATTATGGCACGCGCGCGCGCACGTGTGTGTGTGTGTGTGTGTGTGTGTGTGTGTAATGTATTATGGCATGCGTGTCTGTGTGTGTGTAATGTATTATGGCATGTGTGTGTGTGCACATGTGTGTCTGTGTGTGTACAATGTATTATGGCATGTGTGTGTGTATAATGTATTAGGGCATGTGTGTGCACATGCGTGTGTGTATGTGTGTATAATGTATTATGGCATGTGTGTGTGTGCCCAAGCGTGTCTGTGTGTGTATAATGTGTTATGGCATGAATGTGTGTGTGTATAATGTATTATGGCATGTGTCTGTGTGTGTGTAATGTATTATGGCATTTGTGTGTGTATAATGTATTATGGTGTGTGTGTGCGCATGCGTGTCTGTGTCTGTGTATAATGTATTATGGCATGTGTATGCGCAAATGCGTGTCTGTGTGTGTGTAATGTATTATGGCATGTGTGTGGACATCATGGGACAATTTGTAGGAGTTGGATTTCTTCTTTTAGTGTGTGGGTCCAGGGAACAGAGCCCAGGTCATGAGGCTCGGCAGCAAGCTCCTTTACTCTCTGATCGTTTTTACCAGCCCAAAGGCTTTCGAAGGACACCTGACACAGCAGCTTGAGTCTGAGAAGTGGTAGGGCCTCCTCGAACCCCGAGTCCACTTTCAACAAGCTTCTAAACAGTGTGTGACTATAATGTATATGTGTCACTATAATGTATATCACACGGGCTTGTGACTTAAAAGAACTCTCGGGGTTGGGGATTTAGCTCAGTGGTAGAGCGCTTGCCTAACAAGCACAAGGCCCTAGGTTCGGTCCTCAGCTCTGGCAAAAAAATAAAAAATAAAAAATAAATTTTTTTAAATGAACTCTCTTGAAGTCATGTATCAGGATGAATGACAGCTGCCACTCAGTTTAGTGGTCGGGAGTCCAAAGTGACTTCAGGTAAGAAACGAGCATATTTGGAGTCCAGAGTACAACTCAGTGGTAGAGCACCTGGGTGCCGTGCACAAAGCCATCTCTAGGACCTTAATAAAGAAAACATGCAGCCGGGCGGTGGTGGCGCACACCTGTAATCCCAGCACTCGGGAGGCAGAGGCAGGCAGGCGGATCTCTGTGAGTTCGAGGCCAGCCTGGGCTACAGAGCTAGTCCAGGACAGCAGGACAGTCTCCAAAGCTACAGAGAAACCCTGTCTCGAAAAAAACAAAAAGAAAAAAGAAAAGAAAAGAAAGAAAGAAAACATGCTGGGGACTTCATGGGATCCTGAGAAACCATCTGTCCTTCACATTCTTAGCAGATGCTGAAGGAAATGAGGGAAGGCTTCAACCACAAAAGACTTCATCTTTATTGCTGAGAAAAGGACAATAGACCATTTCTCAATATGCTTAATTCAGTGCGCGTTAATCAGGACTCTCGTGGCTTAACTGCTCTATCAACGGTTTCTGAAATGAGAGAATAACTGGAGTTTCTCAGGAGCTATCACGTATGGTGGAAATGAAAGTCAGTGTCTGTTCAAAGCTCAGGCTTGCCACCATTAACAATGTTGCTCAGGACTCTGACCTTCAACTTCCTCACCTGTCAAACAAAGATTTGGGCAAACCCAGTGGGATGAAAATTGGTCCAAAAGTGCACACCCTGTGGGAACAACAGCATGTGTGCTTGCCTGTCTTCATCTCTTTCCTAGCCTGGAACTTTCTGAATCCATGCTCACCTCAGACCCCCCACCCCGCCGCCCATTATTAATGTGGTACCTTGTGCCTAGCTGGAGTCTGCTGGGCACATCCGTTAATATTGTATTGTGGGATGCTGACCTCTAGGCATGTTGATCTGAACAGCGGTGATAACCTTCACTCTTGAGCCCCTCACAAGATCAGGCCCATCCAACCCTCAGTCTAGAGTTCAGCCACCCTCTCACACCTCATCCCAGCTGGCTGTAATTCCACCAAAGCTGCGCGTGGTCTTCGGAAGTGCTGGAGTGTATACCAGATGGAAGATTAAAGGAAGTGAAGACTTGGGGCTGGAGTTCAATTCCCAGCATCCCCATGGTGACTCACAACTGTCTATAACTCCAGTTCCAAGGAATCTGACACCCTTACACAGACATACATGCAGGCAAAATAAAATGCACATAAAATTAAAATAAATAACCAAATTTAAAAAATAATAAATCAAAAAATAAAAACCAATACACATAAGATAAAAATGAATAAATCATAGAAAACGAAAAAAGGGGGAAGAAAGAAGTGCTGGGAGCTTTTCCATGACACAGCTGCTGTGAGGTCACCCACACTTCTGTAAGGATCCCCTCACCCATGCTCCTGTAAGTATCCCAGCAAATTCTGCCTACAAAGATGGAATTAGATGGGCTTGTGACTTGGTTGCTGCTTTTCTGTCTGGGGTGAATGCTTGCTCTTGTCTCTATGGGAAATATTAACACAACAAATTGCAGATAATTTGGGGCCATCTAGCACATGGCCAAGCTGTACTCCCTGCTGGAGTGTGTACGGGATGCTGTGAGCTGTGGTGGCAGCCGGGCAGAAATGTGTTCTACAGCTTGGCTCTCTAGCCTTTAATTTGTTGTATGATCTTAGCAGGTCCATTTAACTTCTCTAGAGCCTTCTACTGACATGTAAAATACAAATAAGCAGAGTCATTTGTGCTCTGAGAAATAATGGGTGGAAAAATAGGAAAAGCTACATTCTGTTGACAAGAGTACCTGAAATGGAATGTGACCCCAGACCAGCTGACATGGCTTCACCATTCTCACCTTTCAGAGAACACTTTCCCAAAGTAGAGATCCCATTACACAAAAGAATCAGAGACCCTTCCCTGAGAACAGACAGGCTTCCCCGCTGCAAGAGGGTGTCAATCTATGCTTCTACCTGGTGTTCTTATGGAGATGATGCAGAGCCCCACAGCCTGACAATATTCTGTGAGTGTCCTTAACTTCCACTCCAACCGATTTTGGGGGCAGGGGGTGCATTGATTTCCTGACCTTTTTTTTTTGAGAAGTCTTGCTATGCAACCCAAGCTGGCCTTGACCTCGTGACCCCTCCTTCAGTCTCCGGAAGGCTGAGACCGCAAATGTGTCACCAGACTTTTCCTGACACTCTAAATGTCACATTTTTCTCCTCACCTCCCTCCGTTATTTTGTTCATAGTTATCTACTAAAAACCAGAAAGTAGCCCGGCATGGTGGCACAGGCCTTTAATCTCAGCACTCGGGAGGCAGAGGCAGGCAGATCTTTGTGCGTTCGAGGCCAGCCTGGTCTACACAGCGAGTTCCAGGACAGTAAGAGCTACACAGAGAAACCTTGTCTCAAAACACACACACACACACACACACACACACACACACACACACACACACACACACCAAAAAAAAAACACCAGAAAGCTGGACCGGTGATGTGGCTCAATTGGTAGAGTACTTGCTTAGCACACTCAACACCTTGTGTTCAGTCCCCAGGACTGAGTAAAACTGGGCGTGGCAGCACATACCTGTAATCTCAGTGCTCAGAAGCTAGAAGCAAGATCAGAAGTTCAAGGTCATCCAAGGCCAGCCTAGGACATCAAGACCCTACCTAAAATAAATTCATTAAAAATGTAAAAACCCATCCAATCGTAGTGGCACACACCTGTAATCCCAGCCTTCAGGAGGCAGAGCCAGGTGGATCTCTGTGAGTTGAGTTCAGCCTGGTCTACAGAGTGAGATCCAGAACAGCCAGGGCTACACAGAGAAACCCTGTCTCAGAAAAAAAGAAAAAAGAAAAAGAAAGAAAGAGAGAGGGGGAAGAAGGGAGGGAGGAAGGGAGGGAGGGAGGGAGGAAGGAAGAAAGGAAGGAAGGAAGGAAGGAAGGAAGGAAGGAAGGAAGGCCCTCTATGGAGCACCTAGTAATTTGTGTTTAGTCGATTCCACGTGTATCTGGTTGACAACTAAAGTTAGCCGTCACAGTGGTTTTTCTTTCTTCTAGTCCTCATGGCCCACACGCAAAACCCCGATGGCTCTCAGTGCTCAATAGGCCAAGGCTGATGGAGTCTTTTAAGATCACACCCCACCACTCACTACTGTTTAGAATTTGCATTCGCCTACTTCCAGCATGACGTGAGGTCATAGACATGGTAAACAGAATCATTAAAAGTATTTTTAAGTACTGCTAAACCTCCCCAAACCCATGACAGGCCTCATCACTAGGAAGACACAAATAAAAGTTGGCCACAGTGGTAAGTGCTTGTAATACCAGCACTCAGGAAGAAGGCAGGAAAAGCAGAAGTGCAAGGACATCCTTGGTTCCTTAATCCAGTCTGAGGCCAATACAGGCTCCTTGAGACCCTATGTCAAAAAAAAAAAAAAAAAAAAAAAAATGATGAAGACAGATCCCACCCGAGAGGCATCTTACAAACTTCCTGGCCAGCATTCCCCAAAAGTGTTCAGGCCGTCAGAAACAAAGGAAATCTGAATTGGTCACAACCAAGAGAAGCAAGATGACCTAAGAAAAATGGGGTCCTGGGTGGGGTCCTAGCACAGAAACAGGACATTAAGGAAGTCTAAGTTAGCAATGGACTTTGTTTTGTGATAGCCAATATAATAAAGATTTACTTTTATTTATTTTGTGTGTGTGTGTGTGTGTGTGTGTGTGTGCAGATGCCACTAGTGAGAGGTGCCAGAAGAGGGCACTGGATGCCTGGGTCAGGAGTTACAGGCAGTTGTGAGCTGCCTGGTTTGGGTGCTGGAACAGAACTTGGGTCCTCTGTAAGAGTAGCAAGTGCTCTTAACCCCGGAGACATCTCTCCACCTCCTAAAGCTATTAACTATAATACATGTCAGAGTAGCAGTGTGAGACGTTAACCGCTGGGGACAGGGAGTGAAGCACATGGGGACCCTGAGACAGCTTCTCAGTTTTTCTGTGACTCTAAAACTATTCTCTTTTTTGTGTTTTTAGGGTCTAGGTTTATTACAGAAAGCTCTTCAGAACCTTTTAGTATATACTTGCTGTAGTACAAAACTATTCCTTAAAATAGCTTCTAGTTTTAAAAATTCTATTAGGCAACTCTCATATAAACTGTATGCATAATGCTAAAAAATTCTTATAACCTACATGTTTGCTTAAGAATGTGTAACATACAATATACTAGTGGTGACTCCTATCTGTAATTCCAGCACATTCAAGACTGAGGCAGGAGGATTGTGGAAAATACCAAATACAGCACAATGAATTTTCACAAAGAGGACCATTTTCCATCACTTAGCAAGGAATAGTCACCGTAGCACCCCAGAGTCCCCTTGTGCCCCCTTCCTCATCCCTTTCCCCCACCAAGGTTAACCACAGTCCTGACATCTAATGCCAGGTCTTAACATCCCCTGCTTTTGAACTTGATATACATGAATTGTAGCCTACCCCATGACATTTTAGTAGACACTGCTATTCTTATCACTAAGGTTTTCAACACTTCCCAAATGCTTGCCAATGTGAGAAAATGTCATTCTTTTACACTTCGCTGTGTTAAACATCCTCGGCAGAGTTTCCAAATCACTGAGAGCCAGGAATCATCTACAGTTTGCTCTAACTTGGTGGGCATGCACAAGGGTGGTCATGTCTATTTAGTCTAACGAGAACTGAAAGACAGAAGAGGGCCAGTGAGACGACCCAGCAGTGAAGGTGCTTGCCCTAAAAGTGAGTCAGGTTTCCTGAGCAATCCAACAGTGGAAAAGAGAAATGACTTCTGTAGCATGTGCGCCCACACTCGCTCACACAGGATAATAAGAGAAGAAAATGAAATTTGTCGTTGTCTCCAGGTTTCTTGAAAATATTAGATCACAGCAGGAAAGCTTCAACTCTTTCCACGTGCTGTTTTGAAATTCATTCCAGCTGTAGGTCAGAGTGATGTGCAGGCTGGGGAGACCACCGACATCCAGAAGCTTCAAGCGTTTCCTTGGTGTTAAGATCTACCTCGAGGATCATCCAGTCCAGAGCTGAGACCTCAGGAACACAATTATCTCTCCTCTCGCTCCCTCCTGCAGCTTGATGGAAATACCTCTCCCAGGTCCTCTCTGAACCCACTTCATCAGATGTGTGGCATGGCCTGCCATCTTGCTGGGGACTTGCTTGTTTGCTCTTCTTGCACAAGCACTTACTGGTGTGGAAATTGATGCAGCGTGAATAGAACTTCTTAATGATGACCCAGGCTACGTTCTTCACAGCTTTGGTGGAAAAATGATCTGTTTTGGCAGGTCCTGCTAAAAGAGCTAATTACAGTTTAAGAGACAGAAAACAAATCATATATTGCAAATAGTTTTTCTTACATCCTTTGAGTAAGCTATTGGAATATATTCATTTTGTAGAAATAAAATTCACTATGAAAAGTACCTCACCAGTATTCTAAGTTTTGTATAATTAGTATGGAAATGTGCTTTCCAATTCATGCTTCAAATCCAAGGTTTAGGGGACTAAAGGACGGTTCAGGGCTTGAGAGCACTTGCTGCTCCTGTAGACCCAAGTTCAGTTCCTAGAAGCCTTGGCAGGTGCCTTGTGAAACCGTAACTCCCGACCCTCTGCGGGACTTCACCAGTATCACATCCACGTACAGATGTGGCACACACACACACACAATTTTGAAAATAAAATGTTATTTTTGATACTTGAATCTTGAGTCACAGGGTCAAAAATGGTCTGTAGTATGACTTCACTTATTGTTTTATAGAAAATCTCCGTTTTACATCGGTTGACGCTGACTTCAAAAGGCTGTAGACTAGCATTTCATGACTCTTCACCTTTTTCAGTATCCTAGCTTATGATTTTGCAGTGTTCAGGTTGATTTGCTCACAACCACCCAACTCGGGAGCAGACCGTGCTGAAGCGGTTCATTCTCTCTGTTGGCATTAGAAGAAAATTAGTCAGTCCAGTCACTCACATCATAACATTCTTTTCCTGTTCAATGGTCGTCTGAGGAGTCAAGGTCACAGCTATGACAACATCATATTGTGGCTTGACAGATGGCTGAGTTTGCCCCACATTACACAATCTCCCATTTCTTCAATTAAATAAGTGGAAATGGACACCACCTGGCATCCCATTTTTATGATGTCAATAAAGCTCATTATAATTACTCTGTGCTGTTGACAAATGGCCTGCTGGGGAGCCGACAGATATTTTTAGGTTACCCTCTCACAGAATGCCAATGACAGATGAAATGGTTTCAAAGGCTTTCGGCCACTGGTTAATAAAGACCTTGAATGTCATATTTTCATTCATGTTTTGCCAGATCTCAAGTAAGTGAGATCTATTTATATTTGCATCATTCTCTTTGCATCTGTAAGGCAGAGGAGAAACTTGAAAATTAAAAACAAAACAAAACAATGTTCTAGAGGAAAAGATGTGAACATAACACAGAAATTCACTCACAAATCCACCTTCTTCTTCTCTTTTCTTCCTTCCTTTCTCTCTCTCTCTCTCTCTCTCTCTCTCTCTCTCTCTCTCTCTCTCTCTCTTTCCTTTTTCTTAGGCAAGGTCTCACAGAATCAATCAAACTCCCTATGTAGCCAGGATGACGTTGAACCCCTGACCCTCTTACCTCCACTTCCGGAGTGCTGGGATTACAAATGTGCAACACTAAAACTGATCTATTCATCACTGGGGATTGAACTTGCAAAGTGGCAGAAGATGCCATTGAACTTCTGGTCATTCTGCCTATACCTGCGAGTGCTGAGATTACAGACCTGGACAGCCACACCCAGTATGGGTGATGCTGGCAATCAAACCAAGGCCTGTGTGTGCCAGGCAAATACTCTACCAACTGAACTGTGTCACCAGCCAAACTTTGCCCAGTTTTTGAAGTAGCCGTATCCTGAATTTGCTTCAAACCCATGCTTGCTCACTAATTCATATAACTAAGAAAATCTCCACAGGGCAAAGAAGGACCAGATAAAAATGACATAGAGGAACTGGCAAAGAATATAATTCCCAAGCCGGGCAGTGGCGCACGCCTTTAATCCCAGCATTCAAGAGGCAGAGGCAGGAAGACCTCTGTGAGTTCAAGGCCAGCCTGGTCTACAGAGTGGGTTCCAGGATGGCCAGGACTACGCAGAGAAACCCTGTCTCAACCCTCCTCCCCGCCACACCCCAAAGAGATTATATTAAGTGAAATGAGAAGGTCTGTAACTTAATATTATTGGGTGACAGGAATAATAAATAATAAAGGCAGGAAATTGCAGAGCATGAATTACAAAAAGAAAAGCCATCTAGAGAGATGGCTAAATGGCTAAGAGCACTGGCTGCTCTTCCAGGTTACCTGGGTTGGAGTCCAAGAAACCACATGGTGTCTCAAAACTGCCTGTATCCGGTACCAGGGGACCCGATATTCTCTTTTGGCCTCCTTTAGTACTGCACACATGAAGTTCACAGACATGCATGCAGGCAATACACTCAGTCACTTCATAAATAAGTTAGTAAACTTGGGGCCAAGCAATGTGCCCCAGGCCTTTGATTTCAGCACTTGGAAGGCAGAGGCAAGTGGATCTAGGTGACTTTGAGGCCATCCTGGTTTACATGGTGAATTCCAGGAGAGCCAGGCCTATGTAGAGAGACCCTGTCTAAAAGGGGGGGGGGGGTGCGTGGCGGTAAATTCTCAAAAATAAATAAAAGGACAATTGAACGTTTTGTTTAAAAACAAAAAGAAAATAAGCAAATTAATAAATTAAGGTATGAATTGTTCATTCCTTCATCCAACAGCTACATTTTCTAGAAATTCACCCTGGGTAATTATGACACTTTTTTGTTTTTAAACAGACTCTCACTATGGAGCTTCAGCTAGCTGGGAACTCAGTCGCTAGACCAGGCTGGCCCAGAACTCACAGAGACCCGCCTAATTCCACTTCCCTAGTACCGGGATTAAAGGTGTGTGCCACCATGCGTGGCAACAGTGACGTGAAAGGTAGATGAACTACGATAGCTATACTCAGCCATGTTTAATTTTCACTCTGATACTCTATAGTTACTGTTGGCTTCTTCACTGTCTTTCTACTTTGGATTCATTGGTCTGTGTGCCATTGAAGTGTACGAGAGCTACGAGACCTTGCAGAGGATCCAAGTTCAGTTCCTGGTACCCATATGGAGTTGCACAACCAGCTGTAGCTCCAGTTCCTGGGTGTCTGGTGCCCTCTTCTGGCCTCTGGGGGCATTGCATGTATCTATACACAAGCAGGCAAACACAGACACACAAATAAAAACTTTTTTTTTTTCCTGAGGGTTTTCTCTGTGTAGCTTTGCGCCTTTCCTGGAACTCGCTTTGGAGACCAGGCTGGCCTCGAACTCACAAACATCTGCCTGGCTCTGCCTCTCGAGTGCTGGGATTAAAGGCGTGTGCCACCACCGCCCGGCTATAAAAACATTTTTTTAAAAGCTATTGCCTAGGAGTACATGGCCTAGTATTCATTATCTCTGATTGACTGCTCATTAAAACTTTATTACAAGGTGGAAGTGAAAGCAAAGACCAACCAAAGGAAAGGAATGGGCCAATGGTGATGGAGGAGGGCAGGCAGGACCTTTGGTGGCCAGTGGGTCTGGGAAATGGAGTTAATCCTGTGGGCAGTGCTGACATGCTTATAAGCTATCCTTTCTGATGCTAACTGCCAAGGCACTGTTCACATTAAAGTGGTTAGTGTTTTGCTGTGTGGCGGGGGCACTCACCTTTAATCCCAGCACTTGGGAGGCAGAGACACATGGATCTGTGAGTTCGAGGCCAGCCTGGCCTACAGAGGGAGTTCCAGAACAGCCAGGGCTACACAGAAAAACTTGTCACCTGCTCCCCCAAAAAAAGAGTTAATGCTAATGTTATGTGATGTGAATTTCACCCCAATTTTATTTTATTATTTATTGTTTGTTTGTCTGTTTTGAGACAAGGTCTCTTTGTCCTGGAATTCACAATGTAGACCAGGGTGGCTTTGAACTCACAGAGATCCACTTGCCTCTGTTTCTTGAGTACTGGGATTAAAGGTATGGGCCACCATGCCCAACTCAATTTTATTTTTTAAATGGGTCAGCAAGATGTGTCAGAAGGTGGCTGAGTGGTTGTGGCATATGCCTTTAATCTCAGTACTCAGGAAGCAGAGGCAGGTAGATCTCTGCATTCAAGGCCAGCCTGGTCTACAAAGAGAGTTCCAGGAAAGCCGGGGCACACAGTAAACCCCTGTCTCAAAAAAAAAAAAAAAGAGAGAGAGAGAGAGAGAGAGAGAGAGAGAGAAAGAAAGGAAGGAAGGAAGATGATGTCTCAGAGGGTAAAGGCACTTGCCACCAAGCCTAATGACCTGAATTCGATCCCTGGGACCCACACAGTCCTAGCTGTCCTGGAATTCACTATGTAGACCAGGGTGGAGAGAACCAACTCTTGTAAACTGTCCTCTGACTTCTCATGCATGCTGTGGCTCATGCATAAGCAGACTTGAGACACACTAGATAGATAGATAGATGATAGATAGATAGATAGATAGATAGATAGATAGATAGACAGACAGAAATTGAGTCAAAGCAGAGTCTGGGCATAGTGCAACTTGCCTGTTGTCCCAGCATTTGGGAAGTAGAGGCAGGAGGATCAAAAGTACAAGGTTATCTTCAGCTACATAATGAGTTCAAGGCCAGCCTGGACCACGTGAGACTGTCTCAAACCACAAAGGGATGGGGAGATAAAGTAAGTAAATCGCAGTGGCCTTGGGCACTCAAGCGGCAGCCACCGCTCTCCCCACATGGGCTTTGAATAAAGTTTCCTTGGTACTTTTGCAAATCTGTGTGAGTCTATGTAAGTCCTTTGAACAAGAGACCAAGGACCTGGAAACTCTGCCCAGACCTCTACTGGTAACAGGATGTCCAGTTGAATTTTAATTTCAGAAAAATAATGAGTCATTTTTAGCATATTTCTAGGAATTTAGGGAACATGCTTACACTAAAACCATTTTTTTTTTGGGGGGGGGACATGATCTCATACAGCCAGACTGGCCTCAGAGTCCCTGTGTTGCAAAGAATGACACTGGGCTCCCAACCCTCCTGCCTCCACCTCCTCAGTATTGGGACCTCAGGTGTGCACTACCACATCTGGGCTACTTTTATGTGATGTTAGAGATTGAACCCAGGGCTTCACACATGCTGGACTAGCATTCGACCGAGTTACATCCCTAGTCATGAAATTGTATTTCTTGCTCATCCAAAGTTTAACTGGGAGTCTTACATTTTATCAGTCGTGCAAGCTCAGGGCGTCCCCTGCACAACTTGAGGAAGTCTGATCCCTTCTCTCCTCCCAGCCTCTCTTTGCACTTTCCTCTAAGGCCACCAAGCCCAGTATTCCAGGTTTCCGCTAGGAAATTAGGAACAATTCAAGTTTCTTCCTACCCCAGGGCCTTTGCACATCATAGACCTCAGTTTCTACATGCCTGACTCCCTCTTATCCACAAAGTCTCTGTTTATGAGTTTCCTTAGAAAAATCCTTCCTGGGGGCTGGAGAGATAGCTCAGCAGTTACGAGCACTTGCTGTTCTTACAGAGGACCCGGGTTTGGTTCCTTAGTCCCCAGAGGGAGGCTCACAACCATCTGTAACTCCCATCCTCTTCAGGGGCACCAGGGATGCACAAACATACACGCAGGACACTCATTCACATAAAATAAAAATAAACAAAAAATTTTTAAGGCTTTTTGAGATAAGGTTTCCCTGTGTGTAGCACTGACTGTCCTGGAACTTGCTCTGTAGACCAGGCTGGCCTTGAGCTCACAGAGATCTGCCTGCCTCTGCCTCTGCCTCCCAAGTGCTGGGATTAAAGGCATGTGCCACCACTGCCTGGCAACAAATCTTTTTATAAAAAGGTCTCCCCGCTGGGCAGTGGTGACGCAGGCCTTTAATCCTAGCACTTGGGAGGCAGAAACAGGCAGATCTCTGCGAGTTCGAGGCCAGCCTGGTCTACAGAGCGAGATCCAGGAATGGTGCAAAGCTACACGGAGAAACCCTGTCTCGAAAAAACAAAAAAATAAAATAAAGCTCTCCCCTAGCCAATCTATGACTCTGAAGTAGCTTTTCACCTCCCATGATTTTGAGTGCCAATCACTTTATCCCATGACATTGATCATACTCATAATCACTTGGGTTATTAATTTTTGAATTTATATATTTATCTGCTACCCTATTTGAATAGCAACAATGGCTACTTGTTTGCTTTTCGTATTCAATCTTTTTTTTTTCATATTCAATCATACAGAGCCATGGTCTCATGTAGCCCAGGCTGGCCTTCAACTCACTATCTAGCCAAGGAGGACCTTCAACATTTTAAGATTTATTTATTTTATTATTTTATGTGCATGAGTGCTTTGTCATCTGCATGTATGCCTGTGGTCCACATGCATGTCTGGAAAAGGTTATCAGATCCCCTGGGACCGGAGTTATGGATGGTTGTGCGCCATCATGTGGGTGCTAGGAATTGTTGTCTGCAAGAGCAGCAAGCATTCTTAGCCATGACCCATCTCTCCAGGCCAGTCTTTCACTAATTCAAAACCTAGGCAAGTTGAGTTTCGTGGGGGCAGTGCATTTCTGTGATCCCAGCACTTAGGAGGCTGAAGTTAGCATCATTTGTTAATTAATGGCACAATATTGCTGTGTTACAATACCCTGTGGAAGATGCTACCCAAAGTCCAGGTCACAGTCTCTGTACAATAAATAAGCTTCTGGAACCTACTCATTCATTTTCTGTCCTCAGTAGAGGGAAGCCAAGCTTTGCTCACAGGGTCCTGGACTGTGCTAGACATGTCTGAGATTTAGTTGTATGTGTGGTATTTGTAAAATTAAATCATGTGCTTTTGCTGTAAGCCTCCCTATGTGACATGTTGGAGGTGTAATTAAACACCATGATGAATTACTAAAAGAAAAAAAAAACTAAATCGTGTTCTAATTATATTTTTCTAGGCATCCAGAACCTTCCACAATGAATGCATGGTAAGGGAGACGCCTCAATATCTTTTCTGGCAATCCACTCCTTTGTAAAGACTGCACTGCCAATCACACTATTAGCTAAAAATAAGCACACCTTCCAAACTCCTCCTGGAACTTCTCCACACAGATTCTGAGTGAGAGGCTTCCCGGCAAAGGGTTTCTCTTCACTAGGTTAAAATCAAGGCGCTGTGTACACAGAGAGAAGAGAAGGGGTTATCTGGTGAAATCGGAGCTGGTTTAGGACCTGATCTTCTCTGTGGTCCCTCTGTAGGGGACAGAGCTGGAGGCATACATGTGCCACGTGGTCCCACCTGTTTGCATGAGATGTATATATTTTAATTTGTTCGGAGATTTAAGAAATATTTATTGCCTGGCATGGTGGCACATGCCTTTTAATCCCCGGGGAGGAGAGGGCAGGTGGATCTCTGAGTTTAAGGATGGCCTGATCTACAAAGTGAGTTCCAGGACAGCCAGGGCTACATAGAGATACCCTGATGTGAAAAAAAAAAGTTTATTATTCCTTTAAATAGCTTAATCTTTGCCAGGTACAGTGGCACAGGCCTTTAATTCCAGACTTCACGAAGCAAAGGAAGGTGCATCTCCATGAGTTCAAGGCAAGCCTGATCTACATAGCCAGCTCCAGGCTATCCCAAGCTATATTGTGATATCCTGTTCCAAATAAATAAATAATTTAGCCAGTTGGTGGTGGTGCATGCCTTTAATCCCAGCACTCCAGAGGCAGAGACAGACCCATCTGAATTAGAGGTCAGCCTGGTCTACAGAGCAATTTCCAGGACTGCCAGGGCTACACAGAGAAACCCTGTAACAAAACAAAAACAGAAACAAACAAACAAACAAAAAAAAAAAAAAACCCAGAAAAAAACTAAGCAATTTAAACAGCTCAGCCTTGGGGCGGAGTATACAGCTCAGCCACAGTCCCGGCTGGCTTGTACAAAGCCTTGAATTCTGTCTCCAGCATGACAGAAACAAAGCGCACAGACAGCTCAGGATTTGAGGTTTTGTTTGTTGATTTTTTTTAAACTATAACTCCTCTTTTCTGGTTCTAGCACTCCCTCTTCTCAGAGATGAGAAGCACAGCGGGAGGCTGGAAGTACACCCAGAGGAGATCACAGGCTCACCAAATGCTCTGAGAATCACCGGTCAGAAGACATCTTTGACCTCCTCTGCAATGCAGGATAGGCACCGCAAGGAATCTGTGGTCTGTCCTTCAAAGTTCTACCCCCTTCATGATTCAGATACGCTAGAATATGTTGTACTGTTTGATTTTGTCTTGAGTCTTTTCCCAGAGATTATTTCATGTGTGTTAGAGTTTGGCAAGCTCCAGGACAGCCAGGGCAACACAGAGAAACTCTGTCTTGGAAAATCTAAAAAAAAAAAAAAAAGTTGTCTTTAAAGGCCTTTTACACACCGCCAGGTGTAGTTCCACGCACCTTTGAACCCTGCGTTTGGGAGGCATGGGCAAGTGAATCTTTGTGAGTTTGAGGCCAGCCTGGTCTACATAGTGAGTTCCAAGACAGCCAGAGCCACATAATGAGTGCTGTTTACTATTTCCTTCCCCTGACCTGCTCAGTCCACCTTCTTGTAGAACCCAGGAGCAGCAGCCCTGGGATGGTGCCACCCACCACCGGCTGGGCCCTTCCCCACCCATCACTAAATGAGAAAATGCCTTACAGCTGGATCTCAAGGAGGCGTTTCCTTAGCTGAGTCTCCTTCCTCTGATGACTCTAGCTTGTGTCAAGTTGACACACAAAACCAGCCAGTACATGAGCTTTTATTTTTTTTTAAAAATCAACAGTCTACCTCCTGATGTAAAAGCCCCAACCAAAAATTACAGGAAACATGAGTCCTTACGAAACTGCTGATCCCAGCTGAAGAAATGGGTTGAGCTCTGTGGTTAAGAACACAGACTGCTCTTGCGCAGGACCTAGGTTTGATTCCCAGCACTCTAACAAGACAGTTCACAACCTTCTGTAGCTCCAGTTTCAAAGGATCTGATGTTCTCTTCTGGTCTCCCCAGGAACTAGGCACAGGCGTGGTCCAGACATACAGGCAGGTAAAACACTCCTACACATAAAATAAGGAGTTTTTCAAAACAAAAAGAAACTACTGATCCCAGAGTAATGACTCTGAATGAAGAGAAACTAGATGAAATTCTGAACCAAAAATTGAAAAGAATGCATATAAATATTGTTTTTTTAAAAGGACTCAAAACTCGAATGAATTCCATAAAAACACAAACATCTGGATGAAATAAGGGAGTCAATCAGGTGGCAGTGACGCACGCCTTTAATCCCAGCACTCAGGAGGCAGAGGCAGGCGGATCTCTGTGAGTTCAAGGTCAGCCTGGGCTACAGAGTGAGTTCCAGGACAGCCAGGGCTACACAGAGAAACCCTGTCATGAAACCCAACCCTTACAAAAAAAGTGGGGAGGAGGAGCCAACACAGGAGATGAAAATAAACTTGACAGAGACAGAAATACTGAAGGAAAAACAAAGTGAAATGATGTAGGACATGAAAGTGTTACTAAGTCAAATAAAAAGCTCAGTGGGCAGCCTCATCAACAGAATGGACGTTCAGAAGGACAGAACACAGGCTTGCAGGGGAAGGACAGGAAGAGGAACATTGATTGAGGACAATGGTAAAGTTTTTTAAAAGTACAAAGGGAACGTGCAAGATCCTTGAGAAACCACTCAAAGACCAAATCTTAGGAATCTAAGACATAGATAATATTTTCAATACAATCCAAGCAGAAATCCACCAAGTCTAGGGAAAGAGACACTTATCCAAGCACAAGAAGCACATAAACACTAAATCGGACCAGGAAAGAAATCTCCCATTTCATCTTATCGTTAAAACATTACACACACAGAACTAAGACAATGTACTAGCAGCTGCAAGAGAGAACAAGTACCATGAAGGGCAGGCCACCAGAGCCACCAGAGCCACCAGAGCCAGAGCCAGATGATTTCACAGTAGATGTGTGAAAGCCAGAAGAGCATTCGTGAAGGATTTCAAGTTCTTCAAGCCTCTAACTACAAACCCAGACTGTAATTCTCAGTAAAACTGTCATAAAGTATGGAGAAAGAAAAAAGTGTTTCATGATAAAATCATTCTAAAGCATTTATGACTACTAACACATTTCATAGAAGATCCTGGAAGGAATTCTTTGGACTCAATAAAATAATAAACACACCTAAGAGGGTACAAGGGTAAAAAAACACAAAAGATGATAGAAAGCAAATACTACAAAATCAATTACATGATAACAGCTAATAGACATCTTTCAATACTCACTCTGAATATTAACTGTCTCAGTTCTGACATCAAAAGGCTCAGAACAGCAGACCAGATTCAAACACAGGATCCATCTATTTGCAGCATCCAGAAAGCAAACTTCAACATCACCCTATCTTGGGGTGAAAAAGAGGCTAAAAGACAATGGAACTAGTGAACAAGATAAGATGGACTTCAAACCAAACCAAATCAAAAGAGATACAGAATGCCACTTCAGGCTTATTAGGGGAGCCACATCAGGAGGACATTACAATTCTCAACATAGATGCACCAAACATGTCCCCAGTTCCATAAAACAAATACTACATTTACAGATACATATTAATCCCAATGCAGTAATAGTAGGTGACTTAAATATTCCACTTTGACCAACATACAGGTCATCCCAACAGAAACATGAACAAAAAACCTTAGTGTTAAATAACATCCCAGGTCAAACAGACTGGATGGACCTCTACAGAACATTCCATCCAAACACTGCAGAATAATACAAGTTCTTCTCACAGCCCATAGGACTTTCTCTAAAACACGTCACATGTTAAGACACAAAGAAGACTCAACAAACACAGCGTTGAAGTGCCTTATTGTATTCTATCAGACCACAAAGAAATAAAACCATAAATCAACAGCAAGAAAACTCACAAAACCTTGGAATATCACTAAAGAAATCAAACCACTCCTAAAGGTGAACTGTAGAATAGAAGTGAGTGATAACCACCATGATGTTACATGGTGGACGGGAGCCAGTTCACACCAACAGGCTCTTACACTAATGTCACTGATCCTCCGGGATGATGAGAACGTGAACATCTTCTCAAATGTTTACCCCTCAGAGGGACTGCCCTGGAGATGTAATGATAACACATGTCTAACTGTGGGGACATGGAGGCCAGGAATTACTGAAACACACACATGGATCTCTAAGATACTTCAAAAACATGACGGTTTGCACGGGCCTCCTGCCTCCTACCTTTACAGGATCAGTTGTTCCTGAAAGGGACAGGAGCACACTGACAGTCACCCCCAGCCACTTCTGTGGGGGCTCAGACCCCGGTGATTTCTGCTTAGAGAGCGTCTACGGTGGTGCTTCCCGTCAGTACTCTTTCCCTGGAGTTCACCAAGTGTCTCCAGGATCCTCATCCCCGGGAACTATCTGAACACACGTGGGCTGCTAAAACAAGATGACCTAGGCCGGTGGCTTCGCATGAACAGAAGTTCTCACATGCTTTCTCTCAGATCTGGAGGCTATTGGTCCAAGTTCAAGATCCTCTCTGCTTCCTGTCTGTTGGGGGATACTTCCTGGCTCATGAAGAGAACCTTCCCAAGGTGTTATTTTATCACATCATTTATCCTGTTCATGAGGTTGATCCCCTCAGAATGTAAATACTCCTAAAGAACCCAGTTCATCTGAAATTATGGGATGACAGCATGTGAATTTGGGTCATTCAAGCAGGACAGGCCCATTCTGCATTCAGCAAACCTCCACTTGACAGTAACAGAGTATTTTGTACCTTTCTAGATGGAGGACAAAGATGGGCCTTCTCAAACCACAGATCTGAAGGGAGCTACAGCCACCACCATCTCCCACACTGTAGGGTCAAAAGGAGGAGCTACATACAACACACCCCAAGCCTCCTCTAACTTGCCTGGCTTCTGTCTCATATCAATCCATGAAAAATGAAGAAGCCAGGGCTGGTTTTAGACCCTCCCACAGAACTGCTTTCTGGGAAACACTTGTATGTATAGACACCGAGATTGACCATCAACACACAGAGGTTTCAATAGACTAGACAGATTCCCCAGTACCAAGGAAAAATTGCTGGGGGAATGTTGTGATACTTTGTACTCTAACAAATAAAACTTGCCTGGACAAATGGATGGAACTAGAAAATATCATCCTAAGTGAGGTAACCCAGACTCAGAAGGACAAACATGGTATGTACTCACTCATAAGTGGATACTAGACATAAAGCAAAGGGCAATCAGACTGCAACCCACAGATCCAGGGAGGCTATCTAGCAGGGGGGACCCTAGGATGACTGTGGCTTATAAGTTTTGGTTTTGCCCAATCACTGGGCAAGCTTCAGTGAAACATTTTACTATTAGGATAAGAATTTGTACTGTATCAAGCTGATGAAAGAATATGCTGGCTGTACTTTCAGAAGAGGAGGCTAAAATCTTTTTAGACTATGGATTAGCCTATAGAAAAATGTCTGCCGTAAATCAAACAGTGAAGGGGAAGATGAATAGGAATCTCACTTACACAACTTAAGTAAAATATGGCTCTCCGAACAGATGAAGATAGGCTTCTTCTGTATCCCAGAATCTAATCAATATTTATATGTATAATTCAACTATCATTTGGCTTAAAAGGGCTTATTGGGAAATGTTATCATTTATACCATTTTCTACAGAGAAAATATTTTACTGTTTAAAATAACCCTGGACTTTTGAATTAAAACCTGTTTTGTGTTCAAGCTATCTGTGTATTATTTCTCCTGAAGTTGTACATAAAATGTTTTTACATTCAAAAAAAGGAAAAATACTATAGGATTATATTACATGAAATATATAGAATATCCAAATTCATACAGACAGAAAGATTAGATGTTTTCTCAAGATGGAGAAGAAAGGAATATAGAGCAATGATTTCCTAAGAACAGAATCTCTGATCTGTGTGATGGAAAAACTCCACAAATGGACAGTAGTATCAGGATATAATATCATGAATATAATGAATACCACAAATGTAATTAGTATCATGAGTGTAATTAATGAATATCATGAGTGTAATTTTAAAAATAAATTAATTAAAAATTTTAAAAAAGAGAAAATAGATTCCTTTCTCATACTAAGTTCCCAGAACAATTTCCTCTCCCTCCACTCCTTCCAGTCCCCTCCACTTCCCTTCTCTGTAGACCCACTCCAATTCTGTCTTCCTTCAGAAGAGAACAAACCAGCCAGGCGGTGGTAGCGCACACCTTTAATCCCAGCACTCGGGAGGCAGAGGCAGGTGGATCTCTGTGAGTTCGAGGCCAGCCTGGGCTACCAAGTGAGTTCTAGGAAAGGTGCAAAGCTACACAGAGAAACCCTGTCTTGAAAAACCAAAAAGAAAAAAAAGAAAAAAGAAAAGAAAAGAACAAACCTTCAAGAAACAACCAAACATGATAAAAACAAGTTCAGAAAGACAAGGCAAATGGCCTTACACCAAGGCTCAACAAGGTACTCAAAAGGAGAAAAAGAGTCCCCCAAGCAGGGAAAAAATTCAAAGACATACCCACTCATATAGTTAAAGAGTCCCACAAAAACACCAAGTTAACAAATACAACACGAATCATTAATCTAATTAATCTTTATTGATAAAAAATCGGGAGTCAAATATTGGGGTGAGAACCTGAAAGATCAGAGAACCAGGAAGAGCCGCCAGTAGCTTCCTACTTCTTCCATTCCTCTGTCCAAAAGAGACCAGATCCTCTCTCAGCCCTTCCTTACCACTTCCTATCTCCTCTCTCTACAGTCCTCCAAATCTCTATGGTCAACTAGTGGCTAGCTCTTCCCTATGACTCTAAGCGAGCTTTATTTATCAGAACACAATCAGAATATCACAGAACATTCCCCTGCTTTTGTCTCAGTAAAAAGTGAAGGTTTTAACTAACATAGTAAAACTATATACAATAAATACAATAACTATATATAAATGCATACATGCAAGAATTGCATTAACAATATCTAGTCCACAGCATTTGACACATTCAGAGAAAATACTCCATTAGCTATCCTATCTTGGTTAATTCCAAAATGTTGTACCTAATTCATTTTCTATCCTAACTTGCATTACCAACCAAAACTATCTTTGTATGTATCTCAACCTTATACACTTTACATCACTTTTGTGAGTTTCTTTTCTGAGTCTGGTAACAAGAAAAACTATAACTATCTAGTCTTCAACTCCATCAGAGACCTGAGAGTGACATAATAAACAACTTTCAAAACTAAGAAATGACAGAAACAGTTGGCTGCCTGGACAGTCACCCAAAGTTCCTCTGTAACATTGGGGCATCCATCTTTGGCCTACAGGCATAGACTATCTGACAGACTCTACCATGAAGCAGGATTTTTGAAGGACTGTCCTGCCTTATCTTGGCAATGTTTGGCAGTCACTTTCTTTTGTATCCTGCTTGTCCAATTTAGACAGCATACTGTCAGCAGTTGAGGCAAATTCTTGCCCACTGGCTAATTTTTGCCACAAAGAAAGTAAACTCCATATGGAGTTTTTTCAATGCCTATCATCTTCTCTGGGTCTTTTTTTTGGGGGGGGGTAGATTTTTTTATTTATTACATATACATTATTCTGTCTGTATGTATCCCTGCATGCCAGAAGAGGGCACCAGATCTCATTACAGATGGTTGTGAGCCACCATGTGGTTGCTGGGAATTGAACTCAGGACCTTTGGAAGAACAGCCAACTCTCTTAACCTCTGAGCCATCTCCACAGACCTTTTTTTTGTTTGTTTGTTTTTTGAGACAGTGTTTCTATGTAGCTTTAGAGCCTCTCCTGGAACTCACTCTGTAGACCAGGCTGGCCTCGAACTCACAGAGATCCACCTGCCTGCCTCCCAAGTGCTGGGATTAAAGGCGTGCACCACCACTGCCTGGTTTATCATCTTCTCTGAAGTAGATTGGTGCTGCCAGGAGCAGACATGCCTCGTTGCCATTAAAAAAGAGGTCCTTATGTTATTCAAACATCTCAAATGTCATATTCTGTAGATCTCTGAAGCATTTAAAGACCACCTGTCTATTTAAAATATACCTATTTGATCTTGAAAACACACCTAACATGACTACAAGCTTGACTGCAATAGATGACTAACTACTGACTTGCATTTCTTTATTATCCTAAATAAAGTCTTTCAAGGACTAGAAATTTACATTACATTGTTAAATGAGATGTATAGGTACAATACATTAAACAAGAGTAGAAACTTGTGTACAATATGCTCCAACAAAAATAATCTTAAATTTGTATCAATATATAAAAATAATTTAAACAAGAGTAGGAACATATATACAGTATAACAAAAATAACCTCAAATTTGTATCAATACACAAAAACCTATATCAGTGTAAAATACTTAAGACTACCAGTTGCTTTTTTAGTTTAAAGGAAAATTCAATAATCCACCCTTTTATCCTATTTCTATATAGCCCCTTTTTCTTTTTAGAATGAGATCCCTGAATCTAATCTCCTTTGTTCAGCTTTTTTCCTGACCATTACCAATAACAACTTGTAATCAACCCCCCTAAACGATGGCAAATATCCATAACCCACTGAATGACCAAAAAACGTCCACACCACCTCTTGGGAATGTGGGCGTTGTGTTCTTAAAATTACTTCCTGCTGTCTGGGGGCAACTGCATCTTTAGACAACCCTGAAAAAAAATTAAGGTAATTGTCAAGTCCTGGGAGAGGTAGAGGTATCATTCATTGTCCAGTCTCTGCATAATGGGAAAGTGCAGGGCTTGTCTCAAGTCTTGGCTAAAGTAGTCGGTGAGGCTGGACCATCTCAGCTAACCATCTTGAAATTATCCTAAGCAGTTTGTAGTCCAAAGCCAATCTTTGGGTGGTGTTTGTCAGCTTAGTGACGTTATCACAGTCCCAGTGGAATTGTGGGGCCCCATCCTCCTTTTGGATTCATCAAAGGTCACTGTTAGCCATGGTCATGGTTCACTGCAGAAAACTTAATCATTTTAAATGCATATGCAGCAGATCTCAAATAAAGGATCAATATTTGTTATGTACATCCAGAGTACAAAAACAGTTACCTGATAGAGATTCAAACCCAAAATCATGTACAAGAAGCTAGATGAAGCCTTTTTCTAGAATTCGTACTCTATATGATCATTAATATCATGACAAAAAGTTTAAAATATATATATATATATTAGTTTTATAAATTTTGAGATAATATTTATATCTTAAGAAAAGTGTTAAAGAGTCAAAATAAAACTGAAGGATTATGAGATTAGTGGCAATAGAATAGTCCCTTAATTTTGGTTTTTCTTCTGTCCCATATCAGGTAAATCTTCTGACATAAGACAGAGATTTTGGATTTTACTTTAACAAGCATGCTTGGGTTTAGAGAAGGAGAGAGACACACTCCAATTCCAAAGCCAGTTTTAATTTTCAATTGAACTGGAGCTACAAAAATACCATTTGCATTATATGTCTGTAGAGAACAGAAACAAACATTTGGGAAAATTAATGAAATTTTATTCTCTTGGAAATGTGATATACAAATAGGTCAATTTTCTCTTTTACTTGGGACATTTTTCTGGATGATTTGTCCTTTTTCTTTACGTGTCTTATTTGTCCAGTGGTCTTCAGATTCCTTAACTGGATGCCTTCATTCTCCTGAAAAGACACAAACAAAACCCTGCCCCTACCTTTGGGGAGTTTCCCTTTTGGCAAGTTAGATCTGATCAAATGAAAGGCATTTGTTAGTTTTATAAGTTAGTTTAGATTGAATGGTCATGCTGTTTGATGAACTATCACCTCCTAATCAAGAAGTCTCTTGTTCAAATCTAATCTTGATCAATTTTAATAGTATCCATATCTTTTCTTCTCCTGTGGAAATAAAAGCAAAACCTCATCCCCAATGTAACACATATCCTGGTTTCCATTCTGAGGTCAGCACATCTTTAAAGTATATAGGTTGATTTAATTCAGCAGTTTTTTCTATTATCCAATATGTTTCCTTTCTCATTAGGATTTAGAAATTTGGGGGGGGGGGGGTTCGAGACAGGGTTTCTCTGTGTAGCTTTGCACCTTTCCTGGAACTCACTTGGTAGCCCAGGCTGGCCTTGAACTCACAAAGATCCGCCCGGCTCTGCCTCCCGAGTGCTGGGATTAAAGGCATGTGCCACCACCACCCGGCTGTATTTAGAAATTTTAAAGTTAATAAAGCATTGTGCAATCTGTCTCTGGGGGTTTTTCTTTCTGTTTATTAAGCATATCTTTTAGAGTTTGATTAGATCTTTCTATAACTGCTTGCCCTGTATGATTGTGGTTGTGGTATACCTGTAATACACTTTATGTTGTAATATGCAAAAAACTATTTCATTTTCCCTTGTTTATCTGCATTCATTAGTCCAATGTCAGCCTTTGCCACACCTTCTACATACTCCTGAAGGCTGGGACCTTCTTTTTTAATTATCTCTGGGGGAAAAAAAATGTTTCTAGGAACACCTTGCCTACAATCCCTATTGAAATGACCTTGCTTGCCACAGCCAAGACAGTTGACAGTTTGGCTTTTCTTAAAACTTTTAGAGTTTACGTCTCCTATTAAAGTTGCATCAGAAGTATGAGATCCAATATCAGCTATCTTTCTAATCCTCTATTGGTGCCTTTAGAGGCCTGTTCACCCTTTTGCATTCAGAACTAGCATTTTCAAAAGCCAAAGATTCAATTAGTAGTTGTATGACTTCTGGATCTGATGCTATTCTAGTTACAGCTGGGATTAATCTTTGTAAAAAAATCAGTGAAGGCTTCTTTTGAGCCTTGTATAATTTTAGTAAAGGACTCAGAACTCTTTTCTGGTTCTTTAACCTTGTCCCAAGCATTTAAGGCTGCTAACTGACATAGCACCAAGGTGTGGCCATCAAATTCATATTGCCTTTGCCGTTCAGCATACTGGGCTTCGCCTAGCAATTGATCTTGGGAAATATTAATACCTCTAGCCCTATTTTGTTCCTCCTTGGCGGCTGTGGAGACAACTACCTAGTGTGGCAGCAGCCGGAGGAGGGGGGCCAGGAAAAGACTTGAGGAACAACAGGCTCTGAGCCAGGGCTGCAGTGGGAATCACTCAAGAGCCTGAGAGGGCCAAGCCACACCCTATACCAATTGAACCAGAATTTCTGGGGTGACAGAGGGAACCCGCTGTCTGAAAAAATGCACACAGGGGAATCTTGCAGAAGAAACACCTCTAGCAGAAGCTTCCTGAAGGTAGAGCTGGCCAGTGGTAGGGGGTTAATTCTGGTGGTGTTTGGAGCCCAAGTGCCTGTGGAGATTACTGTAGAGAGGCTGAAACAGAAAAGTTCCAGACTCACTCAGAGGGCTTGGGGAAGGAAAGGAAAACCTAGCCAGTGGGGTGGTGACTCCGGCAGGTGCAGCTCCGGCATGTATCAGTGGCTGCAAAGCCACTGGCAAGCGGCTATTTCATGAATTCGTGCCCCAAAAGTTGGACACCAAATGAAGCATTAATCTAATTAATCTTTATTAATAAAAAACCAGGAGTCAAATATTGGGGTTAAGAACCTGAAAGATCAGAGAGCTGGGAGCAGCCGCCAGCAGCTTCCTACCTGTTTCTCCATCCAAAAGCGCCTAAATCCTCTCTCCATCCCACCTTACCACCTCCTGTCTCCTCTCTGTACAAACCTCCAGACCAGACCTCTATGGTTCACTAGTGGCTAGCTCTGCCCTCTGACTCCAAACAAACTTTATTTGGTTTTTGTTTGTTTGGTTGGTTGGTTTGGGTTTTTTTTTTCTTTTCTTTTTCTTTTTTTTTTTTTTTTTTGTTTTGTTTTGTTTTGTTTTGTTTTCTGAGACAGGGTTTCTCTGTGTAGTTTTGGTGCCTGCCCTGGATCTCACTCTGTAGACCAGGATGGCCTCGAACTCAGAGATCCGCCTGGCTCTGCCTCCTGAGTACTGGGATTAAAGGCCTGCGCCACCACCGCCCGGCAGTTTTGGTTTTTCGAGACAGGGTGCACAACCACCGCCTGGCCAAATTTTATTTGTAAGAACACAAAGTATCACACACAAAAAGTGAGACCCTAGCTCAAGGTAAAAACAACAAAGATAGATAGATGGATGGATGGATGGATGGATGGATGGATGGATGGATGGATGGATGGATAGAGAGAGAGTGATAGATTAGATAGATAGATAGATAGATAGATAGATGGATGGATGGATGGATGATAGATGGATGGATGGATGGATGATAGATAGATAGATAGATAGATAGATAGATAGATAGATAGAAATCCTCTTTTACACAAGAACCAGGTGATGCATTGATCAGTTGATGAAAATGTTATGAGAAGTCTCAAACCTGAAAATTAGCTAAAAATGACCCTGAACTCCTGATCTTCCTGCCTCTACCCCAAAGAGCTGGTATTACAGGTGTGTACCACCACAGCCAGCTCTGCTGCATGTCTTCCAATGTGTAGAGGACACCCAGTAGCCTTGTTAGAAGGCTGATTCTGATTCTGCAACCTTGGAGAAGTCTGAGAGCCTAAGTCTGACAAACTTCCAGTCGGGGGAGACGCCAACAGCCCGAAGCTCTCGTTGCACACAGGCAGGCCTCCCTAGACTGTTTTCCCAAAGTTACACCTAAAGGATTCCAGTGGTGAGGTGCAGGAACACGGAGCTTGCCCTCCCTGCTGCTTCTCCTCCTGGGCTCAGCCTCCTCTTCATTCCTCCAGTAAGCCCTCTTTGACCCCTGCCTTCTGCCTTCCTAGGACTCTCAGGAAAGGGCTTGAGGAACAACAGGCTCTGAGCCAGGGCTGCAGTGGGAATCACCCAAGAGCTTGAGAGGGCCAAGCCACACCCTATACCAATCAAACCAGAATTTCTGGGGTGGGATCCAATACAGGCTTCTTAAAAAAATAGGTCACAGGTGTGCATTATACAAAATGTCTGTAAGGTTTTGCCAGCCTCAAATGGCTCTTCAAACCTGTTGGGAAACACTACATTATGCTGAATGCTTCCCAGTGTTACTTAGAAAGCACCCAGAAAACCATAACTTGTTCCTATAATCCCAACACTCAGGGGCTAAAGCAGGAGGGTGGAGAGTTCAAGGCCAGCCTGGCTTATATATTATGATCCTTTCTCAGCCCCTATCCCCTAAAGAGGAGCAAAGTCAAGCCAGGCGTGATGGCTAACTACACTTCTGCAATTCTAGCACTTGGGAGACCAAGGCAGAATTGTCATGACTTGAAACCAGTCTGAGCTAAATAGCCAGACTTTGTATAAAAATCATGTTTTTAACATTTACGTAGTGTGTGTGTGTGTGTGTGTGTGTGTGTGTGTGTGTAGAGGTCAGAGGAGTTTTTGTGGGAGTTGGTTCTCTTATTTACCACATAGGTCCTGGGGAATCAAACCTCAGGTCAGACTTGGCAGCAAATACCCTTGCCTTCTACACCATCCCAATGGTCCCAACAACAAAGTATTTCTTAAACGAGAAGCCAGAGAGATGACTTAGTAGTTAAGAGCATCTCTGAGTTCAAGGCCAGGCTGGTCTATAGAGTGAGATCCAGGACAGCCAGGACTGCACAGAGAAACCCTGTCTTGAAAACAAACAAATGAATAAAAAACAAAACAAAACAAAAAAAAAAAAACCTCTTTTTTTTGAAAAATGAGGAAAGGAATAAAAATATGGGCTCTTTTGACCAAGTGGTATTTCCAAGACTCTATCTATTTGGTTTATATTGCCTTAGATAAATAGGGCCGGGTAGAACTTGTATTTATATTTAATTTCTCTCTCTCTTATATTTTTGTTGTTTGTTTGTTTGTTTTTCAAGACAGGGTTTCTCTGTATAGCCCTGGCTGTCCTAGAACTCGCTTTTGTAGACCAGGCTGGCCTTGAACTCAGAGATTCACCTGCATCTGCCTCCCAAGTGCTGGGATTAAAGGAGTGTGCCACCACACCCAGTTTATATTTAATTTCTTACCCTATTTGGTGTTTCTTTTGAGTAAAAAAAATAGATTTCTCATGTTATTTTTCTTTAAAATAAAAAAGGGGGAAGGTAAAAATAGGGGCTGATGAGATGGCTCTCCACATAAAGGTGTCTGAAAGCAAGCCTTACAGACATGAGCTCAGTGCCTAGGGCCACACGATAGCGGGGACAGCAAACGCCTCTAAGTTGTCCTCTGTCTTTTACAAGTTGAGGCACACGCTCGCCACTCCCCCTTGCCCAATGAACTCACATACACACATGAACACAGGCACAAATACACAGACACATACACGTAAACATGCAAATACATATATACATACACACACATGCATGTGTACACACACACACAGTTCAACTCTCAGTCAGGCTCTGCCATAGGCTCTGGAGATAAACGGCGCAGACTAATGACCTCTGTCCCATTGCCTCATGTTGCTTCCCTCAAGCAGAGGAACAAACTTCACCCTGCAAGATCCAACACCCCTGAACCTGACTGTTAGGACCACTAGGGAATTGGGCTCAGTCGCCCACTTAGTCACAGACTGAGATGGAAAGCCCCTGTGCTGCCATGGATGGGCAAAACAAGCCTCACAGCAGTAGATCCTGCCTCCCCGCACACATGGAGCCCAGCCGTGGGAGAACAGTATTGCTTCATCGCCGGGCTGTGCCTCTGGGGTTGTATTTCTGTTTGCACTGTTTTCTTAAGTCATTGTATGTGCCAGGGGAGAATCAGAACAAAGCAATACTAGCAGCAAAAGATCTGCCCTGGGTTCTCTTCGCATAAGACCCAGGTGTGCACGGCAGAGCAAAGGCTACAAGGAGGGAGCTTTGCAAAGGCCCGGAGACTGACATTTCATAAAGGTCCCCAAAGGTGTAGAAAACAGGACCTGAGGGGCACAGATACCAGAAATGATTGTCACCGATCAATGGGACATATGTTTCTGCTGGGCAACAGCTATCTGAAGTGTTTGTTATAATTGGTTCCCAGCCAGCCCTGCCTCCTCTATTAATTAATTGCATACATTCCTTTTGACAAAAGTGACACACTGGTGGCAGCGATGTGGGCTTGAAGACCAGGGTACCTTTCCATCTAAAATCACATTTGTGACCACAGCCTCAGACAGAGAGCAGAGCCCAAAGGTCATTTCTCTCTCTTATCCAGGAACATGTGGATGGGGGAGGGGCTTGTTGGACCTGCATATACCACTGTGTCACCTTCACATGGCCATTTAGACTTCTTGGGTCTCCTATATCACAGTCTCTTTAGAAAGACTTTGCCTGAGCCAGGCGTGGTGGGACAGGTCTATAATCCCAGCACAGGGCAGGCTAAAGCAGAAAGAATACAAATGTAACGGTAACCAGGCCTGCAGAGCACGTTCAGGATGGCCTGGGACAACTAAGCAAGACCCTGTCTCATGATTAAAAACTAACCGGATGACTGGGGAATGTGGCTCAGGGGTAGAGTGCTTGCCTATGTTAAATCTCTGACAGTGAAAGTTCCTATGTTAAATCCCTGGCACTGCAAAGAAAGGGAAGGAAAGAGGGAGGGAGGGAGAGAGGGAGGGAGGGAAAGAGGGAAGGAGGGAGGGAGAGCTTTGAAGGTTCTGTGTGATGCAAGTTTGATCATGCAGCTGAGGCCACTCCAAGAACTTACAGAATTCACACCAAACCATCAGCCCACTGGTGAACAATGAGCTCATGAATGGAGGTTTAAAAAGAAACAGAGCATGTGTGTTGCAGTGAAGCACACCCCACCCGACCAGTTGTCAGTTACAAGGCTTTAGAAATGGTGCCTTTTAGCAGTGACCATGCTCCAGCGGACACATGGGGAAACCAGCTGTGGGAGCAGCAGCTAGTGAGGAATCAAGAGAAAGAGACACCTGTGTAGAGACTCGAGCCTGTGCTCTGAGCACTGGGGAGGCCGAGGCAGAAGAATCCCTGCCAGCCTAGGCTTCAGGGTGC
Organism: Onychomys torridus; assembly: GCF_903995425.1. Classification (NCBI taxonomy): domain Eukaryota; kingdom Metazoa; phylum Chordata; class Mammalia; order Rodentia; family Cricetidae; genus Onychomys; species Onychomys torridus. Next base: position 18,036,900 of record NC_050450.1, on the reverse strand, counting down.
AAGCCTGTCTCAAGAAAGAGAAAGAAGACAGGAGACGTTTAGAGAAGCAGGGAGTACAGGACCAATCTACAACAGCAATTGGACTTACAACAATCTGTCCAACGCTTCCCCAAATCTAACATTCCTCCTCAGTCACTGCTGGCCTCTTGACTAAGACTGACTACAAGATTCCTTCTTAAGAAAAAGTTGTGTTGTGTTGTGTTTTGTTCTTGAGAGAATCTTACCATGTAATTCTGGTTGGCCTGGAATTGGCTGTAAAGACCAGACTGGCCACATTCACAGAGATTCCACCTTCCTCTGCTGGCTGGAATTAAAGGTGTGGTGTACCACCGCACCTGGCCATATATGTATATATGTATATACTTATATACGTGTGTCTATGTATTTACATATATATGTAAAGACGGGAGCTGGAGAGATGCACAGCTGTTAAGAGTACATAGTGCCTTTGTAAAGGACCCAAGAAGTTCCCAGTATTCACATTCAGCGGCTCACAAATGCTTGTGACTCCAGCTCCGCGGTATCCGACACCCTCTGCTGGTCTCTGTAGACACCTGCGTGCTTATGACATATACTCACACAGACACATACTTACAAATAAAGCAATGTTTTAAATCATAAAGTGTAACAAAAAAAGAGAAGAGTTGAGCTTCCCCGCTCCTCACAGCTGGCTGTTAGGCTCCAGGCAGCTGCTCCGGAGCCCCGTGTCACTTGTCTTCCCCACATTTCATCCCTATAACTGTTCAATCAATAGCTACATCTTCATAGTGAATAATTGTGTCTGTGGCATTTTAATGGTCTCCTGTTTGGGAGCTGTCAGGAACATTTTTGTCAGCAGAACAAAACCATTGATTTCCTGCCCATCCACTCAGGGCACAAAAGGACAAGCTCCCCTGCAGCCTGGACTCGGGGATGAGAAATTGGAAAAGCCACTCCTGGTCCCCAGGCTCTCCCCCTTGGCATTGCTGTCCCAGCAAGGGTGTTTAAATGTTCCCTCTTTATCACCCATTTCCATTGCAGCTCAGCTACTAAGAGAAAAGGGGAAACCCCTTTCAGTCCAAAAGATCTTCTTGGGGGCTGGGAGACTGGCTCCATGGCTGAAAAGCTTGTTTGCCACAAAAATCTGACAGACCACAGCACCCACATAAAAGCAGGGTACAGTAGTGCACAGCTGTAATCCCACCACTGGAGGTGAGAGGGGGGCGGCAAGAGGATCCCTCGAGCCAGAAATTGGTCTGTTCAATACATATGATGAGTTCCTGTCTCAAAATATAAGGGGGGTGGGGCAGGCAGCTGCCTCTGAGAATAAAGGTGCTGTCACCAAGCTTGATGACCTGAGTTCTATCCCCAGAACCCACATGGATGAAGGCTAGAACAAGCTCCTGAAGCTTGCCCTCTGACCTCCACAAGCATGCTGTGGCTTTGAGAACACACACACACACACACACACACACACACACTCAACATCAACCTGTGGCCTCAATGTGCACATATGTGCATGCTCACTTGCTCACTCTCAAAGGATCCTCCCCCTAGGAACTAGAGATCAAACCCAGGGCCTCTCACTTGTTTCGGGACTATATCTGAGAGAGTCACAATAGCTTTCTTTGCTACAGCTATTGCAACCTGAGTAGGAGCAGCAGCTCGGCATTGTCACAGACAAAACAAGACTATGCAGCAGGCTACAGGCTGGCAAGGAGACTCAGCCAACGCTTTCTCCTGTGCCCCAGAGCACTGGGACAATTAATGCAGGGCTTTCTCTGACCATCCATGAACTGTACGTACCTTCCAACTGTGTATTTCCATTACTGCACAGAACATTGCATATCCTTAATTACTCTTGAAATAGAGCCACTGCGTGCACGCACGCGCACGTGTGTACTATGTAGGGGAGCATAAACAGTGCCTGTGCCCAGGGGAGGGGGAGGGAACAAACAGAACAAGCAAAGTGGGCAAAACACACTCTTCCAAAAGTCAGCTTTCCATCAACAGCAGCCCTAAGCCCCAGGGGACATGGCAGCAGCTGGCTGGGCCAACCACAAATATTTGCACAGGTGAACTCCATCTAGAAAAGGCAGCCAGCTGCAGCATCGGAGAAAGAAAGGAACAGCCCCACTTAGCACCAGGCCCGGTAGCTGAAGTAGACAGACACAGCCCCATGCTCATTCATGGATGCTGCATCCATCCTGGGGTGCCCTGCAAACCAGCTAAGGAAAGTGTGGTCCTACTGTACAGCTCTTATGAAATTATCGTGGCTTTGTAGGACTCACCATCATGTGCTCCAGGGATATCCAAAACCAGAGAGGCCCAGAATGGCCTCATTACCAGCACCTCTCCCTAATCTGCATCTGAGATAGGGTCAGCAGCCGGGCAACAGTGTAAATCCAACGGGGCATGGTTCCTTCTTGTTTCTGAGCAAGGCTTCCAAAGCATTTGTATCCTGAAGGATACAAGAGCACCTCAGGAGCATCTCCAGGAGCACCTCAGGAGCACCACCATGCCCTTAGGCTCTGCTGCCCTGCAGTGTCCTCTCTGGACCATGAGTCATGTAACTAGTACCTCCAGAAAGACTGCCTTTCCTCAGTGTCCAAGTGTTGTGGCTCCACTTCTGACTGGACACTTTATCTGTCCAGAACAGCGAGTCCACCCTCACCCGTAAGTGAATGAGAGGTGACCAGGACAGGGCTCCATGCCACTAAATCCATCTGACAGACCGTGGGGATCTTGCTGTTGCCCCTCCCACCATGGGACATCTGGAGCACCATCAGTTGTCATTTGGGGGAGTGCTGCTGGTCTCTATCAGGTAGCAGCTGAGGAAACCATTAAACATCCTTCACTGTGCAGGGCAGCCCCAAACATTCACCGTGCCCAGGGTGAGATGCCCACACTGAACCCATGGGCTAACCCCAGTGTTGCCGTCTCCCATCTTCTCCAAGGACCTTTCCCTGGGAGCCCAGGGCAGCACTCCCCATCTACCCTCCTGTGTCAGTTCGTGACTGGCTGCCCCACCGAAATATCTGACTCTCAGCGGGGTGGGGGTGCCCAGGGGTGCTGTATCTTCCTTTCTCAAAACTTCTGCTGTGTGTCTTCTCTCCTCGAATTAGTGACTGTAGTTTCATGGATCTATCCTTGCCACTTGGTGGTGCTCCCAAGATAAAACCTCCGGAAAGACTGCCTTTCCTCAGTGTCCCAAGTGTTGTGGCTCCACTTCTGACTGGACACTTTATCTGGACGTCTGAATGGTCTCAGCTGAACACAGCAGAAGCAGAGCTGGTCCCTGCTGCCCCCATCCCCAGGCTACGCCTTCCACAGCTTCCCTGGTGTGGGAAACAGTCCTCACCTCCTAACAAGAGCTCTGGAGACTTAAACCAGTAAAATCAAGGTCTTTTGTTTTATTTACTTTGCAAAATTTAGTGTGGATCTGGTTAGTTTTATGTCAGCTTGACACAAGCTAGAGTCATTTGAAAGGCTGGAACTGAAAAAAAAAAAAAAGCCCCCATAAGATCTGCCTGTAGTGCATTTTATTGATTAATGAGGGATTGTGGGGGAGGGTTCAACCTACTATAGGCAGTGCCATCTCTGGGCAGGTGATCCTGGGTTGCTGCCCAGCCTTAATACAAGGGAGGTGCTTGGTCTTACTGCAACTTGATATGGTTGATATCCATGGGAGGCCTGCCCTTTTCTGAACAGAAATGAAGGAGGAGTGGATTGGGGGTGCAGAGGGGAGGTGGAGGGGAGAGACTGGGAGGAGGAAACTGAAGTTGGGGTGTAAAATGAATAAATAAAAAGGACAAGGAAAAGGAAGCAGGCTGAGTAAGCTGCAGAGAGCAAGCCACAGGCAGCACCTCTCCATGGCCTCTCCTTTGGTTCCTGACTCAAGATTCCCACTGAGTTCCCGCCCTGACTTCCCTCAATAAAGGACTGTGACCTGTAAGGGGAAATAAACCCTTTCCTCTCCAAGTTGCTTTTGGTCAGAATGTTTTATCACAGGAATAGAAAGCAAACTAAGAGCCAGGCGGTGGTGGTGCACCCCTTTAATCCCAGCACTCCAGAGGCAAGGGCAGGCAGATCTCTGAATTCGAGGCCAGCCTGGTCTACAAAGTTCCAGGACAGCCAGGACTATTACACGGCAAAAAAACTGTCTCAAAAAGCCAAAAAGAAAAAAGAAAGAGAGGAAGGAAGGAAGGAAGGAAGGAAGGAAGGAAGGAAGGAAGGAAGGAAAGGAAGAAAAAGGAAAAAAGCAAAAGCAAGCAGAGCAGACTAGGACACCTGCCTAACATGTACAAGGCCCTCAGTTCCATCACTAGCAACACAAAAGGGAAAAGGTATGGGGTCATACCAGGAATGTCACAGGAGTAGAAATATCCCCAGAAGTATTGCTGTGGCAGTGTATACTTTATGCCACCCTCCGAGGATGCAGCCACCCTCTGCCAGCCCACGGGGACATCGCACCAGAGTAGGGACACTGTCTGTGGGTTGGTTTGTTCTGCTATTTGTTGAGGTAACTCAGACTGGCCTTGAACTTTCTTTTCTGTGCTAGGATTGAACTCAGGACTTTGCACATGCTAGTCAAGCAGCTCTACCAGGGAGCTACATCCCTTACCCTGACTTTGAACTCTTCCTCTCCTGCCTCAGTTTCTAAGAGCTGACATTACAAGCATACACCTCCATACCCAGCTGAGGCATGGTTTTTCTTATCTCTAGCATTGTTTCACTTTGCCCCACTTCCTTCCAGCCAAGGGGCTCCCTGTGTGGGCATGTATGGAGGAGGCCTCCTAAACACCCTTCAGGTCTCCTCCTGGTCCATCAACCCTCATCTTAAATAATTTATGTTTACAATAGGTCAGAGAAGACATTAGCTTCCAACAGGAAGTAATACTGAACCTATGATATTTAATAAAAACAGTATTGCACCTCTGTCTGGGGTCTTGCCCAGTGGAGCACAAGCTTTCCCAGTGTTGGAGGAGGTATGTGGGGCAGGTGACCTGGAAGCACTGACCACTATATAAGACCATGGGCAAAAGCTACTGGTATAAAAGGATTCACCACCCAAGACTTTCCAGATTCCCCTCCATATCTCATCACTGAAGAATTGCTCTTTCTCCAGAACATTCTTCCTGGTTGGTTTATCCTATTGTTTTAGTTTTCTATGCTGCTTAATAAATGACCAAAAATTCAGCAGTTTTTTGTTTGTTTTTTAAAAAAAACAGCACCCATTTATTCTGGTTTGCTGAGTCATGAGTTCTAGACATTTTTGCCTCAGATTTCACAAGGCCAGGAGTTGATCGAGGTTATGGTGACTATGAGGTTGTGGGTCTCTTCAGATTCACTCAGTTGAGGGAAGAATTTAATCCCTTGCATTATAGGCCCAGGGTCCCTTTGTACTTGATAGCTGATAGTCCTGAGCCTCTTCCGGCTCTTAGAAGCTGCCTGGTGACCCTCACAGTCCTCACTCAGCTGATTGCTTCCTGCTGGGCCAGCAGATCTCTCTCTACCACCGGCTGCCCCTTTTTATTTATTTTTATACAGGCAATAGTCACATTACATAAAATTAACCACTCAAGATTGAGCAACTCAGTGGCATTGAGTACAGTCACACCAGGATTCAAGCATTACTCCTGTACGTCCCAAAATGGAGACTCCCTGGGAAGAACACACCTTGTCAGTTAGGCCTGCCTGGGAGCTGCTCCCTTCTGAGGAATTCAAAATCTGTAGATCAACAATCAAATCCCATGAGTAACAGCCATCAAGTGTACAGTCACCCACATTCAGGGGCAGAGTATTTTACAGAGCCCATTTTACCTCCTACATCTATAATGCTCCCTCCCTCTGCTCCACAAGGGCCCATATGTGTGCATGCTGCGGGCAGAGAAACCTAAGTATAACAGCTTCTGGTAATTTGATCCCTTCTCACCCTCAGTTTACTCATCTGTAATTAAAGGTACTAGCATACCAATTGAGCATTTGTGTAGCACCAAATTTTTAAAAGCATTCAGTGCAAACCATCACCACTACCATTATCACCATCACCATTATGACCACATCACCATGATCACTGTCTTCATCAATAAACATCATCACCTCCTCCCTGGATTTGTTCCTTCCTCTCCTTTCTGACCCCTGGGGTTTATTTCTGAAGATACCATGAGGATCTGATAAACTCCTTACATTTGTCTGGTCCTGTGTCTTGCCCACCACACCCCTATCTCCATGTCTCTCCTCTCTGTCACCCCCATGCAGGACTAGCTATCAAAAAAACATGAGGGCCTCCTGTCACTCCTGCTGAAGTCCCCTCCCCCTTTCCAATTCAAGTCCAGACAGTGAGACCAAGGGGCCAGACAGTCTCCCGGATGCTCCCCCCTACACACACCAGAACCGTTGTGGTTGGCAGAATCCCCCATGCAGCAGTGGAGCTCCTCTCCAGGGACAGGCTTTCCCTGGGGCAGTCAGAGCCTTTGTCTCAGGCTCAGCTTCCCATCAGATATCCTGTCCTCCCTCATAGAAGACAGAAGAGGGATGGATGATAGGATCTGACCGTGGGAGGCTGTCAAGTCAGGCCAGCTCTCTCTTCCAGTGAGGGGCCCTGTGCAGAGCTCTGGGAGCAGAGAGACAGCGAGAACAAGATCTCTGATTGTTCTCAATTGCCTGACTGGAGATCTCATTTTCCCCTTAATCAGAAGGCTCGTGTATGAAATGCTTCTGGCAACAGTTTTGCATTAACTGTTTTGGTTGACTGACTGTTTTTGTGCGGCTCTTCCAGCCAAAAGCACGCACAATGTGGCTCAGATTAGGCAGTATGAAAGGAATTCTCGGCCTCAAAGCCAGAAGTTTGGCTTTAAACTGGAGATGGGTCCCTTGCCTTATGTCCCAGAAGCCTCAGCAAGAGACTGTTGCTGGGCATCACATCCAGATAGGTCCATCAGTTCTGAAAAGCCAGTGCCAAATATCCCCTGGCAGCAGGCTCTGGAGCAGGGCTTGATGGCCTACAGGTGATTCATGTACCTGAGGGTCTTCACAGCCTCCTTGGGCTGTGGCTCATCAAATCTCCCTGCTGGCAGAAACAGCCCAAATCCCCAAAGCCAGGCCTTCAGCTGCTGCGTTCCTGGGTAGGCCCTGCCCACAGCCCATCTGGAGATTCAGCATGTGGCCAAACTCTGCAGAGGGTGTGGTCCTGCCTCTGAACCCCAGCAGACTGGCCAGCCTCCAGAGCCATTAAGAGCCCCAGCTACCCTTACCATCCTCAGTCCACTAGGACTCTGAGCAAATCTTTCACCCAAACCGGCTTGTTCTGGTTCTCTCATGGGTCTGCTGCTGAAGGAGGTAAGACAGTGTTAGAGGTGAGGTGTGTCCAGAATAAGCCACTGTTCTTAGAGGTGCTACAGCACCTACCAGTGGGTCTAGCACCGTGTGGACACAGAGCAACATCAGGCTGGGACCCAGGAAGAACCAGAACACAATTTGCACCTGAGGCAAGTCCCAAGACAGGGCTGTAACTACACAGTTTGTAAAGGGGCTGGTCTTCAGTGGGAAGGGCCCTTGCCTGAAGCCTGAAAAGAAAAGCCCATGCTCTGGTTCTCTTAGGTTCTGTTTTTGTCTTGTTTAGGGTTTGTTTGTTCACCTCTTGAGACTGTGTCTCAAGTAGCCCAGGCTAGCCTCAAACTATTTATGTAGCTGAGAATTATCCTTATCCTCTTTTTTGTTTGTTTGTTTGTTTGTTTTTGTTTTTTGAGACAGGTTTCTCTGTGTTTCCTTGGCTATCCTGGAACTCATTCTATAGACCAGACTGGCCTCGAACTCAGAGATCCGCCTGCCTCTGCCTCTCGAGCCCTGGAATTAAAGGTTCAAGTCACCACTACCTGGCAACCTTGACCTCTTGATCCTGCTGCATCCATCTCCCAAGTGCTGGGATTGTAGGTGAGTGCCACCATGACACACTGGAAGAAGGATAGGGGTGGAGAGAGGGGAGGTGCAGTCCACTGGGGTTTTCTGGAGAACCCCGACTTGGTTTGCCATCCAGCATTCAGGATCACGAGGAACCAAGAGGGCTGGCATGTCCAGATCTCAGGTCTTCAGGGCTCCCATCTCAGACCCGCCCCAGGGGCAGGTCATAGGTAGGTGTGGCAGTTACCAGAAGCCTCACTGGGGTAGTACTTCCAGATCAAAGCTTAGAACAGCTACCCACTACACCATGTCTCTCCCTTCTTCACACAGAGGCACATGCCATACGTAGTCATTTACCTCTCACACACCTGAAGCTCTCTCCTCTTCCACTTTTGGACAAGAAGGAATGACCTTTCTGCTTAAAGCAAGCAAAAAGCAAAGTGAGTAAAAAGGTGAAATAACCTTCCTCCTGCCATGCCGTTCTGAAAATCTGAGCTGTGCCTGGTGGCTCACGCCTTTAATCTCGGCATTCAGGAGGCAGCGGCAGGTGGGTCTCTGTCAGTTTGAAGCCAGCCTGGGCTACAGAGAGAGATCCAGGACATCAAGGGCTATAAAGAGACCCTGTCTCATAAAATAAAACAAACAAACCAACAAAAAATTCTGAGCTGCTATCAGAAAAACTGCCCACATTCTGGGTGGGTCTTCTCAAATCAACTAACACTGCGACCCTTTAATATTGTGATGACTCCCCTACACCATAAAATTATTTTCGGGCGGTGGTGGTGCACACCTGTAATCCTAGCACTTGGGAGGCAGAGGCAGGAGGATCTCTGTGAGTTCGAGGCCAGCCTGGTCTACAAAGCGAGTTCCAGGACAACCTCCAAAAGCTACAGAGAAACTCTGTCTCGAAAAACCAAAAAAAAAAAGCCTGGCGGCGGTGGTGCACGCCTTTAATCCCAGCACTTGGGAGGCAGAGCCAGGTGGATCTCTGTGAGTTTGAGGCCAGCCTGGACTACCAAGTGAGTTCCAGGAAAGGCACCAAAACTACACAGAGAAACCCTGTCTCGAAAAAAAAAAAAAAAATTATTTTCATGGCTACATCATAACTGCAATTTTCCTACTGTGATGAATCATAATGTAAATATCTTAGGGAACTCCTGTGAATGGATCATCAGAGTCGAGACCCACAGGCTGAGAGCCAGTGAAATAAGGCAATCAGAACAATTCTCCAGGTGGAGCTCTCTACTCTGGGGGTTCTAATCTATGGCAAGTTGTCGTTAAAACCAACCATCACACTGCTCAAAGCTGCAGCAGAAGTGTGCTTTTATCCCACCTCTTAGTGTCCATTTGGTATCATCCAATTTGTAAAGAACCTTCTAGAAATGGGGAGTCCTGCAGGTTCTTTGTGATGACTAAGGAGAACTCCATTTTGTACTAGGCACCCACTCTAAATTCCTAAAAGATAAGCTCCGGGCAACCCAGACTCCTTACCCCTTCCCCAGAATTGTAAAACTGCTTGCTCTGGCTTCTATAAACCTGCTTACCGCTATGTAAGTGACAGGGACAGAGCCCCATTAGCTGAGGGGAGTGAAGTGGTTTCTCACTCAGCTGCATATTCCGGAAAAACGAGATAATTGTGTCTCCACCTTTAAAAAACCCTTCCTCAAGCTCCTCTCCCATGCACATCTCCGATTTGGTTTTCAGGCTGTCATCCTGCTAGCGGTAATAATAAACTCATGTAATGGTAATTTGGATGAGTCTGTGGTCTTTTCCCCATGCATTCAAGATGGCAGCCCAGTCGCAGCCCCTCCCCCACACAGCTCCAGGAATCACACTGAAAGCAGCAAGGGTAGCTGGGTAAACTAAAGCATCAAAGGCCTTCACACTGACTCCGGCCTGGCTTCAGCTACACTGAAGTGCTGTAGAGGCTCCTTGGAAACCACAGTCTGGCAGCTCCCTAGCAGAAGCAAGCACCCAGGACAGGCTGACTCAGGCATAGGGATTCTGGACAGGTGGGGAGGTCGAAATTACTCAGGTCCTCTGAAGATGGCCTCTAGACTTGTCCATCATAGGCCACGAGGAGATCAGCTGTGAGAACCAGTAGAATAAGACCTGTCCCCAAAGCAGCCCTCCACCTGGATGCAGGGACTCATATGTGTCCCTGAGTGATGGAAGGGCACGGAATCCAGTCCTCCTTCCTTCTTCTAGCCCTGCCTGACCAGCACACCCTTGGGAGGAAGGAGGGGGGGGCTGCCTCCCTCTGATCCTCTAACCGTGCCCTGACCATGGAGGTTGGCCCAGCCCTTCAAAGAGAGACCACCCACAACTAGAGACCTCAGGCTCACCTCACTGGAGGAGGGAGGGGTCAGCAAGTACAGCCTTGCAGTGCTCAGAGAACTACCAGATCCTGTCTTGACCTTACTGCCAAAGCCTGGCAGACCTCTGGAATGGGGGAGAGGGTAGTGGCCTTTTCAGGTGACTGACAAATGAGAAGGGTGGCCAAGGTGCCAGCACTTTGTAGGTATCCTAGGATGAGTCTTCATGTAGGCAAAGAACATCCAGGCAAAGAACATCCAGGCAACAGAGATGTAGGGCCAGGTGTTGCCTTCCCCCACCCTCCTTGACCTTGGGCACTCAGGCTAGAGTCTGTGCAAGATTTCAGTGCCTGCTGTATACAAAGCCAGGAACAAGAACACTGCCCTCACCTAGCAACCCCTGCCTAGGCCAGGTATGACCAGGAGGCTGGAGCAGGATGATCCTACAGAAAAAAGCAGCCTCCTCCCAAGGTGTCTCCAAGCCCATTCTTGGACCCAGGGTAGTAAGGAGACTTGCCCCCTCCTACACCATGGAGAAAGGATCCCAGGCCACTTCTCCACTGGTCAAGACAGGAAGAAGGTAATTGAATCAGCACTTCTCACTCCATCTGGAACATTCCAACATGGAAAACCCACAGAGCAGCTGGGGAAGCAATTTAGGGACTTTAATTAAAGGCTGATGACTCCCCCCAAGGGGCTCCACCTCCACACAGCCTGTAAGACCCACCACATCTGCCCACAATGTGTTCTGAGGCCCAGCTGGGCACCTCGCACTGGGCGTTGGCCCTCAGGCTAAGTTTCCATTGGGCGGGTGCAAGCAGAACACAACAGCCCAGCTTTTTCTCCTTGCTGCATCTGGAAACTGCCCTTAGAGCCGGGGCCCAGGCAAGTCAGTGCCCTCATAGCACTACACCCAATAAAGCTCCGTGGAGGGAAAAGTACTCACCTCAATGACCTCAGACAAAGAGCTCTAACTACCGAAAGAGAAGCAGGAAAACCAGAGTGGAGGTACAGCTCAAGGTTGTCCCTGCCTCTCGTGTCTCTGCTCCTGATTCATCCGCAGAGAAGGGCATCTATCTGCGCTGAGAAAACAGTATAGTCAAAGCTTGTGAAGGTAGAAAAAAGTGTGACAGAAAGATGGAGCTGGCAGAGGCCAGGGGAGCAGGAACTTAGAGCTGTGAGGAGCAGGCAAAACAGGAGGGATGAGCCTTAAAGGGTTAACAGTGGTGGTGCACACCTTTGATCCCAGCACTCGGGAGGCAGAGGCAGGCGGATCTCTGGGAGTTCAAGGGCAGCTTGGTCTACAGAGTGAGTTCCAGGACAGCCAGGGCCACATAAAGAGAAACCTGTCTTGAAAACCAAAACAAAAAGGTGGGGGCAGGGGGTTTAACAGCTGCGGGTAAGCACCCAGTCTTCATCCTAGACTCCTAAAGCAGTGGGGTGGGGCTGGGAACCAGAACACTTTAAAAGAGTGGGACCTGCCAAAGATGCCATTCCAACAGAGGACAGTAGTGGGTCAGGGTGATAGTGAGGGCCCTGGGACTGTCCAGGGAGAAAACAGATGTGTATGCAATGGGCTGACCGGACCCAGGAGCTAAGGGTTTTCCTGCCCTCCTTCCCATCTCCAGCCCAGGGAATAAAGACAGTCACCAATCTCATTAGGTGCCATCCACCAGGGCCAGGTGTGGAATATGTCTCCCTTCACCCACATCAGCCTGAGTCTGAAGGAGAGAGACCATGTACTCCTCTCAGCTGCCGCTGGACCAACATCTGCCCAGCATATCGCCATGGTAGTTGCTCTGTGGGTACTGGAAGGGAAGTCCAGAACCAGCTCCCAACCCCACTAGCCTGGCCCAGGGCAACATGGCCTGGAGAAAGCATCAGCCCCTTAGGGCAGCCCCAGGCAGGAGTGTGAGCTCAGAAGTACCCAAGTGAAGGCCAGGCCCTGCAGCCTGCCCTCGGTCCCTCTGCCTCCTCTCCCTGAGCCTCTTCCTGGTAGAGACTCCACGTCCACATTGCTGATGGGAGTCATGTGACCAGAAACAGAGGCTATGGTGACCCATAAGACCTTTGACTTGAAGTGAACCTTGACACCCAGGTGAGGTGGGTGCTGACAAACTGCCCTCGTCCCCAGTAAATCTTCTCTTACTCTGGACAAGGAGTAGTCCTAAGCATCTCAAAGGGAGAAAAGCCAAATCACAGCCAAGGACAGGCTATGAGTCCCAAGGAGTCTCAGATGCAAAGGCCACAGCCAGGCCTTTAGGCAGGCCTGGGACAGTGCAGGTATGGCATGGTTTAAGTGGACTCAGAGGTCATTATCAGGACAACTAGGGAGCATCTGGAGCAGGGGAGTGTACCTAACCTGCACAAATCTGGCCTCTTTGGGCTAGGAATGGGCAGTGGCTGCTCATGGGCACTGGTTCCTGCTCTGCCCTGCGGAGTGTACAGGATAGAGACAGGAGAGTAGGCACAGAGCTGTGGGAGTGATGCCCAGTGGGCAGAGCCAAAGCATGGGTAGAGCTCCACTGGAACCATATGGTGGCTGTTAGAAGTACCTGTTCACTATCTACTCACTACCCAGTCTTCCAGGATGGAGTGAAGCGGTGGATACAGCACACACAGTTGGCCTAACCAGCTTTGGCTTGCTCCACCACTCAGGAGCCTGGTGCTTGTTTTCAACCTAGACATAGGACGCTCAGCTTCCTAGGGCTGAAAGGAGCAGCTGTGGACAGCCTCCAGAGCCACCTGTGTGTCACTGGCAAGTGCTCAGCTCCTCTAAGCCTCACATGTTCATCTGTGACATGTGACCAAGGACACTGACTACCTCCCAGGGCACACCACCATACAATCAGTGTCTAACAGAGTCAGGTCTTAGAATACCACTCCTACCCCCAACGTCAAGCCCAAGTGGAAGAACACAGATCTGGGATTTATTTCTTAAATACTCTCTCTACACAGCATGTGTAGCCCCTGCTATGGCCAGGCAGACAGACATAAATTAAAGTTACTGGGCATCCAGGGAAAGGCTGAGCTGGGCCTTGATCAGTCCCAGCCGAAGTCCTGGCCAGTCATCTGGTAGAACTTGCGGTTGAAGGGCCGGTAGAAAGCCTGCAGGCGCTGAACCACGGCCTCTGGCACTCGAGGGTGAGGCCGGCCCTTGGATTTACCCAGGCAGCGGGGGCGGCCACTGCCCTGGGCCTTTTTGAGGCAGGGGAAGCCCTTGGTAGCATTGAAGTAGAAGTGTTTGTCGGTGACGACCCGTTTGAGGCCCAAGAAGTCCTGTACCCGGCCTACTTCACCAGCCGGATCAGTGACCAGGCGCTCTCCGCTGACGAACAGGAAGTGGGACAGAGGGAAGTGTCGCAGCCAGTTGTCCAGGTGTTGGGCATAGAGGCCGATACGCACAGCACTCCAGGCTGTGTCCACAGGACCCAGGCCGTGGCGGAAGGCCAGAGCGCGGAAGCTAGGCAGACCTGGGGTCTTGGAGAGTGTCTGGGCATAATCAGAGATGGCCCGGGTCACAGGGTTCCGCACCACCACAATCAGCTTGGTGTCTGGGGACATGCCATGGATTCGACCGGGAGCCTCCTGAGTCACAAAGTAGCTGGGGGTCTTCTCCATGGTGATCTGCCCATCCAGGGTACGTGGCATCAGACCCCTGTGGAACGGCAGGAAGAGTAACTGAGTGATCACAACACACATTTCTTCCAAAGCCATTTCTCTTCCCAGCTAGCTCAGCGCTCGGCGACCAGGTACCAACCTCTCCTCCTCTGAGGAAGGCCCAGGCCAGGGTAGGCTATCCTTCTCCCCTCTAAGGCTCACCCTCCTAAAGTGCTGGGGTGCCCAGCCCAGTGTGGGCTTGCAGTGGATAAACAGATGACAGCCTCAGAGGGCAATGGCCCTTCTCCCTGAAGTGCCACCTCTACAGAGTCCTAGCAAGCCCCACACCAGAGACCCATCCCTTCCAAAGCTGCTACACCCAACCTTGACCAGGCACCCCTGCAGGCCTCTTTACTGTAATCACTGACCATGAATTAGGTCATCAATTATTACTGACAAATGTAGCCACCAAAGACTGGCCTCTCCCTCCCTCCCCTAAATTTAATTACATCCCCTGTTGACCTTCAGCTGTCTCTCTGAGCCCAGCTAAGAACACCAGTCACCAGCAGAGACTTAGCACCCTTAAGAAAGTTAGTGATACAGCTCTGATCTACCTGGGGCCTGTCCCAAAGTCCTATAGTGAGTGGTAGGTACCAAGAACCAGAATTTCTGAAATTTCCTTCATTCTGGAGAAGGAGAGTGTTGGCCTAATCCAAATGTTCAGAGAAAGTCAGCTGACTACAGTCAAGCCCGAAACTATAGGGAGCCCACACAGAGCCCAAGCAGGCCCAGGCACCCTGAGAGGTGCCCACAGGCTGCACCTGCCAGCCAGTTAGTACACAGTGAGGTAGGGCAGGGCGGGGCAGATAAGCTGAGCAAACAGCTCCAAAGAAAAGCTTGGAACTAGGTCAACAGAGGCAGAGGCAGTGAGGCCTAGAGAGACACCTGTCCAGCCATGACTCCCATTCTCTTAGAGATACTGTTCACCCCTTACTGACAACCCCCACGACCCACTCTGGCCAAGTTGACACACTGGACTATGCTAGCTTTACTGACCCACAGATCTTCATTCTCTTCGGTCTCCCAAGAAAATACAGGCAAAAATGCACAGGCACCATGCTGGGGTGCTTGGTTTGGGGGTGCTGATAATGGATAGGGGATATGAGCATCTATCCCATTAGACCAGGCAAGAATGAGATCAGGCCCAGATATGGTGGTACCTGTCTATAATCACAGGACTCTAGGGACTGAGGCAGATATGACGCAGAATTTGAAAACAGGCTAAACTACACAAGATCTTGTTGGAGAGAGAGAGGGAGACCCCCAGCAGCACCAGGCTCCTGACATTACCCATGACCAAAGCAAAGAGAGGTGAGCAAGGTGGGAAACCCTGCAAAACAAGGATCCAGGCAAAGCTGGTCTGGAGAAGTTATAAGGGGATTCGTCTCCATCCTCCATCTGGATGACACGGTGAACCAGTAAACCCCTCCCCCATTTGATGGGCAGGCATCTTAAGGCTGAGAAGGAATAGAAAGGACTTGGGAGAAATGATAGGCCTCAGGCCTCCTCCTGGCCCACCTGAAAGGGGGGGCTCCATGGGGCTTCTGTTCCCAGAGTCCCTGCCCCCAATACTCTATCTTATATAGTCAGGATCCACATACTGCTGGGGAAAGTTCAATGAGACTTTAGGGTACAACCCCAAGGTCTGAGAACCGGCCCCCCAGCCCTTCTGCAACCCGACATCTTTGGCATCAATTATCCTCCATGAGCCTCGGAAGCTGGTGAGCGTGGAGAGGAGAGATCAGTGTGTTTGGATGGTGGGAACAAGGGAGAGCAGAGCGCTGTCAAGTTGCTCCATAACCCTCCCCTCCTGCGGCACCACCCCATCTGGTCTGCATTTCTTCGAGGCTCCCAGCCAGCCTGAGACCACACCCCCTGCTTGCCCAGCCCCTCCAGCAGCATCACTGTATCCCACACCTCATTTGGACCAGATCCAAGGAGCCCAGGGGAAACTGGTTATGGATCTTATCCCAGTGTCAGAGAGTGTTAGAGAACCAAGTCCCCAGCCACAGGAGGGAAGCAGGCTCAGCCCCTCCCCCTGCACACCTAGGCACACACACCCACGGCCTGATCTCATACCCCAGGAGCTACAGGGTTCCCCTACCTGTACCCCTCCTTACCCTTTCTTGCTTTTTCAGAAAATATAGCCTGACAGACACCCCAAACCTTAAGGTGACTATTCAATAATGGCGAGTGGGCTTGTAAATGCGGCATGATTTTGAGAGTGGTCAAGTGCCATGGCCCCCAAGATGGAAGACCCTTAAAAGCCTAAGAAGCTGGAGATGTAGTTCATTTGACATAGTATTTGCCTAATGTGCGCTAGCCCTAAGTTCAATTCCTAGAGCTGCATAAAAACCTAGATCTCCTTGAGTTTGAGGCTGGCCTAGTCTATACAGCAAGTCAGAACTGCATAAATGGGACCCTGCCTCAAAAAATAAAAACAAAAAGAAACGAAGTAAGTCCCCTGGGGTAGGTGACATGGGTCAGCAAGTAAAAGCACCTGCTGTGCAAATCTATTGACTAAATTCAATCTCTAGACCCCACTGCGGGAGGAGAGAAGACTCCTGAGAGTTAGCCTCTGGCCTACACGCTCATATCAGCATATTACACACACACACACACACACACACACACACACACACACACACACACACCACAGTGGTGCCTACAATAGAAATACTTGTAATCCCCTGCACTCATGAGGTATGGGCAAAGGGATCATAAGTTCAACATCGTCCTTGGCCACATAGGGAATTTGAGGCCAACCTGACCTACAAGGGACACAAAAGTAACAACAACAAAGCCAAAGAAATAATCTAACAGAGAACCAGGGAGGAGAATGACTGGGAGAAAGGCAACCCAGGACCTCTCTGCTGAATCCAATGGATGATCGGGTCACTGCCTGAGTAAGGTCTATCACAGCCCAATTATGAGCAGTATTCCAGACCTCACCAGTGACTGCCCCTTTCCCCAGCCCGTTCCTCAACAGAGTTCTGCAGGTTCTGGGGGCTCAGCCCAGATCCTGTGACTGGAGATATTGAGTCATAAGTGGTAATTTTCAGAGGCCCGGTGTATACATGAGAACATAACCTGAGGAGTGGTTACTAGAGGGCACAGCAACCCTTGTGACTATAGCCAGGTGAAGACACTAGGCTACACAGTCCAGAAGCCCAGCCAGGCTACTCAGCTCACGCCATCACACTTCAGAGCACAGAGGAGAGCCCTGGTTAATGGGATGGAGGCCATGGGTTTCACTCCTCCCAACGTCCTATGTACTACTTCCAGATGTATTCTACAAACTACGGTACACTGTCCTGGGAACATGCTGGGAACATCAGTGTTTCCAAGGGTCTCTCCTCAGGTAGTACAGCCCTTCAGAGCTCGGGAGCTTCTTATCTCCCAAATCTACCAGTCTTAAGGCAGAAGGCAAGTTAGCTAGTGGGCGTAAGGAAGGACCCAGGAAACAGAAGCCGATGTGCCTGGGGTCCTGCCACTCCCACAGATCCTTCAGGTGATCTTGGCTCAGCACAGACTTGCAGATGAGGCAAGCCAGTTTATGAACCCCCGTTTCCCCACAGGAAGGGACAGGGTACCCTCAATGCCTGCACAGCTACAGGAGGCAGTGGGCAGGGCCTGCCTCCAGCCTCTAATACCAGACTAGGGGAAGGGCTGACCATCCACCAGGACATACTGCTACAGCTGGGGTTATGCTCCCCACATTCCACTGCTGCACCCCAAGTCTATCCTGGGTAGAGAGGACAGCTGCAGGAGGCTGTATTCCATCCCCACCCTTGGGCTGTACTAACGGGCAGTGTCTCCCTCTCCAAAGCTCAGACCTAACTTTCTCCAGACTCTAGCAGCCAAGAAGGGCTCGCCTGATGGAGGGTGGAGAGAGGTTCTACGGGTGGGAAGGCACTTTCTCGAAAGCTTCTGGAAACCTGGAGACCCATCCTAATATACTTGACTAGTGGTCAGATAATTACCCAGACTTACCCAGACTTATACAAAGGGATGATAAGTGTCTGAGCTCCAGGTATCTAAGGCTCCCAAATAATCCCACTGGAATTATATTAATATACTCCCCCGTAATAACATATGGGTATATATTAATAACTTAGTCGTAGAATACTTGTTTAGTTCATATGAGGCTCCAGGTTCAATCCCCATTACCCGACTCTCTAAAAAGTAAAGTCTACCTACTCAGTTATCTCACTGGCTTGAAAATACTTTCCGGATCACACCTTGCTGAGCCCCTCAGTCCACCCAACAGGAGAATGGGGTTTTCCCTGAGGTTTTCTAATCCCTGGGACCCTTGGCTACAAATGCCCTTTCCTTTGGGGGCCGCATCCATGAGGTCACGTCTGTTTTTCTAACAGGCTTATTTCAGACCTGATGCCCAGGATTCTACCCTATTCGACCTAGGTTCTAAGAAAGCATGACGCCCTTGAGCTGAAAGCACAGTCCAAGGCGCACACTGACGCCGAAGACCAGCAGGGACGCTCACCGATACCAGGCGAGCCCGCGGTCGTAGCACCTGTCGAAGAAGTGGGGTTCAGAGCCAAGTGCACGAACGTCGGGGTGCAGCCGCAGGAACTCCAGCAACGCGCGCGTGCCGCCTTTCTTCACACCCACGATGAGCGCCTGGGGGAAGCGCCGGCGCCCCGGGCCACTGGCCACCGGCAGACCTGGCGCTCCCAGACGGCGAGAGGCGTGGGGCGGCTCGGCGGGCGCGGGAACCGGTGCCGGGGTGCGGGGGACAGGTGGACAGCGGCCCGGGAGGGCAAAAAGGCAGTAGGCGCCTAGCAACAGAGCTATGAGCGCCAGCGGAGCACGGGGAGCGCGCAGTGCCGTCCCCTGCCCCGGTCCCGCGCCCTGGAGGTCCCCGGCTCCCCCGCCCAGGCCGCCGCTACCTGCCATGGGGTCGCGCAGCGCCCAGGCCTGGGAGCGAGGATCGCAGACAGGCGCGCATCCCGGCTGCTGCACGCTGAGCCCGAGGGCGCCGGGCTTCTGGGCTGAGCTCAGCAGCCTCGCCGCCCCGGAACGGGAGAAGGACGGGGACGGGGCGGGGCCGAGGTGTCCCTCCCCGTCCCGAGCCTAGGCCACGCCTGGGACTGGCAGACTCGGGCGCGACTAGGAGCCATTCAGGCTACCTCCGACACCCCGGAGCTGGATTCCAGCGCACTTGGCTCCAAACTCTTTGCTCTTACACTACAGGAATGCGGTGGCGGAGAGGGACATAAAATCAGCGACAAGGCTTCGCGAGGGAGAGACCCTGACCTGTCCTTTGGGTTCAGGGAGACAGGTGTGTGGGCTCATCCCTGGTTTCCTAAAGCGGGAGCCTCATCGCTGGGCGAGTCGGCAGACACAGGGGGTCCAGGAGTCCGCCTGCGCAGGGAAGCATGAAGCTGGGCAGGCATCCAGCGCAGAGGGGGTCCCCAATCCTGAGCCTGTGGCAGGAATGCTCACTCCTGGCCAACAGTCCACCTAGCCACCCATTAGGGTGGGAGCCCTGCTCCATGGAGAGAGTTTGTCAAATGGTCCAGTGAACATTTAGAGTCCAGATAACAGATACAGCTGGCCTTCCCAAGATGTCAGTGACCCCTTCGGGAAGTTGCAAAATGACTCCCCCAGAAGATTGGAGAGACCTATACCAGAGGCACCTGGGTTCTGCCGGTGACGCTTCCTCTGAGTATGGAAAGATTCCTGGGCCCTCACATGTGGAACCTGCTAGTCCAGGACACTGCAGGAAGTTTCTCCCCATCTTCTGTTTCAGGCTCACCAGGTCCACAGAGCGGCTTGCTAGGAAGGTAAAAGAGGACTCCAGGAGGGTGAATAAGCGGTCTGGACCCAAGGAAAAGATAACTATGTCCAGGTTTTCTACCTGCCTCGGGCCAGCCCCTGACCCTACCACAGACACTCAGCCTCGTTCTGCAGCCTAGGTTCTGTTTATTAGTCACCTGTCCCTGGGCCTCACCGCATCTGAAAGTTTCTCATCATGTGGGCTGCCTCTGGGGGACAGAGAGCTTCAGTGACGCACAGACATTTAGTTCCCCCCTCAAGGGCAGCTGGGTCCTAGGAGGCCATAGAGCAGCACGCAAACGCAGTCCCAGACACCAGGCTACATTTGCTTGTCAGGGCAAGCTGGTGCCAGCAGCCCTGTGGGCGGGTTTTTAGCACAGCACTGTCTGGGAAGCAAGTTAGTACACGAAAACTCCCAGGAAGTTCTTCTTCAGGTCTAGCTGTAAATGAGATTTGTTGCAGACATGCTGGTTCTCCTCAGAGCGCTCCCAGGGAGGTCCCACACGGCAGTATTGCACCTATAACACAGTTGGAGCTGTCGCCACTTGGGACTCTGTCACTACACTGGTCCCCAAGTGTATCCCCAAGTAACTCTCCATCTCCCCAGAACTGGCTGGGTTCCCACCTCCCACCCCTGGTTTCCTCTGCAGGGTGCCTTTGCCACAGAGCTGAAAGCTTTCCAGGAGACACTGGCCCAGAACAGTGAAATAAGTTGAGAGTTTGGAAACTGACCCCCTTTCTGTACCTTCTCTCTGGCTTTCTTGGTGGAAATGGGTACAAATCTGGGAACATCCAGGGTGACATGAATCCCCAAGGTCTCCCAAGCACCTAACGTGGATCCTCGCATGTAATGAGTACCTTAATAAACGCTGACTAGTGGGGAGTTAGGGGAGGCTTTCTGAGGATGATGGCCAGGCAAGGAGGTAATGCATGCCAGGCTGAAGAGAGTGAGGTAAGGGTCTAAAGGCTCCACAGCAGAACTCAGCTGAAGAGGGCCGGGGACATCGGGATGCAAGCTCATCCTTCAGGGAAGCAGGAGAGGGGCTTAAAGTCTCCTCCTCTAGCCTTGCGGCCACAAGCTCTAGCTACATCTAAGTTTTCACTTCTGTGTAGAGAGGAAACCTAGATCCTGACTGCAGGCTCTTTGGGTTAACAGCTTTATTAAGGTATAATTCACATACTATCCAAAGCCAGAGGTCACTGGTTTCCAAAATATTCATCATGCAATTATGACTAGCCTCCATTTTAAATTTTATGTTAGATTTTATGTGTATGAGTGTTTTGCCTGCATATATGTATGTGTACCACATATGCCTGGTGTGTGAAGAGGTCAGAAGACAGTGTTGTGAGATGCCATGTGGATGCTGAAAATTGAACCCAAGTCCTCTGGAAAAGCAGCCATTACTTTTGTTTTGTTTTGTTTTGTTTTGTTTTGTTTTGTTTTGTTTTGTTTTGTTTCTCGAGACAGGATTTCTTTGTGTAGCCTTATAGACCAGGCTTGCCTTTAACCCAGAGGTCTGCCTGTCTTTGCCTCCAGAGTGCTGGGATTAAAGATGTGCACCACCGCCACCTGGCTGCAGTCAGTGCTCTTAATCTCTGATTCAATTCATCTATCAATTTTTGAACATTTTTATCTCCCTCAAAAGGAATCCTAGAAGGCTAGAGAGATGGCTTAGTGGCTGGCTAACAGCACTGACTGCTCTTCCAGAGGACCCGGGTTCAATTCCCAACACCCACATGGCAGCTCACAACTGTCTGTAGCTCCAGTTCCAGGGGACCCAACACTCATGGCAAAACACCAATGCACATTAAATTAAAAATAAATAAAATTAGCCTTTAATCCTAGCACTCAGGAGGCAGAGCCAGGCGGATCTTGTGAGTTCTAGGCCAGCCTGGGCTACCAAGTGAGTTCCAGGAAAGGTGCAAAGCTACACAGAGAAACCCTGTCTCCAAAAACAAACAAACAAACAAATAAATAAATGAATAAAATTAGCTGAGCAGTGGTGACACATGCCTGTAATCCCAGCACTCAGGAGACAAAGGCAGGTGGATCTCTGTGAGTTCGAGGCCAGCCTGGGCTACAGAGCTAGTCCAGGACATGCTCCAAAAGCTACAGAGAAACTCTGTCTCAAAAAACCATAAATAAATAAATAAATGATTAATTAAATAGTTAAATAATTAAATTAAATTAAATTAATAAATAAAAATTTTTAAAAATTAAAAAAAAAGGAATCCTAGACCCAATAACAGTCACTCCATGTTCTCTCCCCAGATACGCCTGGAGGCAAGCCACCAGTGCATTTTTTGCCTCTCTGGATTTGTGGGTCTGTTTCCTAGAAATGGACTCATTCGGTGTCTGTCAGTTTGCCTCTGGCTTCTCAGGCTCTTCCATGGTGCTGTTCATCGAGGAGGCTCCATTCCTATTAGTTCCTTCATGTGGAAAGACCACATTTCTTCTCTTCCTTCATCCCCTGGAGAACCTGTGGCTAATGTCCACTTTCTGGCTGTAATTATTAGTGCGGCTCGGAACATCTGTCTACAAGGTTTTGTGTGGCTGTGTTTTATTCTTGAGATTTTGCTTCGGAGGGGAATTTCTAGGTCTTGAGGCAATTCCACTTAGTACTTTGGGAAGAGCCTTCTACTTATTTTTTTCTTTATTTGTAAAGATTTATAGTTTTAATACTGTGTGTGTGTATGTGTGTGTGTGTGTGTGTGTGTGTGTGTGTGTGTGTGTGTGTGTGTGTGTGTAACTGTCAGTGCCCAAGGAGGCCAGAGGCATTGTGTCCTCTGACGCTGAAGTGAAAGGCAGTTGTGAGCTAGTTGCCTGACATGGGTACTAGGACCTGGATTAAGGTCCTCTGCAAATGCAATTATACACTCTCAACTAATGAGCCATTTCTCCAGCTCCAAAGAACCTCTTTTTGAAAAACTTTATTTATGCCAGGCAGTGGTGGTACAAGACTTTAATCCCAGCACTTGGGATGCAGAGGCAGGAGGATCTCTGTGATTTCAAGGCCAGCCTGATCTACAGAGTGTGTTCCAGGACAGTTCAAGGGTACACAGATAAAGGGAGAAATCTACTGGAGTCTGTTTAAGGAGCATTAGGGAATTTATTAGGACATAAATTGAGGAAATACACTCACAAATACAGAACAGAGTACACAGCTTGAAATGGTCCTCTGATCTGAACTGGAGTGAATCCACCTGGCAGTTGCATCACACCAGGAAGCAGGAAGCCGGGAGCAGGGACCTCGTGACCCCTCTCCCTTTTCTTTTTAAGAGGTCACGTACAACACCTCCTTATAGCCCAAGGTCATGGGCAGAACAAGTACCACTACACACAGAGAAACGACCCTGTCTTGAGAAACAAAACAAAAAGAAAGAGGAGGAGGAGGAGAGGGGAAAGCTGTATTTAGTATTATTTTGTGTGCATGACTTCTTGTTATTGTCATGGTGCACATATGGATGTCAAAGAAGAAAGGAATCATTTTTCTCCTTCAACCTTTACAGGGTCCCAGGGATTGAACTCAGGTCACTAGGCTTGCACACAAAGCACCTTTACCCACTGAGCCATCTTGCAAGCCCAGAAATGCCTCTTTGAAGGTAAAATTTGACTCCAGAAATATCCTGTGTTTCTCAAAAATTGGGATACCCACCTCCCTCCCTCGGGATGTCAAGGCTGGTCCTCTGCCCAGCTCCTGGGCTGCTCTGCTGGCAGGACCCAGCCCCAGAACCTTGCTAGCTTCCTCCTGTGTGACCTAGGGACAGTGACTCCCCATCTCTGAGCCATGGAATCCTGGAAAAGTCACTTGCTTCCTACTTTCTGGTTCTACTTCTTTTGCTCAGATATAAACATGAGGTTCCTGAGGCATCTTCATTTTAAGGGTCTTACACATAATCTCAGCATTTAGGAGGCAGATATAGCAGGATCATCAAGAGCCCCAGGCCAGATGGGCAGTGGTGGTGCACGCCTTTAATCTCATCACTCGGGAGGCAGAGGCAGGCGGATAGATCTCTGTGAGTTCAAGTCCAGCCTGGGCTACAGAGTGAGTTCCAGGACAGGCTCCAAAGCTACACAGAGAAACTCTGTCTCAAAACAAAACAAAACAAAAAGAGCCCCAGGCCTGCCTCAAAAAACAAGGAGGAACTGGGTATGTAGCCAAGTTGGCCTCCCATGCTTGCCTAGCATGCTCAAAGCCCTGGGTTCTATTTCCAGTGTCCACAAATGGAACATAGTGGTGCATGCCTGTATAAATAAAAGAAAATAAAGCAAGGTAATCAGGAGTCCAAGGTCATCCTCAGCTATGTAGTGAATTTGAAGCTATCCTGGATTACATGAGACCCTGTCTCAAAAAGAAAAAACGAAAAGGCTCAGGGGGTGGAGCAGGCAGAGATCTTACCTACCTCGAGCCTGAGGGAACCTGTTTCACTGAATTTGTCAAGGCAAGACAGCCAGGCAGATGGTAGAAGGTAGTCTCTGAGACTCTGGCCAGCTAGCATGTGGATAGTTAGGCTTAGTGTTGTGGATGGAAGGGACAGACCTAGGATGCAGGCCCCTGAGAAGCAAGCTGACCATGGACAGCAGATGGAAATGCCAGCCACCTAGCTCTCCCTATGCCCCCATCAGAGACTAATTAGTTCTTTGTGTATGGTTGGTTTTTCAGTGCTAGGGATGGGCTTTGCCCATGTTAGCCAAGTGTTCCACCACTGAGCTACTGAGCTACACCCCCATTGAGGTTTTGTAGGTAATTTTGATACACACACCCCCATTTATCTTGACCTCACCATCAGTTCCAAAAAGGCCGAATAGAGCATAGTCTGGGCCCCTTTGGGGACTCCACACCTAAGCATGGCGGGCACTAGGCCGTGTTTTTAGTGTGACTGTGTGAATATGTCTGTCTGACTTCTCTGCCTCTTTGCAGTCTATCCCCTCTTCACAGTGGGTACCCCCTAGTCTAGGCCTCCACAGCAGCAGGGCAGGCATGCACAGGGCTGCCCCTCTCTGGAAGATGATTAATAACATTGTTCAGTTCCTCCCTCCATGGGGGACTGCTGGGGGCCTTAAACACATGTGAGAGCCCTAAGACCTCCTCCCTTCAAACCACACCCTTCACCCCCAGACCCACTCCTGCAGCCTGCAGAGCCCAAGCCTGGGAGGTGAATGATGGGGTGGGGCTGTGACCAAAGGGTGGGCCCAGATGTCCTTGATTTGTGTGGGGTTTTTCCACTTTGGAGGCTGGATATGGCTCCATCCTGGGGAGGGGCCCTTAAGAGAGACCTACTCCATCCACCCAGCCCCGCAGAGTTCTGTTTAGATCACCCTGGTGGGAAAGGAGGCCAGGCAAGACCCACTCTGAGGGCAGGGTGGGACAATGCTGACAATATCCAGGGGTTCGGGGGCTTTCCCTACCCCTTGCCCATAGGTGACCTTGACAGATCCACCTGAACCTCCTTTTCCTACCTTATTAGGGAAACCCAGTCATAAAAAAACAAACAAAAGATCCCAGCCTCCACTTTGCTTTCAGTAACAAGAGGACAGAGATGGCAGCATTGCCAAGTGCCTGCTTCTACCATGGAGCTAAGTAACTCATCTTCTTTATTTTTTGAGGCAGGGTTTCTCTGTGTAATAGCCCTGGCTGTCCTGGAACTCACTCTGTAGACCAAGCTGGCGTCGAACTCACAGAGCTCTACCTGCCTCTGCCTCCCGAGTGCTGGAATCAAAGGCGTGCGCCACCACTGTCTGGCTTACCTCATATTCTATCTTCCCTAGACCAAAGGTGAATGAGTTCCCTGTCCCTGCTAGCTATAGACAGGGGTCTTCGCCTGGGGCCTGGGGGACACTACAACAAAGACGGGTGAGTAAGGAATGAGCAGGAGTTCCCTTGGGTGGTAGTCAGGAACATGATCCCAGGTCAGGATGGAGCCTACCTGTAGCTGCAGGGCTTGCCAGAGGTGTCCAGAACCTGTCCTGAAGCGCTGGAACCTTCCAGGCACCCTCATGCTTTCCCCAGGAACCTTCTTGGAGGAACTAGTGCAGAAGGCCATTTGACTACGTCCCTGCTGGTTCCAAGGATCTATAACTAGGGACTGTAATTACTTCTTGCAATGTGATTCAGATCATCTTGGTTTTGTTGCTGTTGTTTATTTGTTTGTTTATTTGTTTGTTATCAGTTTGAGACAAGGTCTCTCTGTGCAGCCCTGGCTCGTCTGGAATGTCCTTTTGTAGACCAGGCTGGCTTTGAACTCAGAGATGCGCCTGCCTCTGCTTCCTGAGTGCTGGGATTAAAGGCGGGCACCACCGAATCCAGCCCAGTTCAACTTGAAACAGTGTAGTACTTCTTCCAAGCTTGCAGCACCAACTCAGAGACTAGTGATCTTTCGATAATTAGGTTGGGGTGGGGTGGGCGGAAGAGAAGGTCCCCCAGGAAAGGATTCTCCCTGCCTACTCCCTCTCCATGTCTGTGACATGCCTGCTCTTCAGCACCACGGGAGGGCTGAGTCTGTATCTACAGACTGAACATCTGACCTCTCTGCGGCCCAGTCTATCCACTATCCCCCAACGATGTCCCCAAGGACTGGAGGGTGACCGTCAACAACAGGATCAAGAGACCTGGATTCAGGCTCAGGAGTCCATGCTTTGAGGACGACACGCTGTCACCAACTCACTGACTTGGGTCCTTTTGCTCTAAGGGTAGAAATGGACAGAAACAGAGAAATTAAGAAGCGGCCTCTTCAAGGGCTGAGCTGCTGGATCATTCGGCATTTGACAGCAGGGAGCCGTGTGAACCGTGGCGCCCTCTAGTGTCTGCTCTTGGTTAGGCCTCGGGAAGCTGCGATGCCTTAGTCTTGCGGCTTCTGGGTAGGCCTACCAGACCAGGTCTCCTCCACCTTTGACAACAGCTCCTCCGCCTGGGGTGTCTGAAATCCTTGGCCTGAGGCCGGTCGGCTTTCTGGAACTCCTCCTTCAGTCTCTCCTCAAGCTCCTTACAGCCTCCCATCCTTCAGCTTCTGCTTTCTGCCCTCTCTTGCCTCGACTTCACTGGTCTCCCACTGTTTCCTCAGCTGCCTCACGCTGTCTGTCACCCATGCTGCCCTTTGAGCGACAGCTACTGCTAGACCCTTCCTCCTGTTTCCATGTTTTAACTGCAAGTCTGGCCACACCCGCTTTTGACAGCTAAAGAGTTGTTGGCCCCTCTGCTTCTGCAGCTCAGGCCGCACTCAACACTAAGGAACCAACACAGGACTGTATCTTTCAGCCAATTTAGTGCATGGAACACCCTGCTTAGGCAACGCAAGAAAGTGTTGTTTGTCCCAATCATAGCACACCTCCCATGCAAACGACAATTTGTCCCTGCACCTGTTTCTCTTTTCTTTTATAATTTTATTTTTATTACATGTGTAAGAGTGTTCTGCCTACATGTATGTGCACCATGTGCTTGTCTGGTGCTCATGAGGTGAGAAGAGGGCACTGGATGCCCTGGACTTATGGGTGGTTGTGAGCCAACATGTGGATGATGGAAACCAAAACCAGGCCCCCACAGACTGTTTCCTTAGCACCCATCACCGCAGCCCCTCTGCTAGGCTACCAAAAGAAGAGTTCTTTCTCTAGCCTGGGTGGAAATGGTTGCAGGATCATCTGGAATTCACAGAGGTTGTGAGAGCAAAGAGTCTGGTATAAACTGTTTCAAACACCTTTAGCTGAAGCTGAGCCTTCAGGAGCCGGAGCAATCAACTTTGATCATCCTGTAGCTTGCTCTTGACAGCCATAGAATATTCAAGACAGCCAGTGCTGGGGTCAGGTAGTCTGGCCGGCTATCTGTCTGACAGTCCCTTTGTTCAAGGCAGCCAGGGTAGCAAGGGCGAGTCCCACAGCTGCCAATTAGGGAGTCAATTAGGAAAATTATGGGAACATGAACATCAGATGATGTACTTATTCTAAGGACTCATGGAGACACTAACAGTGGTTAACAGATCTTAACAGTGCTTAACACCTGCCCAGTGCCCCAGGAGAGGAGTGTGTGTGCGTGCAGTCAGTCTGCTGAAGGCCAACATGGAGCCAGAGGTCCTGCGCCAAGGTCTACTTACCTCTCCCTCAATATAGAAATCCCAGAGCATGAATCTCCCCCAACATCAAGATTGGGGCCATTGAGGCCATTCAGAATGGCAAGCCCCAGCTGATCAGCAGATGAAGGCCCCACCTCCCTTTATTCCTGGGGGAGAATCTCAACAATGGGCCAGACAGGCACGCAGCCAGTCTTATTCACAGGAAGACCCCATGCCCAGAGCCCAGAGTATCTCCACACAAATGCTTCAAATCCTACAGTCCTGGACCCAGCTTGACTCCTCCAAGCTTCAAGACCTTCAAACCTGACCTACACTGCCTTCCCACAGACAGGAATCCTCCTCTTGGCTCCAGGGCAGGAGAGAAAGACCCATCTCTCCCCAAGGCTCTGGGCAGGTTAGCCATTGTTAAGGTTTGTGGGACCCTTTTCCTCCTACTGGGTTGCCTCACCCAAGCCTTTATGAGGGCTTGTGCCTAGTCTTCTTGCATCTTGTTATGCTGTGTTGGTTGACATCACTGGGAGGCCTGCTCATTTCTGAAGGGAAATGGAGGAACAGCAGATCTGAGGGGGCGGAGGCGGTGGTGATGGGGAACTGGGAGGAGGGGAGGGAGGGGAGGATGCAATCGGAATGGACCGTATGAGAGAAGAGTAAAGAAAAAGAGGAACACTGTTTAAATCAAGTCAAGTGTCGTGGCACAGATACTTGGAGTCCTAGATCAGTCCCCAGCACTGCAATAAATAAGTAAGTAAACATAGCAACCAGCCCAGGCTTCGTGTTTATTGATTTCCATTCGATCATTCCAGAAAGGATTCAAGGTGAGGTGGGTTTCAGCGTCACCCATGCTCCCAGATGTCAAGAGCTTCCAAGCACATATTGTAAGGACAGTGGCTTTATCTTGGGAGAGGACACCCCTGCAGTCACGAACCCATGTCAGGTAATGAGGCAACACTTACTTCTCCAAATCAGAGTGAGGCAAGATAGATCCAGATTGTGAAACAAAGCTCTGTTTTCTCTGCCAGAAGACAAGCGTCCAAGAGTCCATGGCATCGGCATCAGCTCACTCCCCTCCCTGAAGGTCACAGGTCATCACCACCCTGGCTGGCTTAGAAGGATTTAACCAGAGCAGATCATGCGGTGACCAAGGCTGGAGCAGCTGGCCAGGGCAGCCACAATGTCACTCCATCTCCTGCATAGCCTAGAGAGACCGGCACAAGCTTTAATGAGGGCCACCCCCAGGACTGAGCCCCATAGGGGCGAGTGTGGACAGACAAAGAGGCGAGGATGAGGGGGAAGAGAAGGTTTGGGTACAATGTCCAGGGTTCCGACACTAAAGTGGGGCTGCCAGAAAGTGGGCATGCCCATCTGGGAAGGAGAGCTGCTCACCTAGTGCCCCTGGGAGGCAGGAGCTTCTCTGTCTGGAAAAGAAGGGAGAGAAGACACATCATCATCAACTCATGCTTCATCTGGGCCTGTGTGATGGCTCCTATCGCCAAGTCCAGCATTCCAGAGGCTGAGGCAGGAGGTTGGTTCAGGAGGCGCAATCAGGAAGGGCTGGATGGTAAGCTCCAGGCCACTCTGGGCCACAGTGGACACTTACCTCAAAAGTACTAAAACCAATTAGGAGACTGAGGCAGTAGATCTCTGTGAGTTTAAGGATTGCCAGGGCTATATAGCAAGATCCTGTCTTTAAGAAAAAAAAAAGGGGGGGGGGATTTACCTCAGTGGTAGAGTGCTTGCCTAGCAAGCACAAGGCCTTGGGTTCAATCCTCATCTCCCCAAAAAGCAAACAAACAAACAAAAAACAACAACAAAAAAAAGAAAGAAAGAAAGGAAGAAAGGAAGGAAGGAAGGAAGGAAAAAAAAAAAACACCTAAAACCAGGGATAGTAAGGTAGTGACCAGTGAGTAAAGACACTTGCCAACCAAGCCTAACAACCTGACTGTGATACCCAGGTTGA
The DNA here is from genome assembly GCF_903995425.1 of Onychomys torridus. Taxonomy (NCBI): domain Eukaryota; kingdom Metazoa; phylum Chordata; class Mammalia; order Rodentia; family Cricetidae; genus Onychomys; species Onychomys torridus. The sequence goes on along the minus strand of NC_050450.1, from coordinate 18,007,224 downwards.
AAGTGGAAGACTGAGAACCACTTCCCATAAACTGTCCTCTGACCTCCACACATGCAGTGGCATGTACACACCCACAAATACACTAAGTAAATCAATTAAAATGTATTTTTGGCAGAGGGCTGGAGATATGGGCTGCTTTTCCAGAGGACCCAGGGTCCATCCCCAGCACCCACATGGCTAACACCATCTTTAACTACAGTCCCAGGGATCTGACGCCCTCTTCTGGCTCCTTGGGCACTGTACACATGAGGTGCACAGACTCACTTTCAGGCAAAACACCCATATACATAATACAAAAATTAAGGGAGAGCTAGGCGGTGGTGGCACACACCTTTAATCCCAGCACTCGGGAAGCAGAGGCAGGCAGATCTCTGATCTCAGAGTTTAAGGCTAGCCTGGTCTACACAGCAAGTTCCTGATAGCCAGGACTACAGAGAGAAACCCTGTTTCCAGAAAATGAATGAATGAATGAATGAATGAATGAATGAATGAATGAATGGAGGAAAATGTACTTTTTCTGAAAAGTACTAAAACCAAACAACAAAAATGATGATTCAGAGTCCAGGCCAGCTGAAAGGCCCTGGGAGCCAGCTCAAGGAAGTCTGCACATGGTTCACTTTCTGAGCTCTACAGGAGAACCCACGGTCTCCTCTTCCTTCACCAGACACAGAGAAGAAAGGAGGACGGCAGGACACAAATATAGCCCTAGCTCAGTGTGCCCCCAGCCCTTCCAGACTGCCCACTAACCACACAGTACAGCAATGGCTGCCGTTATTTGACAGCTCCATTTACAGATCAAGAAACTGGATAAAGGGTCTGGCCACCACTAAAAAGGTTGATAAAGGAGCTGTTTTATTGAGTTGTTACTATGTGCTAGGCCCCAGAGGTACTATATGACATTCAGTTGTCCTCAGCAGCCTTGTGATAGGAAATATGTTGCCATGGCCACTATGCAGAGGAATGACAGGCACTCAGGTTCAGAAGCAAGTCTTTGGTCACACAGCCCAGGTCCTCAGCCTTCATGCACCCCTACATCCAACTGAAGATTCCAGGCACATGAAAAGGCCAGGCATACAGAGAAAACCACATGCCACACCCTCCCTGAAATGTTCCCATATGAGACACCCTGGACATTTGTCCCCTAGTCCTGGCCCTCAGCCAGCTTTTGAGGTGCCATTGGTAGGTGCATTTTGCCACAGCTGGTAGACACGCAAACATAGCATGCCTCCCTGCTGCATTTCCCTCAGTTACAACAGGATATCCCCAGCTGCTAGAGGTGCTCACCTTTAGGGATGAACTTCAATGAGCTGCTAAATATTCAGAATCGGGATTGTCCCCGCTTGGGACCATCATTCAGGAACTCGTGGCCCAACCCATTGCCACACTTGCCACAGGACACCTGGGAAAACCCAAACACAGTTAATCACCCTGTGTGCTGCAGTTAGGTGACACTTCCACCATCTGCCCACTTCCCAAGCTAACTCTAGCTCTGAGGGGTGGGGCCTGCGAAAGGAAGCTATCCTAACGCTCATGCCCTCTCAAAATACAAGCACTCTCAAAATCCAGGTGTGGTGACTCACGCCGTAGTCCCAGCACTCAGAAGGCAGAGGCAGGTGGATTTCTGAGTTCGAGGCCAGCCTGCTCTACAGAGTTCCAGGACAGCCAGGGCTACACAGAGAAAGCAGTGTCTTAAACAACAACAACAAATCTTGGGGTGCCAGCACCCCAACTAAATATGGAGACCTCAAATAACCACATGGGGGAGCAAAGGAAGAAAAGTGTAACCAGTCCCAAGACCTCCCTGGCCAGCACTCACCGGGGCTATCACACCCACCTTTAAAGCTTCAGGTCGGTTTTTCTCAGGGCGCTTGGTCACACTGTCCGCGTGGATGGTTTCAGTGAATGCTGGCCATGGGGAAGAGTGTGCATACTTTGAGCGACTGGAGAACAACTCATAGCCACACTTGGCACACACATAGACACCTGTAGCAGAGGAAGACCAAAGCAGGGGCATTCATCAGCTGCGTCTGTCTGTGCGAGTTTCCTTGACCTCGGACCCAGGAAATGACGACACTAGCGCTGCTCCCATTGTGGCGGCAGACCACACACCATCCCCATACATCCCCTGCTCTTAGCCCATTGATTGGCTCTGGGAGACCCAACAATGCCTGGCTAAGTTACAAGAGACCAGGAGTCACTCTGGGGCTCATGTCAGCTACTCTCAGTGGCCCTGTGATGGAAACTCTTGAACATTTTCATTCAATTATTTAGTTTTGGATGTTTTAAAAGACTTATTTTTATTTTATGTGTTTGAGTGTTTTGCCTGCATGTATATCTGTGTACCACATGTATGCAGTGCCCACAGAGACCAGAAGAGACCAGAAGAATGGAACCCAGGTCCTCTGGGAAAGCATGTTCTCAACACTGAGCCGTTTCCAGCCCCCTTGGGGCTTTTGTTTTGTTTGTTTTGAGACAACATCTTACGCCTGTTAGTTTCTGTCAAATTGAAACAAACTAGAGTTACCCAGGAAGAGGGACTCCAGCTGAGGACTTACCTGGTCAAACTGGTCTGTGGGGACATTTTCTTAATTAATGATTGATGTGGGAGGGCCTAGCTGACTGTGGGCAGTGCCATCCCTAAGCAAGTGGGTCTAGGCTGTATTAGAAAGGTAGCTGAGCTGGATGGTGGTGGCGCACGCCTTTAATCCCAGCACTGGGAGGCAGAGGCAGGTGGATCTCTGTGAGTTCAAGGCCAGCCTGGTCTACAAAGTGAGTTCCAGGACAGCCAGGGCAATTACAGAGAAACCCTGTCTTAGGGGAAAGAAAAAAAAAAAAAAAAAAAAAGACAAGCTAGGATACCAAACCAGTGCCAGTGAACAGCATCTCTTTGTGGTCTCTGCCTAGTTCCTGCCCCAGGTTCCTGCCTTGCCTCCCCTCAATGATGGACCTTAACTTGTAAACTGAAATAAACTCTTTCCTTCCCCCAGATGGGTTTTGATCAGTGTTTTATCACAACAGAGAAGCAATCTAAAACAAGTCTCACACTGTAGCCCAGGCTAGCCTGCAACTATGTAATCCAGGCTGGCCTCAAATTTAAGGCAATGCTTCTGCCTTGAGCCTCCTATACCCTGGGATTACAGAAGTGACATTGTCATTTGGCTGACATTTCCATTTATGGGCAAGAAAATGGAAGGTTGGTGATGCAGACACACAATAAGGTATGTGGCCAAGAGAGAACGCTAACTATCTGACTATAGCCCTCTCTACCCCAGGACAGGGGCCCTAACACTGCCAGTGTAACTAACCATTTGGTCCCCTCTCTCCTCAAGTCGGCATCTCTGCTACTCAACAAATTTTTAAATTGGATGCCGAGCCATGGGCCTGCTCTGAGCAGAAGAAGATTAGCCCTAGGGAACAGTCTTCCAAGCCAAATAGAGAACTCCAGAAAAACAACTGCTGGGAAGAAAGGTTTCAACCTGCCCCCAAAAGACCACATGAGTGGAAAGAGTAGATACGGTTGCAAAACTGAATTGCCTAACTGTTTGAAAGACTAAAAAATCGGAACTTGCCAGGTACTGAATCACATTACCCACCACCACTTGAGTTCCTGTTCAGTCTGTATCAGGAACTAGAGAGGAAGCAAAACTTAGTGAAGTGTCCAGCTTGCCAGGGCAGCCCGAAGGCATCTGCAGTGCTGTAGCCAAGAGGGATTCGAGAGGGGCCTCTGCCCAGTGACCTGTATTACAACTGGCTTATACAGATGCCCAGTGTCACAGCTCAGCCCTCCAGAGGACTGACATCTAACAGATCCCGCCCCAGGAACGCCAATGCCATAGTTTTACCAAATTAGTCCAATATTAGCAGAACCCAGTAAGCAGGGGACTCACTAGAGTCTCTAACAGCCTGGGTGCGGTTATGTACTGTCAATTTACTTCATTGACACTGGTAAGGACCCACTGACACCTAACTCAGAGGACAGGGAGACACCTGGGCCGGCAGATTCGGAACTGAACGGAAAGTGCAGAGCTTGCCCACTCATCCACGTGAGTCCGGGAAGGAACACAATCAGGGCAAACTCCAACACGGACCTTGGATCACATATCCCCATCGTTCCGCTCCAAAGTTCGACCACTCTGAAACCACACAGGTAGGTAGCACCCCGAAGCACTCGGCCCAGAGGATCCCCAGAGAGATCTACACTGAAGTTCAAGGCCTGTCATTCTCGAGAACAGAGATTACCGGAATGCCCCCTCTGCTCTCAAATCCTCCTACTCCCCAATGCCCTCGCCAGCCCCTCCTCCGAGTCCTCAGCAGCCACGATCGCCCCATCCTGGCTCAGGGACTCCACCTCATCCAGCAGGCGATGCCTGCTTTAATGCCACAGGCTGTACCTGGCTCAAAGTGATTCTGGAAAACCTCGCCTCCAAAGAAGCTGCAGAACGACATGGCTGCAATGGGACAAGCCAATGTACCCTGCCAGGACTCCTAAATCCCTCAGTCTCGACTCAAACCCGCCCCCTCCCCAATGACCAATCACGTAGCGGTTTGCTCTAAGCCACGCCCCTACAGAAGACGTGTCTCTGCAGGATTTTCCACTACACGCTTTCTAGAAGCCCCGCCCTCCACGAGTCTTTCCTCCGGTAGGCCCTAAACCCCACCCATCCAACCAATCCCTCCCGGGAACCAGGTCTCCACTTCCGCCTCCAGAAGGCCCCGCCCAGAGAGCCTCTTCCGCGGAGCGTGTCTTCTCCGGCAGAAGCCCGGGCTCAGGCAGCTTCAGTAGGGCTGCTAGACCCCAGGACCCCAGGGGTAATGGCCCGGACACCCTGCTGCATCCCTACTCCGCCCTAATCCGGGGGTAAACCTTGCGCCCTGAGATGTCGGCCCGCCTTTTGGCGCCCCGACCCCCGCAACCTCCGAACCAGGCTTAAAGAGTTGCCTCAGGACTTTATTAGACAAAAAGGACAGGACAGGCAGCAGGAGCACTCGCAAGTGTGCTCCATTCCAGGCATCTTATATGTTTCCCGAGGTCTCCGGCTTCTCTTTCTCCAGATGCTTCTTTTGGGGGCCCTGGTTAAGGTAGAGGGACAGGAGGAGCGTTAGTCACGAGAGTCAGTAAAGAAACACTGCCCACAGCCGGGCGGTGGTGGCGCACGCCTGTAATCCCAGCACTCGGGAGGTGGAGCCAGGCGGACCTCTGTGAGTTCAAGGCCAGCCTGGGCTACAGAGTGAGTTCCAGGACAGGCACAAAGCTACAGAGAGAAACCCTGTCTCGAAAAACCAAAAAAAAAAAAAAAAAAAAAAACCTTGGGCTGGAGAGATGGCTCAGAGATTAAGAGCACTAACTGCTCTTCCAGAGGTCCTGAGTTCAATTCCCAGCAACCACATGGTAGTTTACAACCATCTGTAATGAGATCTGGTGCCCTCTTCTGGTCTGCAGGGATATATGCAGACAGAACACTGTATACATAATAAATAAGTAAATCTTTAAAAAGAAAGAAACACTGCCCACGACCGCCACCAGGGCTCCCAGGGCCTGCTCTATGAGCCCCTAAAAGCACCTTCTTCCAGTTCCTCTCCGAAACAAGCGGAGTTTGGGACCCAGAGAACAGGTGGGACTAGCTCACCATGAAGGCCCTCTTCTCCTGCGCTGTTTGGAAGCGTCCGTGGCCAAACTTGGAAGTGGTGTCAATGAACTTGAGCTCAATATTCTCCAGAGCCCGGCGGCTGTGGTGCACTAGGAGGGACTGGGAATCCAAGAGAGAAGAGATGTCAAGGATAGAGAGCCCCAACTCCCATGAGCGCCAGTCCACACCGGGAAGGACTCCCTCGCTCCCTCGCTCCTGCCAGACCTCTGCCTTTACTCTCCCACCAACCCAGCCCCCCTCCGAGCAGGCTAAAGGACTGAAAAGGCGTCCGTCCGGAGCCCACTGACCAGCTTGCCTTGCGGCACTCACCTTCCTCAGTGTGATCACCCGCTTCTTGGTACCTGCAATGCAGCCTTTTAACATAATGAAGTCATTGTTCACTTCCCCATAGTGGGGGAAGCCACCCTACAGGGAGACAGAGCAAACCAAGCCAGGTACAGGGCAGACAGTTAGGGGGCCGTGATATGAAGGAGCCTCATGCCCAGACCCCAGGGTGCAGGGACAATGCCTCACAGTGGCTCACTCCAGGGCAGCAGCATCTGAGCCATATACTAAGTATTCTTCCTGTCTTATCTCACTTAACAATATGCCTTTTTGTGGGGGACACTGGGGCTCAGAAGTTTGGGGATGCTGAGCATGGTGGTATAAACCTGTAAATCCAACACTTGAGGCAGCGATCACTTAAGAGTAACAATGAGTCCCTGGCTCAGTTGGAAGAATGCTACCCTAGCATGCATGAGGCCCTATGTTCGATCCTGAGCGCCACATTAAAAAATAGAGTGCTAGTCAGTCATGGTGGAACATGCCTTTAATCCCAGCACTTGGGAGGAGGCAGGAGGAGTTCAAGTCCACCCTAGTCTACAGAGCAAGTCCCAGGACAGACAGGGCTACACAGAGCAAAAATTGAGTGTATGGCATACCCATATGCTCTCGGCACTCAGATGGTAAAAACAGGAGGATCAGAATTTCAAGGTCATCCTCAGCTAGCTATATAGGGAGTCGGGGGCCAGCATTGGCTACTGCTGTATGCAGTTCTCTCTGCAGGTGTGAAGGGTGCAGGAACAACAAGGCTTGGGGCTTCCAAGTAGTTGCTCACTGCCAAATCAGGCCCCCCATCACTGACCTCCGGCCAAGACCCTGAGTCTGGTGGGGGTGGGAGCAATATCCAGTTGAGGAGCATAGATGATGGGACTCTTGCAGCAGAATGGCACCCAGGTAGGGCCTGTCCCCCAACCCCCATTAGACCCCATTCGTAGCCTGGCCATCTCGCCTCACCAGCGGTGTGATAGACTTGTCAGTTACATCATAGCTGGTGGACGCATTGTTTTTGACCATCTTCCCATCTTCCATGTGCAGGCCCCGGCCAATTCGGTAGATCTACCAGGAAAACATCAGGAGGGGCCAGAGGTGGGTTTTAGGCTGGAAACATGACCGCACACACACCCCCAGCACAGATGCTCAGACTCTAGACTAGTAATGATAGTTCATGAACCCAGTCAGTGTTTGAGTCATGCCATCCCACTAGAGACCCCCTCAGAGCTATGGACACACCTTCTTGTTCAGCTCTGTACGGTGGTGGTAACCCTTCTGCCCGGCCCGGGCGATAGAGCAGCCTACTCGGGCAGGGTGCCAGGCACCAATGCAGGCCACTTTGCGCAGGCCTTTGTGGGTCTTCCTTGGCAGCTTCTTGGTATGCCAGCGGCTAGTGACCCCTGTAGGTAGGAAGGGCTGGAGGCTAAGAGGCCACTCTAGACCCCACCAAACGTCTTCCCTGGAGCTACCATCTCTACCAGGCCCTACCTTTAACACCCCGGCCCTTGGTGACAGCAATGACATCAATGACCTCACTCTGGCTGAACACACTGTGTACAGGCACCTGCTTCTCCAGCCGTGCCTGAGCCCAGGCCACCTTCTCAGCCACAGTACCACCATTCAGCTGAATCTCCATGATGTGGGCCTTCTTCTGCCGAAAGGGCAGCAGCTTCATCTGCAAGGCACAGCAGAGAAGTCAGTCCCAAGCCACACACACCTGCAGAAGGCTAGCCCACTGGTAACCTGAAGTCTTCCCCACTTGTATTTATTCACAGACATTATTATGTGCCTGCCACATGCTGGCTGCTGTAGATACAGCACAGATTGAGCAGACAGCATCCCATATCTCAGGGAGTCCCACCAGCTCCTTTGAGGACAGATAAAAGCCAAGTAAACTCTTGGAGAGGGCTCAGTGTTCCAATAAACGTCGGGCAGCACCTCAGGTAGAATGTTCTTCTCTGAGGAGTGACCATTAGCAGCAAAAAGTCACTAGGCAAAGATCCAGGTGAGTTTATGGGAAGAAGCAGCATGCGAAAAGGCCCCGTGTCAGGAAAGTTGTTGGAAAGTTGATGGGACAATCTAGCCAGAGGAGAGCCTGAGGGTGCCAGAGTCAGGCAGATGTAGGACTGGGCTCCAACTTTCTCCCAACTCTAAGTTGCTAACTAGACCATTAAACAACTCTGGCTGCTATCAGCATCACAGGCTAAAAGGACATACAAGTGGAGAGACACCAGCTAGATCACAGCATAGTATTCAGAAAGTATTGACAAAGCTCCTACTGTATACCAGGCTTGTGTTATGCCCTGGGCCCACAGGGGAATTGGATGAGTGGAGCGTGACCCCTGCCTCCATGGTCCCTAGAGGTCAGACTGGTAAAGATCAAGCACTGACTTGCTTACCCATGAGCTGCAGGCATGAGAGTAACAGGAGCCTGTGTTCAGAGAGTGGGGGTGCCCAGGAGGAGTGGGGACAGGGTTGCTGCTGGGGAATACTTCTCGGAAGATGCATAGGAAAATTCCAAAATGACTATTCTGGTTAAATTTCAGTCAGCATCAAGCTGGACCCCAGGTACAGCCAATTCTCCATGCTGGACTTTCAGCTGAAGACTCAGCCTTTCAGGACATTTGGGTACCTGAGTTGCCTATGGGACACTCCAGCTGTTGATTACACTGACATAAAACATCTCATTCCAGTGACCTCTCAACTCAGGGACAAGAGTGGCTAGGGGGTAGCTGGGCAGATCTTGAGCCTGTGCCCAGGGCTGCTGCTATTTTTGAGCTGACATTTGTCAGAGCACTTCATTTGGAGGTGGGGGATGGGAGAAGGCACCCGAAGGTTGGATGGGGCTGAAGCTGGGGGCTGGACTGACCTGGGTGTGGACAATGACCCGGATGACCTTGCAGTACTTCTTCATGGCGGCAAAGTCTTTCTGCAGCTGCTTCTTGCCGCTGGAGTCTCGCCACCTCTTGCAGGCTTTGGTAAAGGCTTTCTTCTTACTCCTGTGCCTGAGCCACACAAGAGTGCTCAAGCCCCAGCCAGGGAGCTCCCTACATTGCCCTGCCTGCCTTACCCTACCTGCAGCCCACCAAGCAAGAGCCCTGGCCTAGGACTTCCCTAAGAGCCTGGGATGTTCCCAGTCACCATTCTGAATCATTTTCTCTCCCTCCTTGCCTCCCTCCCTGTTTGTCCTCTTTCTATGTGTGTGGGTATGTGTGTCTCAAGAGGGTCCCACTATGTCACCCAGGCTGGACTAATACTCCTGATCCTTGTAAAGTACTGGGATTTTACAGGCATGTGCCCAGCAGTAATCGAACCTCTAATGCCTCCTTCAGACACTGTGGGCAAATGCTGTGCCTCCAGTTAGGCAGACACCATTCCCAACCCTCACTGGGGCTCTAGAAGGTAGAAAGAATGATGAGCTCTATCCTAGAGATGAAGAAGCCACAGTTCCCAGAGGCTAAACTCTGGGTGAAGAGCAAATTCACAGTACAAATAGTAAAAACAGCATCCTTGATGTTCACCAGGCACTTCAGGGAGTCGGGGAAGGGGGGAGGGGCGGGGAGTGGAGCAGCAACTCTACACCCTTCACCTACCCATGGCATGCAAGGGACTCAAGATGTCAGCCAACTCGCCCTTGGTCATACAGTCCTGCACCGATGCTGGGGCTTCTATTCATTAATTCCCACAGAAGGTGAGGGCTAGGCTGGGCCCATGTCTCCATAAGATATTGAAAGAATGAAGTTCCCCAGGCAGGGAGGTGGGCCTTCCCTCTCAAGACTTAGTCCACAGAAGGTCAGAGGCCTAAAAAGGCCAGTGTGCGTGTGTGTGTGTGTGTGTGTGTGTGTGTGTGTGTGTGTGTGTGTGCGTGTGGTGGTGGTGGTGGTGGTGTTTTGTTAGTTTTTCGAGACAGGGTTTCTCTGTGTAACAGTCCTGGCTGTCCTGGAACTCGCTCTGTAGCCCAGGCTGGCCTCAAACTCACAGAGATCTGCCTGCCTCTGCCTCCTGAGTGCTGGGATTAAAAGTGTGCACCACCTTGCCCAGCATTGTAAGAACTTAGTTGGCTGTTTTTCTTTTTACTTTGGCTTCTAGTACACATAGGTCAATTCTGAAATTTCACCAAATTAGCCCCATGAATATAATAACCCTGATAATTTTAAATTTTTTGGATGCTTTTTTTTTTAAAGATTTATTTATTTATTATGTATACAGTGTTCTGTCTGCAGGTATATCTGCAGGCCAGAAGAGGGCACCAGATTTCATTATGGATGGTTGTGAGCCACCATGTGGTTGCTGGGAATTGAACTCATGACCTCTGGAAGAGCAGCCAGTGCTCTTAACCGCTGAGCCATCTCTCCAGCCCAACTTTAATTTTTTACACTTACTTTCATATATAGTGTGTATATGTGTACAAACACCATAGTGCACATGAGGGGTGGTCAAGGGACAACTCAAGAGTCAGTGCTCTCCTCCCGCCCTACTCCAGAGATCTACACAGGTTGGCAGGCTTGACAGCAAACACCTTTACCCTGAGTCACCTCACCAGCCCAGCCCTGAAGATCTGAATATTCGGTTCCTCCCATTTCTGGATCCCAGGCTCCTCTCCAGCTCTCTGATCCTCCTTCCTGTCTTGCTGAGTTGAAGGCACCACACATACTCTCTGCCTGGCTGGCTCCCCGCTTCCCTGCTCTGGCCCAGCTGGAGCTAGGCTCTCACCAATCCTTGTAGAAGCGACGGCGGCACTCATCGCTGAGATGTTCAGCAAAGATGGTCTTGAAGCTCCGCAGACCTCGGGGAGTGGCCACGTAGCCCACCACACCCACCACCATCAACGGCGGTGTCTCCACAATTGTTACAGCTTCTACCTCCTCTCGCTTGGAAATTTCTGTTTAGACCAAGGAACAGGAGTTGAAGGGACCTTCTCAGCCAATGGGGAAGGGAGCAAGAGGGCCAACTACTCAGGCAGCCCAAGAGACAGAGCTGCTGCCCAGCTGACTGTAGTTAGACCACCATAATCTTTTTTTACTTTCAATAATTCTAAATATAGTGTCATAAGTACTAAGGAAGCCTAGAAACCCATCATTTCATGGATAGTCTTAGTCTGCCATGGGTTTCATCATGGGGTTTTATTTTATTTGGGTTTATTTTGAGGGAGAGTCTCCTGTAGCCCCAGGCTGTCTTTGAACTTGCTGTGTAATTGAGGACAGCCTTGACTTTGTGACAAGTGTGGGGATGATGGGCATCGGCCACCATGCTCAACTGAAATATATGTTCTCAAAGTGAAGGAAGGAAGGAAACTGGAAGAAAGGAGAGAGGAAGGAAGAATGGACAAGGAAGGAGGGAAAGAAGGGGAGACGGAAGGAGAGAGACAAGGAAGGGAAAGAGGAAAAGAAGGAAGGAATAAAGGAAAGAAAGGAGGGAGAATGTGGTGGAAGGAAGGAAGGAGAGAGGGCGGGAGAGCCAAGACAGCAGGAGAGGAAACACCAGGCACAGGGGGGAGAGCGGAAGCAGCGAAGGGCTGGAGAGGGCCAGAGGGGATGTGGCTATCTCAGGACAGCCTAGGGCACACCAGGGTAGAGGTGCTGGGCATCTGGACTAGGTAGTGTGGTGTACTAGTTTCCTCCTAGATCAGTGGCTCTCAACCTTCCTAATGCTTCAACCCTTTAATACAGTTCCTCAGCTTGTGGTGACCCTGACTATAAAGTTATTTTCATTGCTACTTCATAACTGTAATTTTGCTACTGTTATGAATTGTAAATATATGATATACAACCCCTGTGAAAGGATTGTTTGACCACCAGAGGGGTCAAGGCCCACAAGTTCAGGACCACTGTCCTAGGTTAAAACCTTCATTTGGAGCCAGGAGGTGCTGGTGCATGCCTTTAATCCCAGCACTCTGGAGGCAGAGGCAGGTGGATCTCTGTAAATTCAAGGACAGCCAGAGCTGTTACACAGAGAAACCTTGTCTCAAAAAAAAAAAAAAAAAAAAAAAAACAAGGGCAGGAGAGATGGCTCAGAGGTTAAGAGCACCGACTGTTCTTCCAGAGGTCCTGAGTTCAATTCCCAGCAACCACATGGTGGCTCACAACCATCTGTAATGAGATCTGGAGCCCTCTTATGTATACATAATAAATAAATCTTAAAAAAAAAAAAAACTAACAACAACAAAAAAAAAAAACTTTTGAGAGCTGAGTAGAGTGTTGAATGCCTTTCATCCCAGCACTTGGAGGCAGGTTGACCTCTGATTTCAAGGCCAGAATGAGTTCAAGGACAACTAGGGTACACAAAGAAACATGTCTCAAAAACAAAACAAAAACCCAGGTAGAGGGAAATTTTTTTTCTTTTTTTTCTTTTCTTTTCTTTTTTGTTTTTGTTTTTGTTTTTCAAGACAGTGTTTCTCTGTGTAACAGAGTCTTGGCTGACCTGGAACCTGCTTGGCAGGCCAGGCTGGCCTCAGACTCACAGAGATCCTCCTGCCTCTGCCTCCCGAGTGCTAGGATTAAAGGCGTGTGCCACCATGCCCAGCTCAAAGGTTAACTTCTTTTCTTTTCTTTTCTTTTCTTTTTTTAAGATTTATTTATTTATTATGTATACAGTATTCTGCCTACACACCAGAAGAAGCCACCAGATCTCATTACAGATGGTTGTGAGCCACCATGTGGTTGCTGGGAATTGAACTCAGGTCCTTTGGAAGAGCAGCCAGTGCTCCCAATTGCTGAGCCATCTCTCCAGCCCCAAGAATCTATTTTCAACAAAGAGAGGAGGTGTTTTACAGGGAGGTCAAACACCAGAACATTCTAAGGGAAGATGAGATACTTAAGTAACACAGTCAAACAGTAAATAAACAGCTCCGAATAATTTCATGAAGTCCTGAAACTGACCAGATTCACTAGGACCCTCACTCCCCAAGAGTATATAAACACTGAAGACTGCTGAGCATCAATCACATTGAGACAAGCCACACTACAAAGCAAACTCTCAGACAAGCCCGGCCAACTGGAAACAGCCCAGCCCAGCCCAAAAGCCTAGGAGAAACAGCATCTGAACTGCCTGGAGGGGCTCAAACGACTGAGCCACGTGGAAAGGCCACTTTCCGACCTATTGAGCTGCCTGCAGGCTGTGCTGTGTGCTCCAGGTTCCCAGCTTTTGTGACCTGTCACCCATGCTGGGGTGGGCCTTGATAATGCAGATGTCTTTGAGTCATTTCAGCTCTTGTAAGTAACCAACCCCTCATCCATATTCCTTAAGTAACCCCAGTAAAAACGATTCATCAAGTTGGAGTTTGGTCTGCCATGAGCTCCCTATCTAGAGTGAGTGTGTGTGTGTGTGTGTGTGTGTGTGTCATCTCCCCAGGAAAAGTCTGTCACACAAATTTTCACAAGTGGCACATAAGTGCATGCAACAGAATTTAGGGAAGCTGAATGTACACAGTACGAATGCCTATAATCCGAGCACTCAGGAAACAGGCAGAGGGGCCATTTCAAACCTGTGATATAAGGAGACCCTACATCGAAAACAAAGACTGGCCCAGCTGGTGGTAGTGCATTTAATCCCAGCACTCAGGAGACTGATAGGCAGCTCTCTGCAAGTTCAAGGCTAGCCTGGTCTACAGAGTGAGTTCCAGGACAGCCAGAGCTACACAGTGAAATCCTGTCTCAGAAAACACACACACACACACACACACACACACACACACACACACACACACACACACACTGCTCTTTCAGAAGATCCAAGTTTGGTTCCTAGCACACATGTTGGCTGGCTTAGTGTTTCCTGTTGCTGTAATAAAACCTCATGACCCAAGTAACTTGGAGAGGAAAGGGTTTATTTCAGTTTACAACTCTCAGGTCATAGTCCATCTCTGAGGGAAGTCAGAGTAGGAACTCAAGTGGGACAAGAATCCAGAGGCAAGAACAGAAACGGAGGCCATGGAGGAGTGCTGCTTACTGGCTTGCTTCTCCGCCTGTTTTTATAGCACCCAGGACCACCAGCTTAGGGATGGCACTGCTCACAGTGAGCTGGGCCCTTGCACACCAATCATTAATTTTTTAAAAATGCACCACAGGCCATTCTTATGGGGGCTTTTTTTTTTAAGTTAGGTTTTTCTCTTCCCAAATGACACAAGCTTGTGTCACTTTGACATAAAATTAGAGAGCACAGCCACCTTTAACCTTAGCTCCAGGATATCTAACACCCTCTTCTGGTCTCTGCAAACTTGCATTCATGTGCTCATAACTCCCATACAAACTTATGCACTTGCATAATTAAAACTGAGTCTTTTAACAGCAAACCAGGGCAAACAGTATAAAGGATTGAACTATATCTTGTGGGACAAAACTTTTTCTGGGGATACTGTGCTCTCACATCTACAACAGATCAAAGTACAGATACCACCAAAGTCCAACTTGGTGAACCAATGAATTGTACTGGGGTCACTTACAGGAATATGGGTGAGGGGTCACTTACAGGGACAGAAATGACTCAAAGACAGCTGCATCACCAAAACCCACTCCAGCATGGGTGACAGCTCACCAAAGCTGGAAACCTGGAGCACACCGCACAGCCCACAGGCAGCTCAGCACGATGGAGTGTCTAAACCTCATTCTCATCTTAACCTCTTCCAGGCAGCTCCACTGCTTCCCACTTCTTCCAGACATCTGAGAGTTTTCTTTGTAGGTCAGTTCTGCCCCTCTGAGGGGGGGGGGGAATATGCTCAACTTTTATTGCTTACTCCTGCCTAGTAAATCTGGTCAATATCTCGGACTTTCTTGAACTGTTTTGAGTTGTTTACCTTCCTGCTTAAGGAGTTTCCCTGCAGGATAGAATGTCTGTCACACAGCAATCCACATCTGTAACCTAGCTCTTCTAAAATATATGTTCTAAAGTTCTATACATAGACACTACACAGGAGGCTTTAAGAAAGATGGAGTAACCCAATTCTTAAATTTCTGTTACATTATTTTTAGCAATACTGGGAATTGAACCTAGGACTTTGAGCATACAAGGTAAGCATTCTGCCATTGAGCCACATCCCCAAATCTTTTTTTTAACCTTTATTTTGAGACAGAAGCTAACTAAGTTACTCAGGCTGGCCTTGAACTTGTGATCCTCCTGCCTCAGTATCCCAAGTAGCTAGGATTACAATCCTGAGCCCCAACGAGGTGCCCACTTTGAATCCCAGTAGCTCCACTTACTACCTGGGACCACTTTGCTAGCCTCTCCATGCCTCAACTGTCAGAAACCCTGTCTCCAGGCATTGCTCATGGCCAGGGCTTGACAAAGTTCAGCATGGATCCTGCCTGTCCTAAGAGCAATCCCCACCCACAGGACATCATCTTTCCTGGGACCACAAGAACAGTTCTGGCTCCTATCATTTGCAAGATTCCATTCCCCACTCTGCCTTTCGTCCCCCTCAATGACTCACTGAGTCCAGGGCGGTGCACTTCTCGAAGGGTGTGGGTCATGCCAGCCTTGTAGCCCAGGAAAGCCGTGAGGTGTACAGGCTGGCTGGGGTCATCCCGAGGCCAGCTCTTCACCTTGCCCCTATGCCTCCGGCTCCTCTTGTGGGGCAGGAAACCCAGGTGTCCATGTCGAGGGGCAGAGAACTTCCGGTGGGACTAGGGGTGAGAGAAAGGAGCTCAGAACTGGGGTCTCCCAAGGGGTGGCTTCAGGATGATCCAGCCGACTCAACATCCCCAAATAGAATGTGGGCTAGAGGCCTGAGGGAGAGGTCCAGGGGGTCCTCGTTGCTACCCCACCCATCTACAAAGAACAGAATGCAGATGATGTAGAGGCTAAGTAAGGACGGGGTCTCTACAACCACGGGTTTCCTGCCCTTGTGAACTCGGCCTGGCAAGACCTGGATGGGTCCAAGACAGTAAGGTAGTATGTCAGGGGCAGGTGGCTACCGTGACCTCTCCTCCTCATGCCCCTTCTAGGCCCAAAAGCAAAGCTCTGACCCTCTGCTATCTCTCCAGACCCATTCCTCACAGCTCCAGGACTGTCCCTTCCCCCTCCCCTGGAATGCCAATTTGTTCAGGGTGTAGCCCCAGCCCACTGACCATGGCCGGTCCCTGCAGGTCAGGAAGGGGCCTCCCCACCAGGCACCAGAGGCCGAATGACAGGGCCAGAACACTCAACTGCCAGATCCCAGATTTAGCACCTGGCAGGCTCCTGGGCTGGCTCCTGTAGCCAGCATGGCCTCTGGTGCCAGGAACAATCCTAGGAGGGGCATCAGATGGGCATCGAATGCGCAGCCTGCAGTGGTAAGAACACCTGGGACCAGAGATGGCATTTTATCTTCTATGGTCCTGGGGACTGGGTGGTGACTCTTCAAGAATAGGATCACTGTGACATGACGGGGGTCCTGTCCTCAGGCCACAGCCAGAAGGAAAATCTGAGTCTGGGAAAGAGGTCTCCTGCCCTGAGAGTTGTAAACTAGAGTTCAATTCCCAGCACCCACATGGTGGCTCACAACTGTCTGTAACTCCAGTCCCTGGGGATCTGACATCCTCTTCTCACCTCGAGCAAAGACATACATACAAACACTCATACACAAAATAAAATAATAAACTTAAAGGCATCATAATTAAAAGCAACTTGAGGAGGAAAAAATTTATTTGGCTTACAAGACCTGATCATGGTCCACATCACTGAGGGAAAGCAAGGTAGAACTCAAGTCAAAAATTTGAAGGCAGAAATTGAAGTAGAAGCCGGGCGCATGCCTTTAATCCCAGCTTCTTGAGAGGCAGAGGCAGGCAGATCTCTGTGAGTTCGAGGCCAGGCTGGTCTACAGAGCGAGTTCCAAGACAGCCAGGGCTATACAGAAAGAAAGAAACTGAAGTAGAGGCCTGAAAGAATGCGGCTCACTCACCATGCTTTCTTTTTTTTTTCTTTTTTTAAGATTTATTTATTTATTATGTACACAGAAGAGGGCACCAGATCTCATTACAGGTGGTTGTGAACCACCATTCGGGTGCTGGGAATTGAACTCAGGACCTCTGGAAGAGCAGTCAGTGCTCTTAACCTCTGAGCCATCTCTCCAGCCCCTCAGAATGCTTTCTTATAGAACCCAGGACCACCCACAGTGGGCTGGACCCTCCCACATCAATTATCAAGAAAGTGCCCTACAGGCTTACCTACAGGCCAATATGATGGAAGCGTTTTCTCAGTTGAGGCTCCCTCTTCTCAGATGACTCTGGCTTGTGTCAAGTTGACAAAAAACTAGCTAGAACAGCCACTTGAATGAATTTGATTTCATGTTTCTTTGCGTCTTTGTTTTCAACAAGGTCTTATGTATCACAGGCTGTCCTGGAACTTGGTATATAGCTGAGGATGACTTTGAGTTTCTGATCCTCCTGCCTCCACATTCCAGTGCAAGTGTTGGGATTATAGTTGTGTATTACTATGACTGGTTTATGCTGTGCTGGAGATTAAACCAAGGGCTTTGTGCATGCTAGGCAAGCACTCTATTAACTGAGGTATGCTCCTAGCTCTGTTATTGTTTCTTTCTTTTCTTTTCTTTCCTCCTCCTCCTCCTCCTTCTTCCTTTTGCTTTGCTTTGGTTTGGTTTTTGGTTTTTGGTTTTTGGAGACAGGGGTTTTCTGTCTATCCTTGGCTGGAACTCGCTCTGTAGACCAGACTGGCCTCAAACTCAGAGATCCAGTTACCTCTGCCTCCCAAATGCTGGGAGTAAAGGCGTGCACCACCACTGCCCAGCAAATTATATAAGTCCTTTAGGTTTTTAGAGACCAGGTTTCTCTGTGCGGCTAGCTGTCCTGGACCTCATTCTGTGGACCAAGCTGGCTTTGAACTCAGAGATCAGCCTGCTTCTGCCTCACAAGTGCTGAGCTTAAAGGCATGTACCACCCCCTCCTGGCTTTTTCCCTTTTTTGGTTTTTCGAGACAGGGTTTCTCTGTGTAACCTTGGCTGTCCTGGAACTAGCTCTGTAGATCAAGCTGGCCTCAAATTCAGAGATCCATCTACCTCTGCCTCCCGAGTGTTAAGATTAAAAGCATTCGCCACCACTGCCCAGCTCCTTTTTTTGGGGTTTTAATTAAATTTCATCTTATGTGTATGGGTGTTTTGCCTGCATTTATATCTGTGCATCATTTGTGTGCCTGATGTCTTTGAACCTCTGGAACTGGAGTTACAGCTGGTTACAACCTGAGTGGTGGGTATCAAACCTAGATTCTCTGAAAGACCTCTTAACTGCTAAGCCATCTCCCCAGCCCCTTCTTTTTCTTTTCAGAAAAGGTCTCACGTTATAGCACATCTGGCCTTGAATTCTGGGCAATTCTACCTCTGCCAGCAAAACGGCAGACAGGCTTATAGGTGTGAACCTACACATCTGGCTCCCCAAACTGGTCTTGAACTCCTGACTCAAATCATTCCAACTCAGCCCCTTCCATAGCTCCTACTACAGGTTTGCACTGTGCCAAACTATCTTCTTTTTCTTTCCTTTTTGTTTGTTTGTTTTGTTTTGTTTGAGACAGCGTTTACTCGGAGATCCACGTGCCTCTGCCTCCAGAGTGACAGGATTAAAGACGTGTGCTGCCGCCATCAACCCGCATTCTTTTTCTTTTCTTTTCTTTTTTTTTTTTTTTTTGGTTTTTTTGAGACAGGGTTTCTCTGTGTAGCTTTGGTGCCTGTCCTGGAACTCACTCTATAGCCCAGGCTGGCCTCGAACTCACAGAGAGTTCGCCTGCCTCTGCTTCCCAAGTGCTGGGCATAAAGGCGTGCGCCACAACCGCCCAGCTATTTTTCAGTCCCAAGATTCTATTGTTACAGTATCAAAGTTCTATAGTTGTAGAATCACCGAGTCCACTAGGCTTGTCCCTCAGGGATAGTGGTTTTGCACTAGATACTAAGATTCTATGCTACCAAATGTTAAGATTTGTGGGTCTGACTTCGATGTCATAAACTGACTTTTGTGTAATACTAGATTTGGTAAGTCACTGCAGCTGATAGCTCTATGTTCTTAGTCCCCAACACTGGCAGGATGTGACCAGCACCAAGATGACAGGTGAGGGGTTCCACTGCCCAGGCTGCAAGACCAGTTCTAAACGCATAAACTCAGAGTTCGGGCAGTGAACAACTCGGGGCACAAGAGCTCGGGACTAGAACAGAACTCCCAGAAGCAGGGCAAAGCACTCCGTGCCTAGGGTAAGAGACCCTTTTCCTCCATGGACTACAACGGGACAAGCGCCGCCTCTTCAGTGAAGCCCCCAGGTTCACGGGCACCCACCAGCAGAACCCTGATAGGCCAGAGGGCGGAGCAGTCTGGAGTGGCTTCCTGAGTAGTGAGGGCGTTTGGTGTTTCTATTATTCGTTGATTTGTGTGTGTTCTCTTACCAAGCCGTGTTCCCCTTGCTCCCTTATCTTAGCTGGTAGGTCAGAGCAAAACATTTCCTGGCGTCTGGTGAACTCTGTCCAGCTAAACCAGGACGCCACGGTGCAATAGCGCTGGGAACCACAAGGGGGTGCCCGAGAGGCGAGCCACGATCCCATGGTGCCCCGCGACTACCGTGCGCAGGCGCGGTGCCGCCTTTCCGCGCAGGCGTAGAGGTCCCCGCGTCCTGGGCAGGCCGAGCTGGTCCTGACGCGGAGCGAATTGGAGGTCGGCTGAAGCCATGCCGGACTCTTGGGACAAGGATGTGTACCCCGAGCCCCCGCGCCGCACGCCGGCTCCCTCGCCACAAACCTCGCTCCCCAATCCCCTGACCTACTTTTTGAAGGCCTTCGACCTCTTCGTGGACCGGCCCGTGACCCTCGTGAGAGGTACAGGGTCTAGGATTGCGCCCGCTCGGTGGAGATCCTGGTACCCCACGGATCCCACGTCCAGTAGCCGTCCCCAGGAACCACCACCCTCTGCACGTTGCTGCCCCGCATCCAGAGCCCCAGAGTCCAAATTGACTGTTTTGTCTTTTTCGTTGTATTTCTTTTGCAAATGGTCTCTTAACCTCCCCAGTGCACCTAGGACACGCTCTGCTGTATCCGAGACTCCCCGGTACCGAGCTGTCACCTTTTGTTTCCCCGCTGCACCCCAGACCACTTCCCAAGACCTCCCTTCGCCCTCGTGGAATAGTCCAGGACTACAGGACTATTTTTCCCAGGACTACAGCCTGCCCATAGCCCTCGACCCCAGTCGCTCTTTTAAACGATGGTAGCCGGAAGCCGGGTGGTGGTGGCACATGCCTTTAATCCCAGCAGTGGGGAGGCGGAGGTGACTCTTAAGTGCGAGTTCCAGGACGGCCAGGGTTACACATAAAAACCCAGACTTCAAAACAAGACAAAACAGTAGTGGTCGGAAATCTAGCCCATCACCAGGGAGCTTTGCTAAGTGTGTACAAGTAGCCGATCAGGGAGCCCTTGTTGAAATGGACAATTTGCTATCCATCTGCATGGTCAGGGTGGTCATTCGTTCTCTTTGGGCCACAGTGTCACCCGTGCAAAGTGGTGTTTTAAATAGCTGTGCTTTTTATCCCTGGTCCCAGAGAATGCTCCATTCAACCTTTGGTGGTCCTGTTTGCCAGCATGGTTGGGCCCTTTGTTCATTTGATTAGGCGGCCCATTTGTCCAGCATTTGGGGTGCAGAGCATGCTCAGGTGGTTTTTTTTTGCTTTTCCCTCTTTGAAATGTTGATCTGACTATGGTTTATGGATTGTCTTTGTGAGACAGCATCTTCATTATTGTCCAATACAACATAGCAAATATTTTTGTCAGCTTCCCAGTAGCTTGGATTAGACAAGTCACTGCCCCTGGTTTACAGGTGGTCCTTGGGTTAGAAAGGTGGATGTTTTCTAGCCAGCCCCAGGTGCATTACTGTAAAGGTCAGCTCCATATTTTTAAGATTTATTCATTTATTATGTATACAACATGTATGAGCAACCAGAAGAGGGCACCAGACCTTATTACAGATTGTTGTGAGCACCATGTGGTTGCTGGGAATTGAACTCAGGATCTCTGGAAGAGCAGTCAGTGCTCTTAACCTCTGAGCCATCTCTCCAGCCCTTGGTAGCATCTTAGAATGTGTGACTGTGTGAGCTCTGTGCTCTTTAACTTACCAGTGGAAAACATTGGGTCTTGTTGAATTCCTGATGGAGCTTCCTTGCCTACTCTAAACCGTGTTCACAACCCTGGGTTATGTTTTCTATATAAGGACCTACCCTGTAAGGTGTTTAGAGGCATGAGGTGAAATCTCATGCAACTGAAGGTGATACCTGTTAACCTCTCTAGCCAGTCCTTGATAGAACTTTAGACCCCTAGCTAAAGGCTGTCTAAGCTGACAGGCCTTGAGTTTAGTGTTCTCTTCACAGAGTTCATTGAGCGACAGCACGCCAAGAACAGAATCTACTACTATCACCGGCAGTACCGACGTGTGCCAGACCTCACAGAATGCCAAGAGGGTGACGTCCCGTGTATCTATGAGGCTGAGATGCAATGGAAAAGGGACTAGTAAGTGCACAGCAGGGGACAATTGACTGATCCACACCCCCTGGAAAGGACCCAGACCCTGGGCTGAGACAGACACATCTCTTTCTTCTTTCAGCAAAGTTGACCAGGAAATTGTCAACATCATCCAGGAGAGGCTTAAGGCTTGTCAGCAGAGAGAAGGAGAGAGCTCAAAGCAGAACTGTGCCAAGGAAATGGAGCAGTTCAACCAGGTGGCTAAGGCCTTCCATGACCGCTGTGAGTAACCCAGCCTGAATCCTACCCTGACTTCTGGTTTTCTCAGATATCACCAGTGTTTGGAGTCCTGCTCTCCCAGCCACTAAAGCCTTGCCCAGATCCCCAAGCCTGTAACAAGCTCATTGCACCCTATCTCTTGTACAGATTATGACCTGGGAGCCTACTGTTCTGCCAGGAAGTGCCTGGCAAAGCAGAAGCAGAGGATGCTGGAAGAGAGAAAAGCCACCAAGGCTGCTGCCTAAGACTCCAAGAGCTCATTACATTGCAGAAATAAAGTGACTGGGTGCACCCTGTCTGTTTTTGGTGTCCTCTTCAAGTAAAACTTTCACCAAGCATGGGGGGAGATGGGTCAAAAAAAAATGGAGACAACCATTAACAGATTTAATTCACTTTATTTTTCTTGCACAAAAACCCTTATGTGGTGGCCACAGCTGGAGCCTGGGTCCTCTGAACAGACACTCTGGTGTGGGTTTTCACAAGATGGTCAGTGAATTCCTAAAAAGAGAAGTGGGACATCATTAATATAACACATCCCCTAATCTTAAGAAAGCCAAAGGCAGCCAATACCAGCTCAATCAATCAGCATACCTGATAAGGAGATTTGGTGAACACAGTCTCTTTCCAGAGGTCGGGGGTCAGGTAGCTGTAGGTCTTGGAAATGGCATCAAAGGTAGCCTTGGCTGCAAAACAGTAAAGAAGGGTAAAAGTGGTGGCTTGATTTTTATAAAGTCCCTCCCACTAAGGATCTGTTGCACTCCTAGGAACAGAGAAGACCACCTCTCCCTTAAAAATATGCCAAGCACACACTGGGCTGGTGTGATGCATCAGAGCTGAGAAACTACAGCAACTGTGTGAGCTACCTACCAAAGTTTCCCAGGGTGGCAGTGCAGCCCCTGGCTGATGTGTAGCAGTCATCAATACCAGCCATCATCAGTAACTTCTTAGGCACAGGAGCAGAGACAATGCCAGTGCCTCTGGGGGCAGGGATGAGACGCACCAACACAGAGCCACAGCGGCCTGTCACTTTGCACGGCACAGTGTGGGGCTTGCCAATCTTGTTCCCCCAGTAGCCTCTCCGCACAGGGACAATGGACAGCTTGGCCAAGATGATGGCCCCCCGGATGGCAGTGGCTACTTCCTTGGAGCACTTAACACCAAGACCAACATGACCATTGTAGTCCCCAATGGCGACAAAAGCCTGTGAAAACACTTAGGTTAAATGACTGGCAGCACCTCACAGAACCGGCATATCCTAACTAGGACCTGTGGTGCTCCTCTAGGCAAGAGAGGCCACTCTGAGGCCAATCCTAAGTACTTGAGGAACTCTTTTTCTCTCTCTCCCGGTACGAAAGTCACACGGGTGAAACCTAATGTAACCATGCAGAGCGAGAGAGTTTTGCTGTCACACTGTTTAAACATTTCCACCTCGCCAAAGAACAGACTTAATACCTTGAACCTGGTCCGCTGGCCAGCCCGAGTCTGCTTCTGCACTGGCATGATCTTTAGAACCTCATCCTTTAGGGATGCGCCCAGGAAAAAGTCAATGATCTCGGACTCCTGAAACAGGAAATTTGTGGGAAACATGTTCAGAGCTTCCTGTCACTAGCCGGAAAAGGAGACTACAGCCAAGTCGTCCTCACTTCATCCCATGATAACGGATGTGGCAGCAAACCCAAGTGGCCATCTCGATAGCAACCTTCCCACCCAAACGAGGTTTCAGCACAGAGGTGTCTTGTACCTTAATGGGAAGGGAGAACAGGTAGATCTCCTCCAGGGACTTGATCTTCATATCTTTAACCAGGCGGCCCAGCTTGGTGACGGGAATCCACTGCAGGAAGACATCCATCAGTCAAAAGGCGGCTCCATGCAGAGCGCGCGGCCGACCCCGCCCAAGGCCCAGACCTACCTCCTTGTCTTCAGCTTTACCCCCACGAGCCCCGCGGCCTCGGCCACGGCCACGGCCTCGACCACGGCCCCGGCCCCTAAGGCCGCTGCCGAATCCTCCGCGGAAGCCGCCGCGGCCTCCTAGTCCCGGGCCCCCGGGTCCTCCGGGCCCTCCCGCTGCACCGGCGTCGTCCGCCATTTGCTGCAGAGACAAAAGGAAGCAAATCAGCAGGGTGCTACGCCCTGCGGTCACTTGGGGTTCCGATGCGGGATCCCCCGCCCAAGGGAGTCCCCGTGCGGATGTCCACGGATGTCCACGGCCCAGGCCCCAAAGCCAGAATCCAGGAACACAAACTCACGTGTCTTCCCGAAGAAGAAGAAGAGCGAGGCTGCGCCGAAGCGAGTTTTTATAGTGCACCAAAGCGCCGCGATAACTCGACTGCTCGTGCAGCTCACCCGCAAGCTGTAATTGGCTGCGTGTTGTCCCGCCTCCTGCGCCTGCGCATATTCTCTCGCCGAAGCCGAAACCTACGCCGACTGGGAGGGATTATAAAGGCTCTGGCCGGCGCCTTCCGGGCCTCCTACGTGATCGTGAGAGCGTGGAGCTGCTCCCCGGCCCAGGTAGGTTGCGGCCCTTCGGTCTCATGCTGCGTTCGCTGTTGGCCCGGTAAATGGGCGTTCGTTGAAAATCATCTTCGGCTTTGACTGTGGCCGGCGGTGAGATTCGGCGCCCAGAGCCACAGAGGCCTAAGCTCACCGCCCGCTGCCCCAGTGTGGGAGGGTGAAACCCAGGCCCCTACACTCCGCAGCGCCTCGCCGCTCTCGCGTCCCGGCTTGTGACATCGATCTTAACAGTGTCATTTCTCCACAGGTTCCACTGGATCTGGAGGCGGCCGCTCCTTCGTCCACGAAAATGGCAAGGTTCGGGTGTCCACTTTTCTCAAATAAAATGGTTTAACTTAGCATACCGTCTATGTTTGTTTTGGAGGGTTCCTATCAGTCTGGAAAATGCAGTCGTAGCCGGGTGTGTTAAATGTGTTTTATTTCGCCCCATGTATGTATATGCACCATGTGCGTGCCTGATGCCCATGGCCATAAGCCGTCAGATCCCTGGAACTGGAGTTTGGTATAGTTGAGAGCGTCCATGTGTCTGTTGGGAACCAAACACCAGGTCCTCTGAAAGAGCAACGGCTTTGAGCCATCTCTAGCCCTTTTTATTCCCCCGCCCCGGAGCTGAGGGCCCAACCCAGGGCTCTACCACTGAGCTAAATCCTCAACCCTTTTTTTTCTTTTGAGACCACGTCCTGCTGTGTATTCAATGAGGACATGGAGTTTAACAATCCCGCTTCAGCCTTCCAAATGCTGGGATTACACCTGAGCTTTTAGACACTACACAAGTAGAAGTCAAACACAAGTTTGTATGTGACAAATTCCAGCTGGGCTAGACCTTGTCTTGTACACATGCTCCAGATGTAATTTGCACACAAGCAGGTAAAATGTCCTGATCTAAAGTGATCACTAACAAGGATGCGACTGTGGCTTCAGTATTCAGGATCTTTAAAATGACCTTAGAGGGGGCTGCAGAGATGTCTCAGAGGTTAAGAGCACTGTTTGTTCTTCCAAAGGTCCTGAGTTCAATTTGCTGCAACCACATGGTGCCTCACAACCATCTGTAATGAAATCTGGTGCCCTCTTCTGGTCTTCAGGGATATATGCAGACAGAATACTGTATACATAATAAATAAATAAATCTTTAAAAAAAAAAAAATGACTGGAGCCTGCTGTGGTTGCCTGCATTGGAGAAGCAGAAGCAGGCCTGCTCTACATCAAGAGTTCCAGGCCAGCCGAGGTGACAGTGGTGGGGCCTGTCTTTAATGAGAGACATCTCTTCACCCCAAATAGGGCACCAGTAATCACCAAAGTATGATCCCACTTCATAAACCAGTATTTATTTAGCTTACTGAGTGTGTGTGGCCCCAAAACAGCAAAGTCCTACCCCATCAAAGGTTATGACGTGGAAACTGCATCATGGAGTAGCCTTTTTTTAGTTACTTCATGTATACTCTGGCATCTCCCAAGATGGCCTACAGCTTAGTTACTATAATTATCTTGCCAATGTGATCTCTATACCAATATAGAGACCATGTTATAGTTAAAGGAAAAACAAAACTATACAACATGCATACTAAAAGTCTGTTAGCTCCCCAAGGCTTTTTGTGTTCGTTTTTTCAAGACCAGAGTTTCTCTGTATAACAGCCCTGGCCGTCCTGGAACACACTGTAGGCCAAGCTGGCCTCGAACTCAGAGATCCACTTGCCTCTGCCTCCCAAGTGCTGGGGTTAAAGGCCTGTACCACCACTGCTAGGCTCCCAAGGCCTTTCTTAGAGTTACATTGAAAAACCTCTGGGCACTTTCACCGGTCAGCCTCCTGCTATTGGGCTTAGTCCTTGGTGAAGGGATGTTAGTGGAGAAGGCCAACATCCAAACTGACCACCCAGTCAGTGGAGGGGCTGCAATCCCTGTGAACCTGCTGGCATTGGGGAACCAGCCCCTAGAAGTCAGCCACAACCAAGGCAAAGGAGAGAATCCAAAGACTACTCCTGAGCTGAGGCTACCATACCACTCACCTTCAGAGGGAAAGGCAAAGGGTAGGTGACTACAAGGTCCCAATGGGCCCTGGACCAGAGCTGTGATTGGCCCAAGCTAGACAATGCCACTGTGATGTCGGGCCACATGTACTGTGAAATGGAGGCTCCTGAGTCCTTGGCCTCAGTGGAGCTGCCGTCCAGACACAGATCATGGTGAGCCCCTGGCTTCTTTTCCACCAGCTCTGAGATAAGTACTTAATTCCTACACAGCTGCCTAGCTGACTAGGAATCAATGCTTTCTCACTCTGAGAATGGATGACAGTTCCTTTATGGGACAAGAAAATCTTTCAGAAGGCCCTAGGTGGTATAACCTGGAGTCACTCCAGCTTCTTCAGTCAAATATTGGCAAATCTTGGGGGAATCAACCCTCACAGATTCACCCTTGAAGTGGGGGCCGGCCCCTGCAGGCTATACTTGACTTTTTTAAATGTAGCCTGCCTCCCTACCAAAAGATTGCTGCAGTGTCTGGCTAGTATGAGTGCTTGGGGCAGGGGCTTGGAACCTGGTCCCACCCAGGCCTTAACACTGACCTGGCCTTTGCAGAGTGGTGGGTACGATCTCAACCTCTTTGCCAGCCCTCCTGACTGCAACTTCCTGTGCTCCGTCTGCCATGGGGTTCTCAAGAGGCCAATGAGGCTGCCATGCAGTCACATCTTCTGCAAAAAGTGCATCCTCCAGTGGCTAGCCAGGTGCCATTGGGAATCCAGGAGGGTGGGGGAAGCTAGAGGGCAACTCCTGCAGCTGAAAATGGGAAGGTCTTCCAAAAACTGGGTTCCAATGGCTGGAAGACTCAGCCGCAAAATCTGGGACCCTAAGAGTGTGCCTCACTCTGTAGTCTGAAGTCCCTAGCCTTGGCTTGGGAGCCAAATCCTCACTGTAGGGCCCCCTTCATGCCCCCTCCAGCCAGAAAGGAGGGACTAGCTGGGTTACCTATGCTCTGGCAGGCATAAGACTTCCACCTTCCCTCTTCCACTGCCAACATCACTCTGACACCTTTCTAGACAAAACACCTGTCCGTGCTGTAGAAAAGAGGTGAAAAGGAGAAAGATGGTCCAAGTGAACAAACTCCGGAGAACCATTGGCCGCCTGCAAGTCAAGGTAGCTCAGAGCATCCACGCCTGTCCTCCCGGTGCGGGCGGGGCAGAGTCAGAAGAGAGGGCACAAAGAAGGATAGGCCAAAGGTCATAGACTTGGTTAAAGAGTATGAATCATGGGTCTACCATTTGCTGTGTGACTAGAAAGCTGCTTATCCTTTCTGGGTCCCTTGGAACTTCAGGTATAATGTGGGGATTATAAACAGTTTCAGGGATGAAGTGCCATTATTACTCTTCAGCCCTCTAACTCTACAAACCGGAATCACAAAAGCTTAGTAAGCAGTAAGGTGAGAGGCTTTAGTCCCAGCACTGGGGAGACAAGCAGGCTGATCTCTGAGTTTGAGGAACCCAGCCTGGTCTACAGAGCAAGTTTGAGGACAGCCAGGGCTGTTACAGAGAAACTGTCTCTGCAAACCAATAAAAACCTCAGGAGGCTCCAGAGTTCACTTGTTTCATAGTCAGGGGATCCCACAACTTAGAGATTATATGGGAGCCCCAGGTGGCAATGCCTAACCTCGTTTAATTCACACTGAGCTTTCTTATACTCCCTAGTGCAAGAATGCTGAAGCTGGCTGCTTGGTGACATGCCCTCTGGCTCATCGCAAGGGGCACCAAAACTCATGCCCCTTTGAGCTGATGGCTTGCCCCAATGAGGGCTGCACCGCGCAGGTTCTGCGTGGGGTCCTGGATGAGCACCGCCAGCATTGCCAGCAGGGTGGCCAGCAGCGCTGCCCCTTAGGCTGTGGAGCCACTCTGGCTGCCGCGGAGGGTGAGCAACACAACTGCTACCGTGAGCTACGTGATGCTTGGGTCCAGCGCCACGAGCGCAACCGGACCCTGCTGCTGAGCCTGCTGGGGCGTGTGCGCCGGGTGCACCGCACCACCAACTTCATCCGCCGGCAGCTGGCACAGCTGGGCGACTTCCTGGAGAATGACTCCCTGCTTCTGAGCTCCAGGGCTCAGGAGACTGAGGTTGCCCCGGAGGCTGAGATGTGGGGTGTGCAGGGCCAAGGTGTCTTATAAAGGAGTTAAATAAACGCTGAGCCCAGGCCTGACCCACCTTACGTCCCGTGCATGTCGTCCTTGTCACCCCTGCTGACCTTCCACATCAGACACTGGCCTTTCTCTTCCCTAGACTGTTCTCCCAGACTCTTTAAAGTTTTTTTTTTCTCTGACTGGATCTACCACTAAGTAGATTCTGCAAAGCCATTTGCTTATTCATTAACCCATTTTTCTTCCCATGGCTTTTCTATCAGCCTGATAACTTCCTAGTGACAGAAATGACTCAAAACTTTAAACTAAGAGTAGAAGAGATGGCTGAAAGGTTAAAAGCACTGGCTGCTCTTCCAGAGGTCCTGAGTTCAGGTCCCAGCAACCACATCATGGCTCACTACCATCTCTGATGAGATCTGGCGCCCTCTTCTGGTCTGCAGGGGTGCATACAAGCAGAACACTGTATACATGATAAATAAATCTTTGTTTTGTTTTGTTTTGTTTCCAGACAGGGTTTCTCTGTGTTGTTTTGGTACCTAGCTCTGTAAAGGCATGCGCCACCGCCACCCAGCTTAAATTTTTTTTTTTTTTTTTTGAGCTGAGGATCGAACCCAGGGCCTTGCACTTGCTAGGCGAGCACTCTACCAATGAGCTAAATCCCCAACCCTCTTACTTTTTTTAATGAAAAGAATGAAGCCGGGTGGTGGTGGCACACGCCTTTAATTCTAGCACTCAGGAGGCAGAGACAGGCGGATCTCTGTGAGTTCGAGGCCAGCATGGTCTCCAAAGCGAGTTCCAGGAAGGGCGTAAAGCTACACAGAGAAACCCTGTCTCGAAAAACCAAAAAGAAAAAGAAAATGAGACAGCCAGGAGTTGGACCACATCTTTAATTCCCAGCACTGGGGAGGCAGAAGCAGTAGGATCTCTGAGTTTGAGGCCAGCCTGTGAATTCCAGGACAGCCAGGGCTGCAAAGAGATACTGTCTCAAAGAAAAAGAAAAAGAAAAAAAAGAGGAGGGGAGAGGGAGGAGAAGGAGAAAACAAGACAAATTAGAACAAATAATAAATAAATAGTAAATAGGTAGTAAAAAAAAAAAAAAAAAAAAATGCAAGACGTTCAGCAAGGTGGCCACTGCCAGCCTGCATGCTGGGAACACCTTCAGCTTCCACTCCTGGTCGCAGTTGCCAGTACCCACAGTAAAGATGGCTCCCAGGGCGCGTGCTGATGGCGTCAAAGCAGTTGCAGATCGTGATGTCATCACAACGTGCCTTGGAGTACAGAGCAGTGCGTAGTCTGTTTCACGCGGCTAGGGGCTGCCGAGCTTGGAGGAATCGACTGCACAAGGACATGGCTGAGACTGTGGCCGGAGTGAGCCGCTTCAAAGCCAAGTAAGTCCTGGGCGGAGGCACCGACCGGAAGGGACATGGGTCACCGCCCGAGGAACCGGGAAGGAGAGCCAGGAGTTTCGGAGGGGCGTTCAGGGTGATACAAGGGGCTCTGAGTCCTGTGCTCAGTCACTTCCGCAGACTGTGGGGAACTGTTTAGTGCTAGGATAGGAACAGGCTCTGCCGTTGTCCGTAGTGTATACTTTCCAGATGAGAGTTTTCGCCCATCTCTGAGTGGATTGGATTATCAGGTGTTAGCAGAGAAGCCTCAGTGCCGACAGCCTCCCTGGAGATGGGTTAACTGGGTGCAGAGCATGGGAGGCTGGTTTTATCCTGGTGGGCTGGCTTCCAGGGAGTGGACTTAGAGGCTGGGAAGAGAGGCATTGGATTTGGGGAGACCAGCCCAGCCCACCTACAGGAGAGAGGCAGAAAACCTGTCACACAGGGCCTGGGCCAGGAACTGTGGTGCTGCAGTGTTTACCGTTAAGAAAGATAGGTAGGAGTCCTTCTGGGCAAAGTCACAGAAGCGTGTGAGAAGCAGGGAATCTTTAAGCACTATATGACACCCATCAGAGGTTCCAAAGGGGATGAAAGCAAGAGATGACAGAGTAGGCAGGGTCCCCTGCAGCAGCCACCCCCTCTCCCCCAGGAAACGGCATGGCTTGGCCTGGACCAAAACAGTAGAGAAAGTGGGAAAGAGGACGACGTTAGTCAGACCCCAGAGGTGACAGCTAGTTGGGGAGAAATGGAGTGGGGCTGAGGCTGGAGGAGGGAGACTTGGTAGGGTAGTGGCGTGCTGGGCCTCACTGGTGAAGACCTTGAGAGTGTGTTACCTTTTCCTGGCCTCCCCCAGCTAGCAGGGAGTCCCCCCAAAAAACTCTTCTGAAGCCTGGGCTGTTGCTGGGCTGCCTTCACCTTATCTAGGCCCACCTCTTCTTTTTTTTGTTTTGTTTTGTTTTGTTTTGTTTTTGTTTTTGTTTTTCGAGACAGGGTTTCTCTGTGTAGCTTTGCGCCTTTCCTGGATCTTTGCTCTGTGGACCAGGCTGGCCTCAAATTCACAGAGATCCGCCTGCCTCTGCCTCCTAAATGCTGGGATTAAAGGCGTGCGCCACCACTGCCCTGCCAGGCCCATCTCTTCAAGCAATATGATGACCCCATAGTTCTACCACAGATGCATGATCACCAGCTAGCTCTAGGTCTCAACCTTCCTGTAATGTGAACATCCGCCCACTGGGTAGTTTTATCCCTGGGTTCCTGCTGCTGACTGGGTAT
This sequence comes from Onychomys torridus, assembly GCF_903995425.1. Classification (NCBI taxonomy): domain Eukaryota; kingdom Metazoa; phylum Chordata; class Mammalia; order Rodentia; family Cricetidae; genus Onychomys; species Onychomys torridus. Next base: position 17,976,297 of record NC_050450.1, on the reverse strand, counting down.
TTTGCAAGGTCAAGGATTTGGTTCATCTCTGGGAGAGTACCCAGGACAGGTGGGACAAGGGCGTTAGGAGATCACTCAGGATCCTATTCTCTTTCCAGCTATGCTGTTGAGCGGAAGATTGAACCTTTCTACAAGGGTGGGAAAGCACAGGTAACTATCCCCAGGGCCAGTTAGGGGGTAAAGAGGTGTAGGAAGCACTGAGTGGTTCCTTGGCTGACACCCCTTTGTCCCTAGCTGGACCAGACTGGCCATTACCTCTTTTGTGTCTGTGGTACCAAAGTCAACATCCTAGATGTGGCCTCGGGGTCTTTGCTGCGGAGCCTGGAGCAGGTAAGGACAGGCTGGACAGATGTGAGGGACTTGAGGGGAGGGTAGCATTTTCTTATAGTGCTCTGAATTCCCACTCTCCCCTTAGGAGGACCAAGAGGACATCACTGCCTTTGCCCTCAGTCCTGATGATGAAGTATGATGGGTGGGGTGGTGGGTAAGCTCCCTTCCATACTGAATTGGCAAACATGTCTTATTTCCCAGCTGTATTACCCCACACCTTCCCCCAGGTACTGGTAACAGCCAGCCGGGCACTGCTGCTGGCTCAGTGGGCCTGGCGAGAAGGCACTGTCACTCGCCTGTGGAAGGCGATCCACACAGCTCCGTTGGCCTCCATGGCTTTTGATGCCACCTCTACACTGTTAGCCACAGGTAGGACCCCAGCAGGGTGGGTGTGCCGGAGGGTACAAGGCACAAGGTGCACCCCTACCTCAAACATATTCCCACAGGTGGCTGTGATGGGGTGATACGTGTCTGGGACATTGTGCAACATTATGGGACACACCACTTTCGAGGCTCACCCGGTGTCGTTCAGTGAGTGGGATGGTGGAGGAGAGGTGGGTAGAGGACCAGCCTTGGAAGCACAGCTAATTTGTCTCTGCTTTCCTTCAGTTTGGTGGCCTTCCATCCAGACCCCACTCGCCTGCTGCTCTTCTCGGCCGTGGACACCTCTGTCCGTGTGTGGTCACTGCAGGACCGCTCATGTCTGGCTGTACTGACTGCTCACTACAGCGCTGTTACTTCCCTGTCCTTCAGTGAGGATGGCCATACCATGCTCAGGTGGGCTTAGGCTGACCACACGGGGCTTGGGTGGGAGCAGGGGAGGCCAAGGCTGAGACTGGAACTGAGGGAGCTGTTTCTCCACAGCTCTGGCCGTGATAAGATCTGCATAGTCTGGGACCTTCAGAGCTACCAGGCCACGAGGACAGTGCCAGTGTTTGAGGTATGGCCCTGCAGGCCTGGGGCAGGAACGGGAGGCATGGCTGTACAGGCTCTGACCCTGTTCATCCACAGAGCGTGGAAACTGCTGTGCTATTGCCTGAGGAGCCGGCACCTGCACTGGGGGTGAAGAACTCAGGCCTGCACTTCTTAACAGCTGGTGACCAAGGTATGGGGAGGCTGGCCACATGTGGACCAGGGAGCTGGGTGAAGCCTGTGGACCTCATCCCCCAACAGCCCTTGTCCTCATACAGGGGTCCTCCGTGTGTGGGAGGCAACTTCTGGGCAGTGTGTATACACCCAGCCGCAAATGCCAGGCCTAGGGCAGGAACTGACCCACTGCACCCTGGCCCGCACTGCTGGCCTGCTCCTCACTGTCACCGCTGATCACAATCTGCTGCTCTACGAGGCACATTCCTTACAGCTACAGAAACAGGTGGGCACTCGTGACTGCCCAGTGCAGGGCTTGGACACTGGGCTTCCTGTCTTACTTACACTCGTGACCTTCCTGCCTCCCCCAGTTTGCTGGCTACAGCGAGGAAGTATTGGATGTTCGATTCCTTGGGCCCAATGACTCCCACGTTGTTGTGGCTTCTAACAGCCCTTGCCTGAAAGTGTTTGAGCTGCAGACTTTGGCCTGTCAGATCCTCCACGGTCACACAGGCAGGTCAAGCCCTCTGACATCCCTGACGCCTAAGCCTGGATTTGATAGCTTTCCTTCCCCGCCTCCTTTGGATCCCTGATCTCTGACCACTCCTTCCTCTCCCTCCCAGACATTGTCCTGGCCCTGGATGTGTTCCGGAAGGGGTGGCTCTTTGCCAGCTGTGCCAAGGTGAGACCCCATAAGAGGTATGAAGGCACAGGCCTCCCAAGTGAAAACAAAGGCAACAGAACCCTGACCCATCATCTTTCCTCAATCCCTACTGTCCACAGGATCAGAGCATACGCGTCTGGAGGATGAACAAGGCTGGCCAGGTGGCCTGTGTAGCTCAGGGCTCCGGACACACACACAGCGTGGGCACCATCTGCTGTTCTAGGTAGTGGATCAGGACTGGACCCGGGGGTATCCAAGGAGGGAGAGGCCCGAGTCATTAGTTTCTAGCACAGTGTGGAGAATGAATGTGCTGGTTTGGCCACGCTATGAGGCTTTAACAAGGACGTGGACTGGGCGTGGTGGCGCACGCCTTTAATCCCAGCACTCGGGAGGCAGAGCCAGGCAGATCTCTGTGAGTTCGAGGCCAGCGTGGGCTACCGAGTGAGCTCCAGGAGAGGAGCAAAGCTACACAGAGAAACCCTGTCTCGAAAAATAAACAAGGACATGGAGCAGAGAAGAGGTCCAGGGAGACTCAGGTGCCATGGCAAATTTCTTGGAAGTGGCCTTGGAAGGTGGACAAGATAGGAAGGACTTGAGACAGACAAAATGACACTGAACAGGGTCCCGCTGGAGGTGACCCTGTGTCAGGACCAGTTGCTGTGTATGGTGGGTAGATAGTGCAGATAGGCATTTGGGGGTGATGTAGGCCAGTCGACGTCCTGAGATGACCCTCTGGTCCTGATCCTGGTGCAGAAGGCTAGAGCTTGATGCACTGCAGACAGTGTCCTTGCACCTGAGCAGTGTTTCCCTTTTTCTTGTTGGCTACAGGCTAAAAGAATCTTTCCTGGTGACAGGCAGTCAGGACTGTACTGTGAAGCTATGGCCCCTCCCTGAAGCCCTGTTGTCCAAGAACACAGCTGTGGACGGTGACCCCATGCTTCTACAGGCCCAGACCACTCAACGCTGCCATGACAAAGTAGCCACACGTGGCCTCTGGGATGGGGTGTGGCCGAGCCCTAGAATGGGGTGAGTGTCTAAGCTTTGCTGCCTGCTCTCCTCACCAGGACATCAACAGTTTGGCTGTCTCCCCCAATGACAAGCTCTTAGCCACGGGCTCACAGGACCGCACAGCTAAGCTCTGGGCCTTGCCTCAGTGCCAACTGTTGGGTGTTTTTTCAGGCCACCGACGTGGCCTCTGGAATGTCCAGTTCTCACCCATGGACCAGGTGCTGGCCACAGCCTCTGCTGATGGCACCATCAAGCTCTGGGCACTGCAAGACTTCAGTTGTCTCAAGGTAAGCATTTCCCCTCGTCCCATCCCCTCTCTGGTAACACTTCATACCCGTAAGACTTGGTTCCCTCTCTCCCCTGCAGACATTTGAGGGACATGATGCTTCTGTGCTGAAGGTGGCCTTTGTGAGCCGTGGCTCACAGCTGCTGTCTAGGTGAATGGGCTAGGAGAGGGCTGGGGATGTATAGTGGGGGTCATCCCCCTACACTGAGTCCTTCCATTCTCAACCTCAGTGGTTCTGACGGGCTTCTGAAGCTGTGGACCATTAAGAGTAACGAGTGTGTGCGGACACTGGATGCTCATGAGGACAAGGTCTGGGGACTACACTGTAGCCGACTGGATGACCGTGCCATCACCGGCAGCAGTGACTCCCGAATCATTCTCTGGAAGGTTGTGAACCCTAAGGGGTGGGATGAGGCAGAGCAAGGGACAGCACTGGGGCTTGTCTGATCCTGATTTGGTCCTAGGATGTGACAGAGGCCGAGCAGGCAGAAGAGCAGGCCAAACGAGAAGAGCAGGTGATCAAGTAAGTCTGGGCTTAGTAGAACCCGCTGCATGCCCTCAGCAGACCTCTCACCCTTGCGTGTCTCCACCATTAGCACCTCCTGGGTCCCCTAAGCAGCAGTGGCCCCCGTATGTTCCCTGCTGTGAGGCATAGGAAACAGGTTGAGGTAGCGCTCACCCCTGTGCTTTATGCCCAGCCATGGTCTCTGATTGACGATGTCTTTTCCTCTATCCCACCAGGCAGCAAGAACTGGACAACCTGCTCCATGAGAAGCGGTATCTCCGGGCACTAGGACTTGCCATCTCCCTGGATCGTCCCCACACTGTACTGACTGTTATCCAGGGTCAGTACCTGCCCCAGGAGCAGGCTGGGGTTGGGGGAGGCGCCAGGGATAAGTAGACCCTTTCTTTAAGCTGACTTCCCTCCCACAGCCATCCGGAGGGATCCCGAGGCCTGTGAGAAGCTGGAAGGCACCGTGCTCCGATTACGACGAGACCAGAAAGGTTGTGGACAGGCTGGAAGGGACCAGTCTGGGGAGGGGATGGCCTGGTAGGCAGAACACTGAACGGCCCAACAAGCAGGGTGACCATCCCTATACCTACAGAGGCCCTGCTGCGCTTCTGTGTCACCTGGAACACCAACTCCAGACATTGCCACGAAGCCCAGGCTGTGCTGGGTGTGCTGTTGCGGCATGAGGCCCCGGAGGAACTACTGGCCTACGAGGGTGTGCGGGGTACACTGGAGGCGCTGTTGCCCTATACTGGTATGTGACATGGCCCTGGGTCCAGGGAAGCCCCTGGTGGGTTCACAGACCACCCTCTCCCCGCTGCCCTAACACCCTCTGTCTTCCTCTAGAGCGACACTTTCAGCGGCTTAGCCGGACGCTACAAGCAGCTACCTTCTTGGACTTTCTGTGGCACAACATGAAGCTGTCCCCACTCCCAGCTGCTCCCCCAGCCCTGTGAGACACATAAAAGTTACACTTTTCTATCTTGGCTTCTCAGACGAATCTGACTAATCTCCCCAAAATCCTTGGCCATACTTGGCCCACTGAGATTTTTAACTGTAGCAGTTCAAGCCCACCCCTACCCCAGCCTGAAGTCCCTCAGGGCACAATGAGGTTGGGTGAAGTCATTCCAGTTTTATTTAGAGGAAATGGAAAGTTGCTGCCCCTTAACCCTGTCAGCCATCCAGCCCCACCCTATCCTGTTCCCTTGGCAGGTCCAGATCCCTACTTTGCCTGTGGTTGGGATCGACAATAAATCTCTCTGCAGGGCTACACAAATCCTCAAAGGGGACCCTGGGTCTCTTTTCCTGTCCCAGTGCCATGCGGGTGATGGTGCAGCATCGGCTCTGGATGGTACTCATACAGGGGCGAGTCGGTACTCCAGGGGGAGCCGTCCTGTCCTTGGCCACCTTGTCTCCCCTCCCACTGTCTGGGAACCCTGGCCTGCCCAGGAGGGAGCCCAGCCCTTCAGGCTGCAGCAGCACCGCAGGGAACAGGCCTGCCCTGCCATTGTACCTGCGAGAAAGGCAGGGCTTGATTAGGGATTCTCCTGATGCCATGTGCCCCTTCTGCCAGGCAGCACCTGCCACTACTCCACCACACCACACACGCACACACACTCACCTGCACAGCCACCAGCCGCGGTCGGAGGTTTCCAGCACACACACCCGTGCCCCTGCAGGTACTGATAGCTCATCAGTACGAGTGCCCTCATAGGCCTGGGTAGCACAGAACTGCGTCCCTAGGGTAGATATTTGGGGAATCACTGTAGAACTGCAAGACTGGAGCCCTAACCATTCTCTGGGCTCACCTCTCGACACTCTAGACTGCTCTGAAGCCCACTTGAGCCTTCTCTTCGCTGTAAGCAGTACCCACATACATGGTGTCCCCGCTATCACCTCCCTCCCGGGCTTGGTCTCAGCCTTGCCACAAGGTCCATTTCTTAGTGGTGAGGGATGGGCTCATACCACTGCCTTGCAAAGCCAGGCCTGACTCCTGGCCCTGGCCTGGAGCTACCTCCTCCAGGTAGGGAGCTGGAAACCAGGCTGTCTGCTGATCCTTGTTCTCCACCAGCCACCAACCTAATCAAGAGACAGGGAAAGGGTTCAGATGCCCAGGCCTGCACCCATCTTAATCAGAGAGCAAGTCTTCTTTTGGTTTTGTGTTTGGAACTCGCTTTGTAGACCAGGCTAGCTTCAAACTTGCCTGCCTATGCCTCCAGAGTGCTGGGGTTTAAGGTGTGTGCCACCACCACCCAGTTGTCCCCAGGTTTTTAATACTGTGGCCCTACCTGAAGGATGTCGTAGTAATACGTCCAGAATTTCTTGAGCCTGTGTGTAGAAAGGTCTGTCTCTTGTGTCCCGGGTATAAAAAGGCTGTAAACAGCGCATGCTCTGAGCCTCCAGTCTATTAATGGCAAGACTGCTTGCAGGTTGGGATAAGGGCTCCTCTGGTGTGGGCAGGATCACCAGGCTGGGCAGGACAGCCAGCACGTGTGAGAAATGAGTAGGAAGGATGGGAATACCCCTTTCCCCACCTATACATATAGGTCAGCCTAGGGTATAAGTCACCTGCCAGGAGGCAGCCTGGGCTCCAGATCGAGAGGTTTGGGTGCAAAGAAGTCATTGAGTGCTGAGCTCCTCAATACATGCTCTGAGCTTGCCAGCAGTGCCTGTACATAGGTGTCCAGCAGCCGCAATCGTACCAGGCCTCGGCCAGTATGCCCCCGACGCGTCAGCAGTGGAGCATCTGCCCATCACGAGAATACACTGGGACCACTCACCCACAATTTTTTTTTGGGGGGGGTTGCCTGACCACCCCTGTGACCACCCCTGCAACCCTTGCAGGCCTGACCAGGAAGCTTGGGAAGAATCCGTTCAGATCTGTGGAGCAGGCCCGCCTCCACTGGGAAGGTTTTCTTAAGGATCTTCTGAGAGGAAGAAGCATGTGTCAATCTCTGAGTGGAGAGGACCCCGGGGGAGGGGAGGGTCCCTGGAAGAGCTTCTTCAGGAAGGGAGGGAGGTCATGTATCTAGAGGCCTCTGGATTGGAGGATGAGCCACCCTGTTGCAGTAGTCCCAGTGTTACTTACCTGGAGCCACCCAAACTCATCCCAGCTCCTGCGAACAGAGGAGTCACTGTTGTCTGACCAGCGCACCGAGAAGGCAAATGTCTGTGAGGAAAGGTTGAGGCGCCATCTCCCTTCAGACTTTGCCAGCTCCCCTCTGTCTCTGGGCAGGTGTGGAGGATGGGGTTGTGTGGTCCTACCTGGTGTCGTTCCATCTGCACCAGGCCTACGGCACGTGCTGAAACTGGGTGTCTTGGACCTGCCATGATTGTGGCCTCCTGCTGGGTGCTGGAAGGGTCTCTCTCTGAGCAGCCGGAAGAAATGGAGTGGAATTTCCCTACAGGGCCCTAAACCGAGTCCCTGCACAGCACTCACACCCGGAAACTTCAGTTTCCTGGTTGTTCTTCAAGCACAAATCTGAGAGGATTCCTCACAGGAGGACTGTGATGGGGGAGGGGCAAGCCAGGGCAGGTGGAGGGAAAACTGAAGTCCTTTGTGCCAGGCTGCTCTGAAACCACCCTGTGGGGTGGAACTGCCCTGTGGGGCTCCTTTCCTCCCCTAGCCAAGGGAAGAAAGGAGGTTTGCAAGCTCCATTACAAAGTGCCGCCTGCACCTCCACCTCACCTCCACCTCCCCTGCCCTCCACCTCACCTCCACCTCCCCTCCACCTCCCCTGCCCTCCACCTCGCCTGCTCCTCTGCCTCTGCCCCTGCCCTGCCGTACTATCCTCCCAGTCTGTGTGTGCCCAACAGCTTGGTTTTTGAATTCGCCCGTGGGGCTATATGCTGTTGCACTCTGAATCAACTACTTCACCCCTGGGGCCTTTCCGTTTAGCTGTGGGGTTTTTGGAGGTGGGGTGGGGGAGTGGGCTTTGAGACAAGAGTTTCAATAATTTACAAAGGCTGGCTTTAAACTTGGGCTATTCCTGCAGCTAAGGCTCAAACCTGTGTAAGGAGGCCATGAAACCGCTTTCCTTGGCCAAGTCTTGTTACTCCTTAAACAACATGCAGGTTCTTACATACCGGCTATTTCAGAAACATTAGAAGACAGAAGAGAGCAATTGGAAAGGCCGTGAGGACCTACCACAAGGGACCAAGAGGAACTGTGAATCCCTCTCACCACCCAGCTGGCAGCCTCTGCCTGCCCCTACCGACCCTAGATGCTCTCCACTTATCCTCCATGGCTGCTGCTGCCTCCTCTCTGTTGTTCGAATCTTAGATGGTCTTTTAATAAAAACCCAGAGCCAGGTATCAGGGTGACGCTGAAAGATCAGAGAAGCAGAACACCCAGCCACTAAAGAGAGTGAGTTCCTGTTTCCTCCTGCCTTACGTACCTTTCTCTGCCCTGCCATATTACTTCCTGGGATTAAAGGAATGAGATCTCAAGTGTTGGGATTAAAGGTGTGTGCCACCGTGGCCTGGCCTGGCTCTGTTCCTAGTGTGGCCTTGAATTTACAGAGATCCAGGCTGACCTCTGCCTCCTGAATGCTAGGATTAAAGGTGTGTGCCACCACTGCCTGGCCTCTATGTCTAATCTAGTGGCTGGCTCTGTCCTCTGACCTCAGACAAGTTTATTAGGGCACACAATCTATCACCACACCTCTCACTTAGAGGCAGAGGAGCCCCAACTCTGTGGCTAGTAAGAGATCCCTCCCTGTCTCTTACTATTTTTTTTTTTTTTGAGCTGAAGATGGGGGGGGCGGAGGGGTCCACTCACAGCTGGAAAAATGGGTCAGATAAGAGCACTGGCTGTTCTTTCAAAGGACCCAGGTTCAGTTCCCAGCACCCACATGGCAGCTCACAACTGTCTGTAACTCCAGTTCCAGGGGATGTGACACCCTCACACAGACATACATGCAAGCAAAACACCAATGAATGTTAGTAGCCATGTCAGAGGAGCAGCAGGTGGCAACTGACTTCAGGGTGTCAGCCCACCAGGAGGCAACCCCCTGATGGGTGAATCTCACTCAGGGAGAGGCAAGGCCCCAGACCCCAGAACGTCTTTTGCTTCTGCTGTGCCTTTACATGTTTGCTGCTGCCATCTTTCTCTGGTGTCAGACAGGTGTGAATGGGTGTGGGGAGATTCCTCACTACCTGTAAAGTAGTGTGTTTATCTCATAGAAACATCCCATTCTACTGGACAATTTTTTTAAAGTTTTATTTATTTATTATGTATACAGAAGAAGGTGCCATTAACCTCTAGGCCATCTCTCCAGCCCCTCTACTGGACATTTTTACCTGTGGATTATTGTGAAGGTGATTTCTTCCTAAGCTGAACTGTCTACATGATAATAATAATGTTAGTTTAAATAGAGTTTTAGTGGGGCTAGAGAGATGGCTCAGAGGTTAAGAGCACTGGCTGTTCTTCCAGAGGTCCTGAGTTCAATTCCCAGCAACCACATGGTGGCTCACAACCATCTACAATGAGCTCTGGTGCCCTCTTCTGGCCTGCAGGGATGTATGCAGACAGAACATTATAAATAAATTCTTTTCAGAAATAGAGGGTTTTTTTGTGTTTTTGTTTTTTGTTTGTTTGGTTTTTCAAGACAGGGTTTCTCTGTAGGTTTGGAGCCTGTCCTGGAACTTGCTTTGTAGATCAGGCTGGCCTCGAACTCAGAGATCCACCTGCCTCTGCCTCCCGAGTGCTGGGATTACAGGCGTGTGCCACCACCGCCGGCCTAAAAATAGAGTTTTGATGATTAAAAATATAAACAAGGAAGTGTCACACTGATCCAACACATGAGTTTCTATTGAGCCATATAGACTGTGGCTTAGGTTAATGATTAAGAAAAGTAATTGAAGCTGGTGGTCTACAGAGTGAGTTCCAGGACAGCCAGGACTGTTTCACAGAGAAACCTTGTCTCGAAAAACCAAAAGGGGGTGGGGGGGAGACAACTGAGTCTCATTTAGTCCAGCTAGCTTAAATTCTTTTAACCTTACTGTTGGGAGGTGTGTTCACAGGTTTTGAACTGCATCACAGCTGAAACAAAGTTATTTGAAAATAACTTAAAGTTAGACTAAGATGTTTTTGTCAAAAGCTTTGAGGTGAAAAACTCAAGAAGACACTCTAAAGATTTAGAAAGGCACACTGATGGTTGAGTGAGGAACTTGTTAAGGTCAGGGAACAAAAACAAAGCAGCCCAATTATAACTAGCTGATGCACTTTTCTTGCTAGCATAGGATGACCAAAGGTGATGATTAACTCCTTATATCCATTTTGCCCTCGATCTCCTGATATTTAAAAAAAAAAAAAAAAAAAACAAACAAACTATTGATGAGTGGGAGTGGGTATGTACCCTAAAGATTTAAAGGAGAGCTAATTGATTCTTTTTCATATATAAAAGTTTAGGTTTGTGATTCCTTTAAGATTCCTTATGAGATTATGTTTCAAGATAAGTAATAAAGTAATTGGCCTTTTCTTTGTAACTGCAAAACTGCAGCCTGACCGTAAAAGACCTGACTGAGAAGAATACCCTGCTTGTCCACACAGTTAATCCATAACAAGCTGCTTGGGTGTGAATGTATGTGGGTCCTTAAGATAATTTGTTTTTCACCTGTAATATGTCAAATGTTTAATCATGTAAGGGATATGGAAACATGCCCTTTTTTACTGTTTGTTTTGTATTCATTATAATCATTCATTTGAAAAACAATGTAACCACATTGTAATTTTTATATTGCCTGAAAGATTTTTCTGGGGTAGATAAGCTATAAGGGAAAGAATAGAGTTAGAGAGTTAAAAAGGGGTATAAGGAAAATATCAAGAATGAGAGTTAGAAGGAAAACATCAAGAATGAGAGAAATCACCAGAAAAATAAAAAATAGAGAATGCAAAAGAAGAATAAAGAAAAGGTCTGAAGGAAACCATCAAGTGAGTATGTGAGTGTCTGTTTCCCTTAACCCTCTCAGATAAAAAAGTCATAGTACAACGACTTTGTGGGTTTCCCTTTGAGCCCTGTGCTGCTTAGAGGCCCGTCCTTCAGGCAGCGATAAATGCACATAAGAATAAATATATGTTTTATAGCTGGGCAGTGATGGTGCACACCTTTAATCCCAGCACTTAAAAGGGAAGCAGAGGCAAGAGAATCTCTTGAATTCAAAGTCAGCCTGGTCTACAGAACAAATTCCAGGACTGTCAAGGCTTCACAGAAACTGTGTGTGTGTGTGTGTTGGGGGGGGGGGGGAGGAGACGGGAATCACTCACAAAATAGAAGAAATCTTGCAAAATAAAAATGGGATCAGGTCAAGACAGCTTTGCCCAAAATTGCCCAATGTCTCCCACTGCTTTTAGAACAAATCCTAATTTCTAGCACGGTCATTGGTGGGCCATTGCTCAACTCTGGATTCTGGCCTCCATCTACCTCCCCAAAGTCTTGTTCCCAGTGGCCTTGGTACTTCTGCAAAATACACATAGCCTGAGATGATTCCTCATCCTACAGGACTGTGCCTAAGGGTCTCCAATTAAAGAGAGCTATATTCCCACACCCTATACACGACTTTCACCAGTTTGTAAATAAAATTTATTCCCCGTGACTGGGTTTTCCCCATCTTCACCGCTGGTCAAAGGTAAAGAAGCCGGGGACAGAAGCTTGTTCCTTGTTCTGCTCAGTGCCGGAAACAGCTCTTGGAGTAGAGTAGTACCACTGTACAAATATTTGCAGAATGAATGAGTGAACACATGGCAGCAGGGGAAGGACTTCTTCCTGTGATGGTCCAGGCTTTTAAGTCAAGCACTGGAGGAGGGGCTGGTGGTGGCAGAAGATTGAGGAATTCAGCGTCATCTGCACTCATCTGCATACAGAGTTCGAAGTTGGCCCAAGCAACAGGAGACTTTGTCTCAATAAATAAATAAATAAATAAATAAATAAATAAAGAAAGAAAGAAAGAAAGCCGGGCGGTGGTGGCGCACGCCTGTAATCCCAGCACTCGGGAGGCAGAGGCAGGTGGATCTCTGTGAGTTCGAGGCCAGCCTGGTCTACAAAGCAAGTTCCAGGACAGCCTCCAAAGCTACAGAGAGACCCTGTCTCGAAAAACAAAAAGCAGTTCCTGAGGCTGAAATATTATTATATATGTCATTATGCAGTCGTCTTTTTTCCCCCAGGTTATAGGATGACAAGGCGCCCGCAGGATTACCAGGTTGCTAGGTTCCAGGCCCCCAGGAACTGGGGCAAAGGTCGACCCCAGCCACTGGTGCAGTCCGGTCTCTGTGAGGCCACGCCCCGCGGCGCGTTGCCAAGGCACCCAGAAGCGTGTGGGTGGGCGTGTCCTACGGCAGAAAGGCCCCAAACTTGGCCGCCGGAAAGGGTTTGAGCCGAGCGATGGGGGCCACGCGAGAAGCACCTCCTCGGACCTCGTCTCAGCCCGAGCTCTCAGCGGGGCCGCAGCGCACCTTGCACCACTCACTCCACTTCTTCTGGAGGAAGCCCGAGCCCCACCATGGACCACGCACGCCCGACCCGCGGCGGGCAGCCAGGCGCAAGGGGACCAGCCGGGCCGGAGCCGCATCCCCCTATGCCGCCTCGGCCCGGGCCTCCCGCTCCGCCTCCTACCGCGCCGAGGCCTCCCACTCCGCCGCGACCCGGCCCACCGCCTCGGCCCCCAGCCCCGCCCCGCCGCCAGGCCCCGCCTCCCGCCCCAGCGTGAGCCCAGCCCCGGGCCGCCTTTCCCGCTGCAGCCGCCGCGCGCTGGCCGTGGCGTGCGCGCTCGCCTGGCGGGCCTTCCGGAGGTCCTCTCGGCCCCGCCGTCAGTACGCCGGCAAGATGGCGGCGCCCAGCGAGCCCACGGGCTTCTCTCGCAGCAGTGCCTTCTCCTTCCTGCCCCGCGGCGCGCGCTCCGAGATGACCGACGACTTGGTGACTGACGCGCGGGGCCGTGGCACAGGGCATGGAGACGCCGCCGCCGCCGCCGCCTCGGCCCCGGCGCCGCCAGGCTTGGAGCACGGGAAGCGGCCGTGCCGGGCCTGCGTGGACTTCAAGTCGTGGATGCGGACCCAGCAGAAGGTGCAGATGCCCCGCCTGGCCGCCCGGTCCCGGTTCCCCGCCCCACATCGGGTTTCCTCAGGGTTAACTGTGCCTGAACATGTCCACCCCCTCACCCACACACACCGTTAGGCTCGAACTCTGAGCTTTCGGCTGCCGGTCGGTTTACTAGGCTGCCAACTGATAAAGGGAGCAAGCATTCTTGTTTCCTTTATTATTGTAGTTGTTGTTTTTGGTGATACTGGGAGTCCGAACCAAAGCCTCTGGCGTGCAACGCAGGCAGTCTGCCACTGGGTTGGAATTTTGTGGGCTTTTGGTTGGGGAAGAGTGAACTGACCCTTGGTCGGCCTACTTCTGCAGCGGGACACCAAGTTTAGGGAGGACTGTCCACAGGATCGGGAGGAATTAGGTCGCCACACCTGGGCTTTCCTCCACACGCTGGCCGCCTATTACCCGGACATGCCCACCCCAGAACAACAGCAAGATATGGCCCAGTTCATACATATATTTTCCAAGTTTTACCCCTGCGAGGAGTGTGCGGAAGACATAAGGAAGAGGTAAGTGTTGTACCTCTGCCAGTAAGACCCCTGAAGGGGGCCTGGCTGATGTCATAGAGAGGGGCCCAGAAAAATAGATACAGAAGTGACAGGTTGCTAGGAGAGAGATCACCAAAAGGGATGTTGGGGCATGGGAGCCTTCTCCTTTCTCCTCAGAAGCCCAGTTCTGTGGATGTTAGCCGTAAGGTTTTTAGGAAGGTCTTCCCCACCACTCCGTTTATTTATTCCTCATGGTCAGATTGGCTAAATTTCCACATTGCCCAACTTCCCTAATCCCTCAGCGTGCTTCCTGACTTTAAAAACGGGAACGATAAACCATCACTCTCAATGGCCTAACCTATTCTTACGGGTATTTCTAGGTTGGACCTGTTGGGCAGTTAGTTGCACTTGCTATTTGAAGCCTGGACAGTTAGGAATGAGGGGGATCTCAGGCTGAACTGGGCCCCTGGGCTTAGCAAACACTCTGTGCCTGGCCTCACCTGTCTAGACTCTGCCCGGGGCTAGAGACCATGGGGTGAGGCTCCCTGATTGTTACAAGGTTGTAAAGTTGCCCGCTTTAGTCTATCTCACTCTGGGCTCTTGCCAATCAGATGAGTGTGAGTGAGCATCCCTGGGAGTTGCCCAAGCCCAGGAAACTCCAGAGTCAACCCTGGCCTTGGCTTTCCCATCCCCTTGGAGCGTGCCGGCATCCCCGAGTGTAATTCACAGCAGTGCCCAGCTCCCTGTCCCCAGGCACTGGAAGGACAGGGGTCAAGGCTTGCTCACGTGCTGCTTCTCTCACAAAGGATAGGCAGGAACCAGCCAGACACACGCACTCGGGTCTCCTTCAGCCAGTGGCTGTGCCGCCTGCACAATGAGGTGAACCGGAAGCTGGGCAAGCCTGCTTTTGACTGTTCGAGAGTAGATGAGCGATGGCGTGACGGCTGGAAAGACGGCTCCTGTGACTAGAAGATTGACGACAGAGCATGTGGGGCATCTCGCCAAGCCCATGGGCAGCCTGGCTAGAGGGACAGCCTATTGATTAAAGTGTATCTGAGCCGAAGTTTGTTTGGGTGGTGGGGGGAGGGGTCCCTAGGACACTGCCAGTGGGAACCCTACCCACAGGATGAAGAAGTGGAGGTGCCCACTGCAGACACTCTGGTGGCCTCAGCTAACGCCCCATGGGACCGGAGATGAGAGAGGCAGTAGTCCAGGCTGCCCCGTGCCCTTTATAAAGCAGCCTCGCCTCTTGCCCATTATACACTTGGGACGCAGTTGCCCTATCGGAAGATAGGCTAGACCATTGCCATCCTACCGCATATCTAGGGTGCCTACAGAATTGTGACCCAGGCCGCTCTGTGCCATTTCAGAACTGAAGCATGGTACTGAGCTGTCTATGCTATATTCTGTCCCCAGCTCCAGTAGGGTCCTTCTCTTAGGGTGTACCCACCATACTGCCCACTGCCTGCCTGGCACATGGTCTCCCGCAGCTATGACATGCCTGTCGGCAGGGGATCCTGAACATCTGCTTCCTTAAGAGTTTGAGACCAAAATAAAATGAAGTGACTTAGGGCCTGGTTTCTGTGTGTTTTGTACTGGGATTTACAGTGATGGACAGGCCTGCTTTTGCATTTCTGTGATTAGTTGGATGTTCTTGTCTGAAGTTCTGGCAGAAGCACTATGGAGCAGCTGAGACAAGTTCTTCATGGAGTCAGAGAACCCCCCTGGTGAGAAAGAAGCTGAAGATGACTAGGGGGCTGTGGGATACAAATGGAGAGTGGCCAGAGTGTTAGCAACTGGTTATTTGTGTCTCGTTGGAACTCAGAATGCTGAGTGTGCACCCTTCAGTTGGGCTCCTCTGGATCTGCTCAGCTCCACCTATCCTTAGGCAAGGCTCCCAACCAGAGCATCCCAGCAGCAGTGGGTGCCCCAGGGGTCCTCAGAACATAAAGATACCATTCTTTCCTGGGTTGGACCTTTTGTGGATGAGGACTAGCTTGGGCCTCCAGTGGAGCATTTATTTAAGAGCACTGGCTGTTCTTCCAGCACCCATGTAGAGACTCAACCATCTGTAACTCCAGTCCCTGGGGACCCAACACCCTCTTCTGGCCTCCATGGGTACCTGGTACAAAAGTCTATACAGAGATACATACAGGCCAAACAATCAAAACACAGATCCACCTGCCTCCACCTCATGAGTGATGGGATTAAAGGCATGTGACACCACTTCTGGTTCAAAACACATTACAAAAAAAAAAAAAAGCAAGCTGTGGTAACATCCCTTTACCTTTAGCCCTAGTACTCAGGATCTCTGAGGTTTGAGGCCAGCTTGGTCTACATACTGAGTTCCAGGTCAGCCAAGGCTACACAGAGAAACCTTGTCTTGGCTGTTCTTAAAACAAGAGAGGAAAAAACAAAACAAACAAACAAAAAAACAGAGGGAAAAACCAATAACTCAATACACACGCGCACACACACACAGAACAATGAAACAATAAACTCTGTGAGTTCGAGGCCAGCCTGAGCTACAAAGCCAGTTCCAGGACAGTGGTATGGGGAGATGTTTGCTGTGCTTGTGTGATCATGAGGACCTGAGTGTAGATCTCCAGCACCTACATATCTTAGACCAGGCTGGCCTTGAACTCAGAGATCTGCCTGCCTCTGCCTCCCTTGAGCTGGGACTAAAGGCGTGCACCACCACTCCCTGGCTTGGTGGCACACACCTTTAATCCCAGCACTACATAGAGATCCTGTCAACAACAGAGGGAGAAGGGTCCTAGGGACCCTCAAACCCACAGGTCTGGCAAATGGAAGGACAAGAAAGGCCCTTTTGGAACTCACCAAGATCCACCTGCCTCTGCCTCCCCAGCAGGAAGAGCACTTTGATGAGGCTTATGATGCCTGGGGACTTAGCTTGGAGGAAAAGTGCTCGCCTGGCATGGATAATAAATACCCTGGGTTCTATTCCCAGCGATGGAGGGATGAAAAGGCTACAAAGTAGACCTTAGGTGTAAGCTGTATGGATGAACCAGGAGAATCAAGCTTGAGTCTGAAATGGCAGGTGGAGGTACCTGGCTAGATGCAGGGTAGGGGCTTGATTTATACTGGGGGTCTGAGAAAAGGGGGAAGGGAAGGTACGGTGCTAGAAATAAGTGGGTCACGGCTTGGATCTGCTGCTGAGGGGACAGAAGTAGACCAAAAGCTGTCTGGTGACGCTGGGGATTGAACCTCAGACCCCATGCATGGTAGGCAGGCACTCTGTCCTGGGCTATATACTCAGCCCAAGAATGGGCTGCATTTTGAGGTACTGATGAAAATGATGGAGGAAAAGGGGGAAATAGGTGATAACACAGATCTGCCCATGGCTAAAAGGGGATGGGATGGGGTTAGGTATCAGAGAGTTGACCAAACTGGTGGGCTGCACCTGCTCTGTTCACCTGTGTCCAACTAGGCTGAAGTGTGTTTTGGACCAGTACCAGTGGGTTTCCTAGGGACCGGACCAGGTACTTCCAGCTACACTTCCCTCTGAAGAATGAACAACAGGTCACAGTAAAATGCTTGGCATGGTGATATTGTGTTCCCCAAAATATTGTGCACCCTAATAAATTTATCATCTGGGGTCAGAGAACGGAACAGCCACTAGACAGACATAGAGGCCAGAAATGGTGGCACACACACCTTTAATCTTAGCATTCCAGAGGCAGAAATCCCTCTGGGTCTCTGAGTTCAAGGCCACATTAGAAACGACCAAGCGGGCCTGGAGAAATGGCTCAGTAGTTAAGAACACTGACTGTTCTTCCAGAGGTCCTGAGTTCAATTCCCAGCAACCACATGGTGGCTCACAATCATCTATAATGAGATCTGGTGCCCTCTTCTGGCTGGCAGGGATACCCGCAGGCAGAACACTATATACACAATAAGTAAATAAATAAATCTTAAAGAAAGGAAGGAAGGAAGGAAGAAAGGAAGAAAGAAAGAAACAGCCAGGCATGGTGATACATGCCTTTAATCCCAAGAAGTGAGCCTTTAATCCCAGGGAGTGATGGTAGAAAACAGAAAGGTATATAAGGCATGAGGACCAGAAACTAGAAGCATTTGGCTGGTTAAGCTTTTAGGCTTTGGAGCAACACAGTTCAGCTGAGACCCATTCGGATGAGGACTCAGAGGCTTCCAGCCTGAGGAAACAGGATCAGCTGAGGAACTGGTGAGGGGAGGTAGCTGTGGCTTGTTCTGTTTCTCTGATCATTCAGCGTTCACCCCAATACCTGGCTGAGTTTGATTTTATTAATAAGACCTGTTAAGATTCCTGCTACAGCTTGGCACTGCACAGTCTTAATATGTGTAAACTTTGCTTGTACCTGGCTCTGGTCCCAGGGAAGACAGAGACAGACAACTAGGGTCCTCACCCATGACCTTTTACAACACCCAGCTTCTGCAGTGACCATGAAGGTAGAGCTATTCAGTCTCCTACCAGCCTGGCACTGAAGGAGCATGAAGTGGGGCTGTGGGATTCCCAGCAGTGGCCAGGGTAGCTGGGTAACATCTGGGACAAGATCTTATCTCTGCTGTTTCTCCCCTTCTTGAGCTCAGGATTAGCTAGCTACAGGTCAGTCCTAGAGACCAGAGATGGAGAGAGTTTATGGAAGACATGACCAGGCCAGAGGAAGAGAACAGAGATGTTCAACCTTCACTTCTGCTGGCTACATGGACTCTGCCTCCCAGACAAGTGCCCCTGAAGATAGCGGTCTCTCTTCACCTAACCCTGTTAGTAAGGTACAACCTGTGAAGGAGAAGCCAGAATGCAGTGGAGATGTGAGCCACAGGCAATACAAGTGTGTATCACATCTCTGAGCTGAGATTTTCTTCATTCTCAGCCAAAAAGAGGTCAGGGGCTTCTTTCCTTACATTTTTTTTTTTTATTTATTTCTATCACGATTAAAGGGCTAATGAGAAGTGATTTGCCCCTGGTCTTCTGAGACTAGGGTCTGGGGGCTGATTCTCTCTCCCTGAAGGCAGAGGGCAAGATGCTAGGCCTCAGTTTCCCCTTACATACTCACCAAACGGCCCTCCCGGTCAGAGAAGCGGGGTGATGTGCTTGTCCTGTCGATGCTCTTGGCCGTGGCAAAATCTGAGCTCAGTCCTTACCTTCTCTTGCCCACCTCTGAAACCCATGAAGACCTCGCTTTGTCTTTGCAGAGAATGTCCCCATCTCAGACTCTGCCACGCAGGGGACCGTGAGCGGGAAGGACGGAGGGCAGGGCTCAGGACCCCGGCGCGTGGACCCAGTCGGGGGCGCCGGCTCGGCCCCGCCCCGCGCGCCCCCGCCGCAGCGGACGCGCGCTCCCGGGAGGCGGCGGCGGCGGCGGCGGCGGCGGCAGCATCCGTAGCCTCAGCAGCCTCAGCAGCAGCCTCAGCAGCAGCCCCGAGCTGTCTCGGGCAGCGCAGGCCGGCGGGACAAACGGACAGAAGGCACAGGTCCCGCCATGGAGGGAGCCTCCTTCGGCGCGGGCCGGGCGGGAGCTGCCTTCGATCCCGTGAGCTTCGCACGGCGGCCCCAGACCCTGTTGCGGGTCGTGTCCTGGGTGAGTGGCCCCTAAGCAGGCCCCTTTCCGGTCCCCCATCTCTCCTAGCATCCCCGTCTCCCACCCTCACCCGCCCCCTGCCCATCGCCCCTCACCCTCCTCTCCGCCGGCCCCTCCCCCCCGACCGCAGGTTGGGGTGACGTCACATGGCTAGGCGCGCCCACCTGCGGGCGGGGGAAGGGCGGCCCTCACCAATAGACCTTGAGAGGTCACTGCTGGTCTCCCCCTGCCCTCAATTCCTCTTTAGGTCTAATCCAGTCCCCTTCCTCAGCCTTCTCTTCATTTCTCCAGTTCCCAAAACCTGGAAGCGGGCACTGGGTTGCGGATGTGATTCTCCGAGGGGTTCAGGGACTAAATTCCAGATGGGAGAGGGGGCATGGGAGCCAAGGGGGAATGCGCAGTTCCTTCGCTTTGCCAGATCATAAATACATCAGGTTCATTTAAAGGGAGATGGTCCTTCCTAGACCCCTTCGGTCCAGCTGTGAGTTGAAGGAGGGTAGGGTGGTGTAGTCAGAAGGGGCTCATCTGGGAGGGCTTCCTGGAAACGGCATGGAGACTGCAGGTTGGGTAATCTATCCTACTGATGCATATCTTGCCTGTCCTAACCCCTAGGACAGAAGGAGGTTTAGGAGATGGGTGCCAAAGTCTGGATTTTGTCCCCCTGGCACGGGTCTAATCTCCATGCCTGTCTTGGAGGAGGGCGGTTCCCAGGGTGGGGCAGCCCCTCCCCCCCAAGACCTAGTGGACAGAAGAAAGACTCTTCTGGTCCTGACTTGTGGATTGCTCTCAAGGGACAAGTCCATGCTGTGGCATTTTCCATGACTACATTATCAAGGAGTTTGGGCAAGAAAGGAGTGAGATACAATTTGAGACTAGAGGACATTTCTTGGAAACACAGGACTGCCTAGACTTAGAAGCATCTGGTTTAAAATGACTGTGGTTTGCTTCCATCATGCCTCAGAGAATTGGTGGGCAGGAGGTACTGGGTCGGACCAAACCTTAGAAGTCAGTGGTCAGCTTTACAGCCCAAATGCTCTTGACTGACATTATAATTGATTACTCACGGGGGATCATTTCTGGTGTCTACTATTGGTAGTGGACATTCTTGGACCCAGCATTCCTAGTGAGTTTACTCCGTGTGGTATGCTAAGGAGCAGACACACACAGCTCCCATGTGCAGAGGTCCAGTTCAAAAGGGGAAAAGATGACATTCTTGTATATTTCTCTAGATAGCTGTCTCTTGGCTTCATCCTCACCAGTGCCCTGGCCCACCACAACCCTGGAAGTCACCCATGTAGGTGAAGGCTCCTGTCTCCACACTTTTAATTTTACTCTGGGAGGCCATAGGTTCCAAGACCTGCAGAGGAGCCAGGGCTCTTAGCAGTCATGTGACCCTGAGAAATGACTTCACCATGGGAACCCTAATGTTGCTCCTTATAAAGAGGATAGGAAGAGTGGTGTCTCTGATATTTTATATTTTATGGGTGTTTTCCTGCATGTATGTCTGTGCACCATGTATTTGGTACTGGCAGAAGCCAGAGAGGGCATCAGACCCCCTGTAACTGGAGTTATAGTCATGTGGGTGCTGGGAATCGAACCCTGGTCCGGTAGCCAGTGCTCTTAACTGTTGAGCCATCTCATCAGCCCTGTAATTATTTTTTTATTAGTGTCTTATGTAGCCAAGGCTGTCTTCCTCTGATCCTTCTTACTCCACCTCCCAAGTGTTGTGATTACAGGCATTACATACATGCAAACCTATGCAAAGCAGCGGTTTTAGCACTCCTTAAATGCTTCTTTTTGTTTGTTTTTTGTGACAGGGTTTCTCTGTGTAGCCCTGGCTGTCCTAGAACTCCCTCTATAGACCAAATTGGCCTTGAACTCAAGAGATCTGCCTGCCTCTGCTTCCTGAGTGCTAGGATTAAAGGTGTTCGCCACCACCGCCCAGCTTCTTTATTTTCAATAATCCCTCAATATGCAAGAGGGTGGGAAAATGGGTTCAGTGTTGCAGGGGAACTCTGGGACAGGAATGGAGACTTGGGGCTCTTGACAGGGGCAACAGCTGCCTCAGGCCGTGGCGCGAGGCCTCCTAGCCCTAAGCGCCGCCGCCTGCTGCCTGCTGCCTGCAGGTGTTCTCTATAGCCGTGTTCGGGCCGATAGTCAACGAGGGCTACGTGAACGCGGACAGCGGTCCAGAGCTGCGTTGCGTCTTCAACGGAAACGCGGGCGCCTGTCGCTTCGGCGTCGTGCTGGGTCTCGGGGCCTTCATCGCCTGCGCTGCCTTCCTGCTGCTGGACGCGCGCTTTCAGCAGATCAGCAGCGTCCGGGACCGCCGCCGCGCAGTGCTTCTGGACCTGGGCTTCTCAGGTGGGCGGGGCCGGCGGTGAGAGGCGGGGCCTGATGTCGGGGCTGGGGCGGGGCTGGGGCGGGGCTGGGGCGTTGAGCGAAAGCGGCCCGAGAGGTTCGAACAGACGGAAAGTCCGTGGATCAAAGGGCCTTTGCAGGGGCGTGACTGGGCCTCTAAGAAATAGGACCAGGTGCGGGCACTGCCGCGGTGCTTCTTCCGAGGATGTAGCAGGCTGTGAGATGCGAGGTTTTGAGCCTGTAGCACCCAGCCACAAGAGGGCGGGACCTAGAGGTGTGGAGGGAGCCCAGCGTTGGGAGTGCCCGGGACTCCGGGCCGTGACTAGCCTAGAGAAAGGGATGCCTGGAGCAAAGAACAGGGCTGGGCTGCGAAGGGGCGGGGCCTTGGGGGTCACCTTCCTCTGAATGGTTCAACTAGAACACAGATCCTGGTAGTGGAACACCCTCTGATCGCCAGTCCCCACCTGCAGGGGTCTGGTCCTTCCTGTGGTTCGTAGGCTTCTGTTTCCTCACCAATCAGTGGCAGCGCACAGCGCCAGGAGCAGGCACTGCGCAGGCTGGGGATGCGGCGCGGGCCGCCATCGCGTTCAGCTTCTTCTCCATCCTCAGCTGGGTGAGTGCGGGTCTTGTGGGTGGCGGGCCGGGAGTGTCTCTGGGTTTGCCCCAGCTGACCCTGGCTCTCCCATCCAGGTGGCGCTCACCGTGAAGGCCCTGCAGCGGTTCCGCCTGGGCACCGATATGTCTCTCTTTGCCACAGATCAGTTAGGTGCTGGGGCTGCCCAGACCTACCCAGGCTACCCAGTGGGCAGTGGTGTGGAGGGCACAGAAACATACCAGAGCCCGCCCTTCACCGAAACCCTGGACACCAGCCCCAAAGGGTACCAGGTGCCTGCCTACTAGTCGCTGTTAGGTTCCAGCCAGGGCTGGAAGGCCACCTCACCATCGTAGGCCTCAAGGCCTCCTGGGACCTTTCCTGGGTCCTACCGTCCCAGTGCCAAGGACAGAGAAGGTGGCCACTGTGGGCCTCTGGGACCAAGGGGAGCAGCCTCCCTGGGGTGCCTGGACTGTCCCTAGTTAGTTCCCCCTAGTTAGAGGTCCTAGTCCTAAGGCCCTGAGAAGAAAACAGTACTGCCTGGAGTGGGCTGTCCTTTTCGGCCAGCCAACCAGTGGCTCACCTGTCCACTCTAGGGTCAGAAGTCCAGCTGCCTTCCAGGGCAGGGTGCAAAGGCTTCTGAGGACCAGGGAGAGGGAGACTATTTATTTGCACCCTAAGGTGGGGGTTATGGCCCTTGTTCCCAGTCCCATGTCCCTGAGGGCAGTGACTGCCCTGGCTCCTATCCTGGTGGTCCACCCTGTCCAGAGGCTCCCTCTACTTCCTCTCGCAGGATCCCTAGAGCAGCTCAGCCCTGTCGGTGTTGTGATTGTGATTCAGTCTTCAGGTTTCATCTCATAGTGCCCCCATAAGCTGCCCCCTCTCTGTGTGGCTCCTGCCCGGGTGTGGGTGCTTCTGGCCAGGAAGGCATAGACAGCTATGGGCCTGGGTACCTGCCCTTCAGTAAGAAAGACCTTCCCTAGGGAGGAGTGAGTCAGCTGGGTACCTGGGTGACAGGCAAGACAAGCCTCTTACAAGAAGAGGGCTAAAGGTCTCATCTGCCCAGGGTGTCGCTGGAGAGAGTCGTTCCTGTAAATGGCTTTACCATGGTTTCCTGGACCAGTACCTCCCTATTCTATCGCCTGTTCCCTTTTAAGGCCCAGACCAGGTCCCTGTGCATAGCAGACTACTCATGCATTGCTTGAAGCTGGCTTTTCACATCAAGTCAAAACCAAACGTGTTGCCATATCTCATTCTTCCAGACAAATGCCTCCCTGCGGAGTTGCAGTGGAATGACACCCGGTACGTTGTAGCATAGACCAATTACGTGGATATTTAAGTGAACATGTTTACAATTTTTGTATATATGGATCTTTCCTCTCTCTTCTGAAAGAATAATCCGTGATTGTGTATTTTCAGTGTCCCCTGTTCCAACTGCAACTTCTTGACAATAAAGACTGTAAACACATTGACCACAATTAAGGTACCCTAGAATCATTTTCCCTGCTGTGCTGGGGGTTGGGGTCTCGGCATCAGGACCTAGAATTTGGGAGTGGGTGGGAAGGTGGGGATCAGGCTGATTCCTAAGTTTTAGAGAAAGATCACACAACTATGATCTCTTTTTTTTGGGGGGGGGGTGTTTCTAGACAGGGTTTCTCTGTGTAGCTTTGTGCCTTTCCTGGAACTCGCTTTGTAGACCAGGCTGGCCTCGAACTCACAGAGATCCACCTGCCTCAGCCTCCTGAGTGCTGGGATTAAAGGCATGTGCCACCAATGCCCGGCAAAGATGCATTCTTTAATGTTGCATTTGTTTAACTCTATTAAGCTGCATTATTTTGCCTGTCTTAAAACACCTGATTGGGCTAACCAAGAACTAAACGACAAATAAGTAGGCAGGAGAGAAAAGCAGGCGAGGCTTCTAGGCAGAGAGAATAATTAGAAGAAGGAGTATCGAGAAAAAGGAGGAGAGGAGGATGCCAGGAGCCAGCCACACAGCCAGCAATGGAGTGAGAAGTAAAGACATAGAATAGAGAAAGGTAAAAGCCCAGAGGCAAAAGGTAGATGGAATAATTTAAGTTAAAAAACGCTGGCTAGAAATAAGCCAAGCTAAGGCTGGACATTCATAAGAAAGACTAAATCTCAGTGTATTAATTTGGGAGCTGGGTGGCAGGCCCCCAAAGAGCAAAGAGTAAAAATAGCTAACTGCAGATCTTCTCTTTTTTTTTTTTTTTGTGGTGATTGTGTGTGTGTGTGTGTTTTGTTTTGTTTTGTGTAGCCCTGGCTGTCCTGGAACTCACTCTGTAACCAAGCTGGCCTAGAATTCAAAAGATCTGCTTGCCTCTGCCTCCCAAGTGTTGGGATTGAAGGTGTGTTTGACCATGCCCTGCCCACCCTTTAAAAAAGATTTATTTTCATTTATGTGCATATGTATGTTACATTTGTGCTGGTGCCTGTGGAAACCTGAAGAGGGCTGTGGATTTCCTGTAACTGGAGTTACAAGCAGTTGTAAGCTGTTTGATGTGGGTGCTGGGGACTGAACCTGAGTTCTCCGCAAGAGCAGTAATTGCTCTTAACCACTAAGCCATCTCTCCAGTTCTCAACCCCCTTTTGAGACAAGGCCTCTCCCTGGCTGTCCAGGAAATTGCTATGTAAACCAGGCTGGCCTTGAGCTCCACCTACCTCTGCTAGGATTAATGGTGTGTGCCACCACACCCATAGTAACCTCTAACTTATTCATATAAATGGAATCACACAAAATTTGTCTTTCTTGAGATGGTCAGGGTCTCATTATATAGTTCTGGTTGGCTTAGAAATTGATGTGTAGACCAGGCTGACCTCAAATTTATGATGATCCCCTTAACTCTAATTGCTAACTGCTGGGATTACAGGCTTGCATCAATCACCATATCTGTTTTACATGTTACTAGAGATTGAACCCATGGCTTTGTGCTTGCTAGGCAAGCACTCTCCAAACTGAGCTACACCCCAGCCTGGAACTGAGATACTCTCCTGCCTCTGCCTCCTGAGGTCTAGGCTTAAAGGTAGGCACCACCACTGCCAGGCTCAAAGCCCTTTTCACCCCTTTGACAAGTGTTGTATTTTTGCTTTGGTAATTGACCTGGTTGCCCCAGGCCTCTCCTTCCATTGGGTGACTGTCAGTCTGTTTGTGATGTTATGGTGCTATTCAGACCTGGCCCATGTGAACACCCCAGTGTCCAGTCTGACACCAGATTAGTGGCAAAGCCTGTAGGGTATATGGGCATCTGGGGCTTGAGCTTTAGCTTCATTATTTTCTGGGGTCACCTTCCTAAATTCCTGACTTAATTTGACCTCTGTAGCACTTTCTAGTTTCCCGGGGCTCTTTCCTCAGTCTTCTGTTAAGAAAGCTAGACTTGGGTTGAGGATTTAGCTCAGTGGTAGAGTGTTTGCCTAGCAAGTACAAGGCTCTGGGTTTGATCCTCAGCTCCAAAAAAAAATAAAAGAAAGCTAGACTTAGCTGGACAGTGGTGTTGCACACCTTTGATCCCAGCGCTAGGGAGGCAGAGGCACAGGCCTGTGAGTTTGAAGCCAGTCTGGTGTACAAAGCAAGTTTCAGGATAACCAGCGCTATACAGAGAAACCCTGTCTAAAAGAAAAAAAAAGAGGGGGGGGGGGATCTAAGTCAAGTGTGGTGGTATACATTTGTAATTCCAGCACTTAGGAGGTAGGAGGAGTATCAGGCCTTGTTCTAGGCTATCATTAGCTATGTGGTGAGTTGGGAGGCCAACCTGGGCTACACGAGACTGTTTCAAAACAGAAAAAGGGGTGATAATGTGAGATGCGGTCAGTTGGTAAAGTACTTGCCTTACAAGCATAAAGACCTGAATGACCCCATAACCTCCACAAAAATGCTGGATGGGTTGCCATATGGTTATAATCACGGGACTGGGGAGGTTAAGACAGGAGGACCCCTGGGGGTCACTGGCCAACTCTAGGCCAATGAGAGACTCATCTCTCTTTTTAAAGTATTTCAGGACAGGTTTTCTCTTTGTATCCCTGTTCTAGAACTAGCTCTGTAGACCAGGCTGGCCTTGAACTCAGATCATCCTGCCTCTGCCTCCTGAGTGCTGGGAATAAAGGTGTGTGCCACCACCACCACCTGGCAAGAGACCCTTTCTTTTTTTTTTTTTTTTTTTTTTTTTTGAGACAGGGTTTCTCTGTAGTTTTGCATTTTTCCTGGAACTTGCTTTGGAGACCAAGCTGGCCTCAAACTCACAGATCTGCCTGGCTCTGCCTCCCGAGTGCTGGGATTAAAGGCATGTGCCACCACTGCCGGGCTGAGACCCTTTCTTTCTAAAAAGTATTTATCCCTCTTTCTTTTATGTGCATTGTTGTTCTGCCTGGACATAGACTTGTGAGCTGCCATGTGGGTGCTGGGAATTGAACCTGGGTCCTCTAGAAGCGGGGCCAGCACTCTTAACCACTAAGATTCTTTCTTAAAAAAGGTAGACGGCAGCCGGGCGGTGGTGGCACATGCCGGTAATCCCAGCACTTGGGAGGCAGAGGCAGGTGGATCTCTATGAGTTCGAGACCAGCCTGGTCTACAAAGGGAGTTCCAGGACAGCCTCTAAAGCTACAGAGAAACCCTGTCTGGGGGGGGGGGGGAGGTAGATGGCATTCCTAAGGGTGAAACCTGAGGTTGTCCTCCAGCCCTGCACATGCATTAAAAGGGGGGGGGGGCGCTGCAGAGCCGGTTTAGCAGTTAAGAATACTTCTGCTCTTGTAGAGGACTGGGGTTTGATTTTCAGCACCCATATGGTGGCTTACAACTATCCCTAACTCCAGTTCCAGGGGAATCCACATGCTCTTGTGGCCTCACAGGGTACCAGGCACACACAGTGTACTTACACAAAATAAAAAATAGACATATCTTTTTAAAAAGAAACGGGGGCCTGGAGAGATGGCTCAGTGGTTAAGAGCACTAGCAGGTCATCCAAAGGTCCCGAGTTCAGTTCCCAGCAACCAGATGGTGGCTCACAACCATCTATAATGGGTTCTGAGGCTCACTCTATCATGCATGCAGACAGAGACAAAATAAAAAAACAAAAAACGGGAACTAGAAAAATGATCCAGGGGTTAAAAACATCACAGCACCCACGTGACAACTTACAAGTCTGTACCTTCAGATCTAGGTGATCTAGTGCCCTCTTCTGACTTCCTCAGACACCAGGCACACACATAATAACATACATACTGTGCAGGCAAAAATACTCATACATGTAAAATAAAAATAAACCTGGGACTTGGAAGGATGGGTCAGCAATTTTAAGAACATCGGTTGCTTTTCCCGAAGACCCAGATTCCGTTTCCAGCACCTACATAGCTACTCCTAGCTACTGTCCTGTGTCCCATCCCCCACCCTGCCCTTTTGTTGTTGTTGTTGTTAGAGATAGGGCTCATCCAGGCCTGGCTGTCCTTTAACCATCCCTGTAACTGTCCATAAATGTGAGATCTGGGCCTCTTCCTTTTTTAACTTTATGTTTGGGGCCAGGCATAGTGGTACACGCCTTTTAATCCCAGCACTCAGGAGGCAGAGGGAGGTGGATTTCTGTGAGTTCAAGGCCAGCCTGGTTTACAAAGCAAGTTCCAAGGCAACCAGGATTATGTAGAGACCCTGTCTCAAAACAAAAACTCAAAAAACTTTGTGTGCATGCATGTAGACCTTGGAGAACAACTGTAGCAGTCGTGTCTCTTTCCACTGCGTAGGTTCTAGAGGGCAAACTCAAGTTGTCAAGCTTGGCAGCAAGCACCTTCATCCACCAAACCATTTTGCTGGCCCTGTTTCCTCCCCAACCCCTTATTTATTTTTCAGAGCCAGGTTTCTCTGTGTAGCCCTGGCGTCCTGGAACTGACTCTGTAGACCACGTTGGCCTTGAACTGAGACCCACCTGCTCTTGCCTCCCAAGTGCTAGGATTAAAGGCATGCACCACCACCTCCCAGCCATGTACCCCCATTTTTGAAAGGCAGTTTCATGGGTACTCAATTGTTAGGTCATGAACGGCCAGGTCTGTTCTGGGCAGTGCCTTAGCTCCATGTGGGAGCCAGGGCTGCCAACTTCTTCCTGGGAACCAACCCCTGCTGCCAAGTCACCCCTCTAGGCCTCCTTGCATCATGGCATATAATAAGCCTATGTACCCAGGCTTCCTGATACCTTCAGAGGCAGAGATACTCAGGACACCAGCTATGTGCAATACTGCAAAATAAATTTATTTGAAGATAAACTGTCTTTTATAAAATGTCAGAGGCAATTTGAGATCTTAGATTTAACTTGTCTCATAAAAAGAGTGAACTTCAGGTAGCACAATTTTGTGTCTGTTTTTAATCTGGAACATTCTCTCTGAACAGCCAATTGTTTACACAACACACTAGACATCTGACTCCAGCACCAGTGGACCCGAAGCTGTCAGCTCTGGGGCTGTCTGCTTGACTCAGGAGGCCTCTCTTCTGGCCACTGAGGCATCTAGCTATGACCACAGGCTCAGGTCCCGACACCCTAGTCCTTCCCTCCCCTGGCAAATCACAAGAATACAAACCAAGACTGGCTCTCTGCCAAGCAGGGAACAGAACTCAGGAGTGATGGTGCACAGGGTAGCCTCCCCTGATGCCCTCCTGTCAGGCCTGGACAACCAGGAGGCCGAGCCTCAGCCTTCCCAGGGCCCAACCTAGCTGCCTGGCAGCTGGGAAGAGGAAGGAAGGAGACGGGAGACGCTAGGGTGTGACAGCTCTTGCCTCGCCAGCAGGAGCTACGTAATGATCCTGGCAATGGCTTGGAGGGAGGGGAAGTCATCGTCCCGGGCAGCGTGCAGTGCCTGGTGGCTGCTGATGTCACCGTGGGCCAGCACCTGCTGGCAGGCGGGGCACACGCAGCAGTCCAGGCCCCACTGCTGGGCGCTGGTCTGCCACACGCTCTTCTTGCTCTTCTTGGACTTGGAGTGAGGCGGCTTCTCCCGACTGCGGAAGTCAGTGTGCGCGGACAGCAGCTCCTGCTGTTTGGCGGTGTCTGGCAGGAGCGCCAGCAGCTCACTGAAGATCTTCTGGAAGTTCTCCCCAAGCAGGTCCCGGCAGCTTTTGTAGTACTGAGCCGCAGAGATCATCCCCTGCCACCCAGAGAGCCACAGCCAGTCATTCCCACCCTAGGCAAAGGCAGGCCGGCCGGCCTCCCAACTGCTCCCACCTCACCTGTCTGAACTCCCCTGAATGGCTCTTAAACTTGCTGAAGCAGGCCTCATCGCTCTGCAGAAAGTCCTTGATGGACTGGATGAGCTGTAGGTTCCTCTCCCGGAAGTTCTCAGGAACTAAGTAGGCTCGTGGTGTGGGTGTTAGCTGGGGTCTGAGGTCAGATAAGAAGGCTTGAGCCTTTAGGGTGGGGCTTAGCTAGTACCTCCCACTAGCACCCAGTGACCAGTGGCAGAGGTAGACAGCCCACCCCACTTACGCTTTCATGGTGGTGGTGGTGGGACTCGGGACACAAGTTGAGTGGGAGCTAGGCAGGAAACTGGAGAAACCAGGGGGTGGCTTGCTGATGGCAGGCACCAGGCCTGGTGGGAGTGGGGGTGGAGATGGTGTGCCCTTCAAGAGCACCACGGTGTTAAAGCCTGTAGGGTGATAGAAGACCCTCAATGCCGTCCCAACTGGCCCAGTTTTTCTGAGTGTCCAGCCCCAGTGGGTTGACCTGTCCACATCTAGCCCCATAGTAGGCTCAGGACCAGAACCCTATGGGGTGGGCTCACCACTGTAGGGAACTCCAAGCCCTACAAAGTACTATGAAGTAGTCAACTGTGGCAGCTCAAGGTGGCACCTGCATCCAGACTGGACACAGCAGCATGCAAAAGTCCTCTACAGAACTGGGAGTCAGTCTACCACACATTCCTGCCTCAGGCTGGCCTCTAGCCTGATACTAGGACTCCAGCAATTCTCAGAAACCCAAGGAACCCACTGGTATGGGGTACACATACCTGGGGGAGGAGGCATCCTGGGTGGACAAGGGCCTCCAAGTGCTGGGAAGTCTTCCTGTGGTATAGGGCAGGGGAGGGGACCCAGGGGCCTTGGAAGCCCTGGAGGCTCCTTTGGGGTACTCCTTGCCAGAGCTGGCCCCTCTGAATGTCCATTGACGATGGCTACTGGCACTTCAGCTTTGCTCAAAGGGAATTCAGGGACCTGCTCAGTCCCAGAGGGCTTTGGGGTATGATCAGGGGGCAACAGTGGGGATGACGTGGCTCCAGTCTTCTCAGAACCCACCTTCTTCTTCTTGCCAACCTTGGTGGAACTCTGGCTGGTAGTGGGGACAGCCACTGGAGTGGGCACACTCCGAAGCCCCTGCGCAGTGAGGCCACCACCCTCCTCCTCATCCACCGGGGCTGGGCCACCCTTCCGGCCACCCCTGTTCCCCTTCCCTGCCTTCCGGGGAGGCTGGGTGCCACCAACTACAGCCTGGGCCCCTGGTGTAGGTGGGTTCCCTTTCTTGCTGCAGCTGCTGTTCCAAGCTGAAATGAGGCTAGACGGGGCATTGTTGGGCTTGGGTACTGAGGAAACCAAGGCAGGGAAGTCCTCTTCCTGGAAGGTGTTCTTGCCCCTGAGAGGACCAGGATAAGCCAGTGCCAGGCCCACAGAGCCTGGGGTAACCGCTGTGTAGCAGGAGGAAGTGGAGGCACAGAGACTGGGGAAATCTTCATCCTTGAGTTTGGGGTTAGGCGGTGGGAGGGTACTGGATCCAAGGAGGGGAAAACTGGTCAGTGGTTCATCACCAGGACTTGGTCAAATCTGCCCTACTAACATAGATCTCACACCCTCCTTCCCAGTTCCCAAACATACTTGGAGGGGGCAGCCACTGGGCCTGGGCCTGTGGCTGGGAAGGCTTCTTGGCTTATAGGACCATTTGTTGAGGCTTCCTTGGAGCCTGCAGACATGAGATGAGTCCAGGTAAGGCTGTGAGGGTAGCCTTGGGGAATGTGAGATGTTGACTAGGAGCTAGCAGCTCTTCCCAAGCCCAGGCAGGGTTGCCATTAGGTGGGACTCAGTTACCTGGGCCTTCACCCTGAGCCCGGGGCAGGCGCCGGGAGCCACGGGGCTCCTCAGGGCCCCTGGCTGCTGCTTCCTCTTTCCTGGGCCTGCTAGCCTCTTCCCGGTCCTCAGCCCTGTGAATCTCCTCTTGCTGTTGGGCGGCCACAGAGGCCCGGATAGCAGCTGCCGCTTCTCGGTCTTCTTCTTCCCTAGGATGGAGTAGGGTGGGGAAGACCTCAGACTAGGCAAGACCCAAAGGCA
Organism: Onychomys torridus; assembly: GCF_903995425.1. Lineage (NCBI taxonomy): Eukaryota > Metazoa > Chordata > Mammalia > Rodentia > Cricetidae > Onychomys > Onychomys torridus. The sequence continues at coordinate 17,944,999 of NC_050450.1, read as the reverse complement.
CAGCCTCAGATGGGCAGTATCTGGGCTCAATCCCTGCTGCAGCCTGGGCACATGCTTGCTTTGCAGGTACTTCCGGGCACAAGTGCACCCTGCTCCTGATGGCCACTCCTCCCCCAGATTCTGTTATGTCTGGCTAGCAATGAAAAAGAAGAGCGTTCTACTTGCTGAGCAGACGTTGCTGCCACCATCAGGACCCCAGGACTCTGGCTGCAGCCCACTGACCTCATGCTCATCCCCAGCTTGCCTGCTGGCAGCTGCCCCATGGAGGCGGCGCCAGGAGAGTGTCGGTGTACGCAAATCCTCCCACCTCTTGTACCTCCAGCTTCCCCGGCGCCGGTGCTGCTGCTGCTGCTGCTGGGCTGCTCGCCCGCTGGCCCGGCCAGCTCGACCCTGGCGGTTGTACCTGTCCACCTCCTCGTAGTCCTCACCACTGACAACTCCTGTGGTTGGTAGTATATAGCCTGTCACTGTCCCACATGGACAGCGCAGCAGGACCAAACACTGCTGCTGTCCAGACCACACTGAGGCCCGCTCTCCTGTCTGGACGGCAGAGGCTTCCCCACCCCACAGCTTATGATCCTCAAGAATAGGCCAGACAATGCAGAATCCAAACCAGCTATGACCTCTAGAAACTGGTACCCAGTTGGTGCAAGGACAGGGGCCTGGGCCCTACCTTTGGAGATGAGAAATACAGAGTGGGCCTCAGTGATAGGCTCCTGAGGCAGACAAGTACCCTAGGGACTCCAGAGCCAAAGACGCAAAACACCAGAGAGGGGTGGAAGTGTGCAGGCAAGGAGCTCCGGACTGTCGCTCAGCTTAGGTGCTCAAAGCAAGGGTGGGTGAGGAGATAGGCTGAGTGGATGCCTCCTGTGTTGAGCAGGAGTCTAACCGGGACCTGGGTCTGAGGTCTGGGAAGCAGGTACTCACAGAAGGCCCCAGTACCTAAGCCTGGCTGAGCCTATGGGCACCTAGCTCACCCTCATTCCGGCGTGAGTGCCGTGGGGCAAAGCTAAACTGAAGGTCAATCTGACGGTTCTGGCGTGCCTCTGCCCGGCTGCGGCTGTGGCAAGCTGTTTTATGAGCCTTGAGGTCGATCTCAGTGCGGAAGGCATGGGTGAATTGCTCAGTGCTGCAACGGCCCTCCTCACACAGGAAGTGCTTCTCTCGGAAGTGCTCACGCAGATACGCATAATCACTGGCAGACAGAGGCAGCAGAAGCCACGTCACCTACTGCACAGCCAGAGCACTCCCAGGCCAGGCCTAGGAACATCACCACTGCTGCATCCCCTGCAGCACCCAGCCCCTGCCCACCCACAGAACTTCCAGGCCATCTCTGAGGCAGCCCTGCCCCCCACCTATAGTAGTCCTGGGCTCCATCGGAGTCACAGAAGTGGCAGAAGTAGTGGTCACGGCGCAGGTGCTTGAGCAGCTCGTCATTGTCCAGGTACCGCTCATCACAGAACTTACAGAGTGGATGTCCCCGATGGGATGTATCATCAGGGTCACCCTGCATGCGGTGCCGAGCCAGGTCCTTGCGTGAATACCACTTGCGCTCATAGGTGAAGATCTGCAGAGAACATAGGGCTGGACACAGAGTTGGGGCTCCCGAGTCTCCTGAGTTCACAGAGGAGCATCATGGACCACGAGAGGGTCCTGACAGTACCACTCTGACCTAAAGCCCACCGAAGGCTGGAGGATCCTTGCAGCCACTGGGAGCCCCTCCTTGCCCAGCCATAAGCAACCTGAGGCTCTGTAGGGGCCTGGCGATTTCTGGGGGTTCCCCGGGCAGGCCCCCCATCCCCAGGGCGCACCTTGAGGTGCTTGAGGCACAACTTGCAGCAGAAGAGCTCGTGTTGCTTCCGCATGTGCTGCTCCAAGTCCCCGAAGAGGCCAAAGGACGGCAGGTGGGGGCACCGTGGGCATTCATGCTGTAACAGCTGCCTGGGGAGACACCAGAGCCACCCACCATGCTGGACTCTAAGTGTTGCTGTCCAGAACAGAGCCGCATGCCAGGCCCCCACCCAGGGAGTCGACAACTGTGCACACAGGACATGGGATCCAAGCCTGTGGGTCTAGCCCTTTTGGGGGCTTGGGGACCCTGAGTGCATATGCTTGTGTCCCTCAAAAGACTGAAACAGCTAAACTCCCTCATTTCCACTGGCACCCTGGTGGAGAGCAAGGAGCTCCCTGCCTCAAAAGATGGGCCTGAGGTCACCAGCACCATGCACTCCCATTCCTGATTCTGAGGGGTCACACATATGTAAGGCAGCTGGAGCCCCTCCAGCTGAGGACCCCTCACCTGTATAATGCAAACACCTTTCCATCTGCAAAATAGATGTCGTATTTCTTCTCATGCTGGAGCTGGTGGATGGGGATCATGGCAAAAGCAGGGAGCTTCTTCCCAAAGACCACCTGGAGAGATAGAGTAGTGAGCAGGGTCTGGATGGGGTGGCCAAGGACCAAGCAGAGACAGAAGAGGAGCCCTCACAGTCCTGAGTGGGCAGCAGCCTGGTTCCACAGACAGCCTAGGCTTCTACTCTCACCCCAAGCTGCCTAAAGAACTATAGAATAGGTGTGATATCCAGGCTCTCCACCAGGAGGCAGCCATGCTCCCTGTAGGCCTGGTATCCACTCAGCTCCACCCTAAAGGTACAGAGAACTTTGATGGGGTGGTGTGGAGTTGGAGAGCATGCATTCTAGAGAAAACTAGGAAACAGCAAATGTTGCATGGCAGCTGTCAGGTAACCTTGTCTATGCCTGGCTACCCTGTCCTGAACTACCCCAGCATGTTTCTATGATGCCACAGGAGAAAGGGGCTCTCTCAAGACTGCATCTGGACCTGACCACTCCGGTCAGAGCCCCGTGGCTTCTGCTTGGTGTTTTTTTTTTTGAGACAGGGTTTCTCTGTAGCTTTGGGTCTGTCCTGGACTAGCTCTGTAGACCAGGCTGGCCTCGAACTCACAGAGATCCACCTGCCTCTGTGCTTCTGCTTGTTGTAGGCTGCCTAAATCCCAGGCATGAGCCACACACATACTGCAGGCACTGGAGAAAGGGCCTTAGAAGGTACAGGGCAAGGCTTAGAGACTTTGGCTGCTCTGGGAGAGGGATCTGGACACCTAAGCCTTCCCTATCCCCCGCCCACACACACACACACACTCTTCTCTCCATGAAGCTCTTCAGGGGGTCACTTGCAGTGCCAACTCCACAGTGACCCTCACTATCACGCCTCTCTGACTCAAGCCCTCACCCAGGCACCTCTTTGCCACTGCCCCATATCTGGCACTGGTCACACGCTTCAGCTCAGCCCTAAAAGCAGCTGAGGCCTTTTCAGTACATCCCTGCATTGGGAAAGGTCACACCAAGGTCATGTCTAGACTTAGCCCAGGAGGGTATTTTGAACCAAAATGTACAAGAGTTTGGGGCAGCTCAGGAGTGATGAGGAAAAGAGGGCCCACTCACACACATGCCCCACTCACACACATGCCCCACTCACACACATGACCACTCACACACATGCCCCACTCACACACATGCCCCACTCACACACATGACCACTCACACACATGCCCCACTCACACACATGACCACTCACACACATGACCCACTCACACACATGACCACTCACACACATGACCACTCACACACATGCCCCACTCACACACATGCCCACTCACACACATGCCCCACTCACACACATGCCCCACTCACACACATGACCACTCACACACATGACCACTCACACACATGACCCACTCACACACATGACCACTCACACACATGACCACTCACACACATGCCCCACTCACACACATGCCCCACTCACACACACAGCCCCCCACAAGACCCCCCACACTCACACACACAGCCCCCCAAGCAGTGAAATGACTAAAGCTGTTTCTCTGGAGGCTCTGGGGGAGAGTCCAGTTCCACTTTGTCATGATATACTTGGAAACGGCACATAGACATCTACTCCTCTAACTGGCCCTTAATCAGGAGCCAAGGGATGCTCCATGATCCAGCCACACCCCTCCTAGGGATGGGAACAAGTCAGCTGTGGCCCAACAAACCTCACTGTTACATCTGGCAAGGCTGGATACAAGTAGGTACCTTGGATGCAGCTGTACCCCCAACATCGTCTTCATTTAGTTTTTTTGAGACAGGGTTTTGTAGAACCCAGGCCTGCCAGAAACATGCTATGTTGCCGTAGTTGGCCCTGAATTCTTGATCCTCCCTGCCTCCACCTACCAAGTACTAGGATTACAGGAGTGTATCACCTACCTGGTGTAAGACCATCTGGACTTTTATTTATTTATTTAGACAGTGTCTTAATAAGTAGTCCTGACTGACCTATTTTAAAAAAAAAAAAAAAAAAAAAAAAAGCCAGGCAGTGGTGGCACATCCAAACATTTAATCCAAACATTTGGAAGGCAGAGGCAAGTGGATCTCTGAGAGTTGGAGGCTAGCCTGGTCTACAGAGCAAGTTCCAGGGCAGCCAGGGTTGCAACACAGAGAAACCCTATCTTGAAAAACAAACAAAAAACAATCTTGCTTCTGCTTTCAAAGTGTCCAAATTACAGGCATGTGCTTCCATACTAGGCTTAAAGACCACCCTTAAATGGCAGTCACAGCTGTGCCGTCCTTACAGGCAAACCAATCACAGTGGGGATTCCTCACATGGGCTATGTTGCCCCCTCCACAGTGCAGCTTTCTTGTTCCCTGGAAGCTCCTTTCTAGGTCCAAAACATGGACAAAATCCCTAGACTCAGGTTTCTTTGCAAACATTCTAGGGGCAGGCTCACACTGAGCTATGCTTTCCAATTATTCCCTAGGTTGCCAGCCATTGGTGGTGCACACCTTTAATCCCAGTGCTCGTGGAGACAGAAGTTGGCAGAGATCTCTGAGTTCGAGGCCTGGCCTACAGAGCAAGTTCCAGAACAGCCAGAGCTACAGAGAAACCCAGTCTTGAAAAACCAAAAAAAAAAAAAAAAAAAAAAAAGCTCAGGGCTATGAAATGAACCATGCAGAGTGCTGATAGAACAAAGGAATCTCCTGAACACAAGCAAACAGGCTTCAGGCACAGCTATACCCCCACTTAGCTCCTCCAGGGCAGGCAGAAGAGCAGTCTGAGGAAACTCCCTGAAGCTGCCAAAAAGCATCCCAGCCCAACAGACGTAGCGGAGGATCAACTTCCTTCCCTTAAGGAAGCAGCGCCAGGGACGCCCCCGTCCCTGCCACTAGCTCCAGGGACCTCTCAGCTGTGCACTTGGATGTACTCTTGGTGGTATCCCAGGCTATCTGGAAGAGGTTTTCTACCTTGGGGCTATGGGCATAGCCTCGTGAACACCTCTGTTAGGCACCTAGTGCCAGGACATGCTGAGCAGAGTAGTTCTTCTGTGCTAACTCTACCTCTTGTCTCGTGTAGGTCCATACCATAAACACGCTGGCTTGTTGCTCACCCACAAAACATCTCTCCGTGAACAGCCTGAGATAAAGTGCAGCTGTGCCCAGAGGAGAGGCAGGAGATGGCACACATCCCGCAATGAGTAGGACCAGAAGCCAAACAGAGTTCCTTACCAAGGGCCCGCTGGGAACCAGAGGACTGGAAGAGAGTACAAGGGAACCAACCAGACCCACTTTACCCCTGCCACCCAGGCTACTAACCAAGAATATGATATCAGCTGCAGGCAGAGGTGATGTCAAGGAGCTGCCGAGCCAAGCAGAAACAGAGGGCTATCAGGGTCCAGGTGGACCAATCTGGTGGAGGTGGTCTAACCTGCACACACCTGAGTCAGGCTGAGAGGCAGGCAAGGAGACACAGGATTGGTTTGAGAAGCGAATGGAAATACAGGAAAAGGCTTAGGAAAGGGTTCATGGGCAGGCCAGGCCAAAGGCTAGGTGTGTTGGGTCTGAAGCCAGTAAACCTGAAGCTCTAGGCAGAAAAAAACCCACCCCTCTTCAGGCAGAGACCAAGACTGTCCATCTAGACTGCCTGGGTAGGTGATGGAAGAGCAGGGCATTCTGGGGTATCCATAGCAGAGGGCAAGGCAGGAGCCCTGCTAGAAGACCCTCCCTTCCTGGAGACATTCCTGTGAGGCTAGGTGGGGACAAAGGGTCTGCCTGGGCTGTTACAACCATTTATAACTCCAGTTCCAGAGGATCCAACATCTTCTTCTGGAAGAACACGCATACATACACATAAAAGAAAAATAAGTCTTTTAATTAAGATATTATTATTTTATGTGTATAGATGCCTGCATGTATGCTTGTGCATCATGCTCATGCGTGGTGCTCACAGATGACAGAAATGGATGTTGGATCTCTTGGTGGGAGTCCAAGTGACAGGAGCAGAGATAACTTTTGGAAAGGCCAGGATTTCCAGCATAGTGGTACTGACATTTAATCTCGATACTCAGGAGACAGAGTCAGAACTCTGTGGGTTCCAGGCCAGCCTGTGTATATAGTAAGACTGTACAAAGAAAGGAGGGAGAGTGGGAAGGACCACAGATGACAGAGCATTCACAACAGAAAACTACCAATGAGTCATCAGGTACTGCCTGCTGACCTGGGCCTTGGAGCAATCCTGGGAAGGCCTTCAGCATTCCCCACCCACTTCCTGCTTGTGGGTGGGGGTGTGGCCTGTACAGAGACATGAGATGGTGAGCAACAGGATAAAGAAAAAGGCTTAGAGAGATGTGTCCAGAGGAATACAAGAAGCTCCTAAAGGCTTGACACCAAGGTGTGCTGGTGTCTCTCTCTCTCCAGTGCTAAAAACTGGACACAAGGCTCTCCACCACCCAGCACTGAATCAGTTTTGTCTACCACCTCACAGCCTCACACCAGATGTCAGCCCACCTAAGCTGCTGTGCTGAAAAGTCCGGATTGCCCTGCTTCTTCACCAGACGCAGCTTCAAAGTTGTGCACTGTCTCCCTGCTACACCTAGACCCCACTTCAGTCTGTACATGGAAGATGGTTTACAGAATCATCCAGCAAAGCTGGCCAGTTCCACACGACTTTTTTGTTTTGCTTTGTTTGGTGGTTTTTCGAGACAGGGTTTCTCCGTGTAGCTTTGCGCCTTTCCTGGAACTCACTTGGTAGACCAGGCTGGCCTTGAACTCACTGAATCCTCCTGCCTCTGCCTCCCGAGTGCTGGGATTAAAGGCGTGCGCCACCACTGCCCGGCCTCCACACTTTTGTTTTTTTCTTTGTTTTGTTTTTCGAGACAGGGTTTCTCTGTGTAGCTCTGGCTGGCCTCAAACTTGGAGATCCACTTGCCTCTGCCTCCCAAGTGATTAACCACCTAAAGGCTCCATACAACATCTTAACACACATCCCTCCTTATTTTCACTTAGTTCTGTTAAGGGAAGGGAAGGGCAGGGTTCAGGGACTAAGGGTCACTGTGGGATTCTGGGAATGAACACAAGACATACTCAGGGTAATGCAGGACTCAGGAAGGGACAAGGAAGGGATGAGGGTGAAGCAGCAAGGCTATAGATGAAGAAAGCAGGGTGAATGGAGGCTGAGCTGGACAGTATCACCTCACCCAACTCCCCAAGAACTCTTGCTGCCCAGCATGGTGCTGCAAGCCCAAGAGGAAGCCCAGGCTTGGCCAAGGGTGCCCAGCACCAAACCACACCCCAGCCAAAGCAAGCTGACAGCTCATGTCAACAGCCCCTGACACAGAGCTCTTAGAGGGTGTGGGGCCCACATGGAATGAGGGAGGGCAGACACAGGCTACAGCTGACATATGTGTGTTCATTCACTTCCTGAATGAGATCCAAAGCCCAGGCTAGGACTACATATGTAAAGGCCTCCAAAATGTCTTCCTTCCTAGAAGGAAGCTAAAGGTGTGCTGGAAAACCCTCGTGTTTGACTTTTCCATCAGTATATACAAGGCTGGCCAGCAAAACAAGCTCCAGCAAGGCCCTCTGAGTAGGCCACCAACAAAGACTTCCTGGAATGTTTCTGAACCCCAGATTTCACCCAGTAGGGTACGGCTCCTTCCACCACATTACAGATTCAGTTCTCACAGTTGCTCTCTCCAGTATGGCATAGGCAGATGCTTAGGGAATGCTCAAGGACTTCAGCTGACTCCTTTGACATAAACATTAAGAAAAGCAGGGCATAGTGGCACACACCCTTAATTCCAGCACTTGGGAGGCAGAGGTAGATGGATCTATCTCTGAGTTCAAGGCCAACCTGGCCTACATAGCCAGTTCCAGGATAGCCAGAGCTACATAGTAAAACCCTGTCTTGAAACAAAACAAAACAGAAAAACATGTGGGACATGGTGGCACACTGCCTTTAATCCCAACACTCAGAAGGCAGACACAGGTAGATCTCTGGTTTTGAGGCCAAACATGGTCAACATAACAAGTTCCAGGCCAGCCAGAACTACATAGTTGAGACCCTGTCTCAAAAAGAAAGAGCCAGGGCAGAACTCAAATAAAAAATTTGAAGGCAGAAACTGAAGTAGAAGCCCAGTGGTGGTGGCACACCACTCAGAAGGCAGGCAGAATGATCTCTGAGTTTGAGGCCAGCTTGGTCTACAGAGCTAGTTCCAGGGCAGCCAAAGCTATACAAAGAAACCCTATCTCGGAAAAAGAAAAAGAAAAACCGTTTTCTTGGCATTATTGCTCTCTCTGCATCCCTTCTAAGATCAGAAAATCGAGATTCCCTGGCAGACAGCACTAGCCAAAGCCATCCATGAACCAACCAAGGTAATTTCACAATGCTGGAAGCAAACAGATCTCTAAGGGCAGCAAACCAAGAGAGTCCAGCTGGACACTCCCCACCAACAGCTGGCATTGCTGGAGTGTGGGGGAACGCTCCCTGCGCCCTCTGACCCCCTCAGGGGTTTCCAAGTCTAGACAATAAGAAACATCCCCTTCCCTCCACTCTGGAAGGAAACCCCAAAACTAGAACTAGTGTGGAGGAGGAAAACTTTCTAACACCGTAGACCGCCAAGCACCTGGGAATCAAGTCCTGGTATCACCTCCACTCTACAAATGGAAACACTGTCTCAGGAGCTGACCCGTGGGGCCCAGAAGTCCAACTAGCCAGGTAATGTCCAGTTTAAACCGCCCCCCCTTTTTTTTTAAAAACCGAACAGCCAGTTTCCAGGAAAGACAGTCCCTGGAGGTTCCCCTGGCTGTCTCCTCCACCTCACTGACGATCCCGAAAAAATGAGCACTGACCTGACCCTGCCCTTCCCGCGGAGGGTCACAGGGGGAGTTCCCATAGGCATCGCTCCTCCTCCCTCGACCCAACCGCCTCTGGCTTCCCCGGTCCCGGGAGGCCAGGCAATCGCATGCCGCTCGGATCGGACCGACCACCGGGCCTCCGGCGGGAGCGGGAGCGGGCGCGGCCAGGCCGCGGCGGGACACCGAGCAGGCAAAGCCATCAGGAGCCCGTCCTCCCCGCGCCCCGCCGCGCGCCCCGCGGGCGTACCTGGCGCAGCTCCTCGCGGCACACGGCGCAGTAGCGCTGCTCGCACAGCACCCGCATCTTGGTGGAGCACCGGTAGCACACCGGGTGATCGCAGCGGCCCAGCGCCGTAGCCTCCAGGTCGCCGCAGCACAGCACGCAGCTCCCGCCGCCCCGCTCGGGCGCTGCCACCGCCTCCAGAGCCGCGCGCCGCCCCTCGGGGCCCGCCGCCGCCGCCGCCGCCATGGCCCGGCTCCGGCCCCCTCCCGGCCGGCGCGGCACGGCGCGGCCTGGCTCCCGGCAGGCCCGCCCCTTCCGTCGACGTCACTGCCCCTCCAGGCAACCGCCCCGCCTGGCGGAAGTGCGCACCGCGACTTCCTCCCGGGTCTGGTGCGACCCAGAGCTAGGGTCTGTTCCAGGCATCTTGTGACCCCTCCTAAAAGCTTCCTGGTCATTCAAATACTGGGTCTCTTCTCCTTCCCCCGGCCTAGTTCTAGAGACGCCGGAGGAAGCACAGGGCATCCAGTATTTCCCATAAACTACGAAGGCTAAGTATCACAAACACTGATGGCCACAGCCTGGAACACAAGCCTCTGCCACCGCTCTAATGAGCTGCAAATCCTCATCAGAAAAGATGTTATCCAAGTATTCTCACCCAGTCCTGCTAGAGAATTGACCTCATGTTCTTTTGGTGTGGGACACACCCAGCCTGGAACTATGTACCTAGAACTATGGAAGCACCGAGAGGTACTTGAATGCTAGTGGTGAACGTTAGGCTTCAAGTCTCTGCATCTGTTTGTGATGAAGTAAGATGGATCAAATCTGAACCTTTCTAGAAAGAGGCAGTATATAGTGTGTGGGAGGTGGTATGTGTGTGCCTATAGCTAGAATCAGAGAGATGCCGGCTTGAACCCCCAATTCTAGTACTTATGTGCATGTGAACTTGGTTGGTCCACTGAAGTCTATAAATTCCTCATTTGTTTTGTTTTGTTTTGTTTTGAAGATTTATTTATTTACTATGTATACAGAAGAGGGCGCCAGATCTCATTACAGGTGGTTGTGAGCCACCATGTGGTTGCTGGGAATTGAACTCAGGACCTCTGGAAGAGCAGTCAGTGCTCTTAACCTCTGAGCCATCTCTCCAGCCCAACTTCCTCATTTGTAAAACTGGGGTCACCATAGCAGTTAACTAAAGTGGACTGGGCTACATACAATTGCCATCTTCAGACAGATGAGGAGGATTTATCTCTCCCTGGGCAATTGGACAGATGTTGAGTACTGTTAAAATCTGTTGAAATGAAGCCTGGCAGAAATCCCATCATTTGGGAGGCAGGGGCAGGCAGATCTCTGTGAGTTTGAGGCCAGCCTGGTCTACAGATTGAGTTCCAGGACAGCCAGGGCTACACAGAAAAACCCTGTCTTGAAAGACCAAAAACCTGTTGAAATGACTGGATATGGTCACACACACTTTTAATTCCAGCACTCATAGGTAGAGCTAGGCATATCTCTGTGAGTTTGAGGCCAGCCTGCTCTACATAAAGAGTTCCAGGGCTACATGGTGAGACACTGTCTCAAAAAAAAAAAAAAATCTGTTAAAATGGGGCTAGAGAGATGGCTCAGCAGTTAAGAGCACTAGCTGTTCTTGCAGAGGTCCTGAGTTCAATTCCCAGCAACCACATGAAGGCTCACAACTGTCTGTAACTTCAGTTCTAGGGGATTTAATATCTATTCTCTTCTGGTTTCTTGCTCTCTGAGGGTACCAGGCACACATGTGGTACACAGGCATAGATGAAGACAAAACATCTATCCATATAAAATAAATTCATTTTACTTACTTATTTACTTACTTCTGAGACAGTTTTTCTGTGAAGCTCTGGCTGTCTTGGAACTCACTCTGTAGACTCACTCTTGGCTTCAAATTCAGAGATCCACCTGCCTCTGCCTACCAAGCGCTGGGATCAAAGGCCTGCACCACCACTGACTGATTATAAGAACAAAAAAAAAAAAAAAAAAATTTAAGCTAGGCAGTGATGGCGCACTCCTTTTATCCTAGCATTTGGGAGGCAGAGGCAGGAAGATCTCTGTGAGTTCGAGGCCAGCCTGGTCTACAAAGTGAGTTCTAGGACAGGTTTCAAAGCCACACAGAAATCCTGTCTCAAAAAAAAAAAACCCAAACAAACAAACGAACAAATATAAAATATAAATATAAAATTTAAAAATAAAAAAATTCGGGCTGGAGAGATGGCTCCGTGGTTAAGAGCACCGACTGGGGTTGGGGATTTAGCTCAGTGGTAGAGTGCTTGCCTAGCAAGTGCAAGGCCCTGGGTTTGATCCTTAGCTCAAAAAAAAAGCATGGACTGCTCTTCCAGAGGTCCTGAGTTCAATTCCCAGCAACCACATGGTGGCTCACAACCACTTGTAATGAGATCTGGTGCCCCCTTCTGGCCTGCAGGAAGAACATTGTATAATAATAAATAAATAAATCTTAAAAAATTTTCAAAAAAAAAGAAAGGAAAATTCTGAGAAAATAACAATTGAATGTTAATGGGAAGCTCTTTAGATTCTAATGATAAGTACTATGTTGTTCCTGTTTCTGCAAATAAGTGAAGACTGAAGGATGGAGCCATGTGACTCCCTAATTGGCAACTTTGGACTCTTTCTTGCTGCTCTGATACTTTTCACAAAGGGACTGACAGTCAAACATGCAGCCAGACTACCCACCTGCTGCCATTTTGAACAGTCCTTAGACCTCCCTTGAGAAAACAATGATCAAAGTTGACTGCCCCTTCTCCTAAAGGCATAGCCTCAAGCAGAGCTGTTTGCACCAGACATTTTAGGGAATTTCCCCTGGTGGTCCAGCAGAGGGACTACTGTGACTGAGGAGACAAGGCTGTGGTTGGTGCAAACATTATTCTCTCTCTGCCTTGTAAGCAAGCTAGCCGTTCCGCTCTGTTGGCGAGTCACGGGAGGCTTTGCTTTACAGCCTCCTCGGGTGCTGCCACTTTGGATTCAGTAAAAGGCTTCTCCACAGGGGTCTTTTCTTACCTACCCTTAGTAGAGCTGGCTGAATCCATGGCACAAAGAAACAACAGACTGCGGTACAGCTGCGGTACAGCAGAACAATCAGCACTAGGCAGGGGCATAGATGGTCATGCAGTCTGCTGTGTGACAGGTCAGAGGAGAGCTCCATGCAAACATTTAAAGCCTCACAGATTCATAAGGAGAGCCTGTAGAATAAAAGACAAATGAATGCCGGGCGGTGGTGCAGCGTGCCTTTAATTCCAGCACTCAGGAGGCAGAAGCAGCTGGATCTCTGAGTTGGAGGCTCTGGTTTACAAGGTGAGTTCCAGGACTGGCAGGGCTCCATAGAGAAATACTGTCTCAAAAAACCAAAAACAAAACCAAAGGAAAAAAAAAAAAAGTCAGGCATTGTAGCTTGTGACTTTAATCCCAGGACTTAGGGGCAGAGGCAGAGGTAGGCAAAGGTAGTAAGATCAAGGCCAGCCTGGTCTACATAGTAAGCTTCAGGACAACCAGGGCTACGTAGACACCTGCCTTAAAAAAAAAAAAAAAAAAAAAAAAAAAAAGTCAAACAGACAAACTATAAGAGACAAACTGACAGAGCCAAAGGAAGCAGGAGGACCTCCATTGGATGTTCACAGAAAAGACTGGGCCTATAATACGTGCCTAGAACAATAACTACAAAACAGTCAAACAGGAGAGATCTCTTGGAGGCTTAGGAACTAGACCAGTCCTAAAGTACTTGCTGTGTGATGCTCCCCTCTGCCATGACAATGGACTAAACCTCTGAAACTGTAAACCAGCCCCAATTAAATGTTTTCCTTTGTAAGAGTTCCTGTGGTTGCCAGGTGGTGGTGGTGCACGCCTTTAATCCCAGCACTCAGGAGGCAGAGCCAGGAGGATCTCTGTGAGTTTGAGGCCAGCCTGATCTACAGAGTGAGAGCCAGGACAGCCTCCAAACCTCCAAAGCTACACAGATAAACCCTGTCTCGAAAAACCAAAGAGGGAGGGAGGGAGAGAGAGAGAGAGAGAGAGAGAGAGAGAGAGAGAGAGAGAGAGAGAGTTCCCGTGGTCATGGTGTCTCTTCACAGCAATAGAATACTAAGACACTGTGCAAATATAAGACCCAGGTTCGATCTCTAGAATCCCTGTAAAATGCTGGGTGAGGGGCTGGTGCAGTGGCTCAGCAGGTATTTGTAGGACAAGCCCGAAGAGCTAAGTTCAATCCCCTGAACCTGTAAAGAATGGAATCTATGTCTAGGTATACACATGCTCTTTTCTCCTTCATTGAGGGCAAAGGCAGTGAGGCCAGTCAGGGTCAGCAGGCTGTCTGTCTGTCTATCTATCTATCTATCTATCTATCTATCTCCTTTTCTCCCCCCACCCCCAGACAGAGTTTCTCTGTGTAACAGCCCTTGCTGTCCTATAACTCACTTTAAAGACCAGGCTGGCCTTGAACTCACAGAGATCCACTTGCCTCTGCCTCCAAGTGCTGGGATTAAAGGTATGGGCTACCACACCCTGCATGTGCAGGTTCACTTTCATATATCTTTTCTTTCCAGAATTCCCATCCCCTAGTATCGTTCCTAGGAGCCCCATATGGGTTTTTTGTTTTGTTTTGTTTTGTTTTTTAGATTATTTAAATTATTCTTCTATTATCAGCTTGATACAGTATAAGTTCTTATCTTAATAGTGTAATGTTTCATTGAGGGTTGCTCAGTAATTGAGTAAAACCAAATCTTATAAGCCGCAGTCATCCTAGGGTCCCCCCCTGCTATATAGCCTCCATGGTTCTGTGGGTTGCAGTCTGATTGTCCTTTGCTTTATATCTAGAATCCACTTATGAGTGAGTACATACCATGTTTGTCCTTCTGGGTCTGGGTTACCTCACTCAGGATGATTTTTTCTAGACCTATTCATTTGCCTGCAAACCTCATGATGACATTGTTTTTCTCTGCTGAGTAGTACTCTATGAGTATATGTACCACATTTTATTAATCCATTCTTCAGTTGACGGGCATCTAGGTTGTTTCCAGGTTCTGGCTATTACAAATAGTGCTGCTATGAACATAGTTGAGCATGTATCTTTGTGGTATGGTTGATCATTCCTTGGGTATATGCCCAAGAGTGGTATGGCTGGGTCTTGAGGTAGATCGATTCCCAATTTTCTGAGAAACCACCATACTGACTTCCACAGTGGTTGTACAAGTTTGCACTCCCACCAACAGTGGAGGAGTGTTTGCTTTGCTCTGCATCCTCTCCAACATTGACTGTCATTAGTGTTTTTGATCTTAGCCATTCTGACAGGTGTGAGATGGAATCTCAGAGTCGTCTTGAGTTGCATTTCTCTGATGATTAAGGATGTTGAGCATTTCTTCAAGTGTCTCTCAGCCATTTGTGATTCTTATTTTGTGAACTCTCTGTTTAGCTCTTTAGCCCATTAAAAAAAAAAAAAAAGATTTATTTATCTATTATGTATACAGCATGTATGACTGCAGGCCAGAAGAGGGCACCAGATCTCATTACAGGTGGTTGTGAGCCACCATGTGGTTGCTGGGAATTGAACTCAGGACCTCTGAAAGAGCAGTCAGTGCTCTTAACCTCTGAGCCATCTCTCCAGCCTGTAGTCCATTTTTGAATTGAATTATTCAGTATTTTGATGTCTAGTTTCTTCAGTTTTTTATATACTGTGGAGATCAGTCCTCTGTCAGATATGTGGGTTGGTAAAGATCTTTTCCCATTCTGTAGGTTGTCTTTTTGTCTTATTGACTGTGTCTTTTGCCCTACAAAAGCTTCTCAGTTTCAAGAGGTCCCATTTATTAATTGTTGTGTTCAGTGTCTGTGCTGTTGGTGTTATATTTAGGAAATGATCTCCTGTACCAGTGCGTTCAAGCATACTTCCTACTTTCTCTTCTATCAGGTTCAGTGTAACTGGATTTATGTTGAGGTCTTTGATCCACTTGGACTTGAGTTTTGTGCACGGTGACAGATATGGATCTATTTGTAATCTTTTACATATTGACATCCAGTTTTGCCAGCACCATTTTTTGAAGATACTTCCTTTTTTCCATTGTGTAGTTTTGGCTTCTTTGTCAAAAATCAGGTGTTCATATGTGCGTGGATTAATGGTCTTCAATGTGATTCCATTGGTCTGTATGTTGGTTTTTATGCCAATACCAAGCTGTTTTTATTACTATAGCTCTATAGTAGAGCTTGAGGTCAGAGATGGTGATGCCTCCAGAGGTTGCTTTATTTTTTATTTTATTTTATTTTATTTTTTTGGTTTTTCGAGACAGGGTTTCTCTGTGTAGCTTTGCGCCTTTCCTGGAACTCACTTGGTAGCCCAGGCTGGCCTCGAACTCACAGAGATCCACCTGGCTCTGCCTCCCAAGTGCTGGTATTAAAGGCATGCGCCACCACCGCCTGGCAAGGTTGCTTTATTATACAGGATTCTTTTAGCTATTCTGGGTCTTTTGTTTTTCCATATGAAGTTGAGTATTTTTCTTTCCAAGTCTGTGAAGAATTGTGTAGGGATTTTGATGGGGATTGCATTGAATTAGTAGATTGCTTTTGGTAAAATCGCCATTTTTACTATGTTAATCCCACCTATCCATGAGCATAGGAGATCCTTCCATTTTCTGATATCTTCTTCAATTTCTTTCTTTAGAGATTTAAAGTTCTTATCAAAACGGTCCTTCACTTGTTTAGTTAGTGTTACCCCAAGGTATTTTATATTATTTGTGGCTAGTGTAAAGGGTGATGTTTCTCTGACTTCTTTAGTTATTTTCTTCTGTCTTTTTCTTTTGGATGCTGCCCAAAGCCTAAACATGCCTTTACATTCCCTAAAGCTTTGAGCTCCCTTAGTGCTTTTTCTGAAGCTCCCCTTTCTGCCTGATACCGTATGGCTTACCTCTGTTATCCTCTGGACATCTATGAGATTTAGTTTGCCTACCTCATTTTTTTTTTTTTTTTTTTTTTAGACAAGGTTTCTCTGTGTAGCCTTGGCTGTCCTGGAACTCTCTCTGTAGAGCAGGCTGGTCTTGAACTCAGAGGTCCACCTACCCCTGCCTTCCAAGTGCTGGCATTAAAGGTGTATGCCACTGCCACCTGGCAAGGTTTTCCTTTCAAATTCAAATTGTCTCGAAGTTTTTTTTGTTTGTTTGTTTTGTTTTGTTTTGTTTTTCCCCAAGACAGGGTTTCTCTGTGTAGCTTTGGTGCCTGTCCTGGATCTCATTCTGTACACCAGGCTAGCCTCAAACTCACAGAGATCCACCTACCCCTGCCTCCCTGAGTGCTGGGATTAAAAGTGTGTGCCACCACGGCCTGGCTTGTCCTAGAGTTTTATTTGAGTCTCTTCTTTGTCCTTCAGTTTCCATTTCTGTCTACTCTTTGATTATTTTATTAAGGAGACTAAGAATACCAAGTGGGGCCCCTAATTTTCCCAGTATTATATGATGGGATTTCACAAGACTTCTAGTAACACTCCTTTCTTTCCTGTTTTGTTTTGTTTTAAATTTTATTTTATGTCTCTGAGTGTTTGCCTGCATGTATGTATGTGCACTATGTCCATGCCTGGTGTCTGCAGAGGTCAGAAGCAGAGCTCAGATCCACCGGAACTAGAGGGTATGGATGATTGTGAGCCACCATGTGGGTGCTGAGAACCTGGGTCCTCTGCAAGAGCAACAAATCCTCTCAACCACTGAACCAACTCTACAGTTCTGTTGGTGGTGGACTTTTTTGTTGGGACTGCTGGCTCCCCAGTAATGACTTATTAATTATAAAAGTTTGGCTAGGAGGTTGGGGATTTAGCTCAGTGGTAGAGTGCTTGCCTAGCAAGTACAAGGCCATGGGTTCAGTCCTCAGCTACACACACACACACACACACACACACACAAAAGCTTGGCTAATAGCTTAGGCTTGTACTAACTAAAGGAATATTCCATAACATCCTGCCCTCCCCCACCCTCCCCCTTTTTTATGAGACAGGGTCTCCCTGTGTGGCCTCGGCTGTCCTGGAACTCCCCATGTAGTGGCTGTAGTGGCCTCAAATACACAGAAATATGCCTTTCTCTGTCGTCTGAGTGCTGAGATTAAAGGTATGTGCCGCCATATCTGACCTATTTACTGTCTTTTAAGTCTTTAATTGACAGACAAAAGATCACATCCCTGTGCTCCTAGATGGCATCAAACCCATGGTGGAAGGGAAAACCAACTCTTAAAAGTTGTCCTCTGACCTCCACATTATACATTTCAGATAATGACGACAACAATGATGATGATGATGATAAAGCTGAGTATTTTATAATCCCAGTCCTGAGGAGATAGAGACAAGAACCCCCAGAAGCTCTCAGGCCAACTAGTCTGGCATACACAGCTTTGTCAATTTGATACACACCTCTCTCAAACAAGGTGGAAGGCAAGGACCAAAGCTGAAGCTCTCTCTCTCCTCAGCACCCATACAGTGGCCCACAGCCATCCATACCCTCTAGTTCCAGGAGATCTGACCTCTGCAGGCACCAGGTATAGCCATGGTGCACATACATACATGCAGCAAACACTCACAGACATAAAATAAAATAAATAAATCTTTAAAAAAAAAGACAAGAAAGAAAGAGGTGTTACTGGAATTCTTGTGAAGTTGTGACAGAGCTATCATGTGACACTGGAGAGAACCACCAACTCCTGCAAGTTGTCCTCCAACCATACACACCTGGACATGGACATGTGAATCAACACAGCCTGGAGAGAGGATGGCTCAGTAGTTAAAAGCACGTCTGCTCATGCAGAGGACCTGGGCTGGCGTCCCAGCACCCACATGGCAGCTCATAGTCATTTGTAACTCCAGTTTCAGGGGATCTGACGCCTTCTTCTGGCCTCTGTGGGCTCCAGGCACGCATGTAGGGCACATACATGCAGGCAAAACACTCAACACATAAAATAAAAATCAATGAAACATTTTAAAGGTGGCTAGAATCAGAATAGGGACCTCTGAGACAGCTCAGTAGATGAAGGTGCCTGTCACAAAGCTTAACAACGCGGGACCTGCATGGTAGAGGAAAGAACTGACCCTGTGAGTTTCCTTCTGGCTTCCCCTTGCACATCATGGCCCACACACCGTGCGCAACACATGTGCACACAAACTAAATAAGTAACAAAAATTTAAATAATCAAAATGGCAGATTTGGGATTGTAGCTTGTATCAGAATGCCTGCCTGTCTACCATGCCAAAGACAGTGGGTTCAAACCCCAGAACTACCAAGAAAAAATAAAAACGACACAAAAA
The DNA here is from genome assembly GCF_903995425.1 of Onychomys torridus. Taxonomy (NCBI): domain Eukaryota; kingdom Metazoa; phylum Chordata; class Mammalia; order Rodentia; family Cricetidae; genus Onychomys; species Onychomys torridus. The sequence continues at coordinate 17,926,271 of NC_050450.1, read as the reverse complement.
TGTTAACTAAATAAAATAAAAAAATATAAAAATGACAGTGGACTTATGAATGTAGAACACTGGAAGCTAGAACTCCCTGAGATCCTGCAGGACTTGCTTCTTCCAAATTAGGAAACACACCTTGGAAGACCCAGAGTTCAGAAAACAGGATTCCAACCTGAGTTGAAGCCACAGGTACTATAGAGGCTTTTTGAGCAGAGACCCAGACTACAGCCAGCAACTATGAGCTCTCTGAGGAAAGCTCCTGAGTCTCTTGAGTAGGACTGCTGTAATGGGTCGTCATTCAGGGACTTGGAGACTGGGAAAAGTTACTTCTTTAAGTTGATCAGCTATTGGAATATTTAGGAAAATGTCAAAATTGGGGTATAGAAAAACAAAGAAAAACAATATAGCTTTCAGAAAGAAAGGAAATGTAGGTAGTGTACTGCTTGAGGGCTGGAGAGATGGTTCAGCAGTGAAGAGCTCTTGCTGCTCTTCCAGAGGACCTGAGTTTGGTCCCAGCACCCTAGTCCGGCAGCTCCCAATTGTTTGAACTGCAACTCAAGGGGATCTGGCGCCCTCTTCTGGCCTTCTTGGGCACCAGGCATGCACAGGGGGCACAGACATACATGCAGACAGAACACCCATACACAATCAATCAATCAATCAATCAATCAATCAATACCAGGTGGTGGTGGCGCACACCTTTAATCCCAGCACTCAGGAGGCAGATGCAGGTGGATCTCTGTGAGTTCAAGGTCAGTCTGGTCCACAAAGCAAGTTTCAGGACAGCCAGGGCTGTAACACAGAGAAATCCTCTCTTGGAAAAACTAAAAAAACAAAACGGAAACCTAACAACTACAGGATAGCTAGCTGGTTCAGTAGGTACTGAGTTTGATCCCCAGGTCCCATAGAGCAAAAGGAGAGAATAAACTGCAAACTGACCTCTGATGAGTGTTGTGACTCTATGCCCATCCCTACTAAATAAATTATATATATATATAAACACGCACCTTCCAAAAAGCAGTGTTTAGTGGCTTCAAAGGCTGGGAATGTGGTTTAATCGGTAAAAATGATTTCCTAGCACGGATGAAGTTCTGGATTTAATCCCTAGTAGCACATACTCACCTGCAATTTCAGAACTTGGAGGACGGAGGCAGGAGGATCAGAACTTCAAGGTCACACATCCTCCCAAGCACAGCCTGCCTAGTATTTGGGGTTACAGACCTGCTCCATCAAGCTTTCCTAGGTGCCAATCCCAAGATGGACTAGACTACACAACTGATGTGGTCATATGGATCTGCACTTCCCAGGCTATCTCCAGGGGGCGCTCCACACCTCCCCTGCTCCATTGCTATTCCCTGAGGTCCTTGATTGGGAATGAGCAGCAGCGCCTGGGGAACTCAGTGGTCCGACAGCAGCCTGAGTCGTGCCTAGTCGCCCGCCCACAGCACTCTCCAGCCGCTCTCTCCAAGACTAGGGCTCCCATAGGAGCACGGCGGTTGACGGGGGCGGCTTTCATTGACGCTTGTCTGATCTCGAAGGTCCTCAAGCCGAACAGCCCGCTCCCTCTGCATCCTCTGCCCGCCCCATGGAAGTGTTCGCTTTGACGGCCCGGAGCTGTTGAAGCGTCAACAATAAATCTCCTCTACAAGCCCTGAGTACCTACTGTGTGTCAGATATGGTGCCAAGACCCACACCTTAATGATGTGTGTGTATTCTTTATACTTGTTTGTTTAGATACAGGGTCTTATTAGCCTGAAACTGGCTATGTAGACCTGGCCAGCCTCGAATATGAATCAGGTCCTCATTATTTAACTCAGGCAGGCCAGGGACTGACCATCTTCCTGCCCCAGCTTCCCAAGAGCTTAGGTGGCAGGCATGTACTGTTCACACCTCGTATCATTTGTTTATAAATACAAGATGAAGTGACCACTGTCACCACTCCCTCATTTCATGTCTTTGTTTTTCGAGACAAGGTTTCTCTTTGAAGCCCTGGCTGTCCTGGAACTCACGCTGTAGCCCAGGCTGGCCTGGAACTCAGAGATCTGCCTGGCTCTGCCTCCTGAGTGCTGGGATTAAAGGCAGGAGCCACCGCCGCCGCCACCATTCCCTCATTTAAAGGAGGAAACTGAGGTGGGGGCTGTGGCTGGCACTCACACTCTCCATCCTCATCAGCATCCAGTCTGGGGTAGATGTGAACCCAGCCACCCAGACCCAGAGTCAGGTTCTCCAAGTGAGGGGGACCTAGAGAACCTGCTGGAACCCCTGGGGGGCTCCTGCCTTTGAAGTAGGTGACTCCTCTTCCTTCTCCACTCCCTCTTTAGAAAATCAGTCTTCAAAACGTTGGTTATTTTATACGTGTGGGTGTTTGTCTCTCATGTATGTGTCCATGCTACCTTCATTCACGCCTTTTGCCTGAAGAGGAACCAGCGCTATGGACTGTTGTGAATCACTGTATCAAACCTAGGTCCTCTGAAAAGCAGCCAGTTCTTCTACCTGCTGGACTGTAGCGGGGATCTTTTTTGTTTTTTCCCCTTAGTTTTTCGAGACAGGGTTTCTCTGTGTAGCTTTGCGCCTTTCCTGGAACTCGCTTTGGAGACCAGGCTGGCCTCGAACTCACAAAGATCCGCCTGCCTCTGCCTCCCGAGTGCTGGGATTACAGGAGTGCGCCACCACCACCCAGCTCTGTAGCAGGAATCTTAAAAGTTCTTATTAATAAAATCAAACCTGAGGCCAGGTATTGGGGTGAATGCTGGAAGATCAGAGACACAGAACAAGCCACAGCTACCTCACCTCGCCAGTTCCTCAGCTGGTTTTGTTTCCTCAGACTAGAAGCTTCTGAGTCCTCATCCAAATGACTCTCAGCTGAACTGCTGCTCAAAAGCCTAAAAGCTTAACCAGCCAAATGCCGATAGTTTCTAGTCTTCACGCCTTATAATCTTTCCCTTTCTGCCTCCACTCCCTGGGATTAAAGTTTCCCTTTCTGGGATTAAAGGCGTGTGTCACCATGCCTGGCTGTTTCCAATGTGGCCTTGAACTCAGAGATCCACCTGGCTCTGCCTCCCAAGTGCTGAGGATTAAAGGCATGCACCACCACCACCACCACCACCACCACCACCACCACCACCGCCCAACTTCTGCTATGGCTTACTCTTCCCATTTTCTAGCCACCATTTGTGGCTCTGTATCTAGTGGCTGTCTGTTCTCTGACCCCAGATAAGTTTATTACCTGCACAATATTTTTGGGAACACAATACCACATTTCCCATTTTTGTCTAAAATTTAAAAAAGGTTATAACTAATACAAGAAAAATCATATCCAATAAGTATATACAATATACACAGTCAAGATTACATTAATGATGTCTAGTCCATTAACATTTGACAGATTCAGATGAAAAACTCCATTAATATATAACAATGTCCTGTCCAGTAACATTTGATAAACTCAGACAAAAAAATTTTCATTACTTATCCTATTTAAAACAAGTAGTTCCTTTTTTTTGTTTTGTTTTGTTTTGTTTTGTTTTTCGAGACAGGGTTTCTCTGTAGCTTTGGAGGCTGTCCTGGAACTTGCTTTGTAGACCAGGCTGGCCTTGAACTCACAGAGATCCACCTGCCTCTGCCTCCCGAGTGCTGGGATTACAGGCGTGTGCCACCACCGCCCGGCCAAGTAGTTCCTTTTTAAAAGTACTTTTTCTTTTTATAATAGAGTCAGTAATCTACCTTTTATCATTTTTAGATCTTCTCCTTTTTCTTTTTACAGTAGATTCAATCATCTACCCATTTATCCTATTATTTCTTTATCTTTTTTCTCAGAGTAGATTCAGTGATCTACCTCATATCTATATTCTCTTTTTCCCTTTTCTTTTTCTTTTTTAAACAAAACCTCTGAATCTAATCTTCATGTTCAGCTTTTTTCCTGACCACTAACAATTAACAACTTGTAACCAACCATCATAAACAATGACAATATCCAAAATTCATTAAACGACCGAAAACCTCCCATCCCACCCACCTCTTGGGAATGTGGGTGTCATTTTCTTAAAATTACTTCCATCTTTAGGGGACCCTGAAAAGAGAATTTTTGGGTTAATTGTCAAATCTTGTATCATTTGTCCCGCCGCTGCATAGTGAGAAAGTGCAGGGCTTGTTTCAAGTAGTCTGTCAGGCTGGATCATCTCAGTTAGCCATCTCAAAATTGTCCTGAGTAGTTTGTAGTCCAAAGTCGATCTTTCCGTGGTGTTAATCAGCTTAATGGCTTTACCATAGTCCTTGTAGAATCATCCTTGTGGGGTCCCATCATCCTTTTGAAGACTTCAAAGTCACTGTTAGGAGTGGTCACGGTTCTCTGCAGATTTATTTATTTATTTATTTATTTATTTATTTATTTATTTATTTTTGTGCCTCCTCTGTGGTTTGGAGCAATCACAGTCTGATAAATGTCTGTCTCTTGGAACCATGAACTTCTTCCCTAGAAGAGAATATCTTCACAGCAATTTCTCCCCACCATCTGTCTTGCCAAACTTTTTCAAACTGACCTGTGTCGATGCTTTCTTGTAACGCGATGGTCCTGGCAATTCTTCTCTGAACAAGCAGTAGTAAACACTTCGTCCCAGGTAGCAGCATCACTGCAGTCACCAACACGATGAGAAGCAGCCGGCAACTCAGAGCAGCAGCCACTGCTCCATGGTCCCACTGCCACTGTTTGTGTCTGGGCTGAAGCTTCTCCTTAGCAAGCCTCCTAAGCCAGCCTCAAACTCAGGACCCTCCTGCCTCTGCCTTCTTTGGTAAATCCTACCAGTGTGCCACCACAACTGGCTGAGGGCAGCTCGGGCCTGAGCTGGGGCCCACAAGGCCACAGGCAAGCAGCTTTTTCATGAATTCGTACCACAAACATTAGGTTCCAGAATGAACCATCTCTCCAGCCTCTCTACCCCATACCTCTTGTTTGAAGATCCAAACAAGGTGTCTCAAGCTGGGAATGGTGGCATGTATCTGTAACCCTAGCATTGGAGCTAGAAATAGGAGGATCAGGAGTTCAAAGTCATCCTAAGCTACATGGCATGCTTGAGGCTAGCCTGGGCTACATGAGAACCTTTCAGGAAACTAAAACCAGGAGGCTGGAAAGATGGCTTGGTGGTTAAGAGCTCAGATTGGCTTTAAAATCATCGTCAGCCTCCTGCCTCAGCCTCCTGAGTGCTGGGATTATAGGGGCACACCACCACATCTGGACAACGGCTATATCTTTAATGGGTGACCTTTCTGAGGAGGTATAGCATTCTCCTAGTTACTGTGCCCATCTCACTCCATGGGTATCCAACTCCCATGGCACCTGCTCTTAAGTTCACACACACAATTTAAAAAAGATAAACATAAAAGTTTTAAAGGTTTGTTTTTATTGTTTTAAATTATATGTAGGTGTGTGTATCTGTATATGGGTATATGCAAGTGAGCGTAGGTACCCACTGGAGATCAGAGCCTCAGACGCCTGGAGCTGGAGTTGTGAGCTACCTGATGTGGGTGCTGGGAACCAATCTCAGGTCCTCACTGATGAGCTAGCTCTCCAGATCCAAAAATAAATCTTTCTTTTTTTCTTTTAAAGATGAGGGGCCTGGAGGGATGGCTCTTTGAGGATTTATTGCTCTTGCAGAGGAACCAGAAGCTACATAGTGGGTCAGAACTGTAATTCCAGTTCTAGATCTAACGCCCTCTTCCAACCTCCACTGGTACCAGTTGTGAACATGGTGGCAATACAACCATGTACATAAATTAAAATATATTGAAATAAAAAAAGATGATCCCCAACCAAACCCCTGGTGTTGAGCTTCTGAATGGCGTACCAGGAGTGGCTTGTTTGTTGAGTGTGGGAGTCCTAGTTATTATGAAGGATGGATTTGGATGGTCAGGGAAGACTACATTAGGCTCATCCTGGGGATGGGGGTTCTGGAGGAGTGAACTGAGGGACTTCTCCACCAAAGCCATTCCAGGGGTGTCCTGAAGGATTAATGGGAGTCTGCTGGGAAGAGAGACAAGGGAAGAACATTCTTGTTCACAGGTGAACAAATCGCAGGCCATGGGGTTAAGACCTCTCCCTGAGTTGAGTTTAGCTCGGAAGAGGTCTTGTGAAGAGTCAGCCTCAAGAGGAGCCCTGTAGTTTGGTAGGGCCCAGTAAAGCCTGCAGAGGCTGGGGGGGGGGGGGGTTCCAGGAGAGGCTGTCTCTTAACCTTCTAGGTCTCGGGAAACCACAGGGATGGTGGCTTCATGTGGCCAAGCTGCCCTGCCTGTCTGTCTGTCTACCTTCCTTCCTTTCCCTCCCTCTCTCCCTCCTTTATCTCCTGCCCTTTCCTAGAGAAAGGGTTTCATAGCTCAGGCTCATTATGTAGCCTAAACTGGCCTCGAACTCAGGATCCATGCTGGGATTATAGAACTGTGTTCCCTTGCCTCGGTTCTAAACTCAAGTTCTCCAAGCGTTCATCCACCTGTAGTGGAAAATGGATTTGGTGGGAATTTAAGATCGGTAACAGGAAGAGGGACAGCCCTCAGGGAAGGGCGGCCCCGGGCTCCCAGAATTCTGCCAGTCTCCTTTCAGTGAGCACTCCAGCTGTAGCTACTCCTACAAGGGCACATCCCTTTGCCACTGGCCGGCCGGTCGGTCCTTGTATTCTGAGACCATGGCACCAGGACTCCCCTCCCTGACAGTTCCCTTCCCGGGGGTGAGGGAAGGGTAAGCAGGGACATCCCCACTGGAGCCTCAAGAGCAGTCCGGCTGGCGACCTGCTCAGTGAGATGCTTCTAGCTGCCTGAGTTCCCTCTTCTCCCTCCCTAGCTCTCTCCATCATCCTCTCCCTTGGGGGAGCGAGGCAGGTGCGGCGGGGGCGAGCCGGGGCGTGGCCACTGAGAGACAGTAGTCGCACCGACTGACTATTCTTCTCCAGCCTCCTGCGCTCCCACGTCCTAATTCCCCTGCAGGCATAAACCTTGTCCTTGGCCTAGCCCGCCAAGGGGCCCTAGACGTGAGCGCGCTGGCGCCCAGCGGAGAAGTGCGGGGCCCCGGGCCGGGGGCTGCTGTGAACCGGCCCCGGCTGCGGCTGCTGCTGCTTCTGCTCCTGCTGCCGCTGCCCGCCGGGGCCTGGTACAAGCACGTGGCGAGTCCCCGCTATCACACCGTGGGTCGCGCCTCGGGTCTGCTCATGGGGCTGCGCCGCTCGCCCTACCTGTGGCGCCGCGCTCTGGGCGGGGTCGTTGGACCGCTGTCCCCGGACTCTGTGATCCCGGGGCCGGTCGCCAGCAGCGCTCTCCTCCTGCTTCCTTCACCGGCGCAGGAGCTGTGGGAGGCGCGACGCAGGAGCTGGCGGGCTGGGCTCCCCGTCTATGCGCCCCGGAGTCCGCCGGACCTGGAGCGAGCCCGCCAACCCGAGCAGTCGCTAAGCCTGCGTTCCCGGATCCCAGCCAGGTAAGTGGGAGAAGGAGGAGGAGGCAGGGATGGCAGCCGCCAAGGGAGTTTCCAGGGGTCTGTGACCACTAGCCCCTGCGTACTGGTGGTTTTTGTTTGTCTGTTTTTTGCCTTATAGCTCAGGCTGAACTCTCTCCGGTTTACAGGATTACAGGTGTGCACCGCCACGCTCGGCTTAGGTGGTGCTAGGAATGGAACCCAGGACCTAAGCAAGCACTCTGCCCATTGAGCTGTATCTCCAGCCCTTGTTTGTTTGTTTTGTTTTGTTTTGTTGGCGATTATTCTTCCCCGTCCTCCTGGGTGCTGGTTTCACAAGTGTGGCCACCACGCCCCCACATTCTGTCTCCTATTATGTTAGGAGAATTTCCCAGAGTCATTTCCCTATCATTCTGAGGACAGAATGGAGAGCTTTGCTCCTGTTTCCAGAGTTCTGCTCTGTTCTTTCTAGAGCCTTCGGAGAGACGCTTCGCACCCAGCCATGGTTCCTGCAGCACATCCTCATTGCGGACCCTGTCAGGCTCCAGGACCGTCCCAAGAACTTACGGGGGCCCCATGCCTGACCTAGGCAGGAGCAATTGCGGCTGTTTCCAGGGAGCGCAGCTTATGGCTTCAGCCAGGCCTTGTGGTCTGGTCAATAAAACCAGCCTGATTCCTGCGCCTCCGCGTGTGACCGTTTCTCTCGGTTGTGTACTTTGTGTCTAGCTTCAGGGCGTACATAGCCTCACGCCCACGCCCTGGCAAATGTCAAGAACCCCCTCCCTGACCAGACCAGCTCATCAATCAGTCCTCAGGGGCACAGTCAGGGAGAGTAAGGCTGAGATGCTTCCGGTCCTTGGGTTGCTTCCTCCAGGACCCTTCCCTGTTTGTGGGTGCATACGTCAGTTCAGGGTCCAGAATATGGTGAGCCATCCTACAGACTCCTACAGGGATCAGGGCAAGACGCCTGGTGGGCAGTGGGGGGTGGTCCCGCCTGTTCACTGAAGCATACAGGATGGGGAACCTAATGAGTGGAGTCTCCAGGTGGCCCTCACTCTGCCCTCTGTCCAGACTGAGGAGACTTCTCTGCGCTGTGAGCTTTGCCTCTTGCCCAGGCAACCCACCAGGACTTTTGCCCACTTCCTGGTATTAGTTTTAAGCCTGAATTTTCTGGAGCCCTTTCTTCCCCCTCAGCACCTGGAGGGTAAGCAGATGTCAGCTTTCTTTATAGTTAGGCTTCCACTCTAGGAAGGAAGTCCAGCAGCCCTCACGTCTCACTTCTCAGCCTCCTCTGCATTTCCAGGTATTTGCTCTGGTCCCACACAAACACTCTTTGCCAAGCTGTGCATCGCCTCAGGCCTATAATCCTAGCACTTTGCAGCCTGAGGCAGGAGGATTGCTGTAAGTTTGAGCAATCCCGAGTTACATAGTAATTTCCAGGCTAGCTGAGAGCACGAGCGCGCGCGCGCACACACACACACACACACACACACACACACACACACACATGCACACCACACACACATACATGCACATATGCACACACATCTTTGGCTTCACACACCTGGGACCCTTCACTGTTTGCTGCCTCTTCAAACTCTTCAACCTGTCTTTCCTCATATCTGAGTGTTGGGGTTGGCTGTGTGACAGTAAACCTCCCTGTCTCCTGCTGTTGGAACCCTCCTGTAAATGTGCTGCAGGATCTTCCCTCGGTCCACTTAGGAAAGGCTAAGAGCGGGAAATCTTGCCTGCCGCCCACTCTGGCCATGCCTTCTGGCCTACTGGGTATAGCCTCTTCCCAACTTGGCCCCTAGATGGCAGCACTCCCCACCTTTAAAAGGTTAAAAAAAAAAATCATGTGCCTGAGTGTCCTGCCTGCATGTAAGCAAGCGTACCACATGCAGGTAGCACTCCTGGGTGAAAGAAGTGGGCTTTGGATCTCCTGCAACTGGAGACACAGGGGGTGTGAGCCACCTGAATGGTGCTGGGAATTGAACTTAGGTCCTCTGAAAGAACACAAGCACACTTAACAAATTTTAAAATTACATTTTTTTCCTTTCCTTTCCTTTCCTTTCCTTTCCTTTCCTTTCCTTCCCTTCCCTTTCCTTTCCTTTCCTTTCCTTTCTTCCCGGAGCTGAGGACCGAACCCAAAGCCTTGTGCTTGCTAGGCAAGCGCTCTACCACTGAGCTAAATGCCCAACCTCTATTTTATTTCTTTATTTCTTTCTCGTGTGTGCGCACACACCTCTGGAGGACAGAAGACCACATGCTAAAATTGATTCTCTCCTTCTACCGTGCAGGTCCCAGGGAACAAATTAGGTCATCAGACTCAGCACCCACTGAGCCATATCACCAGTTCTTTGAATTTTTTTGACATTTTGTTATCTATTCATTTATTTGTGTGGCTGTACACCTTCCAAGGCCCGTGTGTAGCTGTCAGAGGATAACTTGTGGAAGTAGGTTCCCTTTTTCTTCCATGTAAGTCCCAGGGATCAAACTCAGGTTATCAGGTTTGGTAGCAACTGCCTTTTTGTTGGCCCAGGAATATTACCTTATCCTAATTCTTATGGAGCCCTAAATTAATTTACCTTGGTATCCAGTTCTCCTGGAGAACTGGAAGTTACCAACTCCTCAGGTAAAACCACTTTCCCTACTTTTTCTTTTTCTTTTCTTGAGACAGGGTTTCTCAGTGTAGCCTCGACTGTCCTGGAACTCACTTTGTAGACCAGGTTGGCCCCGAACTCACAGAGATCTTCCTGTCTCTGCCTCCTGAATGCTGGGACTAAAGGTATGCACCATCACATCTGACCCAGTTTCCCCTATTTTTTAACTGTGATTCTCAACAAATTTAACCTTCCAAGACATCAGTGACCTGACCTTGTTGTCCCTGGATACACAATACTCCACTGGCTTTCCACTGCCGATGGAATAAGCTTAATGCCCTCACACCCTATACTCAGCTACACTTATTTCCTGTCCTCCTTACCTCCTCCTACTGAAGCTTGTAAGAGCCATGAGCAGATTCCAGAGCAGCCTCGGGTGTACACTACAAAAGACTCTTTAGGGCTTCAGGCTTCTTTGGTGGCTTCTCCAGCGCTGGGCCTCTAATGCTTAGGCCAAGGTACACAAACCTCTGTTTCCTTGGGTCTGAGCAATGTTTACTCAATGCTTGCCAGTACTGGTGCTGATCGCCAAGTAGTTAGCAAATGTTTGGTCACAAGGGCTGGGGCACTTGGTTAGGTTACCTAGAGCTATCCCATTCTAGAGAAGTAGGTGCCAGGTCTAGGGTTAAGGGCAAAGCTAGCTGAGGCCTATTAGAGGCCTGGCTTCTCCGCCTGTTATGCTACAAGGCTCGCGTTCCTATGCTTGGATGGTGTAACCAGCCCCGGGGCCTCAACCAAATTCCAACTCCGAAGAATTGGAATTGGTCTAAGTCAGGGAAGTGAGGGCTGAGGTGGGCTTTTCTGCCTCCTCACCCCCTGCCCACCCCCTGCCCGCCCCCCACCCGACCCGATTCCTCCCCGCGATGGCGCAATCGCATTCATTTCCACCAGGTGGCGCTAAGCAACTGCTGTTGGCCGTCCACAGCCAAGGAAGGGCGCAAGCCGGGGACCGGGGGCGGGGCGAGGTCTCGGAATCCTTGAAGGTGGCCAGTTTCCTGTCCTTCTTTTCCACTCTTTCTCTTCCTGCCTTGTCTCACTTTCTCTGGATTTCTGTTCTTTCTCCTTTCGTTACGCTGATCTCACCTGCTCCAATTTGGAGTTCCAAAGAGAGGCGCCATGTAGTCTAAGGGAGAAGGCCTTAGCTAGACCTGGTAGATGCGTGCAGGGCCATTACTGCCCATTAGGGTAGGAGCGCTTTGCCAGGACGAATCCAGCCTTTTCCCAGTGTCAGGATAATGCCTCCTCCCCAGGGGCAGCATTTCCCAGGCCCCGCCCACACCCAACTTTGGCTCTTTCAAGAGAGATGCATATACATTTTTCAATGTTTAGTGAAAAACCCTATGTCCCACCAGGGTTGTAGGGCAGCCCAGTCTAGGTTATCTTAGATCATCAAAAAGAGGGGAGGGTTGAGAGGTCGGATATGCCAGCTCTTTGTCACATAGGTGACCCACTTGGATAGTAAGTTGTAGCATAGGGTGTAGCCGAGTGGGTGACATTCCTCAAAGCCTCTGATGACCTTTTTGGAAAGGCTCAGTCTCTCCATCCTTAAGGGATGAAAAATGCCAGGCAGTGGTGGTACATGCCTTTAATCCCAGCACTCTGGAGGCTGGGTGAGTTCGAGGCCGGCCTGGTCTACAGAGGGAGGTCCAGGACAGCCAAGACCACACAGGAAAACCCTGTCTAGAAAAACAAAAAAAAAAAAAAAAAAAAAAACTAGAAAAATAAAGTCTGCTGGACTCTCATGGTTTTATTGGCCACTGTCCTATCCCATTCTCTGAGGCCCTAGCACCATGGCCAGATACACCCTCATGCCTTGTTGGTCTGTTTCTACCTGCCACTCAGGTCTGTGGGGTGTCCTGTCTGCCTCTGGGAGAGAAACAGATGTAGGAGGAGTGATCTTAGAGACTTGGATCATCCCCACCTCCGATGCACCAGGCCTCCACTCTTCCAATATGCCTGATCCTCATTCCTGCTCTCCCTTGAAAAATAGTTCCCCTTGCTCGGATCTGGCTGTTTTCTTTTCATTTTGAGACAGGGTCTCACTATGGAGTCCTGACTGCTCTGAAACTCACAGAGATCCAACTGCCTCTGCTTCCCTAGTGCTGGGTTTAAAGGCGTGTGCCACCACACCTGGTTGGTTCTATTTTGTTGTTTAAATAGGCATTTTCTTGTCCAGTTTGATTTGTGGGGTGTGTGTATTTTAATTATGCAGATGTGTCTGTGTGGGGGGTGCAAAGGCCAGGAGAGGGCAATGAATTCCCCTTGGAACTGGAGTTACAGACATGTAGGTGCTGGGAACCAAATCCATATGTAGGTGCTGGGAACCAAATCCAGGTTGTCTGCACCAACAGTAGTCTTAAACACTGAGCCGTCTCTTCAGCCCCTGTTTTATTTTTTTCCTTGAGTCAGATTCTCTTGTAGCCCAGGCTGTCCTCAAAGTCACTGTGTAGTTAAAGATGATTTTGAACTTCTCATCCTCCTGACTTTACCTCCCAAGTGTTCAGATTATAAGCACACATGGCAGGTTTATGGAGTGGTAGAGATCCAATTTAGGGCTTGCTAAGCAAGCACTCTTCCAACCAAGCTATACTCTCAACCCTGGGTTTGTGGGTTTTTTGTTCTTTGGGTTTTTATTAGGTCTATCTATCTATCTATCTATCTATCTACCTATCTACCTATCTACCTATCTATCTATTATGTATGTATACAGTGTTCTGCCTGTATGTCTGCCTGCAGGCCAGAAGAGGGCACCAGATCTCATTACAGTTGGTTGTGAGCCACCATGTGGTTGCTGGGAATTGAACTCAGGACCTCTGGAAGAGCAGCCGGTACTCAACCCCCTGTGTTTGAGTTTTTTAGACAGAATGTTCCTGTAGCTTAGGCTGACCTCTAACCCATGGCAATCCTACCTCATTAGTCTGATTTTAAAGTCTTTAAGCCTGGTGGTGGTGGTGGCACACATCTTTAATCCCAGCACTTGGGAGGCAGAGCCAGAGCCAGGCGGATCTCTGTGAGTTCGAGGCTAGCCTGGTCTCCAAAGCGAGTTCCAGGACAGGCTCCAAAGCTACACAGAGAAACCCTGTCTCAAAAAAAACAAACAGACAAACAAACAAACAAAAACAAAAAAGAAGAAGAAAAAGAAAGTCTTTAAAATTTTTTAAAGAATTATTTGCTTTCATGTGTGTGAGTGTTTGGCCTGCATACATATATATGCTCCACTTGCATGCCTGGTGCCAGAGGGCGTGGGACCCCTAAAATTGGAATTATGAATGGTTGTGAGTTGACATGTGAGTCCTAAAAATCAAACCCAGGACCCTTGCAAGATCCATAAATGCTCCAAGGGCTCTTTAACTGCTGAGACATCTTTTTAACCCTAAAGCCCCATTTTTCTTAAATGGTGGCTTCCAACACACTTTGTTCATTTTTAAAAAGATTTATTTGTTGCCAGGTGGTGGTGGCACATACCTTTATGGATCTCTGTGAGTTCCAGGTCAGTCTGGTCTATAGAGCTAGTTCCAGACATCTAGGGCTACACAGAGAAACACTGTCTCAAAAAAACAAAATATATATAATTTGTTGCCAGGTGTTGATAGCACACATTTTTTTTCCCCCAAGACAAGGTTTCTCTGTGTAGCCCTAGTTATCCTGGAACTTGCTTTGTAGACCAGGCTGGCCTTGAACTCACAAAGATCTGCCTGCCTCTGTCTCCCAAGTGATGGGATTAAAGGTATGTGTCATCAGGTCCAGCTCCAGCACACACTTTTAATCCCAGCATTTGTGAGGTAGAGGAAGTCTGATCTCTGTGAGTTCAAGACCAGCCTGGTCTACAGAACAAATTCTAGGATAGTCAGGGCTACACAGAGAAACGTGTGTGTGTGTGTGTGTGTGTGTGTGTGTGTGTGTGTGTGTGTGTGATTTATTTGTTTTTGCATTTGATGTATCCAGGTGCTTTGTCTGCATGTAGGTCTGCACACCAGAGGAGGGCACTGGATCCCATTATAGATGGTTGTAAACTGCCATGTGGGCACTGGAATCAAACCCCGGTCCTCTCAAAGACTGAGCCATCTAGCCAGCCACATCCTTTGTTCTTGTTCTTGACACAAGATATCCAAGCTGGCTATAGACTTGTCATCTTCTTGCCTCAGCCTCCTGAGTGGTGGGATTACAGAGGTGCCGCCTCTGGCTGCCTCTTCCTTGTTGCTCCCCACTGCTGGCCCGGGCTTCCTCGGTGGCTCAAGCTCACACTGAAGGAGCTCCCTGGACAATGTCACCTTCCTTGGTACTTTTCAGCCCTTTGCTTTGGGAACGCCTTTGCTACTTCTCTGACTGCAGTGCTGTGGCATCCTGGTTCCTGGCCCCTCTGTGACCACACGCTCCTGGTCTGGTTTTATTCTCATCCCATTTTCATTCATGGGCTGAGTCCTTGGTGGCAGAAAGCCAGAGAGGGCCCAAGGTTAAGGTGAGAAGTCCTCCACCTTCCTCAACTCCTGGACTGGAGAGCTCCCACCTTGCCAACCTCTTCAGTGTGACCACAAAGCTGCAGTTAGTGAGTCTGGGTGTTCCTGGTTGTTGGGAGATCTCCATGGGTAACAGCATTAGGCTGGGCCCAGAGAGACCAATCCTAAAACAGACAGGCAAACTCTGGATAGACAGGCAGACAGATGGAGATAGCCAGCCGGGCCAGAGCCTATGGCAACATCAGCTGGAATCTGTAGAAAGGCTTGGGGGCAGGGAGCAACAGAGCATCCTCAGCCTAAGTGCCTTTCAGGGGCAGCCACTAGGGTGTGGGTACCCAAGGGGCTGATGCCTAGGATGCTGCTCAGAGGCGGGTCCTGGTGCTTGGGTGGAGAGCCCCAGCTAAGGAAGGGCTCTGGAGAGAGGAGAGGACAGAAGACTGAGCTAGGGCTGCATCTCCTATCCACATGGGGAATTGTCTGAACTGGCTATTTCTGACCCACGGAGACCAGGTAAGTGAGGAGCAGTGGGTGGGGAGTCACAGACTGGATCTCAGCTGCGTAGGTAAGGGAGAAGATACTTCAATGTCAAAGTGCAGTCTCACAATACTGGGCCCCAGCAGAGGTACAGAACCTCCCTTCTCCAGGCCTCAGTTTCCCGGTCTGTAAATTGGCCTGTTTCCTCTAGGGTTGTTCTGGGGAAACTATACAGGAATGCGTAAGTGATTCTCTGAGGGACTATTGTCCTGCAGGGGTAGGTGAGAACTTATGCAATTGTGTGGGGACAGGGCATGGGGGGATCTACAGGGGCTTAATATGGGACAGCTGATCACCACCTAGAGCTCAGGGGCCGAAGTCCGTCCCCAACACAGTTTATACCAGGTCAAGAGGAAGGCAGCAAATACCCTCCCATCTCTGCCAGATAAACTCATGTCCCTGAAAAGCAGGGACTATGGGGACAGGATGTTTAGTGGACAAACACTTCCTGAGAAGGGGAAGGGGTCACCTAGTCCTGGCTCTAAGGACCTAGGTTACTGTCATGTCCCTTTAAATTAGTATTTTTGCCTGTTGCACTCTGGGTTGGACCATGACAGCTTCGGAGATCTGGATTCGGAGGACAAAGTAGGAGCAGGCAGAGCAGGTCCAGTGGGTAGAGGGTGCATTCTGAGGAAGGAGCGCAGCGGCCCCTGCTCTTCCTCTCTGCTTTCTGTGCAGGGTGTCTCACGCTGGATCCTTTCTCTAAGTTCCCATTTCAGGAACCTCTGGAGTGTAGGGTATGCAGGTGTCTAAAAGAGTGGTTCCTGGAACAGAAGGCGAAGGTACTGGTGCTACGGAGGGTGGTCAAAATGGGATGAGATAGGAGTTCCAGGGACTCGGGAGTTGCCTGACCATGCAATCCTCACTCCATGGTCCTCCAGGGTTTCTGGGCGCCGAGGCAGGGGCCTAGCTAGCGGGGTTTGGGCTAGGGCGGGGGCAGCCAGGAGGGCGGGGAAGGGGCGGGCGCGGGGGCGGCGCTGCAGCAGGAGCAGGGGCCAGGGCCAGAGCCGAAGCCGGAGCCCGAGGCGACGCGAGCTGAGCCGGAGCCACCGAGGCCGCTGCCTGCTCTCCCGCCCGCGCCTCCGCCACCTCGGCGCTCCAGCCTGCGGGTGGTGTGAGCCGTGGCCAGTCGCGGCCGGCCAGGGGGCAGCGGGTGCCATGGCCGCGCCGGAGTCGCTGCGGCCCCGCCTGTGTCGCCTGGTGCGCGGCGAGCAAGGCTACGGCTTCCACCTGCATGGCGAGAAGGGCCGCCGTGGCCAGTTCATCCGGCGCGTGGAGCCAGGCTCCCCAGCCGAGGCGGCCGCTCTGCGCGCCGGGGACCGCCTGGTTGAGGTCAACGGCGTCAACGTAGAGGGTGAGACGCATCACCAGGTGGGTCCCCTGCGCTGCGCCCCGCCCCCGGCTCCCTCCTGGGGGCGCGTCCCTACAGCGCTGGCCAAGATGCCAACGACCCCCCGCTTCTGCGTGCGGTATGGTGGGACCCGGCAAGGGTCGCGCAGGGGCCTGCTTGGGCTCGGTGTGGAGGTGTGGGACGTGGCCGGCCAGCTGGCCTCCTGGTGAGGAAGCTCAGTCCTGCACTAGCGGGGGAGGGAGGACATCCTGGTAGGGAGGGGCCGCACTGCGGCTACTCTGGCCAGGGCCCTGGCTGCTTCTGCTAGTTTTGGCCTCTGTGTGCCATGGAGGGGGAGGAGGTGGCTAAGGCACCTTGTGGCCTTGTGGTACAGATGCTTTTCTGTCAGTGGTGTGTGTGTGTGTGTGTGTGTGTGTGTACACGCGCTCGCACGCGCTTGCAGGTCTCTCTGGGGTCATCCATATGAACACAACTGTTTCAGGAGAGGGTGAAAGCATGCTTGTGTCAGTGCTGGAACGTGGATCTAGGGTTGTGGACACCTCAAGCATATGTGCCAGCTGTCTGTGTGTGTGTGTGTGTGTGTGTGTGTGTGTGTGTGTGTCCCCGCATGCCTGGTTATACTAGTGTACTTCTCGTGGGCCGGTATGTCTGGGTCTGGAGGAGCAGTATATTCTTTGGTTTCAGAAACAGCCTCCTCCTGAGAGGCTGCATGGCCCTGTAGAGGTCACTGTCCAGCTCTGCCCTCCTGCAGCTAGAGGAAGGCTGTTCTCTAGGTAGGTTCTACCCCTGGGTGTCTGTATCCCACCGAGGGGTAGACACGCCTCAGACCTTGACTTGAGTCCATCCTTCCTGTTTCTGTTCTGGATCTCCAGTAGCAAGCATGTCCATGACCTACCCATGGGGTCAGTCCTGGACCCTGGAGAAAGCAGGGTGGTTCTTGGCTGGGCCACAAGTTGAATTCCTGTCTCCTCCAGGGGCCTGCTTTCTACCTACAGTGACCACTGGATTTGGTTGTGCACTGAAGAGGTTGGGAGTGGAGCCCAAAGGTTGGCCCACAGGCAAGGGAGAGACCAGCAGAGTTGGTGTCATCTGCCTTGAGCAGATGCTGGAATCCACCTGTTTATCCCAGGTTTCTAGGGTGCTAGTCTCTAAAGAGTTTCAGAGAGAGCCACATTAGACCCCTTCTACTGCTCAGGAAGATAGGAAGTAAAACCATGACTCCCATTTTACTGAGAGATAGTGGGTAACTGGCTTGGTTCCCATGCCAGAAAGCTTTGGGTGCTGGGATCTTTCTGTTCTGTTGGTCATGGAGAGAGAGGATGATCACTGAGGGGCCAGGTGAAGATCGCCTTGGGTCGGACCTTCCTGTCTGTGATAGCATGTACTAAGTGAAGTAATGATGGGGATCCTGTCTCTTCACTCCCAGGCCATGGGGGTGCACTTGTTAACGCTTCCTGCCTTTCAGATGTCTGGTGGGCATGTCTCCCTTTGAACTCATACTAACATCCTGCATGATCCATGGTGGCCCACATGCTCTCCACACTTCGCAGGCACCCATCCAGATACACAGATGGCTGTAAAGCCACACCTGTTCACTGCTGTACCTGCTACTGTTCGCCTTACCCACTGGAGTGGAATCCTGCTTACCTGATATATCTGAGCACCTTAGGTAGAATCCCTAGGTCTTCACCTATTTGCAGGTCCAACAGGAATGGGTTTCTGGGCCTGGTCTGGAGGCAAATTGGAGTTCTGAGCTTGCTGGGTATTAGATTCACATTGCATCTCAGAGAAGGAAATTACCCAAATACTCACATTGGGGCCAACTAAGTTGCTCTCTCCTACATCTATACCAAAAGACAGACTTTAAAATAGACAGACAGACAGACTTTAAAATAGACAGACAGACAGACTTTAAAATAGACAGACAGACAGACTTTAAAATAGACAGACAGACAGACAGACACACACACACACACACACACACACACACACACACACACACACATGTGCACATAGACTAGACTGAAATCCTGAAGCTCAACTGAACAGTTTCTGACTCTCCCATCTGGCTGCTCCTGGCAGCTCCTTCCTGTCCTCACCTGAGCTGAGTGAAAGGCCACAAGAGGATCCTGAAGTACTAGCAGCCTGGGCTCTAGCTCCAGGGAGAAGAGGGAGGGAGCTACTGGAAACTGGGGGTGGAGGGTGGAGCCCGCAGGCCTCTTAGTTCAGCTGCCCACCCCCGGGCAGGCCAACCCCTGACTGCTGTCTGTGAGCCGTGCCTAGCCGGGAGTGGTGCCCTTTCCAAGTGGTGCCTATCCATGTGCTGCCCAGGGTGTTGGCTGCTGACCCGGTCCTGCTACCCACCCATTCCAGGTGGTACAGAGGATCAAGGCTGTGGAAGGGCGGACTCAGCTGCTTGTGGTGGACAAGGAGACAGATGAGGAGCTCTGCAGGCGACAACTGACCTGCACTGAGGAGATGGCCCATCGAGGGCTTCCACCAGCCCATCACCCCTGGGAGCCAAAGCACGACTGGGCATGCTCGGGCAGCCTTGGCTCGGACACTGGCCAGAAGGTATGGTGGGCTATGTCTGTGGGGACAATGAGCCTTTTCCAGAACTCCCATCACGGCCTCTAAGAATCTTCACTTTGATCGAGTCTATAGTCTCCATTTCTTCTCGGGGCTCTTTCCTCACTGCAGCACCACACTCCATGCCCGCGGTGGCCACTCTTCTGTCTCTGTTCCCTGTACTTCAGGTTCCAGTGGCTGAGGAGCCTTGGGAGGAGCTGCTGGCACACTGAAGGACTGAGTGTCTGTTAGATATCTGCCATCCTGGGCTCTGTCCATGTCTCTGTCTAAGCCATCATGTGCTCTGAAGGCCTGGGCTGGATTAGATCCTGCTGTAGTGGGGTGGCGGGTTCCAGGGAACAGGGACAGGGACTGGCATACAGGTGAGCTGCATGTGGCTCCTCCTCAGCAGCTTCTGGGACAAGTCCTTCCCTTGACTCCCCAAGGAGTCCTTGTGTGCTGTTGTCTTGTGGCCTCTGCTAGGTAGCACCTCCCCCTTGTCCCCTTCCAGGGTAGGAGACCTAGAAGAAACAAGAGAAGGTCTGTTCCCCCTCAGGGGCTGCCTAGGCAGAACCTGGGGCAGGAGGAAGGGCCTGAGGCCATTTGTCTGTTTCCTGGAGACCCTGGTGTTATTGTCTCTTTGTCATCTAATTATTATTTGAGCCAAGGGGTTCCCCACATCCAACTCTGAGAACCATTGGCTGAGGGTTGCTGGAGGGTCAGGTGAAATTTGCCTTTGACCTCACCCAAATGTCTCCTCCTTGAGCTGGTTGGGCCTGTGCTGATCCTTGTAGGACCTGTCTGGAGGTTGGGAGATGACATTCCCAATGGTAAGGCCAACCTGGGCAAAGGTGTCTGCTTTGAACCTGTGGGATTCTTTTCTTTCTTAGAGATCTGAGGGCAGGTGCCAAGCCCTGGGATCTAGATTCTGCCATCTGGCTGTTTAAGATCAGGAGTCTTTAGAAGGAATCTTGAGGGAACAAGAGGGGGCCAGGCCCATCTTCCTCTGGCTGAGGACTAAGAGCCTCCCTTTTTCCCAAGCACACCTTCCCCTCCTTAGGAAGAAGTCCTGTTGTCCCCGCCTGTCCATTCATTTAGATGCAAACAGCCCTATTCACCTTCCTGTGGAAAAATCCACCCTGGGGCCTTATCTGCAGATGGGGTGGCCCAGGCCCCTTGGCTGTGGGTGGGTCCTTCCCCGTCCTTGCTATTTCAGGCTTGGAGGGGCTGCAGGAAGCCCTAGGAGGGGGCTTCCTCTGGGCGTATTTTTAGAGGAACAAAGAAAGGGGTACAATGGGTTGTCCCATTGTAGATGAGTTAGATTTAGGGACAAGGACTCGAGGAGGTATAGGAGCCCAAAGGGACAGTGTTCCCCTGGAAGAGAAAGGGGAGCCTTGCATGACCTCTTCAAACCAGGCTTAAGACAGCCCGCCTCAGGCTGGGTGTGGAAGCCTCAGAGGGTTGGGGGCTGCACAGGCTGGGGAGGCAGGTATACCTCTGCTCTGCAGGGTCGGAGTGTCCACTAGGTGACCCCATGGGAGGTTAGGGCTTTCTTGATCTCCCTGAACGTGTGTCCTCTGTCCCAGCCTGCAGGCTAGGGGAGGTGGGACAGGGGAGAATACCGATAAGCTCTGCCCCTCCCTTTGGAGGCGGGAAAGCCTAGTCAGTGGTGACTCAGCCCCGGGCCATTCAGGGCTGGGGGTGGCTGCAGCTGCAGTGAACTGATTCTAGTGATGACAGGGACTGCCCCCAAACAGAGACCCAGCAGCCAGCAGTGCCAGGGACGGGAAGGCAGTGATAGACCAGGCCTTTCTGCCCCCTTTGGCCCTACCCTGTCTCTTCCTCCTGGAGGACTGGGCAACTGAGTTAGGGTGCTGTAACTCTGCTGGTGGTGGCTTCCCAGTCCAGGACGGTGTGGAACAAAGTGATAGCAGCAACGCTTTGGGGACTCCCCTGCTTCTTTCTGCCCTCTTTTCCCTCCCCCCATCCAGTGTCTTCTGTTCTCCAGCCAAGGTCCCCTCCCTTGACTCCCTGTCTCCGCTGCCCTGGGTCCTGGCGCAGGGCAGGGCCTCCTAGCAGCTTCCTTCCTTTCTTGGGACGGAAACCCAGCAGGGTGTGGGGGGCGCCGGACAGGGGAGGGGGTTCAGTAACTACCCTGCGACCCAAAGTGAGTCAGCCCCTACGTCCCCACCCATCCCCAGGGAACCTGGGCCACAGTGGGAGGTAGATAAGTAGGGTGGCAGTCTCGGCTGGCCCAAGAGCTCAGGCCACTCTGGGCTGGTCACCTCCTGTTTGCCATTCCTAGCCACCTCTCATGGCTCGCTCCAGGAATACCGTGCTGCCTGCCTCAGCCCCAGGAGCTCCTCCACAGAACTTTCATCGAGGGCTTGTTCAGGTCAGGTGGAGTTGGGGCAGAGATGGGCTGTCAGGACCCCAGCCTTAGCTCAATCTCTGGGAAGGGACAGAGAACTTGGGGATGTTTGTGCCTGCAAGACGGACCCCAAGCAACAATGGGGGCCTTTCTCTGCTGGGGCTGGTGAGTCATTATCTGGTGGGGGGGCAGAGCCTGGTTCCTAGGGCACCCCCATATCAGCCTTTGTTTGGCTATAGGCTCAGCAGGAGTACTGGGGCTCGCCCAGCTCTATGGCTCTGTGTCTCAGAGCCCGTGGGAGCCAGAGGGCCTGTCTGAAGAAGGCAGGAAGTGTGCTCACAGCTAGGGCTGGGAGGAAGAATTCCAGCAATGCACCCCTCCCACTGCTCATGGGGGCACCCTACCCCCACTTGCTTGCTCTAGCTGGCCCCCTCTACCCCACAGGCTTGATGGTGCGCTGCAGTCCTTATACTTGAGGGTCCTATGCCAGGCCTGGCACCACCTGGACTCTGCTTGTAGCCAGAGATGGTTTAGGTTAGTTGGCAAAAGGGATCTTTCAGCCTATGCCGAGAGGTGGCTGGTCTGGCTTGAGGCTAGGGGTTGGCCAGAACAGCCCCTCAGGAATGGCCCCTAGTTTCATGGCCACCATAGCTTGCCAAGTCCTGCTTTCGGTTTCGGAGCCCCCAGAAACCGTGCCCTGGAGGTCACCACAGAGGCCGTGGGAAGAGGCCACCGGGGCGAGTGCCGTGGACATAAGCTTGCGTGTGTGGGTGGCTGTGTGTGTCCTTGCTGCTTGTTTATGAGTGTAAGCTTGGATGTCTTGTCTCTATGGCCACATGATGTGGCCCTGCCTCCTAGGACATGACTTAGTGCCAGGAGTGGTCACACATTTCCTCGCACTGTTTTGGCACTGACTCTGCTCCAGTTCTCTCCCTTGTGAACTAGTCTCTGGCTGTCCCAGGCTGTGTTTTGATGAGTATCTCTGTTAGGGGTTATCAGGGCATCGCCCCAAAGCCCTATACCTGTACTTTCAGCTATGTCCTTTCGTGCTGACAAATCAGTGCAGTGGGGCTCTGAAGATCTCTGAGGCCTTACAACTCTGAATTCAGACAACATTGTCTAGCTGAGCCCCGGGGGCACTAGGGAACAGTTTAACTTCTGTAATCCTTGCTGTAATGGGGCAGATGGTGGCTGTGCACCAAGGGTCAACAGGAGAATCCAGCAGGGCTTTGGGGTCAAGGAAGGGGTCCTGAGTGCAGGCTAGACCAAAAGAAAGTATCTGTGTTGAAGGGACATCCCAGAACCCTGCATGGAAGGATGTACTTACTCCTGCATCTGGCTGCTACCTATGGACATGGATAATACCACATTTAGGGTTTGGAGCTAGGCATGGGGACATATGCCTATAATTCCATCACTCAAAACAAAAGATCACTTTTGTGTTTGAGGATAGCCTGGGTTACAGCGTGCGGCCTTCTCACCAAAACACCAACAAGGGAGGTATAGTGGGCAGCTAGAATAGTCGGAGGTATTCTGGGTTGGGGGAAGACAGAGGTGCCTGAGATTTAGAGATCTGCCTGAGACCTGAAGGACCCTCCCTGCTCTCTGGTCTCCCAGCCATCAGACATGGGGGGCAGTAGTGGAAGGTGAGGGAAATGCCCCTGCATTGTCACCTGCACACACCCAGAAACCTGAGCTGTCACCTGCCTGACCACCCCAGCCACTGGCCCTTTGTAATTGGGCACCGGCAGCCGCTGGCCATTCAGCAGCAGTCTCTGGCTTGGCGCTTGGCTGGGGTGGGGGGTCAAAAGGCTGGCCCCTGGCTGCATAGCTTCCTGGCCCAGAGATCTTCTGCAGGATGCCAGAGGTAAAGCAAGGCAGCCTGGGGCAGCGGTGGGGTTCCCTGTGGGTACCATGAGCCCTTCCATGTTGTAGGCTAGGAGTGGCCGTCACTGGATCTTGCCTACTTGAAGCTTTTTCTTTCTGGGCCCATGGGGTGGGGGCAGTGGTTCCAGGTAGTGTTGGAATTCAAAAGCAAACAACTGCCACACAGCCCAGGGAGCCTCTTGGAGGCCTTGAAGAGAAAACAAAGCTGCTCAGGCCTCCAAGGCACCAGCCCTACAAAAGGGAGGTGAAGGAGGAGGAGGAGGCAAGACCTAAAGGCACAGTCTTGCCAGGTCCTGTGATGGGGGCGTTATCCCATCTGGTCTCCCAAGCTGTACACTGACCCCTATGAATTCTTCCATGGCTGCTGCCAGCAGCTATCTCCTTAGATGCTTACGAGTTTGAGAACAGGCTTTGTCACTAACCCCACAGCTAAGCTGTGTTACAGGCAGCTTTACTAAGCCCCTCAGTCATGGGGCACATAGAATGTTTGTCAATGAAACCTAGGATTGGTTCCTGAGAGCGTAGGGCTGGGAGGCTGCGGGGTAGAGCCTGATCTCACCTCCTATGTGCCTACAGGATGTCAATGGGCCCCCAAGAGAGCTGCGTCCCCGGCTCTGCCACTTACGAAGGGGACCCCAGGGCTATGGGTTCAACCTGCATAGTGACAAATCCAGGCCTGGTC
This sequence comes from Onychomys torridus, assembly GCF_903995425.1. NCBI lineage: Eukaryota > Metazoa > Chordata > Mammalia > Rodentia > Cricetidae > Onychomys > Onychomys torridus. The sequence continues at coordinate 17,902,344 of NC_050450.1, read as the reverse complement.
AATACATCCGCTCTGTGGACCCGGGTTCGCCTGCTTCCCACTCTGGCCTCCGTGCCCAGGACCGGCTCATTGAGGTACCCTGGGTCCCTGTCTTTGTGTGTCCCCGAGTGTCCATGTCTGGGCGCTGGGTCCCTGCAGGAGGAGGGGAGACAGAGGGAACTTGAGCTGGTATCCCTCTTGCTGCCTCGGCTGGTGGTGGCTTTGATGAATATTTGATGGCACACCTGGCTGGGTGGCATTGGGCCGACTGGGCCCCTCAGGCCTTTCTGACCCTGTGTGGGTGGTGGCAGGTGAATGGGCAGAATGTGGAGGGGCTGCGCCATGCTGAAGTTGTTGCCAGAATCAAGGCACGGGAGGATGAGGCCCGGTTGCTGGTGGTAGATCCTGAGACTGATGAACACTTCAAGAGGTTGCGGGTCACACCCACTGAGGAACATGTAGAAGGTAGGCTACTACCTCAGGGGCACAGGGTAGGGTCAGTGCAGTCACTAACGTGCTGTCCCCACAGGTCCACTGCCATCACCAGTCACAAACGGAACCAGTTCTGCTCAGGTGAGAGGGTGAGCCCCAGTGACCACAGTGTACCTCTACCTGTGTCCCCAGACGGGAGATCTCTGCCCTTGAGGATGTACAGTTGTGAAACCTATTTGGCCTGGTCATCTCAAAAATACCCACCATGTTAGCCGGGCATGATGGTATACACCATTAATCCTAGCACTTGGGAGGCAGAAGCAAGTAGGTCTCTAAGTTTGAGGCCAGCCTGGTCTACAGAGCAAGTTCCAGGACAGCCAGGACTACATAGAAAGACCTTGTCTCAAAACAAAACGAATACCACTGTGGCTCCTGTATGGGGTCAGCACTGAGGCTCACACGGTGGGAGGGTACCTGGGGTCCTGGACTGCTCCTCCATGCTTTGTTCCTACATGACCTCTGAGCAGTCTTCAGTCCTTGGGACACTGGCCCTGGCTCGGCATTAGGTGACATTCACCTAGCTGACTCCCACTGCCACAGCTGCTTTCCCCTATCATGACCAGCCAGGTCGGGCTCACCTGTTCACTGCTGGGTGCCCGTTATGCCCTGGCCTAGACAGTGACAGAAGTGTGATGCTCACTGCTGAACAAGGAATAGACGAAACTGTGCTGTGTGTATGCTCAAAAGTGAGCCTGTGCGTGTGCGCGCATGCATGTGAAGATCTAGGTGCACCAGGATGGGGACGCTGAAACCACAACCTTCCCTTGGTTTCCTAGCTCAACGGTGGCTCAGTGTGCTCATCCCGAAGTGACCTGCCAGGCTCAGAGAAGGACAATGAGGTAATTCTGCTGTGGTGCTCACACATGGGGGTTCATAGGGCTTAGGAGTTAATCTCTATGAAATACCTACCAGGAGAGTGGAGCTACCATTTCCAAGAAGCCTCTTGGGCTAGCTAGTTGTCCTAGGCCCTGAGGTGGCCTCTGGTGTAAGTTCCTTGGGAAGGTAGCTGCCAGGGATATGACTCACTGTTTGCACCTTCCTTGTACCCAGGATGGCAGTGCCTGGAAGCGAGACCCCTTCCAGGAGAGTGGTCTCCACCTGAGTCCCACAGCGGCTGAAGCCAAGGAGAAGGCTCGAGCTACCCGGGTCAACAAGCGGGCACCACAGATGGACTGGAACCGGAAGCGAGAGATCTTTAGTAACTTCTGAGCCCCTCTCTGCCTGTCCAGGGCCCCAGGGTCTCTTCCTGCACGGACCTTGGGCCTTTCCAGAGCTCCCCAAGCCTCAGCAGACTGGAGGGTGGTATCATGTCATCCAGAAAACAACCCATGACCCCATGACCCCATGAACCCTTGTCTTGTCCACTGGGTGCTGCGGCTGTCATAGCAAGATGAGGGAAGAGAGAAACCCAGAGATGAGAGAGAGAGAGAGACAGACAGACAGAGAGAGACAGACAGAGAGAGACAGACAGAGACAGAGACAGACAGAGAAACAGAGAGGGAGGAGCTGGGAATGGTGGTCTGCCAAGGGCCTTTGCTGTTCTGCCTTGGGCCTGCTGACTGAAAGGAATTCATGTTTTTGCTTTTTTTCCTAAAAGGTCTCCAGCTCCACATATGTTTCTAGTTAATAGTGGAGCCCCCTCCCCCAACCCCTTGAGACTCACTCTCTAAATAATTGCAATAAAACAAACCTTTCTCTGCAAACCCTTTCTTACCCACCCTGTCAGCAGCGCCATCCTGAGCAGAGACCAGGGACTCTAGGGAACAGCCAGCCAGGGGCCCTCAGGGCCAGCTGTGTGTGTAGGAGCTTACACTCTGTCCCACCCCCAGCGAGGCATGGTCCCTAGGCCAGGCCTCTCTCCTCTGCCTGGCTACCCTGTGCTGCCTCCCACATGCTGGGTTCTGGAATGCAAAGCCTAGGCTCTCTGAGGGGCCAGAGGATGGCGGGTCCATGACTCCAAGAGGGAAGGCTCTGGACCTGCTCCTTACCCTGCTCTGCAGCTCCCAAACCTGGAGATGGTGGGTCTCTGTGAGCCATTCCCAGATGATCCTGGGCTCCTGGGCCCGGCCCCTGCCTTATGCTTACCTGGCACCCACCCTCTGCCCTTTTCCTCAACGCCCAAACTCACTTATTGGCACTGCAGTCTGCCTCATAAGCCATAGCGCATGCGCGCACCCTCAAATTAAACAGGCCTTGCCTTGGACTCTGGCGCCTGGTCTTTTCTGAGTCTTCAGTTGAGGGGCAAGGGTGAGAACTGACCACATCATCTCCTCCTCTAAGACCCGTCCTGTTAAGCCTTGTGTCCAGCAGCCCAGAGTCTAGGTCTCCAGAGTTCTCCTGTTAACATGGGGTGGGGTCCTGGCATAGGCTGAGCACGAGTTCAGAAGCTAGACGGTTCAGGGAAGTGCTGGGGCTGCAGAGTGTGAGAGTTCACAAGGACATCCCCCCCCCCCCCCCCCCCGCCCGCCCCGCCCCATGCTGCAGGCTTCCCAGCAGCTGGCTGCAGCTGGCTCTATTTCCTCCCTCCTGGATTTATACTGCCCTCTCTTCCCTCCCTCCCGCACTCCCCAGGATACAGTATGTCCCCACACAGCCTCCCAGGCAGTCCTGCCCCTGACATGTGAACACGCTGCACAGACTGCATTCACATACATGCTTCCTGGCCTAATCCTAAATCAACTGGGCCAGAAGTCAAGTGTAAATAACTCCCCAGCTTTATTACACACCCTGCAAACAACCCCCCAGCTTTATTACCCCTCCCCACAAAGGCACTTCACAGACACTGGCCAGTGGAAGCTCTATGACCCTTAGAGGTCCTGGGCAGCAGGACACAGGGCCTGGTTGAGACAGGCCTGGCATTGAGGATGGACTGGAAGGCAGATCTGTTGGCCGAAGCCCACCAGCAGTCCATTGATCTCAGTCCACAGCTCCCTGTGAGGGAAAGGGACAGGTCAGTGTTTAAGAGAGCAGGACTGCTCCCTCCCCAGACTCGGCCAGCTACACTCACCTGGGCAGCCACTCCTCCAAGGCTGTGCGTGTCTCCTCTGGGGACTTGGTCCCCTTCCTGGTCCACCTCAGCCGGTTGGTGATTCTGTGCACATGGGTGTCCACCGCTGCTTGGAGACAGGGTAGGGTGAATGAGGGCACTCTGCCAGCTGGACTGTGCCCCACCCTATCTCTAGTCCTAGGCAAGTGTGGCTAGGAGACTGAGCCCAGGGCCTTTCCTACCTGGACTTCTAAACAAGATGGGAGCCATGGAGCGGGAGAAAAGGTGCTGCATCCTCATGGCCGGCTGCGTCTGAGCCCTCAATCTCGGGGGCAGGCAGCCTGTTCTTTGTTTTGTTTTTGAGACAGAGTCTCTCTTCCATGATCCTGACTATCCTGGAACTAACTCTGTAGACCAGGCTGGCCTCACACTCAAAGAGATACACCTGCCTCTGCCTTCCAAGGGCTGGGATTAAAGGCTTACAGGTGGATCTCTGAGTTCGAGGCCAGCCTGTTCTACAGAGTGAGTTCCAGGACAGCCAGGATTACACAGAGAAACTGTTTTAAAACAAAACAGCACATGAGGCAGGCATGGTGGTTCCCATTCATAACCGCAGCACTTGAAAGGTTGAGTTCAAGGGTAGCTTGGGCTACAGAATAAGACTCTCAAAAAAAAAAAAAAAAAAAAAAATCCAACACCCTATCCTGAGGAAAAAAAAACTAAAACAAAAACAAAACCCAAACCCTAAAGTGTGTACTCTTGATCCAAAGCCTCCTCAAGAATTGGGGCCCGATCAGGGAGGGTCTACTCTGCTTCCTCTGCCATCTTCTGGGGTTCTAAGCCCCCCAAGCAGCTTATCCACCGGCTGAGAGCACTGGGCTGGGTGGTAGCAGCTTGGTCCAGTGGGCTGGCCTGAGGTCACTGTTACAGAGCTGGCTGGCACCTGCTGCTACAGCTACTGGGGACAGAGTGGAGAGCAGGGTCAGGCTGGTGACAACCATGCTCCCATCAGCTGGCCACTGCAGGGCTGCAGCCTCATGCCTCCACTGCGGCCAGCTGCCAAGCCACCCAGTCAACGGCAGTGCCTTCCCTGCCTTTCCCTAAGGTTTGTCAAAAAATTAGCCACTCCCCACACCAGCTCCCTGACTTGCTAACTGCCTGGAAAAAAGGGGTGCAGGCTGAGGGGGTCACATCATGGATGCCTTAAGCCTCAGTTTCCTTCTCTGTAACACAGGGGTGATCATATTACTTAGAACCCCAGAGGCCCAATCCAGGACCACATCATGTATGAACCGTCTATGCTGGCCAGAGGGGCTTCCTATACATGTGTGTTGTTACGGAGGGTGAGATTACTTCTTCACTGGCTCTGAACTCAAGTTCAGAAAGGCCAAGTGTGTGACCTAAGGTCACCCAGGTGCAAGGGTCAGATCTCCACAGTCCTAGCTTTTTAGTTGAGAGGACATCTTTTCTCCTTAAGAGGCAGCCCTGGGGGGTCTCACTGAAGGTAGCCAGGCCCTCAGACAATAGAGAAGTGGGTGGCATTCAGATACTGCCCTGTGACTGGAAGCACATTTCCCTGGAGAGGCCCTTCCCCCACAGAGCTACCCAAGCACAGCACTCCCAGGACACAGGCAGCTGAGGACAGTGTCTAGATAAGCTCAAGTGTCGAGTGGGAGACTGCTGCCCAGGAGACTGAGGTGGGGAGGCCTCACCTACTTCCTACCTGTCAGGCCCTTCTAAGGCTTGCTCTTCTCCAGTCTCAACAGGTGGTCGGTCACCTGCTTCCCGTCAAAGCCCTGGACCCCTAGCTGCCCTCTACCCACTGGGCAGTACTACCACGCTACAGGCTTAGAGACTGGCTGAAGGAACCCTTCCACCAGGCACATGCAGGAGTCAGCGGTTGGGGGCCCAAAGAGAGGTCACGGCTAAAGATTTTGGTTCCTATGTGACCACAGGAGCCCCAACTACTCTGGGCAAAGTTCTGAGAAGGCAGTACTTCTGTCCCTGCCCCAGGGAGTATGTCTTCAACCTAGTTACACAGAGGTGCTCCAAATGCTAAGGGACGATACTCAGAAAAGGGATTCCAGAAATGACCCTCCTTCCCCATCCCAGGAGACCCACCCTCCTCCTCCACCATACCTCAGTCTTCCTCGATGACGTACCCCACCCATTCTAGAGCTTCCTGCTTTGTTATTTAGCCTTACAGCTGCTATTCCTTCTGCCTGGGACATACTTGTACCTTGTACCTCTTGGTCTGGCTAACTCACCAGAAACTGAAACATGACCTCAGAAAGATTTCCTGGAGCTAGGCACAGCAGTGCATGACTATACTTCCAGGACTTAAGAAGCTGAGGCAGGAGCCGGGCAGTGGTGGCACACGCCTTTAATCCCAAGGTCCCTCACAGAGATGGGCATGCCAGAGGAACAGCAAAAGTGAGTTCTTGTCATCAGTGCCTAGCTGTGAGCAGGATGGCTTGCTCAGCTCTGAGAATACCCTTTGGATACTCTGGTTTGAGTCATAAAAAATTTTGTGGAACTCCAACAGAAGCAAGCAAGCTCAGAGTTAACTTCTCTGTCCTTGTGACACAAACCACTCACCTATGCCTGATGTGGTCCCCCAGGCCACAGCCATAGCCAAGTGAGCCATCTTGGGCCCAACACCTGGCAGGGCTACCAGCTCGGCCACGGTGGCAGGGATGTCCCCTTCATAGTGCCGCTGCAGGATGGCAGTGGTCTGTTTGATGAACTTGACCTTGTTCTGAAAGAAGATGGTGTGGGTCAGCCTTGGGGGCAGGCGTAGTTTACCAGGGAGGACCCACAGGTACCCAGAGTGGTCCACCTGCCCATGCCTCATGTAGGCATCTGCCCACTTCTCCAGGAGGTGAGAAGCCAAGGCAGCAAAGAGGCTTGAAGGAGTCCTAGCAGGACTCCAGGACATGCCTAGAACTTGTGCCCACTGAAGTGGGCCAGTGACGTGTGTGGGATCCAGCGTGGGTCCCCTGCCTCAGCTTTCCCTCCCTAAGACCTAGACTCAGTAGCACCTGGACCTTCAGGAAGGAAGGCTGGAGCCTGGGGCTCCCCAAGCAACTGGCAGACCAGCTGGGTGGTTCCCATCCTGTGCCTGAGTGGAGAGGGCTATTTAAAACCAATCTGATGGACGTGGCCCACGCAGTGCCAAGGGGAAGCAGCCCCACCCACAGAGCCGCTTTCAACATATCCACCCACCACCCAGGGTTCTGTGGAGTAGGGGAGCAGCCTCTTTGGAGTGGTGCACTCCAGAGAGCCTCAGAGGGGAAGGGGAGGAGGGGAAGGGCAGGCAGCTAGGTGGGAGGGTAGAGGAATGAAGGGATGTAAACAGGCAAGTCCCAGGAGCTTCAGGGACAGGGAACTAGTCCCATGGTTTAGACTGCTTGCAGGTCAGAAGCACGAAAGGCCTCTGTAGTCAGAAATGCCTGCCCACCATCTCTGGACCAGTGTCCCCTCTTGGCTTTGTTGCCAAGGGTAAGGCTTACCCTCCAGAAGCCCACAGGGTAGATAAGCCTGCCCAGCATGTCATCATCTGTCTGCAGGATACTTTCCACAGTCAAGCCCCGGGCCCGTAGGCGCTGCATGGCACCCGCCGTCACCTGGTCTTTGGTCTGGCTGGAGAGCATCAGCGACAGGAGTACCTGGTACCTCTGCACCTGCTTGTGCAATGACAGGGGTCAGGATGGTGACTGACCCATCTTTACTTGTTATCCTGGACCTCTTACCCATTGGGGATGGGGTGGGGGTCTGTCTTGTCACACCTAACATGGACTAATTATCTGCCTTTATAGAGTAGTGTGAGGCTCCAATGGGTGACTTGGAATCATACCTAGTACGGAGTCGGTATTAGACAACCATTGGTTACTATGGTTACTGTTATTGCTTGGTCAATGACAACACTACTCATTTTATACACAAGAAGGCCCAGAGACATAAGTACTCGAGCCATCCATTATAGGTGGTTAGAGCTAAGGTTAGTCTAAGCAACCAGTGCAATGTAAGTCTCACATTACTGAATGTTTCCAAATGTCACCACTATGCATGAGGCCTCAAGTCCTGGCACTCCTGGCATGCACAGTGGGCACAATGAATGACAGAGGAGGCATGCTGTCTGGTGCTCTAAGTAGCAGGAGCACATACATCCTCTTAGGTGCAGCCTGTAGAGGATGGTGTCAGCTGAGAGAGCTGGCAGGTCTTGGTCTGGTTTTTTTTTTGTTGTTTTTTGGTAGAGATCAGATGGAAAAACAAGGAATCCCCTGGGCAGGTGGAGGTTCTGCCTACCTTTGCGGGGGCACCGGCATCATAGCAGTGCTCGGCGCCTAGCTGGTCCACGGGTGCATCCTTCTTGCTTCTCATGATTCGGATGTTGGCCAGTTGCTGCTGCCAGTTCTGGGGCTCCCAAATTGGCACTTTGAGGGGCTCAGCATCCTCACCTTTCTCACCGTTAGAAACTTCATAGGCCACATGTAGTTTCTGTGTCTTCCGTGGACGTTTCACAGGCTGACAGCTTTTTCTTCCTTCTGTAAAAAGTGCCATCCAGTATTTGGAACCTGAGCTTTATATGAAGGTAGGGTAGGGGTGCTGCTTACCTGCCAATTCACCCCCCCCCCCTTATTTGCACAACTGTCCGTCATCTACCATGGTGTGTGTAGAAGTGCTCCGCCCTGGTCACAACATGACGTGACAGTCTGACAAAGAGCCTGTTAGCACACCAAGACACGAGTAACAGCCTCTAGGATGATGCAACCTTCCCCTTGTCCCATGTCCTTTGAGCTGCATTTAAGAGAAATTCTTAACACCCAAACTGGACTGTGCTACTCCCCTTTCAGAAATCTTTGCCCTCAGGATGAGTTCCAAACTCTCCTAACATCAAAGCATTTGCTGCTCTAACAGTACCAACACTTGTCCTCCTTGGGTGGCACTTGTCCTAGTGGGTCTCCATGACTGAATGCTTCTGGGGCTATTGGTGTCTGCGTACATTCTTGTTCCAATCACTGATGCTTAAGTTCCAGCTGGAGCTGGGCGGGGGCTCTGATAACTGCTCCCTGAGTACCACTACTTGGAGCGTAGTAGGTCCTTAACGGCTACAGAACAAATGTAATGAGTGCCATACCCTTTCCTGTTTTTGCTAAGGGCCTGTTTTCTTTCAGAACCACCGACCAGCTTGGGGGGGGGGGGGGACTTCTGGCTGGGTGTGTTCTTGGCATACAGCCTGGGCCTACGAGAGAGTGGCAGCTCTGAGGACTGGCTGCAGTGCCCCACAATAAGCCTGGAACAAGTAAACGTCCCAAGCTAGGGTGGTAGACCGAAACTTTTCGCTGGCGACCAGGGTGGATGAATGGACACGTCCAGAACCCAGTTTTACGGACCCCTGTAGATCCTGTGGGTCCCAGCACCTCGGAAGAAGCTAGGGTGGGGGCATGGGCACGGGAGACTCAAGAATTTGTGGGCGACTGCCTACTACGCGGCGCCTAGAGTTCAGGTGATCGTGCGGCCCGGGAACTCAGCTTGGAGCTAAAGTTGCACGTCCCGCCTTTCCTCCAAAACCCTTCCAGGCGCAGCGTTACCTGCAGCAGCTTCTCGCGGCGTGAGCTCCTCCCCACACCCTTCTGCCGCGATCCTCGGCGCGCGGCTCCGACTGCGAGTCACCATCCGAAACCCCGGGTTCATGCCTGGGGCTGTAAACTACACATCCCGGTGGGCTCCGCGGTCCCGCTACTTGCTCAACGCGCGCGCGGAACTACAATTCCCAGAGAACTCAACCCAGATAGTCAGCAAAGCCTCACCCCCGGAAGTGCAGATTGCGCTTCCGGCAGCTGCTCTGGGCCGGGGGTGTGCTCCCTTCCTGGCTGCAGGAGGTCCTGCGCGCGGGAGGCGCGCGCGGGGTGAGTATCCCGCAAGGCTTTGACCGCTGGTGCGGGTCGGGAAGACTGTGTGGCCGCGTCGCGATGGGGTGGAGGGGAGCTGGCCCTTCGGTATCCAGGCTTCGGCCGCGCCCACCGCTGACAAGTCCTTGTGCTCCAAGCCATCCATTGCGTGTGTGAGCGGGCCTCTGCTTCTGTTGTCCCCGTGACAGCTCCTCCTCTACACAAGGAGAAAACTGATGGCAAATAGCATGGCTCTGTGCACCCCGCGGCGGCAGGCGGCTCCCTAGATCAGGCCTATACTGGGCTGATTTGTGGCGGAGTCCCTCTTGGTTGGATTGAGTTGCCCCAGGGGTTATAGGGAGGACAGGTTATGTCTTATCTTAGACCTAGGATCCTGGCAACTGGAGGTTCATCTCAAGGGCAGGAGTGCATAGCCCTTCCTCGGGTGTATCAAATAATATGTTTCTTCTGCACAGAGCAGTTCTTAGTACTGCCCTGCCCACCATGGCCAAACCAGCAAGCAAAGATTCAGGCTTGAAGGAGAAGTTCAAGACACTGCTGGGACTGGGAACATCAAGGCCAAACCCCAGGTGTGCAGAAGGCAAACAGACGGAGTTTATCATCACACCAGAAATCTTGAGAGTGAGTGAGCAGTCTCTCTTTTGACTGAGCTTGTCTGTCACTGGGTTCTGTGGGAGATGAGTTGGTGACTCTCTGCACAGGGCTGCTGTCCCCAGTACTATGGAGACATATACACGTCCTTCCTCAGGATCTTGGTGACTTGCCCTAGCACACTTGCTTTGGGATTTAGGTAATGCATGAACACTTACTTTGTCTAGGGTCGTGGTGGGTGCCCTGTATTCTTAGCACATGGGAGGCTGAGGAGAAGAGTATGAAGTTGGAGGCCAGCCTGGAGCAACATAATTCTAGACTGAGACCTAGTCTTCAAACAAACAAACCAGGAGGGGAAAAAAAAGCTAGGCAGTGGAGACACAGGCCTTTAATCCCAGAACTCCAGGAGGCAGAGGCAGGCAGATCTCTGAGTTTGAGGTCAGCCTGGTCTACAGAATTTCAGAACAGCCAGGGCTACACAGAAACTCTGTCTCAAAAAAGGCAAAAAACAAAACACAGAAAAGAAAGCCCACTTTTTTAGATGTGACCTAAAAATCATCCTTTTCACAGGGTTAGGAATATGATGAAATGTTAATTGATGTCTCAAATTAAGTGTCTTGGTGGGGTATAGTAGCATTCTTGCTCTCACACATGGTACCAGAGACCTTTAACTCCAGTTTGTCCACTTGTTTATTTACTTTTAATTTTTATTTTATGCGTATGAGTTTCTTTCTTTTTGAGACAGAGTTTCTCTGTGTAGTCTTGGCTGTCTTAGAACTTGTTCTGTAGACCAGGCTGGCCTCAAACTCAAGAGAGTTCCTCTTGGCTCTGCTTCTCAAGTGCTGGGATTAGAGGCATGCACCACCACCACTGCCCAGCTGTGTATGGGTTTCTTGCTTGCATGTATGTCTTACCCATAAATAATTGTTGAACCTTTTTTTTTTTTTTTTGGTTTTTTGACAGGGTTTCTCTGTGTAGCTTTGCGCCTTTCCTGGAACTCACTTGGTAGACCAGGCTGGCCTCGAACTCACAGAGATCCGCCTGACTCTGCCTCCCGAGTGCTGGGATTAAATGCATGTGCCACCACTGCCCGGCTTGTTGAACTTTTATACTTGGAACACTTTCCACTCAGATACAAACCAAATACTCCTCATTGGATGAGAGTTGTAAATAATAATGATACATCTGTATGCAGTGGAGTATGATTTAACAGAGTCCTCATTAAATGAAGGTTGTAAATAAATACAGTGCATCTGTATACAATGGGCTATGGTATAGTAACACATGCCTCAACCTGAAGGAAAACTGAAAACATGATGCATGAAGGAAGCTGGTCATAGACAGCCTTATAATGTATGAGTCCAGTGTATGAAATGTCCAGAACATGGAATGTTCAGAATAGGCAAATTCATAGAGGAGGCTGGGGGAGCTGGAAGGAGGAAGGAATTGGTATGTGGTTTAAAACATTCTTGAAATACTGGAGATGATTGTAAGCATTGTAATAATCTTGAAGTTTGCAGTTTAAAATTATTACAATGGCCAGGCTGGTTGCTAATGCCCATAATCCCAGAACTTGGGAGCCTAAGGCAGGAAGACTACCTTGAGCTCATAGTCTGGGTCTGAGTTCCAGGCTAGCTAGGGTCACATAGGAAGATACTATGAATAAATAAAGAAAATTGTCATAATGCTATATTTTATGTTATGTGAGTTTTATCTGCCCAAACTTTCAGTTAGGGAAGCAAAGGTACCTCTTGTTACTTCAAGAGCTGGAGAAGTACTTCCATAAGTCCTGGTCTACAGGTGGCCAGGTGTGGTGGCGCACGCCTTTCATACCCGCACTGTAGAGGCAGAGGCAAGCAGATCTCTATGAGTTTGAAGCCAGACTTGTCCTCACAGTGAGTTCTGAGCCACCTAGTGCTGCATACACAACAAATAAAAACAAAATAAGGAAAGGTCTACAGTTGGACATGGTGGCTTTCCCTTGTAGTCCCAGTGCTTGTAAGGCCGAGGCAGAAGAATTGCCATATGTTTAAGGTTGGCCTGGGCTGTAATGTGAGTTCAAGGATAGGTGGTTTGTGACTGGTGGTTAAATGGACCCTTTTCTTTATTCTTTTCTTTTTTTGGTTTTTTGAGACAGGGTTTCGCTGTGTAGTTTTGGAGCCTTTCCTGGAACTCACTCTGTAGACCAGGCTGGCCTCAAACTCACAGAGATCCGCCTGACTCAGCTCCCGAGTGCTGGGATTAAAGGCGTGTGCCACGGCGGCTGGCAAGTGGACCCTTTTCTAACCATTGCCCCTTCCCTTTTTCTGCTCTCTAGGAACTGAGTGGTGAATGTGGCCTCAGCAATCGCATCCGTATGATAGCACAGATATGTGATGTGGCAAAAACTAAGAAGTTTGAAGAGGTAGGTTTGCCTCAGTTATACTGCTGGAGTTGTGCATCCAGCTCTAGGCTGTTTAGAAGCTTCAATTTGCTGTTGCTTCCTTGAGCTCTCCTTTTTTGTTTCTGAGACTTGCTAGTCCAGGCTGGCCTCTTCAGTGTAATATAGGATTACAGGTACATGTCAGACTGCTAGCTTTCGTGTTTGTGCTTTGTTTTTCGACACAGGGTTTCTCTGTGTAGCCCTGGCTGTCCTGGAACTCACTCACTCTATAAACCAGGCTGGCCTGGAGCTCAGATACCTATCTACCTGTCTTTGCCTCCTGAGTGCTGGGATTAAAGTCATACACCACCACTGAATTGTAATGATTCAGGTTTGTTTGTTTGTTTGTTTTCCAGAACTGAGGACCAAACCCAGGGCCTTGTGCTTGCTAAGCAAGCGCTATAACACTGAGCTAAATCCCCAACCCCATAATGATACAGTTTTTACCATTTTAGAGAGATTTAAATTTCATCTTAGTGGTATGGAAGCTTCTAGAAATGACCTGAGTACAACCCTGAGAGACTTGTCTTGGTGACAGCAAGAGGGATGGGTTTTCCCTGAATTCCTGGAAAGGGTTATGGATATGCATGTCTGCTCATGCACTTTTTTGGTGGGTGGGGGATTGAGGTTGAGGCAGGTGCTGGGCGGCAGTGGCTCACTCATTTAGTCCTAGCACTCAGGAGGCAGAGGCAGACAGATCTCTGAGTTTGAGGCCAGCCTGGGCTACAGAGTGAGTTCAGGGACAGCCAGAGTTACATAGTGAGACTCTGTCTCAGAAAAAGCAAAAAAGAGAAAAGAGACAGGACTCACATGGTTCACCTAGAACTCACTCTAGACCAGGCTGGCCTTGAACTTACACCCACACTCTCACTTCTCTTAGAACACATGGGATAAGGATTACCAGGTTAGGGTATGGTCTCAGAATAAATCGAGGCACACCAGTCTTGGTCTCTGTTTGAGAAAGGCAGCTGGTTGATGGCATCAGGCAACCTCACAGAACACACATAACTGGTTTATTTTGGTTCAATATTTTCAGATTTTTTTTTTTTGATGTTATGTGTCCAGTGAACAGTTTTCCTTCTGGAAGTCAGAGTTGCCATATGACACCTGGGAGTTTCATCCTTGCCTAGCATTTATGTGCGAGATTTAGGGGAAGATGCAGATCCACCAAGGGAAGTGACTTGCTACATATTCACCAGTTTTTCGAGATGTGTGTGATGTAGCTGGGACACTCTCCCCACCCCCCAACACACACATTGGGTCTCTCAAAGTAGATTTGTAACACTTAGCAGGGGTGACTCACATAGGGACACCTTGGAGGAAGTTTTCTGGGCAGGTGCATGTTTAGGGCTCATCTGTGCTTATCTGAGCACCACGATGCCTCTGAGTCTAGAGATCTACAGGGAGTTCCCTGGCAGTCTTGGGGAGGCTAGCACTGCTTACCTGTCCTGGCTGTTCTCCTTCCCCAGCCTGTGACCTGGGGCCTGTTATAGAGATGTGGCTGAATGCAGAGAATGGTAGTGCAGGCCTTTAATCCCATCACTCAAGAGGCAGAGGTAGGCGGATCTCTGTGAGTTCGAGGCCAGCTTGGCCTATAGAGCAAGTTTGTGGGCAGCCAGCGCTACACAGAGAAACACTGTCTTGAAAAACCAGAAAGAGAGAGAGACAGAGAGAGAGACAGAGAGACAGAGACAGACAGACAGAAAGACAGACAGACAGACACAGATTTGGAATGGTCTCAGAGTCTGTAGTCACCTGTGCTGTTCTTTGATTGAGGGACTAAGGTTCTTGGAGATCACACCCTTATCACTGGCCTCTCTTTGTTGTGGCAGCATGCAGTGGAGGCACTTTGGAAGGCTGTCTCAGACTTGCTACAGCCAGAGCGGCCACCAGAGGCCCGACATGCAGTTCTTGCCTTGTTGAAAGCCATTGTGCAAGGACAGGTAAGGAAGGGGCAGAGCTGGATGAGCCTATGGGATGAAGGCAGGCCATCAGTGTTTGGATTCCTGTCTTTGGTGGTATGCCAGGGGCAGGGTCTAGAGGTTAACAGAGGCTCTGGAGCCTAAGTGTGTGTGCAGACATCCTGGTGTCACAACTCATGGCTGGTGATCTTGGCCAGTCACTAGCTCCCTGCACCTCTACCTTACTGAGAATAGAGACTGATAGCTGTGTCTTTCTTGTGGGGATGGCACAAGGAAGTTCATGCAGGATGTCTGGAGTACGGCCATTGTCAGCGTGCTCTTTTTGACCAGTTTTCCAGTTGTGGTCACTCCCTGCTGATTAATCTCTAGCCACTTAGATCTCAGCTGGCCCTTTAATGCCCACGGCCCTCTCTGTTCATCCCTGGACAGGTTTTCCTCTAGGCCGCTCTCTTTCTGAATAGTCTGGCCTCTTAGGCATCTCCTTACCCTTACTGTGCTCAGGCCGTGGTGTCTCCTACGGGCTGTGGCACCTCTTCTGGGGTAGATCTTTGTCCTCACATTATGAGTACACAGTTGTCTATCCTGAATCTTGAGTTGGGCCAGAGCAGAGCTTTATTGACACTCCTGTCTGCCTGTCCGTGACCAGAGCTTGATGCATTAGGTGGATTATGCATGCCGGTCAGCTGTTGGCCAGTGCCTCTGGTCCCCTGTTTGAGCCCTATGAAATTGCTGACCTATCATTCATAGGTGCTTCTAGGGGAAAACAGCATGCCTGGAGTCTTGGGAGCTGATGCAGGTTTTGGCTTTTTGACAGCTGTGTGGGAGGTGCTGGCAGGACTCTACCCACCTCATGGTTTTGTTTTTAGGGTGATCGTTTGGGGGTCCTCAGAGCTCTCTTCTTCAAGGTGATCAAGGACTATCCCTCCAATGAAGACCTCCATGAAAGGCTAGAAGTTTTTAAGGCCCTCACCGACAATGGAAGGCACATTACCTACTTGGAAGAAGAACTGGGTAGGTGTCATACAGAGTATGAGGTGCCTCTGGCCTTGGGAATCAGAGGTCTCTGGGATGAGAAAGCACCCCCCCCCCCCAACCTGGAGGAGTGCTGCAGTTTATGAGGTGACCTGCAGGGAGCACAGGACTCGATTGTCCCTGCTCATCTGGATTCCTTTGTCTTGGGGGCTGATTATAGATGCACTCATGGGATTCACTCAAGACTTGTTGCTTGAAGCCTTTGACTGGCAGGGTCAGAAGGTGCCTTTGAAATGGGTGGTGCATTTGTCTTTGGAGAGGGTGCTGCTGACCTGGTCTCAGTCTCAGTGCCTGGCCCCTGTCTTCCTTGTTACCGGTGGGTCTGTGTTGTCATTGCTGCATTAGTGTTGCTGGACACCTCACCCTTGTTTCTGCCCGCCCTCCTGTCATGGGACAGGCTTCAGTAAGGTTAAGACCTCGTTTCCCTTTGGTGAGGGGAAATGGAAAGACTGGGGAGAAATTCAGCGTGGGACCATTCTGGTGCCCACAAGTGGGCCTCAGTGGTTGATCTTCCTCTGGATAGGGGCTATCATGGAGTTTGCTGTCGGATTTTCTCAGGCTGTGTGGCCTGCAGCCTTGCCTGTGTCCATCCAGAGATTCCCATGGGGTGGGCACTTCTTAAGAACCTGCCGGGGTGGTGGTGCACGCCTTTAATCCCTGCACTGAGATGGAGGTCACCTGGTCTATAGAGCAAGTTCCAGGGCAGCCAGGGATACACACAAAAACCCTGTCTCGAGAAACCAGACTAAACTAAACTAAAAGGAATGCTTGCTTCTTTTATCATCTCAGCCCCAGCATCCAGGCAGAGCCAGTATCTGCATAGGGCTTGCTCAGACTCCTGTTGAGCCTCCTTGGTCTAGTATGTTGCAGTAGCAGGCTGCAGGATCGTTCTCCTTGGGGGAGGAGGAGTACAGCTTCAGCTTTTCTCCTGCAGCAGAGTTTGTCCTGCAGTGGATGGATGTCGGCTTGTCCTCGGAATTCCTTTTGGTACTCGTGAATCTAGTCAAATTCAACAGCTGTTACCTTGACGAATACATCGCTTCAATGGTGCAGTAAGTGAAAAAATGAATTAAGGGGCTGGGATGCAGCTGAGTGTCAGAGCTGTTGCTAGCATGCCAGAGACCCTGGCTTCCACCCCAGCTCCAGAAGAAAGAAAAGAACCTTCGTGTTACTTTGGTGACTGTTCAGCTTAGCTCTGCAGGGTGACTAAAGCCAGATAGGAGGTTGGCCACATATTTTTATTTTTATGTTTTCCTTTCTGACTGTGTTTGCACATGTGCCATGGCTCATGTGTAGAGGTCAGAGGACAACTGTGAAGTCTGTGTTTTTCCTTCCCATTTTTGTGTATGTTCTGAGGAGAAAACTCAAGTCTCTAGGTTTGTAGAGGAAGTTTCCACTGAGCCGTCTCGCCAGCCACCTTTTAGTCATTTTTTTATGTTGTGGTTGATTTTTAGACAGGGTCACACTGTACAGTCCTGGCTGTCTTGGAACTCACTCTGTAGACCAGGCTGGCCTCCAATTCATACTGATCCCCCTGCCTCTGCCTCCTGAGGTCTGGGATTAAAGTGTGTGTGCCACCACTGCCCAGCTTCTTTTTGTCATTTAAAAGCAATTAAGGTGTTTTGCCTGCCTTATGTGTCTGTGCACTGTGTGTATGCAGTGCCTGCAGAGACCAGAAGAGGGCATCAGAGACCCTGGTCCTGGAGTTAAAGATGTTTGAGAGCAAATTGAACCTGAGTCTTCCAGAAGAGCAGACTGTGCTCTTAACCCCTGAGCCCTAATTTTTTTTTTTTTTTTTAATATATCTATGAAAGTAGAGCTTTCTCTTACTTACACCATGCACTCTACACTAGGCATGTGGTTGGCACAGGTAGGCACACTATGGACAAGCCATTCAAATAACTGATGTTACACATTGAACAAAAATGAAATACAGTCACAAAGTCTTCAGGAAACACTGACCTGACTTTGGGGTTTTTGTTGTGTTTTTGTTTTTCCCCTCTAGCATGATTTGTCTGTTATGCATCCAGACAGTATCTTCTGTGGACATTGAGGTCAGTAACTCAGCTTTAGTTTTGGGAGGCTGGGGTGTGATGTCAAGCCCTGTTTGCCATTCTCTGGCTGTGCGGATTCTGGAGGCTGCTCATGCCGCTGACCTGTAGGAGTGTACAGTTGGGTTGTCTACATCATGGAGTAACAGCTTAGGATGTGATGGTGTGTAATGGTGCCTCCCAAGTGCACACTCACTCTTGTTCACTTGCACTGCGGTTCCTACCGAGGCTACTTGGGCAGTAGGGAGGAGGGTAAGGGTTGGGGGCACCAGCATGATACTCTACCCCTTCTGTAGGTGTCCTTGCAAGTGCTGGATGCTGTGGTCTGCTATAACTGCCTGCCAGCTGAGAGCCTCCCTCTGTTCATCATCACCCTCTGCCGCACCATCAATGTCAAAGAGCTATGCGAGCCTTGCTGGAAGGTGGGTGTCTCCGGGGCTATTTCTGGCAGCACCTTCCCCAGGAAATGTCTGCTGCCAGCACCTGACAGGACAGGGCTGTGTTGTCTGCAGTGAATGCTGCTAGACTTTTGGGATCACCAGGCAGTGACCCATTGAGGGTGTCTTGCTGGCCATTTGAGGTGGTTGAGCTGAAACCCAGGTTTGGGAGATGTTTTGAAAGCTGTTTTTTTTCATATGGACACAGTGAGCTAGTTTCATGGTGGGACTGCAAAGCAGTGTCCATTGTAAGGCAGGCAGAGGCCGGGGCTGATTCCTCTTGAGCCTGGGGCGTCTAAGAGTTAACACTTATGGTATGTGTGTGTTCTGCCTCCCAGCTGATGCGGAATCTTCTAGGCACCCACCTGGGCCACAGCGCCATCTACACCATGTGCCGCATCCTGGAGGACAGGCGAGTGTGAGCATGCCTGCCGAGGGGCCTGCCGAGGATGGGTGGGTAGGATCAGGGGGAAGCTTTAGACTAAGCTTGGCTCCCATTGATGAGCTTGGGTTTTCCTGTTCCTATTGGGCAGCTGTTCTGCAGTGTGGCTCTGACTGACATCTTCTGCTTCTACCAGTCCAATCAGGATGTTCACATTTAGACTCTAGGCTTTCTTTCCAGCCCTGACGGCCACAGTGTGGCCTCCTTCCTACCCTGCTACAAATCTAGATTTATGGTACTGACTTGATGTTGTCCTCACCTTCACCCCTGTAGCCAAGCCATTATAAGTCTTGATGCTTTTATCCCGAGGGGTGGCTCAGATTTGCCCACTGTTTGGTGGAACTAAACCAAAGCTCCCCTTTTGCTGCTTCCTGACCTCCATCATTGCCTCCTGAAGCTTACTCTTGTGTAGCACCAAATGGGGTTTCTCTTACATAGATCTGGCCATGTTGTCCTTTGTCTGAAATCATAGTAGTCTCTCCTATGGAACAGACCCAGGGATGTCTTAACCCTGTCTTAGTCCCATAAACCTCTTGTCTTTTCTTTCTTGGTGTCCTTCCTCCTGCTGAGGGTCTGCATATACACTTTACTCCTGGAGCATGGTCTTCCTACCCGTGCTTTGTCCTGAATGCTCCATGAGGTCCTGAGGTGGTGGTTAGCTGCCTGGCTTCTTGGCGTGGTTTTCACTATGTCCACGGCCTCTCAGCTGTGATTTCAGGTGTAGCATTGTGAGATTCTTGAGTCTCTGTATTCCACCATGGTGTTAGCACCATTAGGCTCAGGCTCTTGTCCCTCACTCACATTGGAGTTTCTTTGTCAAATGTGAACCATGACCTGTGGTGATCAGCAGTGACCGTCTGAACACATTGTGGAGGAATTGTAGTTGCTGCTGACCTCTATTTCCCTGTGCATTTCCCCAATTACATTTCTGCACCATAAGTGCAAGGTGTCTCCGGGGGCTCTGCTCACATCGGTCTCCTGGAACATTTTCAGATCGTACATGGAAGACGCCCCGCTGCTGAGAGGAGCCGTGTTCTTTGTAGGGATGGCGCTCTGGGGAGCTCACCGACTCCATTCTCTCAAGAACTCCCCCACATCTGTGTTGCCATCTTTTTATGAGGTAAAGGGGTTTCTGTACCACAGTAGGTTGGGAAGAGTGGGAGAGCTCACATCAGGTTTGCCCCTTACTGGAGCTTACTGGGCTGCAACTAAGCAGCGCTTCTTCTAGACCTTGGCCTGTAACTGTGGCTGAGATTTAGGGCTATGAACAGGTTTATTCTCAAAATGTTTTATCGCCAGGCAGTGGTGGCTCACGCCTTTAATTCCAGCACTCAGGAGGCAGAGGCAGGTGGATTTCTGTGAGTTCAAGGCCAGCCAGGTTTACAGAGAGAGTTCCAGGACAGGCACCAAAACTACACAGAGAAACCCTGTTTCGAAAAACAAACAAACAAACAAAAACAAAAACAAAAAAACGAAAAAGAAAAGAAAACATTTTATCTTTGAATTCCATCACTTGCCTGACAGTGTTGCCCCGGGACAGCCTTCCTCCTCTCGGTGCTGGGTCCGTTGGTCATCTCTGGACGATGTCCACTGCATCACTTCTGTTCTGTGATGCCCTGTGGTGTCCAGAGGTTCCCGGATGAGCTTGTATTTAGTTCTCATGGCTCCTGGTGAGCTGGGATCCTCATCCTAGGGCAGAACTGCTCAGACACACTGCTTTTCGTCTGGTTGCACAGTCTCCTGATCTGCAGGGGTCTTGCAGGGCTGGTACAGAGTGTGGTCTTTGCACATTCCATTGCTTGTACCAGAACTTAGCACCTGTCGGTTTGTGCTGTGACAGTACTCCTGGTCTAGAATTTGAAGTTACTGACTCCAAGTGAGGCCTTTTGGAGGTAGGGGCTTTGAGTCTTGGGTCTTACACAACAGATTCCTTTCTGGGCTCCATATATGCTTTGTGGGCATGTGTGGTAAGTGCTGCACATCCATGCATGGCTCTAAGACAGGATGGGCGGGGGGCTTCCTCTATGTGAGCAAAAACTAGCCAGTCCTCTGTGCTCCATCTCACTGTGTTTCAGGCTATGACCTGCCCTAATGAGGTGGTGTCATATGAGATTGTTCTGTCCATAACAAGACTCATCAAGAAATACAGAAAGGAGCTCCAGGCTGTGACATGGGATATTCTGCTGGACATTATTGAACGGCTGCTTCAGCAACTCCAGGTAAGGCAGGAATGCCAGAAAGGACTAAGACCCCAGACAGGCAGGCTTGTCCCTGATCTGAGGCATGCATATATCCCTTCCGTGCGTTCTTGGGGTCTGAGAGCTTGGTGTGGCTATTTGCTAGTGGTTCTTGATGGGACTAATTTGTCTTCCATTGAAGGACAGATCTTGTTTTTCCAAGTGTGCTCCATTATTTTGGCTCTAGAGAGGAATATGCAGTAGGTGAGCAAGGGCTGAGCTAGTTGTCCAAGGCAGACCAAGTGACAGGGGCAGTCACCTCCATGCTTGAGCAGGCCCTGAGGCAATTTCCAGAGTACCTACACTGCCATTGAGACTTTGGAGGACAATGTTAGTGAGAGCTGACGACAGAGCTAAAGGAAACACCAGGGCCATACATTCCCATGAATGCAGGGCTTTGGGTGATGAGGTCAGCGTCCAGCATAAGCTTATCCTGGGAGAGCTGATGATAAGGACATGCCAATGGAAGGGAAAACGGACTTGGCAAGGTCCAAGTTGAGTTGTTGTTGGTCGGTCAAGTGGACTGACCAAGAAGTGCTTTGGGCTTAGTAGAGGAGGGAGGAGGCCATACTCCTGATACTGAAAGGTACTGGAACCTGGGAGAAGCATGCAAGGGTTTGGGGGTGTAGTATTTTAACCTCCTGTTTGCTCTCCTTTCCAGACCAGGTTTCATAGGCTCCCCCTCCATTCCTGTGGTAGGAAATGGGCCATAGCGATGGTTTCCATATCTCTCAGATAGCCTAGCTAAAAAGTGTGTGTGTAGTGTGTATGTGTGGGGGTGTGTGTGGGGTGTTTGTATGTAGCTCCTCTCAGGCTGTGTTCAGAGGGTAAAGGAAATGAGTTTGTGTGGTCTATCTTGGTACTACAGAACCTGGACAGCCCAGAACTCAGGACCATCGTCCATGATCTGCTGACCACTGTGGAGGAGCTCTGTGACCAGAACGAGTTCCATGGCTCTCAGGAAAGATATTATGAACTGGTGGAGAGCTATGCAGATCAGAGACCTGTAAGGACCCTTTCCTGGTGGGGCTGTGGAGAATGGTTCCCATGGTTTCTGATTTTCAAGTAAAAGATGGACAGGTTCCTATGTTCCTGTGCTCCAGCAGGAACCCTGGCAGGCATCAGCAGCAGGCTTGTGTGGGGTTGTTAAAGAGCTTTATGCTAGCCTAACCATCAATTTCCTCCCTCCACACAGATGGTTCTGGTTCTACAGAGACCAGTTCTAGAGGGCAGCAGTCATTTTACCAGGGTTACTCTCTTACCTCCAGGCTGTTCCCTGGGTCCTGACATGAGTTTCTCACTTCCAGATCTTTGTTTTTGCTAATTCCCTACCAGGCTGTGAGGCAGCTAATCTCTGAGCAAACTGGGTTCTCCTGGGTTATCAGCCTAGTAGCAGGTTGGTAGCATCTGACTCACTGACCCTTGAATTGTTTCCTTTGACAGGAGTCTTCTCTCTTAAACTTGATATCCTACAGAGCCCAGTCCATTCACCCGGCCAAAGATGGCTGGATCCAGAACTTGCAGCTGTTGATGGACAGGTTCTTCAGGTAGTGGAGCCTCTGTGATCCCTTTGTCACCAGGGGCCTGTCCAAGATCTCAGGGAGATTCTCCAGAGTTGCAGTTGTTGATGAGCGGGAAGGTTGGCCTTTCACTAGGACTGTGTCCTAGTGTCCACATGGTGGTTCATAAAGACGGCCTCAGGAGGCAGCCCTGCTCCTTGGTCTTGGTCAGGCTGTTGATGGATTCCATGAGGGTAGTCCAGAGTTGGACCTCCCTGCCCAGTGCACATGTACAGGGGTGCAAGAGTCCTCAGCCAGCTGAAGCAGGTTTGCTCCTCTCCCAGGAATGAGTGCCGCAGTGCCGTGCGCATCAAGGTGCTGGACGTGCTGTCCTTCGTGCTGCTTATCAACAGGCAGTTCTATGAGGTGTGTGCGTGGGGGGGGCGCTCTGAGTTCACCCCATCCAGACCTCGGACGCACTCCAGCTGCTTTCTGTGGGGTTCTCCTGGCTCTCCTTTATGGCATGCTTCCAGCTGGCTTCCTCCCTCCCGTGCACTCAATGCTTTATTTATCTTGTGGTTCCTAGTCAGGCCTGTGCTGCGCCTAGAGGCTGCTGAGAAGCGAGGCAGGTACTCATGGCATTCTGGCCTAGGCCCCACTCAGAACCTGGGAGTTTGTGAAAAGTCTAGTCTGACTTCAGAAATCTTGTATCTGTGTGCTCTGGGAAGTCCTACACCTGTTAAGCAAGTGCCCTGTCCCTGACGCGCACTTGCAGCCTCCAGAACAGTCTAGTGTATGGTGTGTTTCTCTGATCATTTCCATCATCCACCATTTCCAGCTGCCCAAGGCTCCACCAGGTCATCTTGTGCCGTCCCCCTCTCCTTCCTTCCTGGGATCTGTGACATTCTTGCTTTGGGGGGCAGTGTCAGCGCTTGATGTTTTCTGTGGCTTTTTTTTGCATGTCAGACATATCTCTCTCGGTTTGCATGCCCCCTCAGGCAGCCTGACTTCCCAGCTTCCTCAGTTTCTTTACCTCCCAGCCTTTCCATGCCCCTTCACTTATCTTTACTACAGTCCCGTCCATCCTTGCTCAGGGTGGAGCTCAGTGCTCTTTCAGAAAGGCCCTCTGGATTCTCCGTTCTCTCCACTCACCAGAGTTGGTCTTCATGTGTCCTCTTCCTGCTGTCTTCCCCCAGTGCCAGCTCTATTCCCAGTGTCTGATGTCAGGGTTTCCTTTGGCCCAACACATACATACACTCGTGCTGATGCATGGCCCTCCACTGAGGAGGGTTCTTTGTATATGTGTGGTTTGCAGATGGAATCCAGGGTCTTACAAAGGCTAAAGGAAGTGTCTGTCATTGTCCAGCTTTTCTCCCATCTTTAGTGATGCCTTAACTGCTTTGGGTCTGTTGCTTGAAGGAGTCACAGTGTGTCACTGAAATGTGCCCCAGTGTGGGATTGGAAGCTCACCTTTTCCAACTTGTGCCCAATGCAGGAGGAACTGATTAACTCAGTGGTCATCTCTCAGCTCTCCCATATCCCTGAGGATAAAGACCACCAGGTCCGAAAGCTGGCCACCCAGCTGCTGGTGGACCTGGCTGAGGGCTGCCACACTCACCACTTCAACAGTCTGCTGGACATCATTGAAAAAGTGAGAACCATCTAGATGTCTGGGCCGGTGTGGACAAAGCCCCGTGGACAGAGCATCTCTTGGATTTGCCCCATTCCTGCCATTGTGACTGGTGGCTATTTCTGTGGGCAGGACATTCCTCCCAGCAGAGATGTGTGATGTCAAGGGGCCGTGCTGAGCCACCTTGCTGCTTGGCCAGTCTCCTGCCTACAGCACCTTGCAAAGGAGCATTTTGTCATTCTCAGGGATCAGGGCTGGACAGCTGAAGAATAGCATAGGGACGGGATACAGGGCTGTGGCCCTCCTCCTGCTGGCATAGTCACTTTGCTTTGAGTTTTGAAATGTAGTTTGTGAACAGTCACTGTGTAAAAGTGTATCTGCCCTTCTGATAAGTACAAGAGAAGGGATTTTTGGTAGAGTTAGATCTGTGGGTAATCACCTGGGAACCCTGATTTTGGAACCTATGTGGTGTTCTCTTGGAAGGTGATGGCACGCTCTCTTTCTCTACCCCTGGATCTGGAAGAAAGGGACGTGGCAGTGTACTCGGCCTCCCTGGAAGATGTGAAGACTGCAGTCCTGGGGCTCCTGGTCATCTTGCAGGTGGGTGCTCTGGAAGGGAGAGAAGACCAGTTTTTGTGCACTCTTGCTGGAAACTTCTCTAAAGAGGTGTATCTCCTGGAAGACCCAGGTCTGACAGGGTTAGCAATATGACGATGTGATCAAGGCATGAGAGGCCTGCAGTGTGCAGTAAGCCCTTCGCTGTTCACAGCTGTTTAGTCTGTGCTGCCCAGAGCTACCTCTGTACTCCTCCACTCCTTGTTCCCGCCACAGCTGCTGTGTAGAGAAAGCCCATGCTTGTACTACAGCTGTTTCCATTTTGGGATCACTTCACATTTCATATAATTCCTTTCGTTTACAATGAAGAACTCCTTGGTTACAAATATGTCCTCAAGGCTATAGAATGAGAGGCTGCATCAACATAATACACATGTGAGGAGCTGTTACAGGTTGGGTTTGATTTGGTTTGGCTTGGTGTTGTTTTTTAGTGTGTTCGTCTGTGTGTAGACACATCATGCCACAATGTGCACTTGGAGGTTAGAGAGCAGCTTGAGGTGACAGTCCCCGGTGTCCACCTTATCTGACAGTCTCTTGTTGTTCGCCACTGACTGCTCCCGGTTAGCTGCCGCAGTCTCCTCACAGGAGCTCTGGAGTACAGGTGTGTGCTGCCACAGCCTGCTGTGTGGGTTCTGGGATCCAAAGGCCCGTCGGTCCCTGTGTTTATGGAGCTCATACTTTCCCACTCCATCTCCACAGCTCCACTTCTTTTGTTACTTTGTTTTTCGAGACAAGGTCTCTCTGTGTAGCTTTGCGCCTTTCCTGGGTCTCGCTCTGTAGACCAGGCTGGCCTTGAACTCACAGAGATCTGCCTGGCTCTGCCTCCGAGTGCTGGGATTAAAGGCATGCGCCACCGCCGCCTGGCCAAGGACAGACGCCTTGTATGGGAGTTGATTTTCTCCTTTGGCTCTGTATTACAGGGGTCACACTCAGGTCATCAGGCTTGTTAGCAATGCCTTTAGCTACAAAGCCAACTCTCCACCTTTTATTTTATTTTATTTTTATTTATTTATCTGTCTGTCTATCTATCTATCTATCTATCTATCTATCTATTTAGAGAGACAGGGTTTCTATGTGAGTTTCAAGACAGCCAGGGCTATACAGAGAAACCCTGTCTTGAAAAAAAGATTTGTCCCCTCAAGTCATCTAGGCAGGACTTTGGATGGTGTGTTCTGAGACTAGGGAAAATAGCTGTATCAGTTGTCTTTAAAAGAAGAGAGTTGAGTTGGTACACACCTTCAGTCCCGGCACTCTGGAGGAAGAGACGGGTGGATCTCTATGAGTTCAAGGCCAGTGAACACAGAATTCCAGGCAAGCCAGGAAAAAGCAAACAACCAAAACCCAAATCAAAGCCAACCAACCAAACAACAACCCAAAACAGTGATGAGTTTATCTGTGCCCACTGCTCACCTCCAAGGCTCAGAGACTGTGAAGGCCCCTGGGGTTCCCCAGAGCTACTGGCAGCATCAAGGCCTTTCTCCTGGGATTGCCTGTCTCCTGCCAAGGAGGGATGGTATGTGGTTGAGGGGCTGCGCTCCCAGTGGGAGTGCCAGGGCCTTGTTGGGATGGTCTGAGAGGCCCTTTCAGTGGGATAATGGCACTTGTAGTGTATTTCCCCCAGCCAGGCTCTCCTTGTTGACTTTGCTTAGTCTTGGAGGACTGAAAACCCCTTTACGGCATATGAGGAATGTGCACATGGTCAGGCACTACTGTCCAGGACTCATTGGATGTGTTTCCTGATTTGCTACCCCATGCCCTGCTGATGAGATGGGCACAGGGTCAGAGGACAACATGGCAGAGGCTGCTGCAGAGTGTTTGGAGAAGTGATGCTGTTTCCTCTCCCCTGAATCAGAGGTGCCATCTCCCTGGCTGCTCTCATAGGATTGGTCACTCTTTCTCTGCAGACCAAGCTATACACTTTACCTGCCAGCCATGCCACTCGGGTGTATGAGACACTCATTAGCCACATTCAGCTCCATTACAAGCATGGCTACTCCCTGCCCATTGCCAGCAGCATCCGGCTACAGGTGAGACTGCCAGGCGGGGGACCAGTTCTTGGGGGACCCATCATGCTGCCTTAGGCTTGGCAGACGTATTACAGCAGTCTAGAGAGACAGTAGGTGGCCTAGGGAGGGTCCTGTTCAAGGCACTTTTCTCCTTAGCATCTGCTGCATCTGTTTTGCCAAGGACCTACTGCCTTTCCTTGGCCTGTTCTTCTTGTACCTTGTGGCTTGTCATGCTGAAGTCACACAGTTGTCCAGGACAGGGGCACATTGGTTTCTAGGGTTGGCATATAGTTCCAGGGCTCCTGATGCTAAAGAATCTCCCAGTATCCCGTAGCATGGGCTCCCGTGGGTAGGGCTAGTAAAGAGAAGGGAGGGGAGGGCTGGGCAAGGCCTGACAGCTGCTGACAGCTTGCCATATTGATGCCTCCAATTAGAGGTCACTAAGAAGAAAGCCCTGAGGACTCCCAAGCTCAGCGTGTAGCCTGTTCTTTAAGGATCCCAGACTAGTTGGTCACTGTAGCGAAGTGATGGGGCTCTGAGAATGATTTGCAGTTTGGTGTTGGTGGCTGTATGGTGTTGTGGGGAACCAGATAGCTACCAGGAAAAAAGTCGTCTTCTGTAGGACGCCAGCTTAGAGTTTCAGGCTTCAGTTTCTTTAGAGGCTGAGTGGTTAGGATTTCTCTGCCTGCCCTGGAGTCGGGCCGCTGTTTTGATTGATACCATTTGCTTCCCTGGCAGGCTTTTGACTTCCTGCTGCTGCTGCGGGCTGATTCGCTGCACCGACTGGGCCTGCCCAACAAGGATGGGGTCGTGAGATTCAGCCCTTACTGTGTCTGTGACTGCATGTATGTGTGCCAGTACCTCTCTCGTGCTCTAGGGGTGGACTGTTCATTAGATGAAGCTCGGGATTCTCTGCCCCACTTAGTCTTAAGTAGGAGGAACTGTCCAGAAGGGATGCTGTTATCAAGCTGGGTCAGGAGGGATCCTGCCTATTCTAACTTGTGGTACGGGCTCAGTTGCGTGTCCCACCTGCTTCCACAGGGAACTGGAGAGGGCCTCTGAGAAGAAGGCCAGTGGGCCCCTTTCACCTCCAACTGGGCCACCCAGCCCTGTGCCTATGGGCCCTGCTCTACGGCTCGGCCACCTTCCCTACTCCCTGCTCTTCCGTGTCTTGCTACAGTGTTTGAAACAGGTGAGGTGGGCCCATTCCTCAGGCTCTGTTAGGACAGAATGAGCTGCCCCTGCCCTGAGGGTACAAAATTCTTGAAATAAATCAAAATTTACCCTTGTGTGAGTTTTACAACAGGACTCAGATATGTAGCCAGATAACAGTAACCCTAGATGAACATGCTCCTCATTGGGAGGGCACAAGAGGTCAGTGTAGTATTAGAGTGAGTACAGTCGTGCCTCAGGGACATCTACCAGGTAAGCTGAGGTCAGGCCTGAAAAGCAGAGAAGGTTCTAGAGACGAGTCAGCAGACCCTGGAAGCCGGTAGTATGGTTTTGTGCAGTGAGAGGTGCTAAAGATGGCAGGTAAGAGACCAAGGCAGAGAGAGAGTGGGGGGCCCTGGAGGGGTGGAAGAGAGAGTGGGGGGCCCTGGAGGGACTGGAAGGCCCAGAATCCCTGGAGATGCTGGCGGATTGTTTTCTAGGAGTATCACGGCCTCCTGTCACAGAGTGGAGGGTTCAAGACTGCTTAGGATTTGGCTCTGGGACCAGGCTTCCTTCATGGATAGGCAGAAGTCAGAGCCATGACTCATGTCTTTTCTGCAGCTATGACCTTAGGCTGACACACTGGCTCTGCAGCAATCTTGGCCTATGGATTGTTGTGTACTCTCTTCCACTCTCAGCCATAATTCTGCTTTTCTTCTGCCATAGTGTCTGTGTTGTAGAAGCTTAGCTGGTGCAGACGTCCAGGGGTGGGAACTCTCAGTCCAGTGCAGAGGCAGGCAGTTACTGTGCCATCACTGGGCAGGTGAGGGAGGCAGGGCCAGGCCTGCGGAAGCCCTAAACTACTAAGATGGAGGAGGCACTGCTCTCTGCTGGGTCTCCACTCGGCCTGGCCTCTGGAGGGTGGCCACCACTGTCCAAGGTACTGTCCATTGTCCCACTCTCTGAGAAGTGGCTACTAGACACAGATCAATGTTTAATAAATACCCTGTGGGCAAGGGAGCAGAAATGCAGAAGCCTTGTACCAGCACACAGCTCAAGTACTGATGGGGCCTTCTGTCGCCAAGGTCTAGTGAGCTTGCTCCCTTAACCATCTCCTCTCCTAGGAGACAGATTGGAAGGTGCTGAAGCTGGTGCTCAGCAAGCTGCCTGAGTCCCTGCGCTACAAAGTCCTCATTTTCACCTCCCCCTGCAATGTCGACCAGCTGTCTGCTGCCCTCTGCTCCATGGTAATGCCCACTGCAGCCTCCAGTATGCTTTTGCCTGCTCCTCTTATGTCGTTTGGGGTGGGCCTTTGTAATAGGCTATAATCCAGGCTTTCTCCTCCCAAACAGAGGATGTTCCTCACAGATGCCTGCCACTACCCGGCGCGGAGTCTGTCTTTCAGAATGAGCCTTGGCTCCAGACCATGCTCCTGGGGCCAACAGAGGCTATAATGCCAAAAATGCCCTAAGGAGGGCTGGAGAGATGGCTCAGAGGTTAAGAGCACTGACTGCTCTTCCAGAGGTCCTGAGTTCAATTCCCAGCAACCACATGGTGGCTCACAACCATCTGTAATGAGATCTGGTGCCCTCTTCTGTATACATAATAAATAAATAAATAAATAAATAAATAAATAAATTAATTAATTAATTAATCTTTTAAAAAAATGTCCTAAGGATCACATCTCACCACATTCCAAATATGTGCATTGGAGGTCCCTGATGAAGGACCTGTTACTGAGTCTATATGCCCCGAGTCTCTGCTCTTCTAGAACACCTGTTCCTGCTGCGCTGTCACAAGTTGAGAGTTTTCTCAGAGAGATCTGTGCCAGGAAGGAAGTAGGGGACCTACTGGGCTTCCCTCGCACCCCCTGGCCTGAGGAATATTGCTGTGGAGCAGAGGTTTCAGGACTGTGTTTTATACGGTAGCTTTCAGATCCAAAGACCCTTGAGCGGCTCCGAGGAACCCCAGAAGGCTTCTCGAGAACAGATCTGCACTTGGCTGTGGTTCCCGTACTAACAGCGTTAATATCTTACCACAACTATTTGGACAAGACCAAACAGGTGAGAGCTGGGGAGGGGACAGTGGGACAAAGGGCATTCTAAGCTGGCTGCTGGGCCAGGGTGAGGTCAGCTGGCTTTGTTCTAGGGACTGAGGGCAGCCGAATCCCAGGCACAGAACTTGTAAGTTTGTATAAGCTCTGGGCTTTGATATGGCCCTTGGCTGTACCCATTGCCCCCCACCCCCTGGCAGGGCCCCCCCTCCTTAAGCTCTTTCTGCTAGGTTTGGGGACAGCTGACCAGACCAGTTTTAAGAAGTGTGGTAGGTTGGTCAGGACTTGTGGATGTCACCTTTCTGTCAGAGTCACAGTGGTGCTCATTTCCTGTCATCCCGTACTGTCCCGCTGTATGTCCCCTAGATTCTACTCTGTCTCCATGACAGAATGGAGCTACTGGTGAGGTCAGGAGCCTGCTCACAGTGCTGGCAGCCCAGAGAGGGGCTCAGTCAGGCCTGTCTTTCCCCAGCCCAGGTTCCCGACTGCAGCACAGTTGATGCTGCAACTTCATCCACAGGCCCGGCCTGAAGGGATGGCCCTGTGCGTGGGGTGTGTTCCATAACCCCCACTGGCATTATGCCAAAGGGCAACCGTCTAAGCTGGGTCAGAAGGTCATGGAGGCTCTCTGAATCTAAAATGTTTCTGAGGGTTAGCTTCAGGAAGCAGAAATATTCTGGGGCATTGAGCCCAGTGTGCGGCCTGAGCTGCCATTCTGCTGTTGTCTTCATAGAGGACACCAACCAGGAGGTACTTGTTATTCAGTTGGTGCTTCTCCTCAAGGCCAGTCCTTTGGGAGGCCAGAATGATGGGAGTGTGACCCCTGGAATGTGGTTTCATCCTATTGGCCATAGGGTGGGTACCATCTGTGAGGATGGGCTCACTTAGGCACTAAGGGGCATTTCTAAGATGTGTTCCCACTCTCCTCCAAGAATCATCTCAAAGCAGGCAAAAGAAGGAAATAAGACCTGGGGGTACTAGTATACCTGAGCAGCCTGGCCCTCCTGGGCAGAGGTTAGGAGAAGTACCCGGTATACCTGAGCAGCCTGGCCCTCCCGGGCAGGGGTTAGGAGAAGTACCCGGTATACCTGAGCAGCCTGGCCCTCCCGGGCAGGGGTTAGGAGAAGTACCCAGTATACCTGAGCAGCCTGGCCCTCCTGGGCAGGGGTTAGGAGAAGTACCGGGTATACCTGAGCAGCCTGGCCCTCCCGGGCAGGGGTTAGGAGAAGTACCTGGTATACCTGAGCAGCCTGGCCCTCCCGGGCAGGGTTAGGAGAAGTACCGGTAGTACCTGAGCAGCCTGGCCCTCCCGGGCAGGGGTTAGGAGAAGTACCGGGTATACCTGAGCAGCCTGGCCCTCCCGGGCAGGGGTTAGGAGAAGTACCGGGTATACCTGAGCAGCCTGGCCCTCCCGGGCAGGGGTTAGGAGAAGTACCGGGTATACCTGAGCAGCCTGGCCCTCCCGGGCAGGGGTTAGGAGAAGTACCGGGTATACCTGAGCAGCCTGGCCCTCCCGGGCAGGGGTTAGGAGAAGTACCGGGTATACCTGAGCAGCCTGGCCCTCCCGGGCAGGGGTTAGGGGAAGTACCCGGTATAGAGCAGCCTGGCCCTCCCGGGCAGGGGTTAGGAGAAGTACCGGGTATACCTGAGCAGCCTGGCCCTCCCGGGCAGGGGTTAGGGGAAGTACCCAGTATACTTGAGCAGCCTGGCCCTCCCGGGCAGGGGTTAGGGGAAGTACCCGGTATACTTGAGCAGCCTGGCCCTCCCGGGCAGGGGTTAGGGGAAGTACCCGGTATACTTGAGCAGCCTGGCCCTCCCGGGCAGGGGTTAGGAATACCATGACAGTTGGTGGCAGATAGACTCATTGTATCTCACATCTTGCTTCCGTCAGCGTGAGATGGTTTACTGCCTGGAGCAAGGCCTCATCTACCGTTGTGCCAGCCAGTGTGTGGTGGCCTTGGCCATCTGCAGTGTAGAGATGCCCGACATCATCATCAAGGCACTACCTGTCCTGGTAGTGAAGCTGACGCACATTTCCGCCACGGCCAGTATGGCCGTCCCCCTCCTGGAGTTCCTGTCCAGTGAGTGTGTGCTTCTGCCAGTGTACACCTGTACATATGTGTGTGCTTCCGCCAGTGTACACCTGTGCATATGTGTGTGCTTCCGCCAGTGTACACCTGTGCATGTGTGTGTGCTTCCGCCAGTGTACACCTGTGCATGTGCATGTGCTTCTGCCAGTGTACACCTGTGCATATGTGTCTGTGGGCCGCTGTGTGGGTGGACACTTGAATTCCAGCCTGTGCCTATGAACGACACCCGGTGACTTCTCCAGCCCTCGTGAGTGCACACAGGTCGGCCTCCCTGGGGAACCCAGGTCTTGGTGCCTCTGCTGCCTCAGGGTCTTGGCCTTCCTGTTAGCTTCCCAGGTGCTCTGCTGTGTGGTCTGGGACAGGCCATTCCTTTTCTTTCTGCTTATACGCAGCCTGTCATCCTCAGACTCTGCCCCATGCCCAGACTGGTTCCTTTTTAACCTCTTTTCTGCCCTCAGACATTTGGATTTTGCCAATGTTACTGTTTTGTGCCCCCTTGTCAGAACCTCCAGAATTTCAGGGTATTGTACTGGCCCTTTTTTCCTACCTCCTTGTGCATCTGGAGCATCAGCCTTAGATCTTGAGATAGGAGACAGCACTTGGTGGGAAGGCCAGAGTGGAGAGTTGATACTTCAGGGGACACATAAGCTTTGTTGTGCTTACTACCCCATAAAATGTTCAGACTGTTTGCAGCTCATGGAGTGTAGAGCTGTAGGCCATGGGCTAGCTTTGGTCTAGGAACCACAGCTTGCTGTCCCCGGGTCTGGAAGGTTCTGTTTAGGTGGCTGTGGATAGTTGCCCTGACGTTTAGAAATAAAGTGCAGGATGCTGGTACCAGCCACTGCAGCTGCGGTCCTTCCTGGCTGGCCTGGGCTCCTCTGATGGGTGTCCTTGTGTCACAGCTCTGGCCAGACTGCCCCACCTCTACAGAAACTTCGCTGCAGAGCAATATGCAAGTGTGTTTGCCATCTCCCTGCCATACACCAACCCCTCCAAGTAAGTCTGGCTGCCCTGGGTCCCCCTGCTCAGCCGTGGTCCAGAAAGTCAGTCTGGGCTGCAAGCTCAGGAGTCTCCCGATGCCCTAGCACTTCGGTTCTGAGATTTGAGCCCAGTGATGCTTTCCCACTGACGTCAGGAGGCAGACTAATGCTGTGCTTTCTCACCCCAGGTTCAATCAGTACATCGTGTGTCTGGCCCATCATGTCATAGCGATGTGGTTCATTAGATGCCGACTGCCCTTCCGGAAGGATTTTGTCCCTTATATCACTAAGGTTAGCCGAGAGGCCATGGATGGAGCGGGGCATAGGCAATGAACAGGGCCAGGGATGGAGGTGGGAACTGGTTGAGGCTCTGTGGTACCCAGGAGCTGGCTCTGCTGAGCTGGCTAACTGGATTCAACCTGAGGTAGGCATAGGGAGAGAACTTCTGGTTGGCTTTATCATGGGCCCCTCATAGCTCATGTCTCCACCCCCACTCCAGGGCCTGCGTTCCAATGTCCTCCTGTCTTTTGATGATACACCTGAGAAGGACAGTTTCCGAGCTCGGAGCACCAGTCTCAATGAGAGGCCTAAAAGGTTCGGGGTCTGCTGGGACCGTGCCTGGTATCAAGTGGGTGGGAACCTATGCTGCGACTTCTGATTAGTGACCTGAACATAGGACCAGGAATGAGGAGGTGTCACCATGCATGGTGACCTGGGCCTGAGAGCCCCTTGGGCAGGACCTGCAAAGGTTGCTGGTACCTCCCATTTGCTCGGCTGGCTTATAGCCTGTAGCCCTGTGGAGCCCATGTGCCAACATCCTGGCTTCTCTGGCCTGGGTCACATGTTGCTGGGTTGGAGACCAGGATGTACAGGGCTGGTTCTCACTGCGCTGGAGGAGGAGTAAAAGCATGCATCATGGCGGCTGTGACTTGGGCCTGGCCAGGGAGAACCCAGAGACATCTGCTCCTTGGGCCCATGGCCTCTGGTTAGCCCAGCTTTCAGCCAGAGCCGCCCCTCCTCCTCAGAGCTTGCTCATCAGGGACACGCTCCTCACCATCACAACCGCTTGTGCCAAGCCTGAGAGCAGAGCTGTGCAGGCCCTCATGCTCTCCTTCGCTCCTCATTGCCCCGCTGCCCTGCCTGCCCCGCTTCCTGCGGGCCGTTTCAGCTCTCCCTGGGTGGGATACGGCACTTTCCAGTGCAGCCTCTGCCCGAGCCCCATGGCTGGGGCTGAAGATTGTCAGTTGGGCCGTCTTTGGCCAGAGCCTCTCCTCTGAGGGGCTCTTGGGCCCGGTGTTGAGAACTAGCCTCTTTCCACAGTGAGTTCCAGGGCCTGGCCTCCAAGGTCTCTCTGTGGGGTAGGCAGGGATGTCTGTCTGGTCAGCATAGCCTGGAATCTGCCGTGTGGGGCGATCCACATACATTTAATTTGCACTAATGTCTTTTGTTTTGGTATCATGCGTGAAACCTTACATTTTCTCAGTCACATTTACAAGCTGTATTTTTATGCATTTTTGTTTTCTGTTTCCTCCCCTGCTCACTGTCCTTTGGCATGGTTCTTTTGTTCATCTCACCCTCGGGACCTCTCCATCTTGACCCTGTGGCCTGGGACCTTTCCTCCTCACCCCTCCAATGGCTTGTTCTCCCATTCCCGGGAGCTGGGCTCTCTGGGGCTTGGGGCTTCCTTCCTCGCCCGGTAGTTTGAGGATAGCCAGAGCCCCCAAACAAGGCCTGAATAACTCTCCACCTGTGAAAGAATTCAAAGAGAGCTGTGCAGCCGAGGCCTTCCGGTGCCGCAGCATCAGTGTGTCTGAACATGTGGTCCGCAGGTAGTGGGGCTGTGTTGGGCGGGGGGCACAGACCCTGGAGCTTGGCCCCGTGAGCACCCGGGTGGTGGTGCATGGGGCTGCATGCATGACCTCCTCGCCTGCTGGCGGCTCTCCCTGACCAGAGCTGGAGGACAACCTGGTCCCAGCCTCAAAGAGCCTGGTGGCGAAGGGGGAGGGAAGGTTGCATTCTGTCCATGTCGTGTCCTAGCACAGTTGGCCGCAGCCGCCTCAGGTCACCATCCGAGCCCTTGCTAGGGCTGCTCTGAACACTGGGAGGCTAGTGTCAGCCCCGCAGGCTGCAAGGACCTCGAAGGCGGCAAGGGCAAGAGCTTTGTAAAGCCACGCTGCTCTGTGCAAAGCCGGCAGACACACACTCTCCTAAGTTTGACATCACATCCTGTAGGACAGGTTTCTTCTCGAGGGTTCATGCTAAGGGGAATTAGAGGCTTCTGTGTAGGGATCTGGGGTAGAGGCCAGCCTAGGAGGGGAGGCTGGGCCAAGGTTAGGTGCTAGCATCTTCCTGTGAGTTTTGTCTAACTAGTGATGGGCAGCTTTCCTGACCTTCGAGCCTTCGTGGATGTGGCTTCTCCCACCCTGAGATCTAGTTCCTTGCTAGTGCCTGCCTTGGGCACCAACCTCAGTGTGGCTTCTGGTAGCTGGGGACAGTGAGGTGCTCAGTAGAACCTTCCTCTCAACTCTTTTTTTCCTGGCAGATTCCTTAGAAGTAAAATGTGACTAAAGAGCTATGGTACTCACATCAGAACCAAACCTACAAAAGGCCTTCCTCTGGTCCTTGGGGCGTGAGTGGAACTTGAGCAGTCATCCCAGTTCACTTAGCCCAGGCTATCCACAAAGCCCAGCCACGCTCCGTCTGTGACAGGAAGTGGCCCTGTGGGCAGAATGCAATC
Source organism: Onychomys torridus (assembly GCF_903995425.1). NCBI lineage: Eukaryota > Metazoa > Chordata > Mammalia > Rodentia > Cricetidae > Onychomys > Onychomys torridus. Next base: position 17,867,076 of record NC_050450.1, on the reverse strand, counting down.
TTGCTCTGTCCTCCTGTGTTCTCGAAGTCTGCATGACTAAGCTGTGTGCTGCAGCCATGGCGAAATCCTGTGTGCTTTGGGTAGAGGGTTTTCCATCTCGAGAGTCTCTCAGCCCTGCTCCAACCAGAGGGGCTTTGCTGTGAGGCACCTATCCCCCTTCCTCTCTGGGAAGACATGGTCCACATGGCTTGTGGGGTTGTAGCTCCACTGGCTGCCGCACCCTGGGCCTGGTGGGCTTTCTGAGCAAGGCCATCTTAGCCGTGCATGCATTGAGCTTTGGCTCCTGGTGGTAGGTGACTCAGCATGGTTCTCCTCTTAGTCCTGACCCTGACCCAGGTATGGTTTCTTCCTCTAGCAGAATACAGACATCCCTCACCAGCGCTAGCCTGGGGTCTGCGGATGAGAACTCTATGGCCCAGGCTGATGACAACTTGAAGAATCTCCACTTGGAACTCACAGAAACATGTCTGGACATGATGGCCCGATATGTGTTCTCCAACTTCACCGCGGTCCCCAAGAGGTGTGTGAGTACTACAGGACGGGGCACTGAAGGTGGGAGGGCAGCTGCTCCAGGCTCCTGAGGCCCTGCTAGCCTTCAAGAGCTGAGATTCACTGCCTGGAGTTCCCTTTGACCCTGCCCTTGCAAAGGAGGTGACACTTTTATCCGTCTAGGTCCCCTGTGGGGGAGTTCCTCCTGGCAGGAGGCAGGACCAAGACCTGGCTGGTTGGAAATAAGCTTGTCACTGTGACAACCAGTGTGGGAACTGGCACTCGGTCCCTGCTGGGCCTGGACTCGGAGCTGCAGGGTGGCCCAGAGCCAAGGTGACTGTCCTCTCCTTCTGTGTACACTGTGGTCCTGGAAACCCTGGGGACCATGGCTGACTCTGTGTTTGGGCACTTACAGCCTTAGCTCTGATCCTGCTGTACATGTGAGGCAGACAAAGGAAGCACCAGCCAAACTGGAGTCCCAGGCTGGGCAGCAGGTGTCCCGTGGGGCCCGGGACCGGGTCCGCTCCATGTCAGGTGAGTTTCTACCTGGCCAGGACCTGGCAGATGCCCATTAGTCCTGGCAGATGCCCATTAGTCCTCAGCTGCCTCTCACTTTGGCCCAGTGTGCGGAAGGCCTCAGAGCTGAGGGGCTGCTGGCTGGCTTTATGAATGGCTACTTCCTGAGGACCCTTAGGTATGATGCCTGTGGTATACTTGTCTCAGTCTGTGTATAGAGGCATAGCACCTCTGCTTATCAGTGGAGTAAGGCCCCTGCAGCTGAAGGGACTGGAGCCCAGCTCACTCACAGCTGCTTCTGCTGTGATTGAAAGAGCTGTGGTCCAGTGGGCAAGCCTTGGGTCTCTTTTGCTGCTCTCAGCCCAGAGGCCACCACCTTAAAGGGCCAGAACCAGGGTCTGGGACTGGCCTGCTCCAGCCTTCCATGGGCATGGGCCAGGTGCTTCCAGGCTGGACTGTATGCCTGAGGGTCTGCTCTGTGCTGAGTACTTGTACTGGGCAAATGGTGGTCACTAGTTCTCAACCCCCTTGTCTTTAGGGGGCCACGGCCTTCGAGTTGGTGCCCTGGACACTCTGGCTCCCCATACCTCAGGTGGCCCTGCCTCTCTGGGATCACAAACTGCACCAGCAGCAAAGCCTGAGAAGGCCTCTGCAGGAACCCCGCTTCCAAAAGCAGAGAAGACGAATCTGGCAGCCTATGTGCCTTTGCTGACCCAGGGCTGGGCTGAAATCTTGGTCCGCAGGCCCACAGGTACTGAGGAAGGAGGGAAACTGGAGTTCCTAAGACAGTGTCCATGACCTTCTCCAGGCTGAAGACCCGGAGCAACAGGACTGGGGTATTGAGGCATTCACTCAGACTGATCTTCAGAGGTGGGCGGTGCCTGAGGCACTTGCAGAGTACCAAACAGGGCAGCTCACCCTACAGATGTTTAGTCTCAGCGTGGAGACCAAAAGATGAGACTAGATGTGGGCAGGGCTGATTCCTTCTGAGGCCTCTCCTGAGCCTGCAAGTGGTTGCCTTTCTCCTTGTCCTCATGGTTGAGCCCCAAATCCTTTATTATGTGGACACCAGTCATTAGCTTGGGGCCCACCCATGTGATCTCACTCTTTACCATTTCCACATAGTCACTTTCTGAGGTCCCGGGTTAGAGTTCATCTTGCAGCAGCAGTATGACAGTCATGAGGAAGGACTTAACAAAGCTCCCAGCCTCGGAACAGGTGCTGTGGGGATGCGGTACAGAAGGACATAGCTGTGGGCTCCCAGGCTGTCTCAGGAGCCTCTGCCCTCATGTGTATCTGAGCCTGGCCTGCCTGGCCTCAGTGTAGTGTTCATCTAGAGCAACAGAGGGTGTGAATGGGTATAGGTTGTTGGAGATGGTGCTAGGAGCTGGCTGTGGCTGGGAGAAGTATGGCCTGAGGCTTGAGGTACTACCTGTCCCCAGGGAACACCAGCTGGCTGATGAGCTTGGAGAACCCGCTCAGCCCCTTCTCCTCAGACATCAACAACATGCCCCTGCAAGAGCTGTCCAATGCTCTTATGGCTGCTGAGCGCTTCAAGGAGCACCGGGACACAGCCCTGTATAAGTCTCTGTCAGTGCCAGCCGCTGGCACAGCCAAGCCGCCTCCTCTCCCACGATCTAACACAGGTGAGCACAGGAACATGGGCAGTGCTGGACTCAGATGCCCTGTCTGATGGCAGCGTGGTTCCCTCCACTGAGGCTTCCCACGCACAATTTTCAAGGTCTTTTGGGGAGACACTAGTCTAGTGTTCAGGTCCCTAAACCCTCTTCCTTGGAGACGGGTACCTGCTGCCACCACCAGGATGCTCCTGGAGTTGGCAGTGTCTGGGTGGAGCTCTCTGGAGCCTTTGCCAGCACTTCCATGATGGGCATAGCTCTGGGTGAGGAGGCACTATGGGCAGCTGAGCATCCCCCGGGCCGGGGGTGGGATGCCTGAGCCTGCCTGCCTGCTTGCCAACCCTGCCCAGCTAGGCCCGTGGATATGTGGTCATAGATGGTACTTGGAGGCTGAGGACGTCTATGTGTCAGCAGTGACCAGCACTGACCTCCCAAAGGCTGTGCATGCTGTTTGGAGAGCTGGGAGCCCCGTGTGCCGGCCCTGGCCGCCGCTGGCCCTCCCCTCTCTCCTCTCCAGGCCCGGGGCTGTGCCCATCCTCTCTGCTCGGCCTTGTGCAGTCTCTGCTGCTGACGAGGCTACACGCGTGGTTACCTTGCAGTGGCTTCTTTCTCCTCCCTGTACCAGTCCAGCTGCCAAGGACAGCTGCACAGGAGCGTTTCCTGGGCAGGTATTGGCGCGTCCCTGTGAGGAAGCCATGTGGTCTGCAGAGCACCACTCTGCCTCATAGACGCTGTTCTCATCGTCCCTCATCTGGTTACCCCTCCATGGCTGGCTGAGCCTCTCATCGCCCTTGGGGAGCAGGGTCCTGGCTGACATGAGGACATCTGTGTAGGACATCTGTGCTTAGCCCAAGGGAATCTTTAGACCTGTGTCCTGAGCTGAGCTCTGCTTCTGAGGTGTATGAGGCCTCTGGCTGACAGGTTGGGTAGGTCCCCTTGATCTCTGTGGGTTGAGCTATTGGGTCTGAGCCTGGCCTTAAGGCTCGGTAGAGCTGACCTCTTCTAGCTACTAATGATCTGATTGTTTTGTCCATCCCCCTTTCATCATAGCTGGCCCAGGACCTTGGTGACAAGGCCCTACCTCTTTGCCACTGGCTCTTGAAAGTTGCCCTGCAGATTCCCTCATGTGTACAGGAGCCAGCTTTGGAAGTGCAGTGTATACATGGCTGCTGGAATGTGGGCAGGAGCTGGGGGGGGGGGTGTCACAGGCTGCACTGACCCTTGACTGCTTCTTACCCACACCCTGGTGGCCTGGGAAGTGCTACTTGCGGACTTCATCCCTTCCTTCCCTCAAGTACCTGACTTGAAGCCTCTGTCCTCAGAGTGGGTTGCAAGTCTGCATATGGGGACATCCTGCTAGCTTCTTCCTCAGATCCAAGGTCCTGGAGAAACTAGGCCTTTCCCTTAGTCTCAGAGCTGGCTTCAGAAATTGTACCCTCCCAAGCTGGAGCCCTGGAGTGGCCCGCTCTCCTCCATGCCTTACTACTGATGCAGGAGTGGGCGGAGCTGCTGCCCACTGGCCTGTAGGAGGCACTAGAGCCAGGGCTCCGCAGGCCTTCAGAGTCCATCTCCAGCCTGTTCCAGTGGCAGCCAAAGGAAGAGGGTGGAAAGCTCTGCAGGGTGCTGCCCTTCGGCAGGAAGAAGCTGGTGTTCAGAGGCCACATGAGCGTCCAGCCCTGCCCAGCACACAGCAAGCAGCCCTGTCTGTGTCCTCCCAGACTCTGCCGTGGTTCTTGAGGAGGGAAGTCCAGGAGAGGTGCATGTGCCAGGGGAGCCCCCCGAATTGGAGGATTTTGAGGCAGCATTAGGTTCAGACAGGCACTGCCAGCGTCCTGACACCTACAGCAGGGTGAGTGCCTTGGGAAGGCATGGGACAGGTGATAGCCTCCATCCCAGACTCTGTACTAACTTGCTGTGACCTTGATAGTTCCTCTCCTTGACTAAGAAATGGCTAGTTCTTCCTCCATGTCCCTCTGCTCAGGCCATCTGGGTCTCTCACCCTCCATCTGAATGGCCTTTATTGTAGGACTTTTTCAGTCTGGGGGGCTCCTGGCTTCTCTGCTCAGGAGAAGGGACCAGAATGCAAAGGGAGGCATGGGCAGAGGGTTGGAGGGGGAGCCAGAAGAGCCTGGTGCTTGAGTGCCTCCTGACAGTGCTTCTTCCAAACTGTCTCTGCAGTCATCCTCAGCATCTAGCCAGGAAGGAAAGTCGCACTTGGAGGAGCTGGCAGCAGGGGGAATCCCCATCGAGCGGGCCACCTCTGAGGGGGCTCGGCCTAGAGCGGGCCTCCCCTTCCAGCCCTCACACCCCCTGAGCAAGTCTAGCTCATCCCCCGAGTTACAGACTTTACAGGACATCCCTGGAGACCTGGGAGACGGGGCTGACATTGGGCGGCTGAGTCCCGAGTCCAAGGCCCGGTCCCAGTCAGGGATCCTGGATGGGGAAGCGGCTACCTGGTCAGCCCCAGGTGAAGAGGGCCGTGCCACAGTCCCACCTGAAGGTCCCCTGCCTTCCAGTTCTCCCCGCTCCCCTAGTGCCCTCCGGCCCCGAGGCTATACCATCTCCGATTCAGCCCCATCACGAAGGGGCAAGAGGGTGGAGAGGGATACCTTCAAGAGCAGAGCTGCGGCCTCCAGTGCTGAGAAAGTACCAGGCATCAACCCTAGGTGGGCACAAATCCCAAATTGCCACCAACTCCGAGGGATACATTTTCGTCTTGGCTGGAGCGTCCAGACACTGCCTAGGCAGAATAGGCATACATGGAAATTCTTGTGTCTTCCCTGTGGCTGGTGGGAGCCATAAGGGGGGTGGGTTCTTGGCCAAAGTTTAGGTCCCGGTACTCTGCAGGTGGGACAGGGCCTCTGTCCTGGCCCTGCCCTGACCAAGGCTTTCTCTGCAGCTTTGTGTTTCTACAGCTCTACCATTCACCCTTTTTTGGTGATGAGTCCAATAAGCCCATCCTGCTGCCCAATGAGGTAGGCCTGCCTTCCCTCTCCACTGTAGGGTGGGTCACAAGAGGGTCTGGCCCCTAGTGACAGCAGGCTGTCTTCTATTTGGGTAGACAGTTATCCTGAGAATGGGTGTATGATCTGGGTTGGTGGCTGGTGGCGGCGTAGTCTCTGCCCTGGACTCACAGGCTCTGTGATTACAGGCCTTCGAGCGGTCAGTGCAGCTCCTGGATCAGATCCCGTCCTATGACACCCACAAAATTGCTGTCCTGTATGTGGGAGAAGGCCAGGTAAGGCCATAGGGTGAGCATAGAATCATCTGGTCTCAGATGTCTCCCGCCTCAGAGTTGAGTCTCTGGTTCTTTGATGCTCTAGAGCACTAGGAGCTTGTTGAGCCCTGAGCTAGGGGCACAGCTGTGAAGATGACAGGTCAGTGTGTCGGTATGCAGAGCTGTGAGGACTGCAGGGTGCATGCTTGCAATAGCAGACTACTGAGGCCCTGGGGTGAGCCACTGAGTGAATGTAGCTAAGTGGCAGGAGGCAGAGGGCCATCATAGACCATCTCAGCCCAGTGTATGGACATGGCTGTACTAATCTGAGTGCAGTGAGACACTGGACTACTTTGAGACAAGGGATCACCATTAACACCAGCATTTTTAAAGTATCCCTCTGGCTGCTGTTTGGAGCCATGAAGTTAGGTGATGACCTTCCATACAAGAGGAACAGGCTTGGGTTTGGTTGTAGGTTGCTGAGCAGTGCTAGAGTTCTGGGTGTGTTAACTTTGCTAGCTGAATGTAGGTGGGGGAGGGCGGGGAAGTGACTCCAGTGCATGTGGACTGGATCGCTTTAAGTGTGACCTGCCGAGTAGGAGATGGAACAGCCACCCTGGGCTTCCCATCAGTGACAAGTCTGCCAGACTATTCTCCCTCCTCTGGACTCTTCCACAGAGCAGCAGCGAACTGGCCATCCTATCAAATGAACATGGCTCCTACAGGTACACGGAGTTTCTGACAGGCCTGGGCCGGCTCATTGAACTCAAGGACTGCCAGCCAGACAAGGTGTACTTGGGTGGACTAGATGTGTGTGGTGAGGACGGCCAGTTCACTTACTGCTGGCATGATGACATCATGCAAGGTGTGTACTGCTCTAGGCTGGCCTGCTTCCAAGCCCTGCTCTCTGGGAGAGGAGCCAAGAGTTCCTGGGAAACCAGGGGGATCTGGAGGGATACAGGTCTCAACCTGGGCCCCGATGCCCAGCATAAGATGTCCTGTCCTGTCCTGGTACCCAGCCCAGTGTCACCCACCCTACAGCTGTTTTCCACATTGCCACCTTGATGCCCACCAAGGATGTGGATAAGCACCGCTGTGACAAGAAACGGCACCTGGGCAATGACTTTGTTTCTATCATCTACAATGACTCTGGTGAGGACTTCAAGCTGGGCACCATCAAGGTGAGTGGGATCCATGTGCAGGAGATATCCAGGCAGAGGTGGAGTTCTCACTTACACCACCAGACCCATCAGCAGCCCAGGCCATCTGTGAAAATGCTTGCTGGTGTGTCTTGAATTGGCCTTGCGTCCTGAGTGGTAGTCCTTCTTGGGAGCCTCATGTAGATGCTGTCAGGAACCCAGGGAGACATGATCACAAACCTGTTTCTTCGTCTGTAGGATGAACTGTGCCCTCGTGAAGAGTGGCTAGGTGAATATGTGCCCGTGTGGGGTGTGCAGTGCCCAGTAGGAGTGTGGTGTCTGCTTGGAATGGTTTCTAAGGGTCCTTGCTGACACATTTCAGTACCCTTGGGTCAGCACTAGTATCACCTGTGGACTGTGACTTGTGGGCACTGGGAGGTTGAGAGCGTGGTGCAGCCCATGCTGGTAAGTCTGCAGCACAGACTGTGCCAAAAGCCAGAGGACACAGCAGGGCCTCAGGAGGGCAATCTGGGGTGACTGCGGTCCTCGCGAATGTCTGGTGAGACTCAATAGCAGCTGCTTCCAGGTCGAGTTAGGGAAGATGAGGCAGGACTCTGGGAAAAGCCAGTACAACTCACTGAGATGGGCACATGAGCAGTGTCCTCTTGAGAGAATAACCTCAGAGTGGTTAGTAAGGCCGTGTGGGAGTTTCATCTCTACGTATGGACTGTATGCGCATGTGTGTGTGGGCACTTTACGAGTGCCAGGCAGCCTGCAGGCATGTTATAAACTGTAAGCAAATCTGTGTTGGGCCCATGTGCAGAATAGGTTGCATTTAGCCAGAGATGAAGACGAAGGCAGGCGGCCAGTGCTGCCTATTGAGGTGCCAGGCCTCTGACACAGCAGTGACACAGTGGCCTTCAGCACATGCCTGTGCCAGGCTGACATCCCTCTCGTCTGAGCAGGGCCAGTTCAACTTTGTCCACGTGATCATCACACCGCTGGACTACAAATGCAACCTGCTGACTCTGCAGTGCAGGAAAGGTGAGGCCCAGGCTGGGTAGGGTAACTAATGCTGGTCTGAGTCAGGTATGAGCACTGTGTCTCCACAGACATGGAGGGCCTTGTGGACACCAGCGTGGCCAAGATCGTGTCTGACCGAAACCTGTCCTTTGTGGCCCGACAGATGGCCCTACATGCAAATGTGAGTGGTAGCTGCCACCTAGGACCAAGAGGGAGATGGGCGTGTGGTTGCTCCTGGATGGGAACTCACCATCCTGCTTTGGGGTCCCCAGATGGCCTCTCAGGTACACCACAGCCGCTCCAACCCCACTGACATCTATCCCTCCAAGTGGATCGCCAGGCTCCGCCACATTAAGCGTCTCCGCCACCGGGTGAGGAGGACAGGGCTCCCGAGATGTGATGGCTGAGTCTGGTGGGGACAGAACTTCCGGGCTCACTGCCAAAGCCTTCTCTCTCTAGATCCGGGAGGAGGTGCACTATTCAAACCCAAGCTTGCCTCTGATGCACCCTCCATCCCACACCAAAGCGCCAGCTCAGGCCCCTGCTGAGCCTACACCCAACTACGAGACAGGCCAGCGGAAACGCCTCATCTCCTCCGTGGATGACTTCACAGAGTTTGTATAAGGCCACGAGGACTCCTGAGGTGCCAGAGCCATGCAGCTGGCCCTTCCCTGTCTGATACCACCACCTGACTGTACTCTCACATGAAATAAACTGGGCATGTCCACCTGGCCTTGGAGTTCGGAGAAGCACAGATAGCAGTCAGACAGGTTCTTTATTTGACTTTGTCTTGTCTGTTTGGGGTTGGGGCGGGATCAAGGCTAGAGCTGCAGCTGAGCCCACAGAAGCAGGCAGGTGCTATCACACACATTCTCGTCCCCCAACCCCGGGGCCAGCCACAGCAGGGGTCTTGTCCAGTAACTTCTTGGCATCTTTCAACCCACAGTAGTCCCGGCCTTGCGCAGACCTGATACCAGCAGATCTGGGTGCTGCCTGGCCCCAGACAAGGGAGGAAAAGGAAGCCATTGGTGGCCCCAATACTGTCCAGCACCTGCCCAAGGCCAGATTCGGATCCAGTAAATGGCTGCAGCTTCCCCCGCACCCTACCATGGGTTACTTCAGCCCAAGTGAAAAATAGTGACATACAAAAATATATACATTTTAACCCCATATAAATTATTGGTGGTGGACATACAAAAGGGATGGCGGCTAGAGGCAAGTACGCTGCACCAATGAGAGGTAATAACTTAGGGGACGGACAGGGAAGAAGTGTAGCTTAGCCCTCTCGAGCTTGGATCTCTAGCAAGGGGAGATGGCCGCCTAGGGGTAGAGCCGGGCACAGCCCGCTGTACCTGAGGACTCGGGAAATAAATTAGCATCTTGGAGGCTGGGTACTCACTTGGTCCAATACTGCTGTATCCTCCTGTGGGGAGGGGACCGAGGTCCTGGCTGGCTACGCAGCCTTTTTAAAGTGCTGAAGCCCATAGGCAGACAGACCCTAAGGAACTTGTACACAGCCACTCCGGCTCAACCTTGAGAGTAGCAGAAGGTAATACTGAGTGGTGTCCACCCTGGCTCTGAGTGGCCAGTGTGAAGCCACAGGCCTTCCCAAGAAAGGGAATGGCCAGGACCTTAGTGCCTAAGTGCTGCTGGGGTGGACCTTGTTATTAGACCGCGGGGATTTCTTGCTGGGGCCTACTGCCAGGTCTAGCCCCTGGCTGGGCAGAGCTGTCTGAGGGCCTGGAAAGCAGCCAGGGGAAGGTGAGAGAAGTGGTCCGCTATGTCCATGACCTCGAAGGCTCTGGAGTTGTTGCTCCAGCTGGTAGACGTCCTCTGTGGCCTGGTTGAGTCGGTCGAATTGGACAAGCAGGGTTTCAAACACAGCATGTAGGCGTGAGGGCTCTGGTTCCAGCCTCAATGCCGAGCGGCTGAAGCCTGCACTCAGCCCATCTGGCTGGCTGGATGAGGTGGAAGGGCGGGAAGCGTCTGAGCCTGCGCTGGGTGGAGGCTCAACGGGGGATGACTTGGAGTCCCTGGATGAGCGGGAGGGCAGTGGCTCCATTCCTTCAAACCGGACTTTGTGGCGAAACTGGGGGCGGCACAGGGGCTCGGTCAGTCCGGCTGCACCCTGGGCTCGCGAGACCCAGGGTGTGTCCCTCTCCCCCCCACTGGGCCGTACCCACCTCCTTGACCTTACTGAAGCCCATCCAGAGCCGAAGCCTACGCAGAAAAAGCTCCACCATCTCGTAGTCCTGGGGTTCCCAGGCTGGGCGGTAGAGCTCTCCACGTAGGGCATGGTACCGCCAACGTAGGAGGACAGCCCCAAGCCTCAGGGCACCCCACATCCGCAGAGCCCAGAGCCCCACACACAGCAGAGGGGACAGGTACCAGGACTCAGAAGGGCACAGAGCAGGGACTCTGGCCCCAGGACACAAGACCAGGAAGGCTCGGGCCATGTTATGGAGAGTGTCAGCACCAGAGGAAATAAGCTGTGGGAAAGAGACACGGGTAAAGGCATGCCCTGATTGAGGTCCTTCCCTGGCACACCCCAGAACAGCAACCTACCAGAACAGCCATCTGAGCATAGGCCACACCGAGCACCACCAGGCCCAAGGTGGCTCCCATGAGCTCTGGCAGGGCCCGGCACAATGTCTTGCCAAAAACAGACCACTGGCGCACAAACCGCAGCTGCTGGGCAGCCTGTGGAGGACAGAAGGCAGTTTGTCAGCAGCTTTCACCAGCTCCTGGGGTCTGGTCATAGGCATGCACCAGTCCTCGGCCCTTACCTTGATCAAGAGCAGGAAGAGCAGTGAGGCTGCCAGCCCACGGGCCACAGAGCCCAGCTGAGCCACCTGGTCGAAGCTAGTGAAGTGGCGTGGATGGTCATGCACAAAGTGCGTCCACTGTCGGTCAGCGATGGCCAGCTGAGCCAGGCGTACCAGGCCTGTGGCTGCTGTCAACATCACCAGTAGCCACCGTGCCCAGGCATCAGGCTGTGCTGTGCGTGCACACCCCTCTCTGCGCCAGGTGTGCACCTCAGCCATGGAGAAGTACAGGGCGAAGAGCAGCAAGCACACCTGTGGGAGGGGTGTCCGTGAGGGAGGGCGTGGTCAAGAGTGGCAGGGGTGTGTCCAGGTTCCTGTGGGGCATGATCAGGAGCCTGAGGACAGGTGTCAAGTGGAAGGGCATACCGAGGTGAGTAGCGGCAGTGACAGGCCGGTGCTGAGTCGCCGTAATGCAAATGGGCGGACACTGAAGGCAGCCAGTGCATGGCCTGCTACAGGGAACTCGAGGCGCAGTGTGACAGCAGCGTGTAGCCCCACAGCAGGGCTGTATCGGGTGAGTTCCACAAACACTGCACGGCTCCTACATGGAGGGTGCTGTCAGCAGGAGGGGCCATATGTGCAGGAGCACAGGGTACAAGATGGGAAGTGGCTACCGTATTTGGTCAGTTACACAGGCCTGGGAGGGAGGGCCCCAGGGGATTCAGGGCTAGGCATGGGGACAGCTTGGCCAGGACTGAGGCTCAGAGGCCTGCCAGGGGATCCAGACTCCTGCTCACTTCCCCCTCAGCACCCACCTGCTGTCAAGCCAGTTGTGCAGCTGCAGGAAGCCCAGCCGGGCACGGCTCTCCTCCAGACTCAGGCCTAGCTCCTGTACATAGCCCCCACTGTCATACATTGCACAGTAGCCCCAGTACCAGGCGCTGTGGAGACAGGGCAGTATTGGAAACTCTCCAGCCCTGAGAATATCTGGCAAGCAGGCCCCTAAGGGGGCCAGAAGATCCTCTGAAGAACTTCCATCACCCGGTTGGGGCCTTTGGCCCTTGCTCTACTCACCCCAGCAAGTCAGGTGCAGAGTAGGACCATGTCTCAGAACCATTTTGAGCTACACTCTGCCAGCCGATGCCATAGTCACTGTTGCTCAGGCTTGCTGTGGCGGAACACATGTGCTCTGGGCTTGAAGGGTCTGGGCAGAGTGCTAGAAAGCAGAGGGCCAGGACTCAGGACATGCTGTACCGCAATGGGTGAGCTCCTGTGCTGGAACCCTGAGACTGCATTCTTTACTGGAAAAACCTGTCTCTAGCTGTGGTGTGGCTCAGCCCTAGCACACACCTTTAATCCAAGAGCTTTCTGCCTGAATACTGTAAACAGAATTAAATAAAGTCAGCCATGGGTCAAGAGGCAGAGCAAGCAACCAGTTGACAAGGAAGTGAATTTAGGATTATTTTTTAAAAAAGAAGCCAGGCGGTGGTGGCGCACGCCTGTAATCCCAGCACTTGGGAGGCAGAGGCAGGTGGGTCTCTGTGAGTTCGAAACCAGCCTGGTCTACAGAACTAGACCAGGACAGCCTCCAAAGCTACAGAGAAGCCCTGTCTCAAAAAACCAAAAGAAAAAAAAAAAAGAAGGAATGAGGAAGACAGACAGACACACAAGAAGTAAGAGGAGGGAAATTTGAGGGCGGTTTTGAGACAGTGGAGGAAGAGAGAGGTGGGATAGCAACTGAGGAGAAGATCAGCAGGGTGCTCTCTCGGCCTCTCTGAGCTAGCAGGCTTTCACCTCAGCATCTGGCTCCAGAGTCTTTATTGGTAAAATTGAACGATTGAGATTTTGTTAAAAACCACATCCCATAAAGCAAACATTATTATCAGTTATAGAAAGACAATGAAAGGAAACTGAAGAAGAGGCCAAAGGTTAAGCAGAGGTCAGACAGCTCAGCTGCATTGCAGGTTGCAATGGAAGGAACAGGGTGAAAAGCACAGAGGCCATCTCCAGCTTACCTTCCTGTAGCCGCACCTGCCGCAGCCGCGGGGGTCCCAGCTCAGGACTAGACTGGTTCCCGTGGACATAGGGCAAGAGGACATGTGACATCCATGGCCAGAACTCATCAGACCTGCCAGCAAATGTCAGTCTCTGAGGTCAAGGCTGTCAGGGCCCAGGAGGTGCTGCTGCAGCAGTCTTGGGGGTAATGCTGGGCCTGGGCCCATGTTCCCTACTCTTGGACTGCTGGCATTTGGGGAAGAGAATTCCGTCCTGATGTTGTGCTGTGTACCACAGAAGACTAAGCAGTGTCCCAATTCTCTACCCACTGTATAGCCCAGCATATACTCTGGTCTTGACAACCAAACAGGAATCTGGATCAGGGATGTCCAATCTTTTAGCTTATCTGGGCCACACAGGAGATTCTAACCCACAGCTTACAGGTTTCAAGAGCATTACACAGGTTCATTTTGTATGAATATAATTGTGATTATATTGTAGTCTACAAAATTCAATTGAGTTATAAAAACAAAACAAAATCAAACATAAAACATCTCATGCTTTAAACAGCAGACTTAGAATTTTGTGCTGGGATTCATTCATAGCTGCCCTGAGTTACATGTGGCTCATGAACTGTAGGGCACCTTTGATTCTAGATACTTCCAAATGTTCCCCAGAGGCTGGGCTAGACTAAAGACAAAACAAATATGGGCCTTGGTGGGCACCAGTGCCACCCTGGCCCAATGCATGGATGTGTGTGTCCTGAGTGTCCCTACCGGGTGATGGCCAAAAAGGCTTGGCTATCCAGCTCCTGCTTGATGGCACTCTGCAGTCGATAGGCGTGACCATGGCAAGAAGCATCCCCATAGTTGGCCAGGAGCGTCACCAGTAAGAAAAGCATGTACACCAAGAGGCTCTGCAGGACAGGGACAGATGGTTCTGATCAGCTAATTCCACCCCCAGGGCCAGAGCAAGGCTTTAAGACTATCCACTGGAGCCCGGGAGTGGTGGCGCACACCTTTAATTCCAGCAGTCAGGAGGCAGAGGCATTGTGGCTAGCCTGGTCTACAGGGCAAGTTCCGGAAAGGCCAGGGATACAGAGACAGGCTCTGAGAACCAGAACAGCTGTGCCTACTGCCCTCAAGGCCAGGTGAAAGCAGGGACGTAAGATGTACCATAAAAAACGGGGGTTGGGGGGGCAGCAGGTGATAGCAGGGTAGGAGCTACAAACCCCTGAATGCCCACTATTGATAAGGTGTGGAGCAAAGACCTGGAGACGGAGCAGAGGTTATCTGTGGTCAGAGCTCACCTTCAACATGTCATGGAGCTTCTTGACCTTTCGGGCTTCCTCTTTTGCCAAGAAGAGAGCAAACCCATGAGGGGGCCGCACACGGGGCACACGTTCACTCACAGGTGTTACAGCTGGGCTTTCTACCAGAGTGTCATCTTCATCAGGGTGTAGCCGCTTGGCTATCAGGGAGAAGTAGAGAGCTTCCAGCAGGACCTAAGGTGGCAGTGGAATCAGCTGGCAAGCATGAGACTGGCAGACCCCCTCCCCTCTACGAGTCTTCTCACCTTAAGGGGCTCCCAGCCAAGAAATGAGGCTAGGAAGCTGGAGCTGCTTGACAGAAGCCACATGACACTCACACTGGGGGGGAAGCTGGCACCGATCCAGCCCGAGACTGCTACAGCCACTGCTACCAAGAGTAGGCTGAGCCCATGGGCCAGGGGGGCACACCAGGCGGGCAACAGTCGCTTCCGAAGGCCTTCCACCAGTCCTGGGGACACACAGACAGCTGCATGGCTGCCAGCCCAGGTGGGCCTAGGAGGGGTGTCCTGGTCTGCGTGTGCATACCTGTCCTTGAGAGCCTTGTCACCAGGGGCTGTTCCCAGGTCAGGCCCATGCTGGCTGGCCTCTTCTCCCCCAGTGTCTGCAGCATCAGTGTTTCTGTTTTCTCCCCAGGAACACTGGACCTGGGCACAGGGCAGGGCCATGAGTTTTGTGCATCCCCCCAGGAAGAAGAGGCAGTAGTTTCAGTCTGCATTCATCTAGGAGCAGTTCCTTCAGCATCTTAGAGTCCTAAACCAAGTGAATATGGTGCTGGGCATGCATGGAACCCTGGTCATTGTCCTTGCTTGCTTCCTGTATATACACCCACTGCCCAGGCCCCAACTAAGGGACTAGTAAGTCCTTATCTTATACATTCTGTCCTGGCATGACCCAATGGCCCTTCTTCAATCTCATACCAGCCACAAAGGACTGTGTTCTAAACCCTGCATGCACTCTCCAAGTCCTGCCCTGTAGAAGTTACTGAGGTGCGCATTCCTGTGTGGTTCTGCTTTTAAAAAGGCCAATCTGGTCTGTACAGTGAGTTCTAGGCCAGACAGGAATACATAGTGAGACCTTGTCTCAAAAACAAATAAGTAAATAAATAAGGAAGCAGAGCTAAGAGGGCAAAAAAGACATGAGACTGCCTGAGGGCAGAGTCCCTGGTGCTTTTAAATACATGGTCCATACCAAGTGTGCACCTGCCACCGAGCCTTGGATCTGTGTATCTGTGTATCTCTGGATCTGTGCTACTTAGTGAGCAAAAGCATGTGGGTTTATCAGGCAAGCACTCACAGGATAGCAAATAACTGGAAATGTTTTACTTTAGAATGACTTTGCTGAACATAGAAGTCATAAAGCATTTAGCTAAGAGTTTAAAATTTGCCAGATGGTGGTGGCGCACGCCTTTTAATTCTAGCACTCGGAGACAGAGGCAGGTGGATCTCTGGGAGTTCGAGGCCAGCCTGGTCTACAGATCGAGTTCCAGGACAGCCAAGGCTACAATGAGAAACCCTGTCTTGAAAAACAAAAACAGGGGGCTAGGGATTTAGCTCAGTGGTAGAGTGCTTGCCTAGCAAGCACAAGGCCCCAGGTTCGATCCTCAGCTCCACAGGAAAAAAAAACAAAAACAAAAATTGAGGACATTTAAGATCAGCATTCCCAATGTGCTGAGGAAGAGGCACATTAATAGTTCTTCCTAGTCATTCACTGTGTGGCTGTCTACAGAATGTATATGGGGACAAACACTGGTAAGATGCATAGCACAGAGCATAGCTGTCATCAGACTGAGCTGCATGAGCAAGCTGTGCCTGTCACTGTACAATCAGTGACCCGGTACTGGTCCATTCCTAACTGGATGCCAGGCACGGCTGGACACTCTGAGTGTAGGACAGTGAAAGAACAAAGTCTCTGCACTCAGTGTACAGCCTACCAACAGCAGAAACAGGCCACTGTTTTGGGAGAGGGGAGGGCCTGGAAAGGTGCAGCATGTGAAAGTACACACTTAGGTACACCTTGTGAGACTTCACTGCATCCATATCAGGTAAAGACAGGCCCTGTTCAAGCCACATCAAAGCAAAGCAAATGAAACACCTCTTTGGGGAAGAGGACTCTGGGCAGAGGGAGCAGCAGATGCAGGATACAGAAGCTGGGAAGTAATATGCTCAGAGGTGGAGTGGAAGGACCTATTTCTTAGCTCTGTATGGTATCAGGACTGCATCAGGGTGGGAGGCCACCTTTAAGATGGCCCCCAACAAAGCTTCCCCTGGCACCATTCCCCTGTGTAGTTCCCTTCCAGAGTAACTGAAAGGGTATCTGTAGAACCAACAGTGTGCTATTAACAGGGCTTGTAATAAAAGATGTGGCTTCTAAGACCACATACTCCTAGAGGATATTAGCTGGCAAAGCCATCAGCCCCACAGTGAAGCTGATATGGGGATAACTGGAGTCTGCCGACAGCCTGGCCAGTGTGCCCACTGTCCTTTTAAGCACTAAATACAAGGTAGTGGTACGTGATACAGCAAGAAAATGAGGTGCCAAGAGAGCAGGGTTGGAGAACTACCGAGGAGGTACAGAGCACCTATGGAGCAGGCCCTAGCAATGGTCCAGGCAGAAAGGCATGAAATGGAAGGTGCACCTGGGAACACACTCATGCCTGCATTTGGAAAGAAGCTGAGAGATTTTATTAAAGAATGAAGGCAAGGAGAGTCCCAGAACCCAGATTTGTCTCTGCCCACTAGAGAAAGAAGTCAGGGAGGACAGACTACTCCTGGAGACTCAGCCCTGGACTGACTCTGGGCAGCTCAGTGTGGGAGAACCTCAGGTGGTAGGCCGACGGCACCGGCCAGCAATTCCCTGTGCTGTCACTAGTTTCTCCAGTCAGTCCTTCCTGCCACGATCCAGTAACTCAGAGAATCTCCCTTTCTATATTCTGGTACAGTTCATTCCTCACTAATTTCTGCTTGTTTGAAATTTAGAATGAAAATGTGGATACTGAAATAGATGTAGATGAGAAAAAGAATATATATTCTATGTGAACTCTTCTCGTTGAATTGGGAAAAACCAAGAAACTTGATCATTTTTAAGCATTAAAATAATGAAAATATTCTCAAAATGAAAATGTGATATTTAAAAACTTTTCCAGGGACTGGAGAGATGGCTCAGCAGTTAAGAGCACTGACTACTATTCCAGAGGTCCTGAGTTCAATTCCCAGCACCCACATGGCAGCTCACAACTGTCTGTAACTACAGTTCTAGGGGATCCAACATCCTCACACCAATGCCCATAAAATAAATTTAAATACATTTAAAAAAAAATAAAAAATAAAAACTTGCTGGGCATTGGTGGCGCACGCCTTTAATCCCAGCACTCGGGAGGCAGAAGCAGGTGGATCTCTGTGAGTTCGAGGCCAGCCTGGGCTACCAAGTGAGTTCCAGGAAAGGCGCAAAGCTACACAGAGAAACCCTGTCTCAAAAAAAACAACAAAAAAAAAACTTTTCCAACCAGGCGGTGGTGACACATACTGTTAATCACAGCACTCAGGAGGCTAGCCTGCTCTACAAAGCGAGTTCCAGGAAAGGCGCAAAGCTATACAGAGAAACCCTGTCTCAAAAAACCAAAAAAACCAACCAACAAACAAAAAACCAAAACAACAACAAAAAAAAAACTTTTCCATGATTTTTTCAGTTTTGATAACAAATCAAAATTCCTTTATGCTACACAGTGAGACCCTGCCTCAAAACAAAAAAACAAAAACAAAATTTCTTCCCAGACCAAGCCCCTGAGGTCCATATTGGTGGCTTTTCCATTGTCTAATGTGTCCGCTTCCACCCCTTCTCTAAAGGGATGATGTGCTGGGCCCTGGGTTCCCATGAAATACCCTCCACAGGTGGGAAAGAGCAGTCAAGCAACAGAGCACAGTCCACATGGATAACAGGACAGGCAGAATAGCCTTAGCTTCCTGAGGCAGGCACAGGGCCCCAAGAACCAACACAGACACCCCACCTCCTTCCAACCATGCCAGGCACTCACAGGCTAGTAAGCAGGTCTGTTTCTATGAGGGCATCCTGGGTAGGAACCAGGTTGCTGGCCCCATCGGCCAGGACCTGCTGGATCAGGTCTTCATCTAAGAGGGAACGAAAGCATCGGAGTAACATGACACTTAATAACTTGTGTTCTCTGAGAGCTTATAAATCATTCCTTCCCACTTCTGGCTCACCTGATGCTGACAAGTATTTAGCAGGCAAGGAAGGGCTAACCAGAGAGACGCCATCTTCCTCTGGGCCCAACATGCGGCCAGGTCTATTTTGTACCAATTGCTGCAGTGTGCTGCTCACAACAGATGGGTCACTGAGTAGGTCTGGCCAACTGAGAGTGCCCTCACTGGATGGCCAGCACACGAGGCTGTGGGAAACATAGACACTGTCAAATGTACCTGATCCAAGACTAGTCACACAAGCATGTGGGAAGCCACACACACAAGGGCACACCAGCTCTGGAGCAGCCCCTCTCCCAGTATATGACAACACCCAGAGACAGCCAAAAAAGGATGGGGGCACATAGCCTAACACCCTCACATGGCCTGCCAGGTACTGCTGCTGACTCAGCTGAAGCTCCCAGACTCTCCAGGCAGCCTCACCTTTTAGCATCTTCCAGAAACAAGTCATCCTTCACTTGCCCAGCGAGGGCCTGCTGAGAACAGGAAAGTGCCTCAGTGGGGTCTGCAGCAGCAGCAGCACAGCCCAACCAGCCCTAACCAGCTCACCCTGCCCTGAGTCCCTGGGGGAGTCTTCACCTCTGTGAGGCCAGAGAGTGTGAGGAGGGAGCTGTCCAGCACCGATGGGTCCAGGTAGCTGTCAACATCGAGGGCCTGCGGCCCTGTGGGTGTGGGGTGTTGGTCACCAGACACCTGAGGACAGAAGGATGATTTCAGTCTCAATGGCTGGTAGAACTGGGCAGGAAGCCACTGGCCTGGCTTCTGTCCGTGATGATTCTGGAATGAGTGACTGGAGCTCTTTCCTGGTTCTAGGGCTACTTGATTTCTTTTTGAATTGGTTTTGGCAGTTTGTGTCTTTCTAGCAATCAACTTTCTTCTAGGTCCCTTACCCCACTGGTGTATAGCTGCTCATGGGATTTATTTCCAAGCCCCATCTATTTCTCTGGAGGGGATGTCTCCTCTAACTCATGGTTTGGTAACTTGAATCTCTTCCCCTTTGGTTACTCTAGCTGATGGCTTATCAGTTCTGTCCATCCTTTCATAGAATCACTTTTAGTCTCTAGATTTTCCCTCTGGTAGCTCAGTAGTAGAGTGCTTGCCTAGCAAGTGAAAGGCCCTGGGTTTGGTCCTCAGCACCAAATAAATAAACAAAAACAAAAAAAAGTAAAAATTTCAAAACCTGTTCAAAGCTAAGGGCTATCTGTATTGTTGACTGACAGGATGACAGATAGGAGTTTCATAGGTAGAGAATAGCAAACCCAGAGTCCTCTGCTCTCCAGGTACCAAACAACACAAACCACACTCCACCTCAGAGTTCCGAGGCCCTTGCCCAGCCCACCTTACTCCGTGACATCCGGAAGAGGAACAGGACAGCCAAGTAGACAGGGTAGACTACAACACTGGACACAAGGCCGATAGCAACTGTGTCAACACTTGGTGGAATCAAATTGGATACAGGCCCCACGCTGAGGTGACAGAGAAGACAAGGTAGGTTAGGGAGAGGATTAGAACAAAGTCAGGCAGGGGCAGCAAACCTCACAGAACCTACCTGTATGTGCTATCTCCCACGACCCCATACCACACAGCATTGGCAGCCAGGAACAGGCAGAGGAGGAGGACACAGCAGGTAACCCTCTGGACTCGAGTGAAGCGGCTACGAGGTGGCCTGTCCCATATGGAGAGCCAGATGTGCTTGTCAAAGAAGCCTCTCTGCAGTTCGGCCACTAGGAGGCGCTGGAACTGCCACAAGGCAGCTTCATCTGGGAGGATTCAGATTTAGAGCAGGGTAGCTGGGTCAGCCACCCACCATTATCACCCACCTCTCCCTGTCTCCACTCCCAAGGCAGATGGGCAGCCTTACTTGCTGCAAGCACCTCCTTCTCCACTAGGCCCCCATTGGCCTCAGTCTCCACAGACAGCCAGTCGTTGACCAAGAAGAAGGTGCTTCGGGCACTCTGCAGGTCCCTGACAATGACGTGCTGTAGGAACCAGGCAGGGCTGAGCCCTGTGGAGAAAGGGAGCCGGGTGAGGACTGAAGCCGACTGGCAGGGTGCAGGGGTGGTGACAGCTCTCACTCAGACCTTTGTTGTCATGCCACACTCGAATCTTCCACACGCTGCCCAGGCTGTGCGGGGTCGCAATCTGGAAGATGTCCAGGCTGTTCCGATGAAAAGCTCTGTCCCCATCTAAGTGCCGGTGACCACTCCGGTTGTCCTCTCCATACAACATGATGCCTACATGAGCCGTGGTACCTGGAGAGCAGAGGACTCTGGGTTTGCTATTCTCTACATATGAAACATCTGTCATCCTGTCAGTCAACAATACAGATAGCCCTTAGCTTTGAACAGGTTTTGAAACTTTTACTTTTTTTTGTTTTTGTTTATTTATTCGGTGCTGAGGACCAAACCCAGGGCCTTTCACTTGCTAGGCAAGCACTCTACTTGAGCTAAATCCCCAACCCCTAAATTTTTACTTTTATAGTAATGTGGATTGAATCTAGAACCCTACTCATGATAGGCAAGTACCCTACCTCTGAGTTCCATCCCTAATCATTTTTTAAAAGACATTTTGTTTTAGCACAGGATCTCATCAAGTCACTCAAACTAGTCTGTAACTTGCCCTCATTTGCCTGAGTTTGTGATCCCCCTGCCTCAGCCTCCCAAGTAGGCCTGCAAAACCAGGTCATTTGTATAGTTCAAACAGACACAAATTCCAGGTTTCTCAATCTGTTAATAAACACCAAGCCTGCAACAGCATGGTTTCCAGTGGCCAGGGTGTATGTGCTGAGCTCAGAGTTATAAACCTGGCCAGCCTGTCATGTGACAGGCTACGTGTTTCAATGACCAGGCACATCTACAATTCAGTCACACAGGTAACAGCTATGTGGCTAGGTAGTTTCCTCTCTAGACATGAACTCACAGCTTTTAAAAACTGGGCACTAAGAAGAGAAAACTGGCCAGCAATAATGAAAGCATGGCAAAGAAATAAAAATTGGTGGGTTTAGCTGAGCAGCGGTGGCACACACCTTTAATCCCAGCCAGTGGATCTCTGTGAGTTCAAGACCAGCCTGGTCTACAGAGGGAGACCCAGGACAGGCACTAAACTACACAGAGAAACCCTGTCTCAAAACAAAACAAAACGAAAAAGCAACAAAAAATAATTGGTGGGGTTAGGGTAGAGCTCAGGGGCAGACTATGTACTCAGCAGGAAGCCCTGGGTCCATCTCAAGTACATAAAAAATGAGTGAGAAATTGCAACACTGGAAATAAAATTAGAATAAAAAATAAACAAAATTGTTGAAATAAGCTCTTGCCTTGGAATTTGTCAGCAAAGAGACTTTCCATGTGAACAAGGGAAGCTGTCACAAGAAAGGAGGGGCTGTCTCTGCAGAAAATGTTGAAGGCTTCCCAAAGAGTTCCCAAGGAAATTTCACAATATTCACAGCAAAAAGAAAAATGCTGGAAGGTAATTCAAACTTGGACTATGACACTTGCCAGAGCTTACTCTGTCTGAGAAGTCACTGGAAAATCTGTAATCACACTATTTTGAAGTTTCCAAACGCTTTCACTTCCAGGGTGTGTCTGTACGTCTGTTTGGGACAGGGTCTTGCTATAAAGCCTAGGTTTGTGAGCTTTTTTCCCCCCCAAGACAGGGTTTCAGGGGCTGGAGAGATGGCTCAGTGATTAAGAGTATTGGTTGGCTGAGTGGTGGTGGCGCACATCTTTATCCCCAGCACTCAGGGGGCAGAGGCAAGTGGACCTCAAGAAGCCAGCCTGGTCTACAGAGTGAGTTCTAGGCCACCCAGAGCTACATAGTGAGACTGCACCCTACCCCAGCCAATAAATAAATAAACAAACACTAAGGGCTGCAGAGCAGTTACAGTACAGTGGTTTGAACTTACGTATGTGAGGCCCGCTCCACTCTCAAGTGAGGAGCACCTTCTTGGCTCTTGGACTTGTCTTTCTTAGGAAAGACACATGAACTGACATCAACTGCTCTGTGTTTATGCGGTGCTGTGGATGGAACCCAGGGCCTTTGCATCCTAGGCAAGTGTTCTGCCACTGAGCTACATCCACAACCACCAAATAGGGTCCAGGATTGAGACTGCCAGGTCTAGGCCAGGGTAGACTCCATATCCCTACCCCTAATCACTCCTTTCCTTACCTGAACCTCGGCTCCAGCCAGTCTTGACCAGGATTTCATATTTGAAGCGGCCCCCCTTCCCACAGAATGGGATGACACGGACTCGGCTAACATCCAGCTGGTCCAGCTTGCGCAGGATCACAGCCATGACCACATAGGTCACCAGACATATGGTATATGTCAGCAGGACAATGTAGTTAATGTTTGCAGAAGGTTCCTGGGAAGAAAGACTCATCAGGTACTGGGTGGCTTCAGCTCATGCACTTTAGTTTCTAAGGATGTAATCAGGATGCACTAGGCTCTCTCAAAATGGAAAAAGATCTAGGCACAGGAGCATCACTCACAGGAAAGATGAATTGAACATGGCTGGGAGGCACAAAAAGGCTGGCACCAAAGGCAGTGAGGTGACGGGTAAGGCAGACAGCCTGGCTGGGTGAGGTCTCCTCCAGGGGTACAATCCCCTCAGTTCTCCACATCATCATTTCTTCACTGAAGTACTGGCACAGGGATGTATACAGACCAACAGACACCTCCAGTGCAGACCAGTGGAAATGGCTTGTCAGGTTCAGGTAGTAACTCCTGCCCAGTGATCCAGTCCTACAAGGGACGGAGAGGTGTCACTGCCAGACTCCAAGGCCCTGAGTGTTAGGACCAGCCTTCCTGTTGCCCTGGTTCCATAATTAGCCACATACCTGTGGCTAATGCAGGACAAGTTGCAGTCACCCCTCCCACCTCCTTCCCCTCTGCAATCCCCACTTCTGTGGTCCCAGTGGGAGGCACTCACCCTGGGGCAATGAAGAAGGTGTAAGGCCTGTGATCAGCACCCTCAAGCACCTCCAGGCTGATCCTCCTACTGGCCGAGCAGTTGTACTCATTGGGCTGGGGCACAGAGTGCAAGTAGACAGCCAGATAGGGCTCAGGCTCCTCAGACAGGTAGCGCTCTGGGGGCCACATACACAGTTTCAGACACCCTCCACAAATCTCTAAGGACACCCTGCAAGTTGTTGTCATGGGGCACAAAGGCCACCTAAGCAGAAGATTATAAGAACCTCCACATGGAAGTGAACACATGCTTCTCTGTGGCTATAGGTATATGTATGGGCTTTATGGAACGAGGTCAACAGGAAAACTGAGTGTTAGCCAGGTCCCCAGGACCAGTGACTGTAAACTTAATGCTATCTGCTTAAATACCCCCTCCCCAGGGACAAAGACGGAAGAAGAACAGGCAGGTCATGTACCCACCCCTAACACCCACCATTAAGCACTGTGTAAGTGATCCTCAGATGTAGCCCAGCTTGAGGGTTGCTGTTGTCTGCAGTGACCACAGCACTGACCGAGGCCTGGGGCTGTAGGATGGTAGAACCTGCAGGGTTGTGGGAGCCCTGGGCAGCCTGGTCTAAGTTGTTTGGCACCTTCACTGTGATGGCACGCTCTGAGGCCAGCCGCTCAATAGGGATCTGGGTACCAGTCTGCGTCTGGAACGCCATAGATGCCACTTTGGTGGAGACAGTGTAGTTGCTAATGTAACCAAAGGGAAAGGGGTTGGAATCCACAAGGAAGATGAGTTGCACTACATCACTGAGGTTGGACAGGGCCCCACTAAAGGCCTCAGGAATGGAGAAATGGCAGCTGGGTCCCAAGGTTTTGCCATAACACAGAAGGCTGAGTGGGTCTGAGCGCTTGCCCAGGGCCACAATCTCCTCGCCCACCAGGGCCAAAGGCTCCTCATTGAGTACTCGGGAACGCATAAGGATACACATGAGGGCTGACGAGAGGTTGTAGGCCTTGGATGCCACCATCAGTGAGGGCGGCTCAGCCCCCAGCTCCAAGGGCTGTGGGCCCTGCATATCCAAGCTGGCCAGGTGGATGAGGTCACCTGGGACAGGCAAAGAAGTAAGGGAAGTTGAGAAAAAGTGGTAAGAGCTGGCATGGGGGCTAGGGAGTGGAAGGGCAGCTTGTGCACCTGTGATATTGAGAATGCTGTCAGCAATGGCAGTGGGTGTTACGGTGCCCTCAGTGGTCTCGGCTTGCAGGATGCGCATCATGCCCTCCAGCTTCTGCAGCATTGTCTTCAGGCATGGACGGCACATGAGCTCCCTACTGGACACCTTCGAGGGAGATCAGCAAGGCCTCCAGACCCACCCACAGCACACAGACCCACGATATCTATGGTTCCTACCCCCACATCACTAAATGGCTCTCTCCTCACACTGGCTGGGACTCTAGGCAGCTTCCTGCCTCTAACCTGTCTTCAAGGCTTTGTTTGCTAAGACTTCCTTTATGTATGAGAGTGCTTTGTTTTCACCACACCAGCAGAGGGCAACAGATCCCCTACAGAGGGTTGGTAGCCACTGCATAATTGCTGGGACTTGAACTCAGGACCTCTGGAAGAACAGCCAGTGCTCTTAGCCTCTGAGCCATCTCTCCCACTTCCACTAAGACTTCTTCTATGACTCCTCCCAACGCAAGCATACAGCCAAGTTCTTTCTGGGGCCTCCACACTAATCCACCAGCTATCTGTTTCCATGGCTAAAAGCTAGGCAGATGTCAAGGCCTTGGCTAGAGTCCAAATACAGATATACTCAAGGGCACAGCAGCCACATGGTAAGTGACCTCTACCCAGAGCTCTCTGAATCTCTGTCCTCTGAGGACTTGTCTGTTCTATTGGTCCCTATACTCACCCCCATCCTGACAGGTACCTTCCTATCAGATATGGGTCATTTGGCTTACAAGTCTACAGCTTGGAAAATAGCTACCTCATAGGTCACTAATGCCATGTCAGGTAAGCCCAGTTAAGTGGGGCATGACTACAGGCCTGCTGAGAGGGCACACAAACCTGGACTACTCTTTCCATCCAGACACCCTACAGGCACCAAGAGCATGTGGCTCATACTGGGAGACAACAGGGAGGCTGCACACAACTGGCACAGGCCACAGAGCCCCTAGCCTGGAAGCCCTACTCATGTTGCACTGGCCCAGTGCATAGTGTGTAAGGCTACACCTGTCTTACCATGCACGGGGCCAGTGCATGGTGTGTAAGGCTACACCTGTCTTACCATGCACTGGGCCAGTGCATGGTGTGTAAGGCTACACCTGTCTTACCATGCACTGGGCCAGTGCAGCAGTAATCTGCTGGATATCATCCACAGTGTTGACCCGCAGGGAAATCAGGGTCTCTGTGATGTTCTTTCGCATTTGGGCTCGAAGCTGCTGCTCATGGCTGGGCTCTGATACCACATCTGGAGCCCGCTCATACTGGAGGAGACAGAGAACATACAAGAACCATGAGAGGAGGGCAGGCCTCCCATGACCTTTAGGAGGGGGCTAGAGTACAGTTTTGAGGCGTGGGCAGGAATATGAAGGTCACAGATACAGGGTTCAGGGTATCAAGAGGGTCTGTGGGAAAGCTGACCTTGGGAAGGGCCTCGTATGCAGTAGCTACGAAGGGTAGGCATCAGCATTCAAAGACATTGGGGAACTTTATTGGTTTGAGGTGCATGGTTTCTGCCCACTCACAGAGCACACCTGAGGGATCCTTTTCTGTTCATATGCACTGACCTCATTGAGCACAGTAATGAGGGCTAGAGAGTACTCGATGACATGCTGGGGGTCAGCCTGCCTCAGTAGTCCAGGCAGTACACTGGCAGTCAGGCTATACAGCCAGGGTATGAGGTCTGCAGGATTACCACTGGGTTCTGGCAGGACAATAGTCAGAGACCTGGAGGGTGGAGTAGACAAGTAGACTGTAAGCAGGTGGTGGTCAGTTTGTGTTCCCTCCCCAGGGTTCAGCTCACCTGTTGAGTGCAACCACAGCAGCACCAAACTGGTCTTGTACAACCACAGCCAGGCCCACCACAAAAAGAGGCCCGAATCCAGGAGGCAGGACAGCACCATAGGTGGAAAGACTGCCTTTATAGATGCAAAAGTCCTCACAGTAGCTCTGGCGACAGCGCCTCAGCAATAGGGCATATACCAGTGGCGCTCCACCATCTTCTGCATCACGCCAGCCTATGGACACACTGGCATCAGTACAGAATCCAGGCCCACACCAGCCTCTCCAGGTAACCCACACTCACCTGTGCATTCAAAGTGCACCTTGGTGGTGAGGCCACGAACAGCATCCAACGGGAACAGGCGACAGGAGCCTCCAAGTGGAGGGCGGTTGGGCGAGAGGCGGATGGAGGCACAGCCCTCCTCCTCGCCTGAATGGCCCAGCACAGTGAGTGTGAAGATGTAGCCCTCCCCATCACGAAGTGCACCCCGCCGCACCACCAGATGCATGCCAGTGCTACCCGTGGATGTTGTTGTCTCATCCAGCACCAGAGTCTTATTGCTAAAGGTTCGTGCTGCCCAGCGCTGCATGATGAAAGCATGGAGGACAGGGTGAGAGTGGGGTCCTGGGCACCTCCCCAGGAGACTTGCCTCTGACTGCTACTCACCCCCTGCTTGGAACCACTGCTGCAGTTATCACAGTGACCCTCCAAGTACACATAGGAACTGCGGCTCACTCCATACACAGCCTGGGCCCTGCAGGACACACACTCAAGAGACACAATGGGTACTCGCCCACTTCGGATCAGCACCTGGAAGAGACAAGAGTGTCACAGGAGGCTCCACCCACCTGCATGCCCAGAAAGCTTCCTAAACTAGGCCACTCCTGTTTGGCCTAAATTCCAGGTTGTACCTCTGAGTAAAAGAATCAAGTGGGCTGACCAACAAAATCCAGAAGGACCTGCCAGCTGGTTTATACCAGGGACTTGCTGGCCTGGCAGGAGGAAGCATGGGAAGGAACCACTGATGGTACATGATGGAAGCAAAGCACCCAGGAAGTCAAGGTTAGTTGTTTTTTTACAGAGTCCTGTCCCAGACATGCTTGCTGACCTGGGTGAGCTCAGTAGTCAGTCTGCTGAGTGCCCTCTCCAGAACACCTGACTAGGTAGGTAACCTGAGAAGGTCTGGTGCTGGGGAGAAACCTCAATCTGAGATACCAGAATAGCCCAGCACCCCTCCACACACACTGGCAGGATCCATCCCACAGCAACACAAGTGGCCATTGCACAGTGGCTCTTACCTTTATGGACCATAAAAGTCCAGGGCAGATGTTTGAGCAAGAACTGGCTCACTGCCCCAGAAGCAAGGATAGGCTTTGTGGATAGGTGCAGCTCTCTAGGTGGGCAAAGGACTTAGTCTCTCACTATTTGCCTTTTGTGCTAGTAGCATGAAGTTTGATAAGAGCAGAACCCTTGGTCCTGCCTCCCTCCACTCCTTAAGTGCTAGAATCACACAGCAGTGTGCTGCCATGCCTACCTGTCCTCCAAAATCTCACACTAAGTTGTGTCCTGGATTTTCAGATAGAAGCAATGCTAATTTGGTAATTTTGGTAAACTAAGTTGGTAATTTTGGTAAATTAAGTTGGTAATTTACCAAAATCAGCACTAGGTTAGAGAGAACTCACAGCCCCTGGGGATACTACAGCTATGACTGACAGAAACCAGGTTGGAGCAGGTAATGTCCTGGTGTGAGGGCACACTGAGAGGTGTGGGGCACAACCTACCGTCTGGTTGGTGGCTTCCTCCTTCCGGCCTGCTTTCCACACTATGAGGTTGAAGGTATATTCCACACCAGCTTCTAGACGCTCCAGGGGGATGGTAACCATACTGCTCCCACGGGGCCCGAAGTTCAGCACACAGCCACCTGCCTCACTCTATGACAGCAAATAAAAGAAATGGGTATAAGACCTCTAACTAGTCTCCTAGCTTAGAAGATCTTTTCCTGTGCTAGGGCTAAGACCCACCCCAAGAATGATCCAAGTACTGGACATGGATGCATGAGACAAGAGGAGGCAGGGAGGACCTGTCACCTTAAGTCCCCATGGCTGACCTGTGTTGAAGCCACGCAGGCCCAATGGAAGTTGAGTGGCGTCTGGTCACCATCCTCCAGATTAGGGTCATAGGACTTGCTCCCATCCAGCACCAAGTCCTGTGTGTCTGACCATACCCGGTATGAGCCACCTTCAATGATGGGTACCAGACGTTCAGCAGCGACTGTCACGTTGGCCTGGATGCTCCGTGCCAATGGTGTATCCCCAAACGAAACCACAAACACAAAGCAATAGTGGCCCACAGGCAAAGCCAGCCGTGGCACCACCAGCTGGGGCCGGCTCACATCTACACCAGGAAGTACCATTTGAGCCATACGTCCTGGCCGTTGACAGCTGGCAGTACGATATATCTCCCATCTGTACTCAGTTTGGTAGGAGACACAGTTGCGCAGATCAACATGGGCCTCCAGGTAGTTGCGCTGCGAACGCCGCATCAGCACCTGCAAAGGCAGTGCCACCTCCACCTCGGGCTCCCTGCAGGCCAGCACCTGGACAGTCACTGTGGCCTGCGCCACAAAAAAACTCACTAGGTTTGTGGCATTCACTTCTACACGGTAGTCCCCAGGATGTAGGTAGTAGTGGTCAGCCCAGGACACATCTGTATCCTGTACTGGAGTCCCATCCCCAAAGTCCCAGTGGTAGGTTACACGCCGGGAACTGGGACTTGTAGCAGCCTCAAACCGGGATGAGCGGTTAGTAAAGCAGCGGCCACTTTGAAGTTTTACATACTGGATAATATCCTGGACTTCCACCATTAGTGTTAGGTTCACACCACCCAATTCGTTGAAGGCACGCACATGGATCTCCAGTAATCCTGCAGCCACGGGTGTGTAGGTCACATCGCGACCCGACAGAATGACCAATGAGTCACCCTGAACCTTTTGCAAGGAGAAGTACCAGGCATAGGCAACCCGGGAACCCCGCTGCACCCGGGCTGTGAAGTTCTTTTCAGTGCCTGTGGCCATGCCTGGCTCACAGCAGTTGGGTACCTGCAGCCCAACAACAGCCTCCAGCACTAAGATACGAATTTGTGCCTGGGCGCGGCTCACATGGTTCTCAGCCTGCACGTTTACCATATGGTCTCCGACCCGAAAGAAGCTATGGGAGAAGTGGGGACCAGGGAGCACTTCAGGGATAGACCCGCCAACCTGAAGTCGGAAAGTAACAGCAGAGCCAGCAGCCAGCAAGATTTGAAAGTGGACTGGCTGCCCAGGTGCCACCACCTTGCTGCTGGCCCAGAGTACCAGGCTCACAATGGGCTCCTCTACTGTGAGATTGTACATGGCTGAGGCCCAGCTGACAGCATTAGAAGCATTAAGCTGCACAGAGAAGTTGCCAGAAGTGGGGAGGCGCACAGCAATGTATTGGCCGTGCTTATTGCCACCCGGCAAGGCCCAGCACCAACTCACATTGGTACCTGCAGCCACCTGACCCCAAAAGGGTACAGTGGAGCCAGCCGCCACAAAGATCTTATCTGGCTCACTGGTTCTGATGCTCAGGCCACCCACAGGCACCTGTATGGCCACTTCAATTGTGGCATTAACTGAACCCAACTGGTTCTCAGCTGTGACTCTGACCAAGTGCAGGCCAGCTGTAGCAAAGGCATGGGTGGTAGATGGTGTCAAAGTCTCCCAACTCAGTCCTTCCTCCAGGTACCAAGTATAAACAATACCACTGCCACCAGCCACTTCAGCACCAAGGGTGACGTTTACATTGACAGCCGCTGGATTGGGGGATGCAGATAGGATTAGACGCTCCACAGGCTCCACAAAGTCTATGGTGCGGTTGGCTGTGGCACTGCCCAACATGTTGGTGGCTCTGAGAAGGATATGGTAGGTGCTAGCCTTGAGTGCAGTGAGCAAAAAGCTCTTGCCACTGCCAGTGAGGGTGAGGCCGCCATCCTGCTGGGCTGTCCAGCTGAAGGAGATGTTGGTGCCATCCCTAACTGCAGCCTGCAGCTGCAGTGTGTAATTGGTGGGGAAGCAGCAGCTGCCACCACCTCCCACTACCTGCAGCCCCTCAATGAGCTGCAGAACATAGATAAAGATGCTGTCCTGAGCAGAACCCACCTCATTCTCCGCTGTGACAATAATATTAAAAGTACCCACTGAGCGGAAGGTGTAGGAAATAGTGGGGCCACCTGGAATGGGTGTACATCGGTCACAGAGCACCCAGGAGTAGTGAACATCACTACCCACCTCCAACAAAGTGCTAAAGCTTACACTGCCATTTAAGGGCACCACTGTGCGGCTGGCACTGACGGTAAGCCCCTGCACACGCTGCTTCACTGTGATGTTGAGTTGGGCCTCACTTTGGCTCACCTCATTCCACCCAGACACCCTGACAGTGAAGTCACCAGTGCTGCTGTAGATATGGGTGACCTCAGGGCCCTCTCGCTGGCTACCATCTCCCAGTTCCCACAGGTAGGTGGCAGGGCTCCCACTGCCCACTGCTGAGAACAGATAAGGCTGCTGCAGCTCCAGCACACGGGACCCATTGATCCTGATACCAGTGACTAACACAGGTTCCTGTACCTCCACAAAAGCAGAGTCATTGGTAGCAGAGATGTTGTTGGACACAGTGACTACCACCAAGTAGGAGCCTGGTTCTCGGTAGATAAATGTCACTTCAGAGGCCCCAGTATGGGTGTGGGTAGCATCTTCAGTGCCAAAGTCCCAGGTGTAGTGGTAGGGGAATGGGGGCCAAGAGTAGGCAACCAGCCAGGCTTCATCCCCAAGCTTCACAAACTGCCTCTCAGGCTGCAGGGTGATATTGCGTATCTCTGGTTCCACACAGATGCTGGTAAAGTAATGCGCCTTGTTCACATGGCTTGAAAGGACCAATGCCAATGGGAACGTGCCACTCCGAGTGAAGTTGTGTGTCACTATTGGATGCCCATAGACAGTCACATTGGAGGAGCCATCCCCAAAGGTCCAATCAAAGAGATAATCGGCAGGGTTCCCGGTGACATGGGCCATAAGCTGGGCACTGGGCTGCGTGGGGATGCAGGTAGAGGGTTCTATGCGTAATACCTCCAGGACAAACACTTGCACATGCAAACTCTGGGACAAGTGGCCAACAGGACTGGCTGCCACTACTGTCACTGTGCAGTTCTGGGCCCGCAGATACACGTGTTGCACTGTGGCCTCAGGGCCTTTGAATACTGTGCCATCTCCCATGTCAAATGTCCATGTAATGTTGTCACCTGACTCCACAGTAGCACTGACTACCATGGGGGCTCCCTGTTCCACAGATGGGCTCAAACACACAGCCAGACCACGCAACTCTTGGAAGACATGGATGTCTACATGTGCTACCACACTGCTCACTGTGTTGTTTACCTCCAAGATGATTCTGTAGGTGCCCGTCATGATGTAGGTGTGGTTGAGTGCTGGTTGGCTCTGTATTAGGACAGGGGATCCATCCCCGAAGTCCCATGTATATAGCACACCATCAGCTGAGGGCAGTGGGTATGGGGAAAAGGTGATGGGTCGGCCGGCCACCAGGATGTTGCTGCTCATGCCAATAGCCACACTGGGGAGCACGGTGCGTACACTCACAGGCACCTGCTGCGTCAGGTTCTCATAGGTATTGAACACAAGGACGGTCAAGTTGTACTCACCTGTGGAGACAGGCCCAAGTGGGACTTTCTGCTCACAGAATCCCCACCTAGCACCTGTTACTGCATGGGGACAATCTTTCTCAAAGCTTGAACAGCTATGCTCTTGGACCAGGCCCAGAAGGTGTTCATACCCAGGCCATGAACAGGTCAGAGCACCCAAGAGTCCACAATGAGCAAGATAATGGACAAGGCTGTTTCTCAGGCACAACTGCACAAGGGTGAACCCTGAAGTGAATACCAGCACAAGCAAGAGGGAGTACATGGCATGAGTGTCACATGCCAAGTGGTGGAGTGGGGATATTACAGTGTGCAGCCTCAGGAGCTTTTGAAATAATTAATTACACAATGACCCCATCCTACTCTCCCCAAAGGGCTGAAAATGAAGACTAGAGGACCCCGTTCCTTGCAAATTTAAACTGAGGCCTCAGGGAGCCCATCAACCCGCCCTGCTCCTCAATGTCTAGGTGCTCTCCTTTACCCAAGTAAGGGCTGTTCTCCACTACCAGGCCAGGCTGGGTCAAAGTGGCAGCGATAGGGAGGGTCACACCCAAGGTAAACTGTCATCTAAATGCAGGACCTGAAAGGCAATGGCCCCACCCCTCACCTGGGCTGGCATAAACATGCGTGGTATTGTGTTCCACCAGCACCTGGGCAACTGTGGGGTCCGGGACCTGGAAGGACTCGTCGTATGGAGGCTTGAACTGGCGGAGTACCTGCTCCCCATCCCCAAAGTTCCACCTGCCAGGGCAGCAGGCAGACAGTGAGCAGGCAAGATGAGTAGATAGGGTGACCCCTGGCTCTGAATGCAACTTCTACAAACCTTCTTTCCTGGTTCATGGTTCAAGGTATACTGTATATTATATACTGTATACTGTATATTGTATACTATATACTATATAGTCTATTATAGCAGACCTCTGCCCCTCAGATGGTCCTACCCACCAGTACTCCCAATAGAAGAGGAAACTGTAGCTCTGAGCCAGGATTCCAGGGTAAATGTTAGGGGCTGAAATGAGAACCTGATGCTAGTACCAACCCAGGCCCTGTTCAGCCAGCCACTCCCCGTCTCTAGGCCCAGAGGCACTCACAGGAAAGCCACCTCCACAGCTGAGTCCACCAGCACACCACCCGTCAGTACCAATGTGGCATTGGGAGGCAACACAGCAGGCACTGCGGATACCCACAGCCCCCGCATCTTGTTCATCCGCTCCACAGTGACATTGTAGTTCACGGTGACGTTGCTCACATGATTAGAGGCTGTCAGCTGAGGAGACAGGCATCAGTGGGTATGGCCCAGAGGCAGCAAGGACAGACCAATGGGTGAAAGGCCTCGAGCCCCGACTCAGCAGCCTCCCCACACTCACCCACAGCTGCAGCAGGGTCCTCAGGGGCAAAGCAAAGCAGAACAGAAGGCAAAGTGAGCACCCAGATACCCCAGGACCCCACGCCTCCCTCCACTGGCCCCTGCCTACCGAGAGCTTGAAGATGGCAGCAGTCTGGTAGATCACATTGAAGACAGTATTGTGGAAAGTCAGAGATGGCTTGTCATCAATGGTCCACCGGAAGGTCACATCTGAGCCAGCCTCCACCATAGGGCTATACCGCTAGGGAAAGGAAATGACATGGGCCAAAGCTATGACTTTGCCCCAGCCTGGAGCTGACTCTGTCCCTGACCCCATCTGTCCCCCTCAGACTTACTGGAGAATTTTGTGTGTGTTGCAGAGTGGACAATATGGGTCTACCAGCTGAACCCTGATTGTAAAACACCCATATTCATAGTCTCAGATGTTGACCCAGGTCAATGCAGAGCAGGTGTATCCATAGAGGAAGCCAAAGTATACAACTGGACAAGTCATAGGAGATGGACAGAAAGGACCCCCCCCCCCCCCCTCCCTTTTTGAGACAGGGTAACTTTCTATAGCTTTGGCTGTCCTGGAACTTGCTCTGTAGACCTCAAACTCAGAGATCCACCTGCCTATGCCTCCCAAGTGCTGGAATTAATGGCAGGTGCCACCATCGCCTGGCTAGAAATGGCCCTTTCAGTGAGTGCTAGTGCTAGGGCAGACATGCCCAAGAAGAGGATGGCACCATCCTCCTAGGGTACTAAGGTAGTTGGCAGATACCCTTTGAGGCTTCAGATCCCATTTCAACAGGCACATGCATCAGGTAGCTACAAGCACAGCAGATAGCCCAGAAACACATGGGGATTCATGGAGGCTCAGTGAAGGATGGGGTCAAGTGTGATGACATGTTTCATAAACCCTGAAAAATCTGAAGAGTAGCCTGGTGGTGGTAGCTCAGGCCTTTAATCCCAGAGGCAGGTGATCTCTATGAGTTTGAGGCCAGCTTGGTCTATAGAGCATGTTCCAGGACCCAGGACAGCCAAGGCTACACAAAGAAACCCTGTCTTGAACAACAACAAACCCCAAAGCCTGGAATAGAAAACCACCTGAGAGAGTCTGCAGAGCAGCTCTAGCTGTGCCCTTCAGTAACTTACAAATTTCTAAATGGTGCTGGGGTGCAGCTCACGGCAAAAGAATCAGCCTACCGTACATGAGTCCTTAGGGTCCATCCCAGCACCACTAAGAAGAGAGACAATCACTAAGGAGACAAGGGCTCCCCAACAGGTCTCATGTGGAAACCATGCAATAGAGACTGTCATCCCTGGAGGACAGCTGAAGAGCTTCTTCAGTGGGAGGAGGCTTCCTGTTTTCATCATTTAGAAGGCTAGGTTGCTGGCCACACTTACCACTAGGATGCCCTGCAGCACACGGGCCTCAGGGCTTGGCACAGCACGAAGGCCAAAGATGGGCTCCTCGGCTGTCACCCTCAAGCTGAGATTGGCCTGGCTGGCTCCATTCTGTGCCACAATCTCCACTGCATGATCCCCTTCCGTGAGCCTGGGCAACATCAGCACTGAGAACAGGGTGCTGTTAGACTCTTCAGTGCAGTCTTGCTGGAGAATATCCATCTCAAGAGGGCAGGCATCCTCAAAGGGAGCACTAATGTTGCCCCCAAACCAATGAGCCGTGGCGGTGGCATTAGCACCAGAGTCCACCCGAAGCACCAAGGCTGAGCCATTGGTTGGTACGTAGAGGTGGCCATCAAGGGAAATAGGGTGAATGACTCTCAGCCCAGCCACTGGGGAGACCACATTGAAGTTGCAGGACAAATTGTGCCTGGACACACTGTTGCCCACGGTAGCCCGGACCTCATAGCGCCCAGGATGCTGTAATCCAGGGTTAGACTCAAGGCCCAGCAGGGGGGTGAACTGCTCTGTGACCAAGAGCAACTGGAAGGAGCAGGCAGGGCCAGCCCAAGCTTCTTCCAGATGGGTAGACAGGTGAGTCAGCCAATTTGAGGCATTGGTGGAAAGGTACAGGGCTTGGCCAGGACAGCTGGAAGCCACGGGACAGTGTAGAAGGGTACCTGGGCCAGCATCATGCTGTATGCCAATGAGGTCACCAGGGAGCACAGGGACATCCTGGCCATGGAGAGTGACCTACAGAAGAGGGAACAGTATTGTGTCATGTCCCCATGATAAAAGACTATAAATTACCGAGAAAGAGCAGACAGGATGCCCATCTCAGGTCTCAGCATTGTCAATGGTACTTACTGGAGTACCTGCCCCAAGGCACTCATGGCTAAGGACATTGTTAACACAGGGGACGTAACAAGAGTGACTACCACAAGTGAGAAAAATTTTCTCAGGGATATAAGGATAGAAAGCAGGTAGCTGCTCCAAGGGAGAGCAAGAGATCCCCCTAGAAGACACAAGGACAGAGGTCCTGAAAAGGAGATGAGACGGGGGCTCTGAAGCAGGATGCAGGCAAGAGCATCAGGGCAAGGCTGTTGGGCACACACAAGAAGCCTGCAAGGTATCTGGTGAGAGACCAGGATCCTGGGCAAATAGGGGGAAGTGGCCTCAGGAATAGGTCAGAGACATACAGGCCCACACCAGGACACATACCAAGTACTGTGTGGGAGGCCCTGCAGGCACAGAGAAGAGGAACTCCTTCCATAGTGTGTAGTTGGCCCTGGGGAGTCCCAGACCTGCCATGGACCCATTCACGCAGACGTAAGGGCTACAGGAAGCATCAAAAGGTGCGCAGACATTGGCTCCGGGACACCAGTGTTCCTCGGGCACACACTTGG
This sequence comes from Onychomys torridus, assembly GCF_903995425.1. NCBI lineage: Eukaryota > Metazoa > Chordata > Mammalia > Rodentia > Cricetidae > Onychomys > Onychomys torridus. The sequence goes on along the minus strand of NC_050450.1, from coordinate 17,830,950 downwards.
GGGCCAGCTCAGTCCTGTTGTCAGGTTCACTGCTGCCTTCTGGGGCCACTGCTGGAAGAGGAAGGATGTCAGGAGCCTAATTCACTAACAAGCTACTGTTAAGGATGCCCCACTTACTCACTACGGACCTGGACAAGCAGTTCCTCAGTTTCCATTACCACTCTCCTGCCACTAGACTTATGCCCAAGCAGGCACTACCCAGTCTATCTTTGGACAAGGGAACAGGGTTGGCAACTCCACAGACCCTGTCATCAGTCTACCTTGAAGCTGGGATCAGAAGGCATGAGAGAATTCAGATAGCACACCTAAGCCCCCAACTCCTATCCCTTACAGAGCCCCACCTGCTTCTCTCGAGGGTCGATACACCTGCAGACGCAGCTGAACAGGCCTTTCAAGCTCCACAGTCTCAAACTCTGCTGCAGTGAGAAAGGCTTCACGGCTAGGGCTCAGGCCAGGGAACACCATGACCTGGAGGAGATGGGACTGCCTCAGCTCAAAGATCTATTCCTTGGGGTATAAGCATAGGCCCCTCAAGGCCACCATTAACTTCATTTCATATCACTTGAGAAGAAAAATCAGAACAAAACCATCTGTGAACAACAAGAAGGCTGAAGCAAGGTCATGAGTTCAAGGCCTACTTTACACAGCAAGACTTCTTCAGAGAATGGAATTAGATGCTTGTCATCTCTGCCCTCTTGAGTATTTTTTTAATGTCATACTGGGCACACCAACAATCTTAACAAGCTCTATCAAAACCGACCTGAGTGGGGTTTTTTTTGTTTGTTTTGTTTTTGTTTTTAAAGGGTTAGGGTGCTAGGAACTGAACCCAGATCCTGCTAGATACCTGCTTTACTGCTGTGCCATATCCCCAGACCCCAAGATGATTTTTAGAGACAGTAATGCAAGGCCTCTGGGCCTGCAAAAATGCAAGGCCTTTAGGTTCTAGAGTACAAAAGGACTGGCCTACCTCCACAGGCTGCAGGGGGCCCTGGAGAGTTTCCTGCTGTGCCAGTGGATGCAGGGGTCCAGACAGGCCTCCACCAGACACTCCCACAAGAAAGCTCTCAGCATCCCACAGAGGCCCTAGGGGTGGTAAGTATGCAGTGAGGTGCCAAGGCCAGGCAGGGGTGACACTGGGGAAACATCCAGTTGGGGCTGGACCTAGTGCTGAGTCACCTGGCAGAACCATCTGGCCCCCCTCATCTTGTTCCCTCTGTCTTTATTTCTTCTGGTTCAGCCCCCACCCAGGCACAAGAGCACACATTCAGCAAATACATGGTCAACACTGAGCCTGAGAAGACAAAAAGAGGGAAGGGTGGTTCCTGCCACCCAGCTGTCCATACCTCCAGGTCTCAGCTCGCAGACATAACTATGTGGTGCCGAACACAGGTCTGTGTTGCACTGCCCAGCTGGCCCCAGCCGCACACAATGCTCTGCTGTGGCTGGGTGTGGCTCCCCAGGCAGCCAGTTCTGGCAGCTTTCCAGGCTGAAGGCCTCACCCTGAGGATCCAGGCCTTCCTCTGCCCCCTCCACAGATGAGAAGCCAATCCATACATCCAGGCTCCTGTGGACAGATTCAAGGGAGGACCAGGCCATCAGGAAGTAGCTCTGCCTTACCTCTAGTGACACACTTCTCCCAACACCCTACTAGATGGGCCATATCACTCTCATTTTCCAACCTCAGGAACATTACCCGTCAAGGACCACAAACCCAGGTCCATAAGCCACATTTAACCAGAATCATGTGTATAGGACCAGCTCTTCCTGGAGACCTCAGATTTGGCCCAGCATCATGCCCTGAAGGGAAACTGAGTGCTGCAGCAGAGGACCAAGACTGTCCCGCTTATGTCCTGATAGTTCTACCAAGGCAGGAAGGCAAGGTCCAGCCCCAACTGGATGTTTCCCCAGTTCTACCCTTCTACAGGCAAGGGTTAGAGGTCCATGGCCCAGCTTGGGCACAGGGACATACATACACAGGAATATATATGCACACGTACTCACAGTGGTGCTCAGGTGTAGGCACAAGCCTGAATGCACATACCGGGAAGGAGTCATGATGGAGCCCTGGTTCCATGTAATAAGGACACTGTCACCCACTAACTGGATGATTCTGGAGAGGGTCCTTAACCACTCTGCAACTCTATTTCCCCTTCTCAACACAGGGAATGTGAAGGATGTGAGTAAACACCCATAAGACAGGAGTTTCCACCCCACCCAGGGAACAGATCCCAAGAGAGGTGAAGTGTACCCTTACTGTCCACCCTTGACACAGAGGACTGACTGTAGGGCCTCAGAATATGTCCCAACAAGCCTGGACAAGGCACAGGAGCCTGACAGGCTTTCCAAGGATGGACAGCACTGCCACTCACTGTGTATGAGAGGGTGGTGAGCATAGGGGTATGAGAAGGAGGAATTATATCCTGGTAGTGACCAAGAACTAGTACAGCCGGGCAGTGGTGGCGCACGCCTGTAATCCCAGCACTCAGAAGGCAGACGCAGGTGGATCTCTGTGAGTTCGAGGCCAGCCTGGGCTACAAAGCTAGTCCAGGATAGGGTCCAAAGCTACAGAGAAACCCTGTCTCAAAAAAACAAAAACAAACAAACAAACAAAAGAACTAGTACAGCCAGCAGGACCCAGGGCCCTCCCCTAGAGGGGACAGGAAAGACAAGAGGCCCTGGACCAAGTTCAACCTGTGACACTTCCCCTAAGAGAAGCAGGTTCCCATCCACATCCACCTTTACACACGCAGAGCTGCCAGCAATGGCCACCAGTGGGGCAGGACACAAAGGCCCAGCTGCTCCCAGCTCAACCTCTGAGCCTCTACAGGCCTCAGGCTCTGCCCACACCCAGCATCCTCAGCAACCTCCACCCACTTTGGCCTTTCTAGAGTTTGGGGACAGGTACCTGGTAACCTGAGAGACTAGGAAGTGCTGGATAGCAGGACTGTCCACCATAGCAAGAGCAGCTCCAGCCCAGGTCCGGCATTGCTCCTGTGCTTGCAGCCAGGGTGCCTTCTCTGCCACCAGGCGGTAGCAGTGCCCATTGCCAGGGAAGATCTCTGTGTCCGAGGGGCAGAGTGGGTGTACCACTAGGGGATGGTAAGCAAAGACCACGACATCAAGTATGCCTGAGGCTGGAATACCAGGCTATACCCTACCCCAGCACAGAAGAGGAAGCATGAGAGGTGAACCAGGGCAAGCACCTTGGGCAGGCTCCTTCTCCAAGGCCAGGATGCTATAGGTGACCTCGAGGGCTGAGCCTCCTTGGTGCCGTAGGCCAAGTTCAAGGCTCTCGTCACTGTGCACAGAGGATGGGCACACAAGCTCCAGGACAGCAGGTGCTGCTTCTACTTGCACCTCTGTCTCCAGCAGAGCTGAGGCAGTCCCCAAGGCCAGTACAGCTATCACGTGATAGCTCCCAGGCAGCACATAGGAGTGGGTGACAGCAGGGCCAGCCACGTCCACCTCAGGGGAGCCATCCCCAAAGTTCCAGCGTGTGGAGCTGATGGGCAGGGGAGAAGTGATGTGGAAGTCTGCTGGCTGGCCAGAGGCCAGGGGTCCATGGGGCCCCACCAGGGCAGCCCCAGGGGATGCAGGAAAGACGTGCTGGAGCAAGGTGGGCCCCCCACAGGCAGAGCTGAGGGACAGTGAGAAGCTGGAACACCAGGAAGAGCAGGCTGCCGAAGTGTTGGGGGGCTGGCCTGCCCCACAGAAGCACTGGCTCTGTTCTGAGAGCGCCGCAAGGCTCTCCCCAGCGGAGAAGCAGAAGGCACTGCAGGCCTCAGACTCCAGTGGTCCCTCATGAGCAAAGTAGAAGGGTACTGCTGCCGCTGCACCTGAGCTGTTATCAGGGAGGCAGGCCACATAGTCCTCACCTGGAACAGACAAACACACTGGGTCCCAGGGACTTACCTTCTCCTGGCTGCATCATTTCCTCACCACTTTCTTTAAACTCCATGGCAGAGCCCCCCCCCCCTCCAAAGAGGCCTTCTAGACCCTATCTGGCCACTGTCTTCCCATGAATGCCTTTCCCTGGGCCTCATCTGCCATTCCACTCTCCCTGGATCCTGCTCAGCAGGGAAAAACAATGTCATTCTTGTCCTCTTGCCCCACATCCCCTGCACTCACCACAGGCACTGTCCAATAAGGGGAAACTGAGGAGAGGTTGGCCGGCCAGTGGAATGGGCCCCCTGCACGTAGCTGCCTCGGGCTGCACTACATGTACCCGTCGTTCCTTTGCCCAGCGTGGCAGCCACACCAGACCACAGTTGCACTCAAATGGGTTCTCACTCAGGTTTCTGCAGGGGAAGGGCAGTGTGGGGTACCAAGCCAGCAGGGATACAGATCAGCCTCCCACTGCCCACAGCTCTCAAAACTGGGAGGGGTAGGGAACAGGGCAGGTGGACAGAGGAGGTGTTGGGGACAAGAGACCAGTTACTGATAAACACACTAAAAACAAAGCAACTTACATTTCACTTAAATTAAATAAATTAGCAAACACTCCTTCTTCTAATGTAGAAATCCTATTGTTGCTTATGTCCCTGCAAAAAAGAAGGATAGGAGGAGATGTGACCCTTTGGTGACAGGTAGCACTTCCTGACTGCCCTGAGTAACCTCTAGTATGGCAGGTATAAAGGAAGGGACACTCACAGCTCCACCAGTGCTGAGAGGTTCACCAGGAGCCCGATGTCCAGCGTCTGGAGTAGGTTGTGGGACAGGTCTCTGAAGAACAAGAGATTGTGGTCAGGACAGGAACTCTGGGCTAGTTAAAGGCATACTTGATTCTCACCAGGAGCTTCCCAGAATTCAAAGCTATAGCTTCTCAGCCCTAAAAGCCCCCCATTCTCACAGGCCCCAAGATGGCTTTTCTTGTGAAAGATAAGGGGAAGACTTAATCTGGGGCAACTGATACAGAACAGCTATGGACCTCAGAATTTTGCCAACACGTCAGCCCTGCACTGAGGACACAGCAGGGCTACACAAAATAACTGACCTAAAAGCCCCCATGTGGCCTCTGCAGCGCTTCTCCCAAAGGAGAGCCTTGGGTTGTCTCCAGTACAACCGAAGAGTCCCACATCATCAAGGACTGGTTACTTACACCCTTTACATGAGACTCAGGGTTCACCAGGCTGGGGAACCTAGTTGGTAGTAGAAGAGAGTCTTCAAGATGTGTCCAAGATGCAGTGGGGACAAAGATGAGATGAAGGAGAAAGAGTCCTGCTTGACACCCCATACACGCCACAGTCCTGGTGATGGCATACACCAGATCTCCCTAAACAAACTATCAAAAACTCTCAATTCAGAGCTTGGGAGATAACTCAGCACTGTTAAAGCACTTGCCTCAGAAGCAAGAGGACTGGAGTTCTGATCCCCAGAACCCTCATAAATGCTGGCTAGTGAGACGAGCTATACTGACAAGCTCGAGTCTGATTGAGATCTTATCCTTTGAGACAATCACTGGGCAAACTTTAGTGAGACATTTCACTATTAGAATAAGAATTTGTACTGTATCAAGCTGATGAAAGAATATGCGGGCTGTGTTTTCAGGGGAGGAGGCTAAAATCTTTTTAGATTATGGATTAGCCTTTAGAAAAATGTCTGCCATAAATCAAACAGCGAAGAGGAAGATGAATAGGAACCTCACACAACTTAAGTAAAACACAGCTCTTTGGGGTTGGGGACTTAACTCAGTGGTAGAGCACTTGCCTAGTAAGCGCAAGACCCTGGGTTCGATCCTCAGCTAAAAAAAAAACATAGCTCTTTGAACAAATGAAGATATGTTTCTTCTATATCCAGAATCTATTCAATATTTATATGTATAGTTCAGCTATTATTTGGCTTAAAAGGGCTTATTTGGAAATGTTATCATTTTTACTATTTTCTACAGAGAAAATATTTTCCTATTTCAAATAACCCTGGACTTTTGAATTAAAACCTGTTTTTATGTTCAAGCTATCTGTGTATTATTTCTCCTGCAGTTGTATATAAAATGTTTTTACATTCAAAAAAGGGATGCCGGGTGGTGGTGGTTCACACCTTTAAACTCAGCACTCGGGAGGCAGAGGCAGGTAGATCTCTGTAAGTTTGAGGCCAGCCTGGGCTACAGAGTTCCAGGAAAGGTGCAAAGCTACAGAGAAACCCTGTCTCGAAAAATGAAAGAAAAAGAAAAAAAAAGGGGGGGACAAATACTATAGAATTGTATTACATGAAATATATAGAATATACAATTTCAGAGAGACAGAAAGATTAGACATTATCTCAAGACGGAGAAGAAAGGAATATACAGCAATGATTTCCTAAGTACAGAATCTCTGTTTTTGTATGATGGAAAAACCCCACAAACCGACAGTAGTATCAGGACATAATATCATGAATGTAATAAATGAATACAATGAATATTGTGAATGTAATCAACAAATACCACAAATGTAATTGATATCATGATTTTTTTTAAAAAATCCAGCTGTGGTAGTGCATATCTGTAATCCAATACTAGGGAGGTAAAGACAGGCAGATCCCTAGGACTTGCTAGCTAGACAGTCTGCCCTAATTATACAAGCTCCAGACCCATGAGAGACCCTGCCTGAAAATATGGTGCACAGTATTCCTTTGTTTTGTTTTTTTCTGAGACAGTGTCTCACTATGTAGCCCTGGCTGTCCTAGAACTCACAGAGATCCACCACTCCCAAGTGCTGGGATTAAAGGCGTGTGCTACCACACCCAGCAGGTGGACAGTATTCCTAAGGAATGACAACTGAAGTTGTCCTTTGGCCTATATAGACGGACGGACAGACAGAATGGGGGGGGGGTGTTGGAGCTGGATGGCTCAGAGGTTCAGAGCATTTGCTGTTCTGCTCTTGCAGAGGCCCCAAGTTCAGTCCCCATCATCCCCATGGTGGCTATCATCTGTAACTTCAGTTCCAGGGGATCCAATGCCCTCTTCTGCCTCTGTGGGCACTACACACATGTGGGGCACTGAAATAAACGCAGGAAAAACACTCATTGACATAAATAACAATGCATTGTGAAAAGAAAGAAATATGGGAACATGAACTGTGGCACTTTCTACTGCACTGGCCTTTGAGAGCCTCAGGAGAAAAGCAAGCTGGGAGCACCTGCACTGGGAAGAGTCAGAGCCTGGTCTTGCAACTCAAGTCACTGTAACCTGTGACAGAGCCAGAAGATGCTGTCACTGGGACAGACAGGCATCTGCAAAGCATGGACCTGTGTAAGCACAAAAACAAAGCACCAAGACAAGAGACATGGGGTGGAGAGACGACTCGGCAGTTTACAATGCTAGCTGCTCCTCCAGAGAAACCAACTTTGGTTCCCAGCACTTGTGTTGGGCAGCTGACAACCTCTTGTAACTCCAGCCCAGGGAACCCCACACCTTCGCTGGCTTCCAGGAACCTGCACACACATGGCAGACTAACGCAAAATGCACACATACACACAAATAATAAAAATTTAAAATAAGGGTTTAGTTTTTTTTGTTTCTTTAAAGACAATAGACATGGGGTTGGGGATTTAGCTCAATGGTAGAGCGTTTGCCTAGCAAGTGCAAGGCCCTGGGTTCAGTCCTCCACTCTGGAAAAAAAAAAAAAAAAAAAGACAATAGACATATCCAGGTCTGGTAATGTGCGCGCGCACGCGCACACACACACACACACACACACACACACACACACACACACACAAGCTAAGGCAGGAAAATTGCTCCAAGTTCTAGAGCAGCCAGGGCTACAGGATGAGATCCCATCTAAAACCTAACAGACCCAACTACATTCCAAAATAAGGAACGTCTACACAAAAGATCATGGATAAAATAAAGAATCAAACTATAGGTTGGAACTACTGCAGCAGCAAACATCTGGAGTGACAGCTGCTCAGAAGGCCGAGGCAGGTGCATACAGCCAATGAAGGAGTCCCAGGAATGCAGAGAGATGCCTCAAAACAATAACTAAACCCTAGGTTTGGAAATGCACTAGTACTTCATCTAACCCACTAACTGCCCAATCATACCCTTGCTGCAAACACTATTAAATAAAGTATTCAGCAAGTGTCAATGATTTATTTTAAGGCTAGTGATGTAGTTCAGTAGCTAACAACTCCAATCAAAAGGAAGAATTAAAGAACTTTTTAAAAATACAGTTTTCATAACTTGACAACTACCGATGAAAACAATGCAATCATGCTTTTCATCTACTAAATTTGTAGCTATGTTATGTCAGAAATCTAGCCCCAACTCTAACAATAGGAAGGTAGATAACTTAGGCTCCACATGAAACCAAATAACCTTGGCATTGCTAGGCTCTTTTAGGAGGTATTTCCAGTGTCAAGCTCTATCCAAAAACCTGCCTACCCTCCAGCTCCGGGTTGACCCTCAGTCAACCTGCCATCCATGTCTTGAGCTCTCTCTGCAAACATACTCCAATGTCCAATGAGGCTTCTGGGACAGGAGACCCTGCATCACCCTGACTCAGTGGACACTTTTGGGACCTTCCAGGTCTATACACCACTCCACAGTCTCTTAATTCATGTGACCCACATTCTCCACAAGATTGTACTTAGTTTTCTGGTGGTGATTGCATTTCAACAAGAACAGGCCTCTTGTAAAGGATCTACTTCATCCCCTTCCAGAATTGGAGAGATAAAACCTAAGAAACACCTTGCTGAGTTTAATCCTGGCATGTGGGAAGTAAGGCAGCACTCAGGACATAAAGGTCAATGGGTGCTGTGGAATGATCTTTTTGCGCACTGTGAAGACGTGTCATTCTGATTGGTTTAATAAAAAAGCTAAATGGGGGCTGGAGAGATGGCTCAGCGGTTAAGAGCACTGACTGCTCTTCCAGAGGTCCTGAGTTCAATTCCCAGCAACCACATGGTGGCTTACAACTGTCTGTAATGAGATCTGGTGCCCTCTTCTGGTCTGCAGGCATACACGCAGGCAGAACACTATACATAATAAATAAATAAATCTAAAAAAAAAAAAAAAAAAAAAAAAAAGCTGAATGGCCAATAGTGTGGCAAGATTTCCAGGCACAGAGGATGCTGGGAAGAAGAAGGGCAAAGATGCAAGGAGACACAGAGGAAGCAGGAATGTAGAATAGACAGTAACATGTAGATGAGGTACATGAGCCTTAGGGCAGCACATAGATGAATAGAAATGGGTTGATTTAAATTTTAAGAGCTAACTAGTAACAAGCCTAAGCTATCAAGTGAGCTTTCATAATTAATAGGAAGTCTCCGAATTTGGGAGCTGAGGAATTTGTAGGTGGGACAGAAAAATCCACCTACAAATGGCACCTACCATAGGGCACGCATTTCCACATACAACGGAGCCAAACATGGCTTCCTAGTCCTGCAGTCTCTCACGCAGCCTTGGTACAGAGATGCCTCTCCTGGCTGCTGCATGCAGGCAGCGTGCCATGAGCTAAGCTGCACAGCAGTTTAAGTTTTGCTCATGCAGACAGAAACGTTTACAGATAGGCAGAAAAGCAGGCCCAGACAAGGAAAAAACAAAACAAAACTCTAAACAGGTTACAGTGTGTTTAAAAATGTAGGCTTAAGAAAGAAAATGGGCAGTTGGGGATTTAGCTCAGTGGTAGAGAGCTCGCCTAGCAAGTGCAAGGCCCTGGGTTTGATCCTCAGCTCAAAAAAAAAAAAAAAGAAAAGAAAAGAAAATGGGCATAGGCAGTCATAGAAAAAACTAAATTGTTTATAAATAATAATAATGAAAAGCCATGTAGAGATGGGAAATACACAGAGTCTGGATCCTGTACGGTGTTGTATTGACTTTAAATTTTTTGATTACTGATGAGCAAACACTAGCTGTGAAGAGACACTGGATTATAAAAAATGCTAAATTAAACCAACCTATATATTTTTAAAATGTCTGAACTTCAAAGCGGAAGTCAAAAAATATGTTACACTGGGAAAAGGTTATGCTTTTGTTTCCACAGAAAATTAAAGGCTGTGGATTCATTCAAGACTGATAGAGATTAGATTTGATCGAGGGAGACCCCCTGAAAATCCTGGTTACAGACATAAAGAAATAAACCTAGAAAAATAACAAGACAGGTGATGTACATTTAACCTGCTCAAACATAAAACAACAACAAAAAAATCATCTTTGGCTGGCTTATGCACAACATATAGTCCACACCTGTGTTAATGCAGATACGTGTGTTACCTTTGAAAGTTTGTGTTTTCAGAGCAAGGGGACCAGACACTAATGAAAACAAGTGGTCCAGGTGATCCAGCCTCTCAGAGTGCCTCTGTTGCAGTTTCCTCAGAGCTCTGCATTGAGAACAGCTCCAAGGATGCTGGCTGAGATGGTCCAACCTCACAGACTATTCTAGCCAGAACTTGACCACGATCTTAATTTTCTCAGTGTCCCCCAAAGATGCCAGTGCCCACACACAAAGAGAAGCAGTCCAGAGAACACAACAGCCACATCCAAAGAGGTGGGGTGGGTGGTTTTTGGTCATTTGGTGGGCTATGGATGTTTGCCATTGTTTAAGGGAATTGGCTAAAAATTGTTATTGGTCATGGTCAGAAAAAACACTGAACCGAGGAGATAAGATTCAGAGATCTGTTTCTGAAGAGAAAAAGAGGATATAGTATAAAAATGATGGGATAAAGGGTGGATTGTTGAGTCTACTTTTTTTAAAAAGATTTATTTATTTATTATGTTCACAGAAGAGGGCGCCAGATCTCATTACAGGTGGTTGTGAGCCACCATGTGGGTGCTGGGAATTGAACTCAGGACCTTTGGAAGAGCAGTAGGTGCTCTTAACCTCTGAGCCAACTCTCCAGCCCCGAGTCTACTTTTGAACAACCTCTAGTCTCAAATATTTTACACTGGTATGGATTTTTGTATACTGATACAAACTTAATGCTAGAACACACTGTACATATGCTTCTACTCTTGCTTAGGGTATTGTACCTATGCAGCTCATTTAACAATGTAATGTAAATTTCTAGTCTTTGAAAGTTATTACTATAAACTATTTAGGATAATAAATAAATACAGGTTATCATGTTCAACTATGTTCATAGAAGCATTATTTGTAATAGCCAGAACCTGGAAACAACCTAGATGCCCGCCAACTGAGGAATGGATAAATAAAATGTGGTACATATACACAATGGAGTACTACTCAGCAGAGAAAAACAATGTCATCATGAGGTTTGTAGGCAAATGAATGGGTCTAGAAAAAAATCATCCTTAGTGAAATATTTCACTATTAGGATAAGAATTTGTACTGTATCAAGCTGATGAAAGGATATGCTGGTTGTACTTTCAGGAGGGGAGGCTAAAATCTTTTTAGATTATTGATTATCCTATTGAAAAATGTCTGCCATAAATCAAACGGGGGGAGGGATGAATAGAAATCTCACTTACACAATTTAAGTAAAACATAGCTCTCTGAACAGAAAAAAAAAAAAATACAGGTTAGCAGTCAGTCACCTGTAGCAATTAAACTTAGTCATGTTAGGTATGTTTTCAAGGTCAAACAGAGATATATTTAGATACATAGATGGTCTTCAAATACTTCAAAGATCTACAGAATATGACATTTAATTTTTTTGTTTTTTGTTTGCTTGTTTGTTTTTGTTTTTTCAAGGCAGGGATTCTCTGTGTAACAGCTCTGGCTGCCCTGGAACTCACTTTATATACCAGGCTGGCCTCAAACTCACAGAAGATCTGCTTGCCTCTGCCTCCCGAGTGTTGATATTAAAGGCATGTGCTACCATGCCCGGCTTAAAATGTTTTGTTAAGGGCTTTTCATGAAAGTAAGGCACATCTGCTCCTGGCAGCACCAATTTACTTCCATATGGAGTTTGCTTTCAATGTGGCAAAACTAGCCATTTGGGCAAGAAATTGCTCTTGTCTTGACTGCTGAAAGTATGTTGTACAAACTGGACAAGCAGGACATAAAAGAAAAAGACTGTTGAACTTTGCCAAGATAAAGCAGGACAGTCCTTCAAAATTCCTGCTTCACAAAAAAGTCTGTCAGATATTCTAGGCCTGTAGGCTGAAGATGGATGCCCCAACATTGTAGATGAACCTTGGGGTGACTGTCCAGGCAGCCAGATGTCTCTGCTGTTTCTTAGTTTTGGGTGCACTGCACCGTTTACTCAGGTAATATTATATCCTTCTGGAGTCTTTAATGGAGTTGAAGACTAGATAGTTATAGTTTTCTTTAGTTATGAGAAAAGATAAATTAGGTACAAAACTTTGGACTCATCATGAGAAGATAAATAATGGAATTATCTTTTCTGAATTTGTCAAATACAAATGGACTGGACATGATAAATGTAATTCTTTTTTAAAGATTTATTTATTTATTATATATATATATATATATATATATATATATATATATATATATATATATATCTGCATGTACAACTTTATGCCAGAAGAGGGCATCAAATCCCACTATAGATGGTTGTGAGCCACCATGTGGTTGCTGGGAATTGAACTCAGGACCTCTGGAAGAGCAGTCAGTGCTCTTAACTGCTGAGCCATTTCATCTCTCCAGCCCCATGACACATGTAATTCTTAGTTGATGACTGTTCTTACTGTATATAGTTTCATTTGTTAAAAATCTTTCCTTTTTATTTAGACAAAATGGGAAATGTTGTGGAACAATCTTTTTGTACACTGTGAAGCTCTGTCACTCTGACTGGTTTAATAAAGAGCTGAATGGGGCGGGGCGGTAGTGGTGCATGCCTTTAATCCCCGCACTCGGGAGGCAGAGCCAGGCGGATCTCTGTGAGTTCGAGGCCAGCCTGGGCTACAGAGCGAGCTCCAGGAAAGGCGCAAAACTACACAGAGAAACCCTGTCTCAGGGAAAAAAAAAAGCTGAATGGACAATAGCTAGGCAGGATTTCCTGGGAAGAAGGGCAGAGACATGAGAAGACACAGAGGAAGCGGGAAAGCAGAATGGACAGTAACGTGTAGATGAGAGAAACAAACCTCAGGGCAGCACAGATGAATAGAAATGAGTCAATTTAAGTTATAAGAGCTAGTTAGAAACAAGACTAAGCTATCAGCCAAACTTTCATAATTAATGAGAAATCTCTGTGTGGTTATTTGGGAACTGACATGTGAGACAGAAAAAATCGTGTACAAATGGGAACCAACCCAAGACTGAATTTGGTAACATGTTTACCGACTTGCTGAAGCCAAAGGCCAGGGTCTTCCTAGCCTGGCCTCCATCCCTAAGCATGTTCCTAACACCACCCTGGTCATGAGAGACAATGGTCATGCCAGGGGAAACATCAGTTAGATCTAATCAAAGGCTTTCCAGTGGTTACAGTGATGATAGTACAGAAACCTGTACTTTTAGGAGGAACCAGGGTATAGACTGAGCAGCAGTGACCCTGGAAAGGCTGGTAAAGCAGGGACAGAGATCAATATAGGCAGGTTCTTACATTTGCCCCTAACATGGAGTCCAGTCCAACCTCCAAGACTGGAGGAGTAAGAGGAAGGAAGTGTGAAGAACCCTCAAATTTCATTTTCTCAGAAAGCCACCCTGAGTGTTAGTTGTTATAGTCACCTAAGAAACCAGGTGGGGGAGGGCATCAGCCTCAGGGTACTGACACCCCTCCTTCATCTAAGAATACTTCAATTCCTTATCCAACCAGGCCCTCCAGTGAGACCAAGCTCAACGGAGGCATTGAGGCTGCTCTTCCAAGAGGCTGCTTTGTAGTACTTCTCCCCAGACCTCACCTGGACTTGTGTTATGGCCCAGAAAAGAAACAGAACCTAGAGACTCTGCTCAGACAAGCTCCCAAACCCAGGGTAGTGAACAAGACAGCTTGGACAGGACTCTGACTCATACCCCCAGGGCTAGAGATCAGCACAACAGACAGGGTGGTATGAGGGGACGTGGGGAAATGTAGAGGGACACATAAGGTCCCTTCCCAGAGGCCCTGAACAGAAATTTTCCATGTCTCCATCTGTTGTTGCCATCACTGTTCTAAGAATATGGCCAAGACCTGACTAGCCCCATCTTTGATGGCCTGACTTCCTGCCAGATGATGTCACTATAGTCTGATGTCCAGGAACCATATTTGGATTCCCTATAAGGATCAGGGACAAGACAAAGGCAGACACAAGGTATCCTGGCAGAAGGCACACAGAAGCAAGGGGCAGCACCACTGGCCCCTTACCTGCTACAAGGAGGTAAGCCAACAGCCTACCTAGAGCACCCTGAGAGGGAATAGGCCAGCTGGGTACTCTGGACCCTCTAAGACCTAAGCCAGCAATTTATAGAAACCCCACCCCCCAGTCAAGGCTAGAGGGATCTGAGCTGGGACTCACACACACTGGGGCGGGAGGCAAATACTCATACTATCTCTCAGTCTAGCAGGCCATCCCCATACTGCTTGCATCACTGGGACAGACATAACCTCAGTTTCCACATGGATATTGAGTGCTTCTAGCTTGGCTCTCTGCTGCCCCCACTTCTGTTCCACGATGGGTGACTATGTTGTGAATGTTGAATGAAGATCTATACTCTATATTTGTGGGCTCCTATCATTCAGGTCAGATGCTTTGATGAGGTAAGGGACAGAGGACAAATCATTTCCCCATACTGCCTCCTCATGGGGCTACCTGACCTGATGGGAGGGACCCCAGCCCCCCCCCCAAGTGTATGTCCATGGGCTCACATATCCCACAAGAGACATCGTGTTTCTGACTCCCAATTTCTTCTAATAAAGAGGAACAGGGAGCTCTCTGAGACCCCACATCCAGGCTATACAGGTTGGGGTGCTGCTGTGAGACAGGGAAAGCAAGCAGTCTCAGAGCAACTCTGCAAACAGGACAGCAACAGTACAAAAGCAAGCGTGCAGGCCTATGCAAGCGTCAAGGAGGGTCACTGTGAGCACTGCAAGCCCTTACTAAGATGCGCAGCCCTATTCCGGAGCTGTGATAGGAGACCCTCAACAGGCTGCCCACAACAAGATGCAACCCAGACCTATGGCTAAGCAGCCTTGGTTTCCTCCTTTGCTGTGGAGAAAGGCCTAGGTGCCCGCTCCTTAGTCTAGATGTAGGGGATAGGGGGGGATTTAAGGGCCAGCTGGAGCCCCAAAGGAAACATCTGCACATTCCAGACGCATGTGGTCAACATGCGGGCGAGTGCCAGCCACCCGCCCCCCCAGCCCATTGCTGGCCGCCATGCTGGAAACAGGGCTCAAGGGGAACAGCTCTGAGGGGCCACTTGTGGATGTTATGTAACCCACCCCACAGAAGCCAGCTGCCTCCTCTCTCTGGCAGGCTAGGCCAGCGTGGTAAGGAGGAAGCCCCCAGTACTCTTCCAAGGCTCAGCTTCATCCTCTCTCTGGGAAAAGAGTCCCCTCAACCAGCAAGGATGATCCCCATAAACATCTCCAAACAGAGCCAGGGCAGAAGGAAATGGAAGCCACCAAGAGTGGACAGTCTTAGGTCTGGGCAGAGTGGCAGAGGCCCTCGGCTGGCCTCACTCTGGGTGCCTTTCAGAGTCTAGCAGCAAAGCCAGTTGAGTCTAATATCCTCACTCTGTTTTTGTTCTCTTTGCTTTTTGTTCCCTTCTATTTATGGCAAGCAAGGCTGGCTTCCAGGGCCGGAAATGATGTTTAAATTAATGAATTCAAGTTTAGGAAAGGGGGAGTTGAAGAAAAACACCCCAGCACACTGGTGGAGGAAAGGACAGTCTCTGGACTATAACAACTGTTTTTCCAGGGAGAAGGGTCAGAGAGGATGGCCATACCTCCCTTCACTCTGCATGCACCTTGAGACCTGTCTCTCAACTGGCTCCAAACCAGGACTAGGCCCCAAGAGGGGAGCTCAGCCTCAGAGGTGACGATTCAGGCAGTGGAAATGCCCATGTTAAAGAGTCCCTCAGTCAGGCTGTAGGACCTGATAGTTCCAGGGCTTGGGGTGTAGAAGAGGTCCCACATTGGTACAAGATGTTCTTTGGGTCTTTATGTCATTACAAAGCCCTTTGTCACAAGTACTAAGTTCTCTCACAACTAAACTATCACCAGGATGAGATACTGGGGATGATACGACTTGCCTAGGATTTTCTTAGGACCTATAAGCAAGAACAGAGATCAAACACTCAGGCCCCATAACCAGAAGGAATGTGATAAGCAGTGGGTCCTTCTCATACTGAGGGACAAGCCCAGCCTAGCCCAAGAAATGGCTGTTCCAAGAGCTGTTCACTGTCTCATGTTAATAAGACAGTTGGGAAGGAAGGTCTGCTCACCTCCAAATACAAATGGGGCTTGAGGTCACTTATTCAGATCAAAAGAAGAAAAAGAACCACTAGCCTCCCTCCAGACCACTTCCTGGTGTCCGTGCACCATGACACAATGCCAGGACTATGTGTGGCTGCTCGTAGCCATTACACTCAGCAAGGGCAGGAGCTGCTCCAACCCTATCTCAAGGTTCAGAGAGCCTGCCACCTCCTCACTACCTGACATGTCCACAGCAGCCAGTAGATTCAAGCTCTCGAAAGGGTATCAACAGGCAGATGGGACTCGATTGCTGCCCTGGTTTTCTAAGGGCTGTGGTATCCTGTAGTGGGCAGGAGCCTCAGTTCAGCCATAGTCACACCTCAACCACTTGGAGATCATCAGCATGGCCAGTGGCAAGAACCAGCACAAAACCAGGGCAATGAAGCAGTGTGGAGACTCAGAACCCTTGAGGCCTCTCTACTCCTCCAGCTGCAAGGTAGTCCCTTACTATAACCCTTACCCTAAAGACTGCAACCAGGAGAAGGTGGCTTCTCCCACTGCCAGAGGGACAAAGTCCTTCCCAAGGTGGCCTCATAGGATCCAACCTGCCTTCTTAGCACCAGGGATACCACATTTGCCAGATCCAACCCACAGGAGCTGATCGGGGAGAAGAAGCACTACCTACCTTAACCCCCAAGTGCACCCCTCTCCTTGGCAATTAGTGCCTGGGCACCACAAGGCCTCTTTATGAAGACTTCTGCCAAGCCAGAAGGAACGAGGTGTTCCGAGAAAAGACATGAGCTGCATTTTCCAGCTGTAGTTCGTCCTTCAGAGAGACTGCTCACGCCCTGTGGCGCCCGCACCAGGCCAGCTGGAGCCATACGGACAGCTGAGGCAGGCCAGGCCTGAGCATGGAGCCCAGACAGCCAACACCCCAGACAGCAGCAGGAGAAGCAGAGTGTTTTCATTCCAGAGCACTAGGCGGGCTGGCTGTCTGGGCTCCTGCTGCTCATGTTGGCCACAGCAATGTTCCGGAAAGGAAAATGTGTCTCCATCCAAAATGGCTTCCTCAATTGAAACCCAACCCAAGCCAGAGTTTACCTTAGGGGCCAGGGTCACTATGTTCCCCTCCCTCTCAGCAAAGACACCCTTGGATAAAGAAAAGAGGGAGCAAATGGCCCCTTATGCCCCAGGAAGGTTCAGGGAGGATCAGGCATTACTCAGTGAGAATCACATGATGGCAGCCGGAGAAGGCAGAAGGCGGCCACATAGGAAGCCTGTGTGGAGACACTCTGTTTGCCCACATTGGATGGAGAACCCAGAAGGGGAAGCCCAGTATGGTGGCTCAGGTACTGAAACACCAGCAGGAAGACTGATGCCCAGTGCAAAGTCAAGCAGGGTACCCAGTAAGACTCTTCTTCAAAACAAAAACAGGAAAGGGAAACTGAGGTTCACATCTATTTTGGGTTTCCTAAAACCCGTAAGAGGCCAGCACTGCAAGCCAAGGTTCCCTTGGCACACGGGAGCAGAATGCATGGCAGTATCACATTAACACTCAAATCAGAGAATGAGGTGAACTGGGACAGCAGATGCCATGGTGTGCTTTCAACACAGCCTTACTGCTTCATACAGGCCCTTCCGTGTATAAAAGACAATAAAAGCTGAGGTTAGTGAGAGCAGAGCTAGGTATGTTGGTTTTCCACCACAATAATCCCAGCACCAGTGAGACAGAAGCAGAGTAACTGATGCCATGTGAGAAGCCAGCCTGCTCTACATACTAAGTTCTAGGCCAGTAAGAGATACAGAATGAGACAGTAAGACCTTTTCTGAAAAAAACCAAAACAAAAGCAAAAGAACAAAAAGAAAAAGAAAACAAACAAAAAAGAAGATAGGCACAGTAGCTCACATTTGCAACCCCAGCACGGGAGAAATGGAGGCAGGAGAATCAGAAGTTCAAGGCCTCTCTTGACTATATAATAAGTTTGAGGCCAACATGAGACCCTGTCTCAAAGAAATGAAATAAAATTGGGGAGCACAGAAATGGCTCAGCAGCTAAGAGCTCACGCTGCCTTCCAGAGGTTCTAAGTTCAATTTCAAACAACCATGTTGACTATAACTCCAGTTCCAGGAGATCTGACACTCTTTTGGCCTCTACGGGTACTTGTACATATGTGACTGACACTTACACAAACACATCACACATACACATGAATCTAGAGCTGGGTGGTGGTGGTGGTGGCACACACCTTTAATCCAGGCTCTTAGAGGCAGAGACAGGTGAATGAATCTGAGTTCCAGGCCAGCCAGGGATACAAAGCAAGTTCTAGGATAGCCAGGGCTATATAGAGAAACCTTGCCTCAAAAAAATCAATCAATAAATAAATAAAATATAAAAACTCGAGTAAAATAATATTTTAAAGAAAATATAAATTAAAAAAAAAAAGAAAAAGAAGCTGGGTGTAGTGGCTCATACCTGTAACCTCAGCACTCAAGAGAGGCTGAGACATCTTCAAGGCAAACTCTAGGCTAGCCACAGCTATATAGCGAGAACTTGTCTCAAAAAAACAAGACAAGGGGGCTGGAGAGATGGCTCAGAGGTTAAGAGCATTGGCTGCTCTTCCAGAGGTTCTGAGTTCAATTCCCAGCACCTACATGGTGCCTCACAAC
This sequence comes from Onychomys torridus, assembly GCF_903995425.1. NCBI lineage: Eukaryota > Metazoa > Chordata > Mammalia > Rodentia > Cricetidae > Onychomys > Onychomys torridus. Next base: position 17,812,047 of record NC_050450.1, on the reverse strand, counting down.
CATCTATAATGAGATCTGGCACCCTCCCTGTATACATAATAAATAAATAAATCTTTGAGAAAATTAGAAAAATTAGAGGGAGCCCAGCATACTTGATGCATGCCTGTAGTTCCAGTACATGGTAGGCTGAGACAAGAGGATTTCTTGAGCCCATTCAAGGACCAGCCTGGGCAATAGAGCAAGAACCCTATCTCACACACACACATACACACACACACCACATCATCACCACCACCACCACACCTGCCCCATACCACACCCAGAGGTAAGAGGGTACTGGGCTAGGAGTAGGTCTAAGTGAATCCTCATAGTGTTAAAGGCATCTTTGAGGTTGGACTTCTGGTCTCCTTGACCTAGATATTGAGGTAGGAATAGGATATGAATAGGAGTTTGCCTGCTCACAGTGGTCTGTGCTTCTCCTATCTGTACAACATCTGGCCTGAACACATATCCCACACTCAGGCTCCCACATTCTGTCTGCAATGCAGCAGAATGGTCTTGAGGTATATTTCCTGGTGGCTGGTACTTGAGGACAAGGAACAGCCCCCAGGAAACATGGAAAAGAAAGAGGACCTATCTAAACAGCTGTAGTGTTAGTATGTTGCTAGTGCCTGAACCTATCCATGCAACCCAAACACTTACCTCTGAAACCCCACAACCCACCCTATAGGCAAGAAAATTGAGACTCAGATAGGCTGAATGGCTGAGCCAAGGTCACACAGGAAGTGCAAAAGCTGGGACATAACCCCAAGACTGATAACAGATTCCCATGCCTCCCTCCAGAAAAAAAGGAACTGGGGCAGGGGGAACAGAGGAAGCTTAGGAACCCCAGGGAGCACATATAGAAACTGGGGAGAAGTTGGAATAATGGTGTGTGCCTTTAATCCCAGCACTCAGGAGGCAGAGTGAAAGCAGATCTCTGTGAGTTCGAGGCCAGCCTGGTCTACATAGTGGGTTCCAGGACAGCCAAAGTTACATAGTAAGATACTATCTTGAAAATATATATATAAAAGGGGGGTGGCATGGTGCCACACATCTTTGATCTCAGTACTCAACTCTCAGGAGGCAGAGGCAGGTGGATCTCTGCCAGTTTGAGGCCAGTCTGGACTACACTGTGAATTCAAGGACAGCCATTACACAGAGAAAACCTGTGTCAGAAAAAAAGAAAACAGAAATGGGGGAGAAAGCACCTCAACAATCCATCTGATCCCCTGGGTGCACACTTCAAAGGTCCTCCTGGGCCCACAAGAGTGCAGTCTTTGGGGTCAGCTGTAAAACATTCTGACCACTTCACTTCTTTGGCAACACACCAATATATGACTAAAAAGTACTTCAACATCTGGAGCCTCAGTTTCATGGTCAATACAACAGAAGCGAGAGAATTTGTCCCACAGCCCACAGAAAGACAGCGACAGACAGCACAGCTCTGGAGTGCATCTCCTGGGTACTCTTCTTAGAGACTGGTTTTCCTGGTCTCTCAAGCTGGGCAGGGGCAGGGGCAGGGGAGGGAGTCTATATAATATAAACCAGGCTAGACCCAAATTTTCAGCAATCCTCCTGCCTCTGCTTCCCCTAGTGCTAGGAAGTTAGTGTGTACTACCACACTTGATCTCCCAATGACCAAACTCTACATCTTCGTATGTATTTATTACTTAGTCTAATTAAAGCTTATTTTCATCAACAACAAAATTCAAATACTATGAAGTTCACACCTTTTCAAAATTTACTATTTGATGCTTTTTAGTATCTTCACAAGCCTGGGTACCATCACCACTAATTTCACAATATTTTCATCATTCCAAAAGAAGCCCCACAATCCTTGGCCATCTACCCTCACGACCCTATAAATCTTTTTCTGTCTCCATAGATTTACTTTTCCTTAACTTTTCTTTTCTTTCTTCTTTCTTTCTTTTTCTTTTTTTGGGTTTGGTTTTTTTCGAGACAGGATTTCTCTGTGTGGCTTTGGTTCCTGTCCTGGATCTTGCTTTGTAGACCATGCTGGCCTCGGCCTCGAACTCACAGAGATCCACCTGCCTCTGCCTCCTGAGTGCTAGGATTAAAGACATGTGCCACCACCATCCAGCCTTCCTTAACTTTTCAAAAGGGTTGTGTTTGGGTTTTTGCTTTTCAAGATGGGGTTTCTCTGTGTGTAGCCCTGGCTGTCCTGGAACTCAGAGATCTTCCTGTCTCCGGAGTTCCCAGCTCCCTCCATCTTTTTGATACTACCAGACTACTTTTGGTACTAATAAAGTGGTATCTCACTGTGTGTTTTTTCCTATTTTTGTTTTGTTTTGTTTTGTTTTGTTTAAGACAAGGCCTATTTATGTAGCTCAGGCTGGTTTGAACTCAAAATTATCCTGACCAAAATGTACAGCACAAGTCACTCAAAAATGGTATCTAAAACAACATCTGAAGCCAAAAGAGAGTTTACACCTAATGCCAGGTGGATGTCCCAGAGAGCTTTCTTCAGTAACAGAATGTCCTTCCTGCCTATAGTCAGAGCCCCAGAGGTCCCAGAGACCCTTACAAGAACTGTGGCCCTCCACAACAGAGCTGAAGACACAGACAGAAACATACCAAGAGCTCATAGCTCTGTCAGTCAGAAACCTAATGATAAAGGAGTTAAGTTTCTTCTGTAATTCAAAAGTAGAAAAAGAGAACTGCAAGAAAATGCCTAATCATTAGCTAGACTCAGGCCATCAACTAGTTGTAGTGTGTAGACTTCATTTGGGCCAAATTTAAACTACCAAAATTCCAGAGCCATGCCTGGTGGTACACATCTGTAATTCCAGCTCTAGGAAGACTGGAGCAAGAGATCAAAGGTTTGAAGGTTCAACCATAGCCTGGGCTACATGAGACCCTGTCTCAACCATAGCCTGGGCTACATGAGACCCTGTCTCAAAAAAGAAAAAAGAAGAAAAAAATCCAAACAGCTGGGCATAGTGGCACACACCTTTAGTCCCAGCACTCAGCTGGCAGAAGCAAGCAGATCTCTGAGTTTGAGGTCAGCTTGGTCTACAGAGCAAGTTCCAGGACAGCCAGGGCTACACAGAGAAACCTTGTCTAGAAAAACCAAAACAGGTGTACACACACACACACACACACACACACCTAAAACAAAACAAACTTTAAAAGAGAAACAACCCAAAATGCCCACAGTTAACATCCATCAGAACTGAGGAAGCATGGCCTAGTTTAGGTGTGTTTTGGTATCAGGATAGACTATGTGCTTTAGTATTAGGATAGATTATGTGCTTTGGTATTAGGATAGATTATGTGTTTGGGTATTAGGATAGATTATGTGTTTTGGGTATTAGGATAGATTATGTGTTTTGGATATTAGGACAGATTATGTGTTTTGGGTATTAAAACATTCATAGTTTTTATAAAACACTAAGATGCTGGTCTTTGGCTCAAAACATAGGGCAATAATGACAGGCAAGAAGGGTGAGATCCGTTACTCTGATCTATATACTTTTCACAATAACAAGGCTTGAAATGCTCCGTAGTAAAGCCCAGTCAGTCAAGTAGCAGCACCCTGCCAGTAATGTCACCTTTCTTAAGCAGCAGCGTGGTTTTAAGCCAAGAAATGATGGGAAGCTATGCTCTCAGAAGACCAGCTGTCCTACTACCAGGACACAGCTGTCCTGCCAAGGAGCCACACATACAGAAGGGCCTGATCATAGTCGGAAAGAAGACAATGTTCCTTGAGCACCTAAACAATGGTCAGAACTCTGTGTCCTTCTCCCTCAGCGAAAACCATCTATCTGATTTGCAGAAGTCTGTAGGATGGACAGCCTACTGGACACAGACAGCCTCGAGAACCAGCAGGGGGAACTCAATGCCTGCCCCTGAGGCTTCAGCTTCCTATCAGTTGGTTCTCCCAGCTCTGTAAGTCCCTTAGAAGCAGTGTTGAAGGTAAAAAGAAAAATGTGGAGTCTTCTCCCATCTATCCACATGAGGTTATGCTGACATCTCTTCACACAGTGTGAGAGGCTAACACCTTGAGAAATCTATGAGCTCAGGTTAGGCCAGGTTATCAGCTTTCAGGAAACCTCTTGCACCAAAACCCAGAGCAACAGCTCAGACTTCACTGTTTTTGCAGAGCCTACAGGCCTTCATCCTTCATTCCCTAGACAGCTCCAAGGAAGCCAGTAGGGGCTGGAGAAGGAGGAACCAACAGGAGCTGGGCCTGACGCCCAGAGATGCCAAGCCAGCAGAAAGAGAAGTGCCCTTATTCACAGCATCCATAAATAAAAGGTAGGGTGAATCTGATGCAATTTTGTGGGTACTGCTAGATAACTGGAGGGGATCCATCTCCAGGTACAGCTGCACCACAAATGCTACAGTGGTCAAGGAACAAACACGATGACAGGCTGGTGAAGCCCCAAATCTCAGCTCCAAAGGACACAGGACTCCCTTACTAAGGTGGAGTTACCCAAGAGCATTATAAAACCCAACGAAAGGACCTAGCTCTACTTTAATGGGCCTGGGCATGTAATAAGTTCCTGAGGGGACTCCAGCAGGGACTTCTGGAGCTGAAGTGCCCAGAAAATCTAAGGGATTGTAATCAGCAGACCCTGAGAAAATATCTGCAACCTGTCCTTCTCATCTTTCTTGATCCAACCCTGGTCCCTACCCTCAGGCTATCGTATCTAGGACTTGTTACCTTGAACAAATTACATCACTTCTCCAACCCTGTTTCCTCACCTGTAAAACAAGGGTCTAGCCCTACCACCCTCCAGGGAATCAGACTAAGAATTAAGTGTGATAATCTATAAAAAGAGCCTAGATAAGCCTGGCTCAAGGCAATCTCTCAGTGAGACTATTACTTTCAGAATGCAAAACTGGCCCAGTCTCAAATGTTTTAACCACTCCTGGCAACTCCCCTTCCTTAAGTTCCTAGTAAAAGGAAGCCCTACCTGAGGCCCACTCCCATCATACCCTCTACTCCCTAACACTTCTCAAGCAGTCACCACAAGTGGCCAAGGCCAGCCTGCAGTACGCTGGACCCACTTTGTCCCTTAAGCATAGACAATTCTTACACATTTATCAAATTCTTGTCTGGACCCTTCCCCTGGATGCTCGCTCTGAGCCCTGACAGACATCTCCAACCCCAGAATGAATCTCAAGTAGTCCTAACGTTTATTCCGAAACCTCCTACCACGCCCCACGCGCTTGTTGTAGCTCCTGTTTGAGGAGCCCCGCAGAGTAAGACATCAGTCTTCACAGAGACCGGGGTTTTTGGCTACCCTTCTGGGTCACGCCGGCTGAGGTCCAAGGTTTTCCTTATTTAGTCGGGCCGACATCCCTACTGGAGCCTCGCCCTGGGAGCGGCCAGGCCCCGCTGCGTCTTGCGGCCCGAGCTCCGGACCGCGCCCACGCCCTGCGGCCGACAGCGCAGCAACGCTCCAGAAGGGCCCTCTCTACCTCCGCTCTGCTCCCGCAGAACCCAGCGGTGATGCTCTAGCCAGGCCGCCCGCCGCCATGGCAACCGCCCGTCCGCCAGCACTGCCTCGGCGCAGCTACTCACAGCGCGGTGGCGTCAGCAGGGATGCGCAGACTCGGCTCAAGCGTCTGCAGCCAGCGGCCCGAGCAATTGACGCGGCAGGCGGAGTCGGGTGCCAGACTGCAGAAACAGGGGAGCGGGCAAGGCCCGCAGCCGCGCCCAGGGTCTCCAGCCAGCGCTCCGAGCCACAGGCCCAGGCCTAGGGCCAGCGCCAGGCGAGCGGGCGCGCCGGGCGGCATCGTCAGCGCAGCCCGCGCATGGCCCCGGCTCCCCGAGGCCCCGTGCGCCGGCAGCCGCAGTTCAGGAGGGGCCCACAGACCTCATGGTGCGGCCCGGGACAGGATGCCGCGGCGGCCGTGGCCTGTCTGCGGTGCGACAGCTGCTCAGCGCTCTGGGGCAGGCCGCACCTCAGGGCCTTGGCCGCCAGCTCGCGCATTCGCGCTGCACTGCAGACCCAGCGCGGGCTCCTCCTCCTACCCCACCCCCGGCGCGGCGCGAGGCGGTACGTCCTCAGGCTCCGCCCCTGCGCTTCCAAGTCGGCCGTAGGCGGGGCTGGATGAAGAGCAGGCCGTCACAGGCCCCGCCCTCTGCCCTGCAGATCCTGCAGTAGGCGGGCCCTGAAGGAAGGGCATCCAACTAGGCTCCGCCCAGTACTCAAGGATTGTTGGTGGGCGGGGCCTTCTGGGAGGGGGTGGGCTTCAAAGGCTCCGCCCTCTGCTCAGCAGGGCCAGCTATAGACCAGGCTAGAGGGTGGAGGAGGCTCCGCCCCTTCTGCCGCAGCGTCAGGAGGCCCCACCCATCAAGCCGCAGTAAGAGTCGCGGCGCGCGTGGGCGGAGTTATTATAAGGGCCAGTCCCTTACCCGCCACCGAGCGAGGCGGTGTGAGACGACTGGAGGGCGTCAGCCTACTCAGCCCGCCTTCCCGAGCTCCCTTGTGAAGTCCTCTGGCTGTTGAGGCTTCTCCAGCGTCAGTAGGTTTCTCTGCTCCCAGACTTCAGTAGTCAACAGTCTCAGCATTGAAAACACCAATAGCTGCCGAAGCGATGCTTCAGCAGATAAAGGAGCTAGCGGTGCAAAGCCTGTTGACCTGAGCTCGATCCCGAAACCCATGTAAAGATGAACTTACACAAAGTTGTCTTACACCCTCGCTATATAGCACGCTCCCTACACTAATAATAAATTAAAAACAAACAAAAAAACAAAACTGCGGCCTACTGTATCTGGGTATCTTCTGTATCCGTTTCCACTCCGCAAGTCTTCTGCCCCTGGAGAGTACCGCCAATAGATAGCCAATAAATACTTGCTGCGTCATCTCATGAACTCTGCCAGAGGATGCTACAGAGGCTCAGAAGTGATGCACAAGATAGCGCTCACCGGAGTGGGTGAAGCTCATCGCAGTGCCTCCAACCCCACGCGCAGCCCACCCGTGGTTGCTGAGGTGCTGGGAAGCTGCTGTCCCTTCCGCCCCACAAGAGCTCCAGTCTTCGGACTTAGACCACTACAGATCCTTTGTGTGCAGGACCTAAGACAAAACTAATATGAAAGAAAATACTCCAAACCCAGTACTTTGAATAAACCTTGAAAACATGAATAGATGACGAATAACAAGAACTACATGTTCTGTGTTGCCATTTACAAGAAGTATTCAAAAGAGGAAAGTCCACGAAGAAGACAGGAAGTTGATGAGTGCTCTAAGCTAGAGGGAAAGAGGTGAGAGTTTCTTTAGGGCCAACAAGCATGTTCTGGAATTAGTGAAGGTGATTGAACAGCCTTATTAAATAGGTTAAGACGCCTAGGCTATGGTGGCACATGTTACTAAAAGGCCAACGCTCTGGGATGAGAGGCAGGAAGATTCCCAAAAGCTCAAGGTCATCCTACCTACTTAATACATCCCAGACCTAACAAAGCTACTTAATGAGTCTCTCAAAAACTCACACACGCCTGTAATTCCAGCACTCAGGAGGCAGAGGCAGGTGGATCTCTGTGAGTTCGAGTGAGTTCGAGGCCAGCCTGGTCTACAGAGCTAGTCCAGGACAGACGCCAAAGCTTACAGAGAAACCCTGTCTCAAAAACTCAAAACAAGAAAGAAAAAAGAAAGAAAACACAAAATACACACACACACACACACACACACACACACACACACACACACACTGGGGTGGTGTGAGGGTGGAGCTAGAGAGATAGATGGTCAGCTGTTTAGAGCCCCAGAAGACAAGTGTTCAGTTCAGAGCACCCATGGCAGCATACAAGCAGGGGATTCCAAGGTTGTCCTTCTGTCCTCCAACTCCTGAGAGTACGTGAATAACAAAACCACACAAAATAAATAAATGAATGAATTGTCTTTAGAAGAATACTGGATACCGTGCTTGATGAACTGTATCTCAATGTTTTGTGTGTGTGTGTGTGTGTGTGTGTGTGTGTGTGTGTGTGTGTGTGTGTGTGGTTTTGGACAATGTCTCACTCCATAGCTGGCCTGAAGCTTGCAGATACCGACCTGTCCCTGCCTCTGCCTCCAGACTAAAGACATGCTCCTCCCACATCTGCCTAGTTTGGGGATTTTGTCATCTTGGTTTTTTTTTTTTTTTTAACACTGTAGCCCAGGCTGGCCTGGAACTATGTATTCCAGGCTGGCTTCAACTTATGGCAATCCCCCCTGCCTCAGTCTCTTAAATTTTGGGGTTATAAGCATAAACCATCATATCTGACAAACACTTATACTTTATGGATAAGCCTTTTAAATGTTTTTCTTTTTAAGATAATGTTGCATCACGTAGTAGCCCTGGCTTATCTGGAGCTCCTTATATAGACCAAACTGGCCTTGAACTCACAGAAACCTACCTGCCTCTGCCTCCGGAGTGCTGGAATTAAAGTTGTGCATCAGCACACCCAGCAATTATTTTTTAATGTGGCTAGGCATAGTGGCACCACACTTCTTTAACCCCAGCACTGGTGAGGCAAAGGAAGGAGTATCTCTTTGAGTTCAAGGCCAGCCTAGTCTGCACAACTAGTTCCTGGCCAGTCAAGGCTACATAGCGAGGCCTTGTCTCAAAAAATATTTTTTAACTTTATGAGTGTGTGTGTGCGTGGAAGTCAGGTGGAAGTCAGTCACTGCTGGCTGGGGCCATGAGCCACATAGAGCTCTGCAATTCCCCAGGAGATAAGCGGGTACCACCATACTTCTGTGGATAATCGAATGCACGATTCCACATCTTAGGGATAAACTAAAATGTTTGGTACAACCAGTCCCAAAGAAGAGCAGGTAGATATCACACAGGCAGAAGGCAGAGATGAACAGTAAGCAAATAGTGGGCTGGTCCTTGAGGTCAAATGACCTGGAAGCAAACACAATGTCTCCACCCGGAAGCCTAGACTGAGAGAGGGATGTAGTCCAATTCTCAAGTTCACCTTCTTTGCCAGATGTAAGGGAGGAGCTCCAACCTAACAACAATTGAAAATCTACAGACTAGTACAGAATTGTAGGTGGAGAATGTTCTAGAAAAGCTTGAGAACACTGGCATGAGGACCCAAAGGACACATATTTACCAGCCACCTAGATAGCCTTTGTCCCAAGTTTGTCAGAATCCCAGAGACTGGGTTTTCCAAGGTCATCTCAGCCCTGGCCATGTCACCTGTGCACTGCAAAAGGAAAGATGTGAGGAAGTGACCTTTGTAGAAGGCATTGTGAATGGAAGACTGGGCAGGAAGCCACATGCCAGCAAGTTGGTGGCATGTAAGGACTGTAAACAAAGTCTATGGTCTGTCCTGAACAGCCTCCACGTGTCAGGTTCAGGGAAGCATGCCCATGCCGGCAAAGAGGTGAACAGGAGAACAGTGAGGACATCTTGAGAGATGGGAGGAAGGGACCCCACATCCCACACTTCCTCACTGCTCTTTCATTGTGTATTCTGTTGCATTTCAACAGCTGTAGCTGAGACCATTGTTACTCCTTTATGAAATGAGATTACCGGAGAAACAGAGATGTCAAGAAATGTTCCCGGTCACACAGCAGGTAAGTAGCAGGGTCAGAATTATATTCAAAGTCCAAGCTTTTCACTGCAGTCAGATGACAGATTTTTTTTTTAATAAAAATTTATTTATTAATTGTGTGTACAGTGTTCTGCCTGCATGTATCCCTGCAGGCCAGAAGAGGGCACCAGATCTCATGATAGATGGTTGTGAGCCACCATGTGGTTGCTGGGAATTGAACTCAGGACCTTTGGAAGAGTAGCCAGTGCTCTTAACCTCTGAGCCATCTCTCCAGCCCCAGATGACAAATTTTCAAGATTTAAGAACTCAGAGGGCAGAAAGATACACCCACAGGGAAACAGTGTAGCAGAGTGGCACATGCTTTTAATCCCAGCACTCCAGAAGTAGAGCCAGGCAGATCTCCAGGCCAGCCTAGTCTACACAATCAGTTATAAACCAGCCAATGCTACATAATGAGATCCTAGCTCATAAGCAAAAACAAACAAAAAACAAGAGAAAGAAAACAGTGAAACTAAGTAAATAAGTAAAACAAATTAATCAGCTCTGTTTTGTTTTAATCAGCTTTGGTTTTTTTTTTTTAACTTCATTGTTACTTTGATTTATTAGCACAGTTTATTCTTTTGTTTAAGATTTATTTATTTATTTATTATGTACACAGAAGAGGGCCCCAGATCTCATTACAGATGGTTGTGAGCCACCATGTGGTTGCTGGGAATTGAACTTTGGAAGAGCAGTCAGTGCTCTTAACCTCTAAGCCATCTCTCCAGCCCCCAGCTCTGTTTTTAAAAAAAATACTTATTTTTATTAATTTCTGTGTATGTGTGTGGTGTGTGTCTGTGTGAGTGCATCCCACATGTGTACAGGATCTGTGTAGGCCAGAAGAGGGTGTAGAATCCCTGGAGCTGGAGTTACACCTGACATGGGTGCTGAGAACCAAACTGGAGTCTTCTGGATAGACAGTACACACTCTTAACTGCAGAGCCATCTCTCAAGCTCCACCCCCTTTATTATTATTATTATTATTAATTATTATTATTATTATTATTATTTTGTTGTTTCAAGACAGAGTCTCACTATATAGATCTGGTTGTCCTGAAATTCACTATGTAGACCAGGCTAGGCTTGAACTCATAGAAATCTACATGCCTCTGCCTCCCATGTGCTGGGATTAAAGGCATGCGCCACTATGCCTAGCTTCTACCCCTTTTTAAAAAGACAGAGTCTCGGGCTGGAGAGATGGCTCAGAGGTGAAGAGCACCAACTGCTCTTCCAGAGGTCCTGAGTTCAATTCCCAGCAACCACATGGTGGCTCACAACCATCTGTAATGAGATCTGGTGCCCTCTTCTGTATAGTAAATAAATAAATAAATAAATAAATAAATAAATAAATAAAAAGACAGAGTCTCACTATGTGGACCAGGCTGTCCTGGAACTGGAGTACTGGGATTAAGGGCATGTGCCATGCAGGCACAGGATAATTTTCTCTCTCTAAAACACTGAAGTGTCTGTGTTTGGATGTGGTGGTACATGCCTTTAATCCCATTTCCACACAATACATTTTTTTCTTTCTTTTCTTTTTTTTCCCCTTTGGTTTTTTGAGACAAGGTCTCTCTGTGCAGGTTTGGCTGTCCTAGAACTAGCTCTGTAGACCAGGCTGGCCTTGAACTCACAGAGATCAGCCTGCTTCTGCCTCCCAAGTGCTGGGATTAAAGGCGTGCACCACCACCTGCCTGGCACAAATTCATCCTCTCTCTCTCTCTCTCTCTCTCTCTCTCTCTCTCTTTTAAATGCTAAAAAAAGTTTATTTTGGCTGTTGGTTTCAGTCCATTGGCCTCATTGTTCTTGGGACCATGATAAAACAGGGTATTACTGTGGGAGAACGTGGCCATGAAGCTGCTCACCTTGGGATGGCAGAGATGGGGTTTGTGGGGGAGTAGTAGCAAAAGGCCCAATATCCTTTCTAGGATGTCTCCAGTGGTCTAAATTCTCTCATCTAGGCTTGTCTTGGTCTGTGTTCTAGTGCTGGGAAGAGACACCTTGACCATGGCAACTCTTATAAAGGAAAGCATTTAATTAGGGCTGGCTTACAGTTTAGAGGTTTAGTCCATTGTCATCATAGCATGGAAAATGGCGGCATGCAGGCAGCCTTGGTGCTGGAGAGGAGCTGACAATTCCACAGCCAGGTCCACAGGCAGCAGGAAGAAAGAGTCTGGGCTTGGTTGGTTTGTTTATTATTTATTTATTTATTTGCTTATTTATTTATTTATTTGTGTTTGTTTATTTGTTTGTTTGTTTAGGTTTTCCTTTTTGTTTATTTATTTTTATTTCAGATAAACTAGTTTATTGTCTAAAATCAATATTATGCTCCACACACAAGCACACAGGTACATTTAACTGCAGATGATCACAAGAACCCAGGCCAGATCCCCAGGAGTGTTCAAGGTCAGCAGCGGCGGCGTGCTTTGAGCAGGGGAGGTAGTCAAGCAGTCTGGCAACAAGCTTGTCTAACAGAGCAGAGCACAGAGAACACTGAGTGGAGTAGAAGATACCAACAGGCCCTTGGTTGTTGTTATGTGTGTGTGTGTGTGTGTGTGCGGGCGCGCGCGCGCCTGAGTGTATGTATGTGTACCACATGTATTCTCAGACCTTGGTTTAGCCAGAGTGGTCAAGATAGTCATTTAGTCCCCTGCAACTGGAGTTACAGACAGTTGTGAGCCACAGTGTGCCTACAGGAACCAAACTCAGGTCCTCTGGAAGAGTAAGTAGCACTCGTAACTGCTGCTGAGCCATCTTTCTGTCCCCTAGGTTTTTTTAATGTACTGATTTATGTATGTGTGTGTGCTTGAGCAAATTTATGTGTACCACATGCCTGCAGTTGCCCACAGAGGCCAGAGGGCATCAGATTCTGTGGAACTGGAGATATATATACCTATAGTTATAGTTATAGTTATAGTTATAGTTATAGTGTCTATAAGCTACCTGATGTGGGTGCTGGGAACCAAACCTGAGTCCCCTGAAAGAACAGTAAGTGCTCTTAACCATTGAGCCATCTCTGTTAGCATTCTGAACCCGCTCTTGGGGCTGCCCTGTGTCCTGACCCAAATCCTCCTTTAAGGAGAAACCCCTCCCTCTCCCCTCCCCCTCTTCCTTCCTTCCATGCCATGAGATGCGCACACCTCCACCTCTGCTCCCCCGCACTTTTCCCAATCTTTCTCTCTATCTTTCTATTATAATAAACTCTCTCCACATGGATGCAGTGCCTGGGGTGTGAGTGACTTTCCATGTGCCGCAGCCTGCCACCGCATCTGCCTGGCATGCTTCCCCCACCCATGGGACACGTTGGCCCGACCAGCCAGGACCTCCCATGAGCTGTATCATTACAATCTCTCTATCCTAATAGGTTTTATTTTAAAATTTATATCTTTTAGGGCCTACAAAATGGCTCAGCAGGTAAAGACATTTGCTGCACAAACCTGGTCATCTGCGTTCGATCCCTAGGACTTACATAAAGGGGGGAGGACAGAAGAGACTCAGCTCCACACCTGTGCTATGGGACATGTACCCACAAGCACACGTCCTACACATTCACACACACACACACACACACACACACACACACACACACACGTAAAATAAAGAGAAATGAAATTTAGTCTGGTGTGGCAGCACGTAACTTTAATGCCAGCATTTAGGAAACAGGTGAATCTCTGTGAGTTCTAGGACAGACAGAACTACATAGTGTGACCGTCTTGAAAAACAAAACAAAACAAACAAACAAGCCATATGTCTTGGGGCCTGGAGAGAAGGCCCAGAGTTTAAGAATAGTGGCTGGGGTTGGGAATTTAGCTCAGTGGTAGAGCGCTTGCCTGGCAAGCACAAGGCCCTGAGTTTGATCCTCAGATCAAAGAAAAAAAAAGAAAGAAAGAAAAAGAAAAAGAAAAAAAAAAGACCCTGTAAGCCAGGCGGTGGTGGCGCACACCTGTAATCCCAGCACTCAGGAGACAGAGGCAGGTGGATCTCTGTGAGTTCGAGGCCAGTCTACAAAGCGAGTTCCAGAACAGCCTCCAAAGCTACAGAGAAACCCTGTCTCGAAAAACCAAAAAAACAACAACAAAAAAAGAATAGTGGCTGTTCTGTCAGAGGACCTGGATTCAAGCCCCAGGTCCAGGTGGCAACTCACAACCATTTGTAACTCCAGTTACAGGGGATACTATTTTCCAGACAGGCATGCTGGCACATGCCTTTAATCCAGCACTCTGGAGGCAGAGGCAGATGGATCTCTGACTTTGAGGTCAGCCTGGTCTACAGAGTGAGTTCTAGGACAGCCAGGGCCCAATATATATGCCCAATATATAAAGTTTTAAAAAAAAAATAAACAGTGGTAACTATTAACATAAAATAAAGTAGGAAACTATAAAGGCAAAAAAGGAACAAGAAAGCAAGATCAGTTTGGGGAAGGACTAAGGATAAAAATAACAGGGTAAGCTCAAAGCAAGCTGTCTAAAAAAGAAAAAAGAAAGAAAGATCAGAAGATCAGATCGGTATGTTCATCAAAACACACAAAATAAGAGATGGAGAGATGGTTTTGTGGTGAAAAACACTGGCTCTTTTCCAGAGGACTGGGGTTTGGCTGCCAACACCCACACGATGGCTCAGAACTGTCTGTAACTCTAGTTTCAGAAGATCTGATCCTCTCTTCTGGCTTTTGTGGGCCATACATGGTACATGGACATAAATGCAGGCAAAACACCCATATACATAAATTGAACACACACACACACACACACACACACACACACACACACACACACAGGATAGGAAAATGTATATATGAACTAGTTAAGGACTACAGTTTTCATGTCATATAAGAAAATGGAAGAAAGGCGGTGGTGGTGCACGCCTTCAATCCCAGCACTCAGAAGGCAGAGACAGGCGGATCTCTGTGAGTTCGAGGCCAGCCTGGTCTACAGAGTGAGTTCCAAGACAGGCTCCAAAGCTACACAGAGAAACCCTGTCTTGAAAAACCAAAAAATAAAATAAAATAAAATGGAATAACGTGACAGTAGTAGCACACGCCTTTAATCCTTTTAGGGAGACAGAGGCAGGCAGATCTCTGAGTTCAAGGCCAGCTGGTTTATAGAGTAAGTTCCAGGACAGCCAGGGTTACACAGAGAAACCCTGTATTCCATTCTGTTCTAGAAATGCAGATATTCTGTCTCTGTTCAGTATATTCTATTTTATTCAGTGTATTCTGGCAATGCAGATACTTGGCAAGGTCAGAAGGAAAACTGAGATGAGAGCAAAGCTGCAGGCCAACACCCCATTAACAGTTAGAGCAAGGCCTGGGAATACTGCCCCTAGAAGTTCTTTTAGGTTCTTTACACCCTGGCCACTGAGGCTACAGATGCTCCACTAAGGCTCCCTAAGGCCACCCTAACCAGACACTCCCACCTTTGTAGGAGGACTAAGAGTTCTCTACAGAAGACCTTGAGACAAAGCTATATATCCAAGTATTAAGTGGCACTATATGATAGGTGTGTTTTTGTCCTGGTTATTGTATACTCATGATGGTTTCTTGAGGCATAAATATACTAAAACTGATCCGCTGCATGACTTTCCCTGGGGGTTCTATTTCTATACCTTAGCCAGAGAGAGCAATAATGGGCCAAGATAGAATTCACCCAATTCTAGCTGGATGGAACTAATGAATGTAACTAGGGTTACTAATAGGAGCATGAGCAATGTACAGGCAACTCTACCCCTGAGAAAGAGGAAGAGTCTTTCCCTGGGAGAAGAGAAACTTTGTGTGTCTTGTGTATATAAACTTTCCCCAACTCCTCTTATGAGACAATGTTAAGGGATCCAATCTCATAAGGGTCTCATGAGGATAACCACAATTGCTTTGATTTCAAGATGGCGATGGCCATGTTACGCCCAAATGACAAAGTCCCACATTGTTAAACTGTATGCTCTGTGTGATGTGTGCATGTGGATACAACTCTGGGGTTTTCCTTTTTTTTTTTTTTTTTTTTAAAGATTTATTTATTTATTATGTATGCAGTGTTCTGCCTGCATGTATGATTGCATGCCAGAAGAGGGCACCAGATCTCATTACAGATGGTTGTGAGCCACCATGTGGTTGCTGGGAATTGGGCTCAGGACCTCTAGAAGAGCAGTCAATGCTCTTAACCTCTAACCCATCTCTCCAGCCTTTTTCTTTTCTTTTCCTTTCTTTTCTTTCTTTCTTTCTTTTTTTTTTTTTTTTTTTTTTTTTTGAGACAGGGTCTCACTATGTAGCACTGGCTGTCCTGGAACTCACTAGGTGGTCCCAGCTGCCCTTGAACTCACAGAGATCCTCCTGCTCCTGCCTCCCAAGTGCTGAGATTAAAGGCCTGCACCACCACTCTCAGCTACTCCCCCCCCCCACGACCCTTTTTGTTTGTTTGTTTGTTGTTTTGTTTTTTCAAGACAGGTTTTCTCTGTATGGACTGGCTATCCTGGAACTCCCTCTGTAGACCAGGCTGGCCTCAAACTCACAGAGCTCCACCTGCCTCTGCCTTTTGAGTGCTGGGATTAAAGGTGTGTGATATCAGGACACTCTTTTTTAAAAAGTGATTTATTTATTTGTATTCTTTGTGCATGACTGTTTTACTTGTATATATGTAAGTGCATGCAGTTCCCCATAGAACCCAGAAGAGGGCACTGGATCTTCTAGAACAGGAGTTATAGACAACTGTTAATTGTCTTGTGAAAACAGAACCCAGGTCCTCTGCAAGAGCAGCAACTGTTCCTACCCACGGAGTCATCTCTCCAGCCCCTGTCCTAGCTTTTGAGACAGTCTCTCATTGAACCTGGAGGTCAATGTTTCAGCTAGACTAGGTTATCACTGAATTCATGTCTCCATTTGCCAGCTCTGGCATTACAGACACATGTTGACAAGCCTTTTTTTTGTTTTTTTTTAATATGGGTGCTGGAAATCAGAATTCAGGTCCTCAAGCTTGCCCAACTTACACATCATTATCCATTAAGCCATCTCCCTAGCCCCTCAACTTGTACACTTCAAATATATGCAGTTATTGATATATTAACTCGATACTCATAAAACTATTTTTGACAAACCAGACAACATAGGCCCTGAATCAAAAAGCACCTCCCACTCTCCTGCTATAAAGCAAAGAAGAAAGAAAGGCACAATGCAAGTTCAGTCACAGAGAAGTCAGACAGTGGTGGTTCTGATTATGTGATAAAGCAAGGGACTGTTTGGTCATTTCAGGATCTCCAATGTTGTTCGAGAATGTGGATCCACACGACCCCACTCAGCCTCCATGTTGACAAGAGGGTCTTACTCAGAAGCTGGAAGCCAGCACTACTGAGAACTGGTCCCTGACTCCATAGGAGTACAGACTTAGTACCATGACCCCCAAGAAAATAGAGAAGGTGACTTTTATGTTCAGTGCTGGGGATAGGATCCAAAGCCTCTTGTGTGCCCAGTGGGAGCTCTGCATCAGCTACACCCCAGTCCTGTGAATGTGACTTGTGCGAAAGCTCACCTTCAGTTGTAGAGAAGCATCTCTGCAGAATACACCACTGTGATCTTAACCTGCAAAGGAGCCACTCTCTGCTTGGGCCCCATACAGATGTTCTTTAGGCAGATGGCCACTCACCTCTTACTACCCAGGATATTAGGGCCACCAAAATAAGTAGGCTACTGGGGGTATCTTTTCAGGAGCAGAATATATATGGCCCCTTTACAAATGGGTGCCAGAGTCAACATACCTCTGACATCACCTGCTTTCTAGGGTGACTCAGTGCTCTCTCTCTCTCTCTCTCTCTCTCTCTCTCTCTCTCTCTCTCATATAATTCAGGGCTGTTGCAGTTCTTCTGACGTTTCCATGGCAACTTTCACAAGGATTTCATAGAACATAAGGTGTTTGAGCAGGAAGGGCCCTTGGAGATCAACTCCTCCTCCACATTTCACAGAACAGGAAATAGGTCCAGGTAGGCGATGCCAAATATCCAGGGTCACACAGCAAGAAAGGGACCTCTGCCCTATGGCTTTTTAGATAACTGACAGCTGAGTTCTGTGGGTCTGACTCCTCATGAAGTACTCTGAGAACACAAGCTTTGGGAGCTCTGTCAAAGGACCCCTGCTAGAGGACCCCTGAAGTCCAGTCTAGGTTTCTGCTGCTTTATCACAGGCCATTCCCTTCAGTGCCAGTGAGGACAGGAGCAGACAGCATAGAATCTGTCCTTAGGAAGTTTTCAGATGGGTACAGAGGCCACAGAGCTAGCTTCTAGAGAGCCACTGGAGGTCATCCAGGGGGCAGGAAGGAGGAACCTGGAAGGTCAAGGAGATGGCTCTTCTTCCTGCCTGTACTGTACTCCCGCAGAGTCCAGGTTCTTGTGGGGGTAAAGCTGGAAGCCTAGGGAAAATGGAGACCCTGAGAGAGGCTGGGCTGGGGACTCACAGCACATGCTGCTCCAGGGAAAAGGGCTCTGACTCCCAGAAAGACCAGTTAGAAGGTTACAGGAAGTCAGGCTTTAATCCCAGCCCTTGGGAGGCAGAGGCAGGTGGATCTCTGAGTTCAAGGCTAGCCAGGTCTACAGAGCTAGTTCCAGGACAGCCAGGGCTGTTACACAGAGAAGCCCTGTGCCCCCCAAAACGAAACAAAACTGTTAAACTGGAAAAGGTTTCAGGAGCTAAGGGGCATGAGAAAACCAGAGGTCTGGGCTGCAAGAGGATTCAAAGGCAAGATGCAAGGAGACCAGGTTGGCTCCATTTATTAATTTTTGTGTTTGTTTTCGAGACAGGGTTTCTCTGTGCAGCTTTGCACCTTTCCTGGAACTCACTTGGTAGCCCAGGCTGGCCTCGAACTCACAGAGATCTGCCTGCCTCTGCCTCCCGAGTGCTGGGATTACAGGCGTGCGCCACCACCACCTGGCTGGAACTTGCTTTGTATTAATTTGTTTTTTAAAGCATGGAGCCATCTTTGCATTCTAAGGCTGAGGACTGGACCACATTTCCCAGGGGGCATATAGCCAGTCCTAACTCCCTGCCTTGGGGGCTGGTGACTGCCAGCACTGCTCCTCTAAGAAACTGGGGGACTCCAGGCCAGACTGAGGCTCTCACAGCCTCCTGAGCCTTTCTCACCAAGCTGGCCCTTTCCCTCAAGCTTGCTCTACCTGTAATTAGTTATTGTTATGTAACAAACATCTCCCAAATACATGGGAAACTGTGCTTTAAAAAGCTTCGTCTCTAGAAGAGCATAGTGGCCTGCTATAATCCCAGCAATCAGAAGGCTAAAGCAGGAAGATGGTGAGTTTGAGGCCAGTCTGGGCTACATAGCAAAACCCCGCATGGCATCATCCACTGAGGTTGTGTGTCTGTCTGTCAGAGATCTGGCTTATTTAGTTTTTCTCCATTGGCTGCTTAGGTGTTTTCTAATCATGGCAGCCAGACTCTGGAAACCATTGTCTTAGGGTACAAAAAATGTGGGGTCACATCTGTTGTATCATTGATCTTGCTCAGATTCAAGGGCAGGAGACAGAGACCCACTCACTGGGAAAAATACCAAAGAATTATCCATCATCTTTTGTTGTTGTTTTGTATTTTGAGACGGGGGTCTCAATATAGCCTTGGCTGTTCTGGAACTCACTATATAGGTTAGGTTGGCCTCGATCCACCTGCCTCTGCCTCCCAAGTGCTGAGATTAGAGGCATGCCCCCCATACCCAACTCTTTATTTTTATTTTAATTATTTAGTTAATTAACTTTGAGACAGGGTTTTGCATCAGGCTTTCTCAGACCACCAGCCCCCAAATCATGACATGGAAACTTAATATTAATTATGAATGCTTGCCTTATCTTATGCTTGTCCCACTAGCTTGCTCTTATAACTTATTTTAACCTGTTTCTCTTCATCTATGTTTTGCCCTGAGGCTTTTTACCTTTCTTTCATTCTGTATGACCTACTTTTCCTGCTTTTTCCATGTCTGTCTGTCTGTCTGTCCATCTGGCGGCTGCCTGGCTGACCCCAGACGTCTCCCTCTCTTTCTTTGTTCTCTTCTCTTGAGCCTAGATTCCTTCTTCTATTTATTCTCTCTACTGCCAGCCCCACCTAACTCCTATGCTGCCTAGCTATTGGCCATTCAGCTTTTTATAAGACCAATCAGGTGCCTTAGGCAGGCAAAGCAACACATCTTTACACCATTATACAAATGCAGTGTAAACAAATGTAACACACCTTTACATAGTAAAAGCAATATTCCACAACATAAACAAAGGTAACACATCTTTGTCTAGTTAAACAAATATTCCACAACAGGTTTTACCTGTGTAGCTCTGCCAGGCCTGGAATTTGCTCTGTAGATCAGGCTCACCTTTAACTCACAGAGGACTGTCTACTTCTACCTCATAAGTACTAGGATTAAAGGCTTGCACCTCCATGCCTAGTTTCTAACTTACATTTCTTTCACCAATTTAGTAACTGCTTATTGAGGCCAGGAGCTGGCTGCCAGGGATGTGGCAGTGACCAAGACAAGCTGCTTCCTGTGCCCAGAAAGCTTACATTCCAGGATGAGAAACAGATGGAACCAGAAGAGCCATGAGATACATTGATCAAAGATGAGCGGACTGTGGGGCTTGACGCTCCTCATTTTAAAGGTAAGTCTGTCTCCTCTGCGGCTGGAAGCACCCCTTCTCTGCTGCCCTCTGACCTTTCCTAGCTTGCCTGTTCCTTTCCTCTTCCTATTTCCTGCCCTATATTCACCACTCACATCCAGAATCCCCCACTTGCAGCCCCTGCCCCAGAGCATCTAAACTTGAGCTCTTTGTTTTTAGCCCACGTACTGGACATATTCTGGACAGCAGCAGCTGAAGGAGACTGTATGATCTACTTCCTTAGAGTAAGTAGGCATAGGCTGTTGAGGTTCCCAGCTGAGGTTGGCTTTGTGAGAATGGGGTGTTTGGCATCCTCAGGGAACGCAACAGTAGGGGCCCAGTACCCCCACTCTAGGTCAGGACTTAGAGATCTTGAGACTTGCCTGAAAGAGGCAGGAAGCCAGTAAAGGGAGACAAGGAAAGGAGACCTGGGGCTTCCTTGGGTTTGCTCAACAATAATAGGTCTCTGAAGGGTGAAGCTGAGCTATGGGAGATGAAGCCAGAAGTTCCCAGAGCAGCCTTATCTTTGCCATGTGCTGGCCTGGTGATCATGGACAGCATCTCCCTGTTGCCTTTCTGGGCCTCAGTTTTCCCATCTGACCATTGGGGACTGTAGCAATACCCACCACACAGACTAGTACACCTAACACATGACAACAGTCAGTGCAGGCAAGCTTTCCAAGGCCTCTGCTGTGCAGGCCACAGCAAGGTCCTGTCTAGGAAATACTCTAGACAGTATGCTTCCATCTGGGTCCTTCTAGACCTTGAGCCCCAGAGGTAATGAATTATTCATGTTCTGGCCACTGCCAGCAGGGAAGGCTCAGGATGCCTCCAAGAGACCAGAGTTTTGGTGACAGCAATCCTTTTGGAGGACAGCTAGGCCGTTCCAGAGGAACACCAAGAAATTCCCTGTCACCCTCCTGCACCCACTGTTGTCATCTCTGATTATTGAAGTCTCATTCTCCAGCCTGGAGTGTCTTGGGTGAGAGGCTTCAGAGACAGAGCGAGCTCCTCAGGTCAGCGTAGGCGAGGCAGCAGAATCAGATCCTGGGGGTGGGTATGGCAGGTCTGGACCAGTTTGGGGGTTTAGAGAATCAACACTGACCACTTTTGGGTGAGAACCTAGGATGGAAAGACTGTGGACCAGTCACTTCTGGGGAAGGAACTCCTATCTCCTAAACTCTCAGGGCAGGGGTATTGCAAGGGTTATCTCAGAGGGCCTGCTGCTGGCTGTGATACCCACTTTTTTTTACCCCCTCTTTACCCATACTTCAGCTCAGGTGGCAAAGTCTGTGAGGAAGAGCACCGTTCCAACCATGCCTTTGATCAGCTGAGTGAGCCCTGGGTGCTCAGACACAGCAGGGATTGTTTGTGAAGCCTGAGTGTGGGAGCTTCCTGGATGTGCCTGCCCTGGAGGGTGCAGCACTGAGAACAAGTGGGTCAGGTGGCTGGCATCTCTTGCTGAGAAGAAACAGAATCTCAGGCTGTCTCCTCATGCAAGCCTTCTGCCCCAGCACCCTCATCTCAGAACACACCCATGTCTTCGGTCTGGGGCCCAGTCTTTTGAGCTGGGTTACTGAGCTGGGACACTGAAGACGGGGGTAAGGAACAGTGCACCGAGAGGAGACAGGATCCTGGTACTTCTTCACACTAGATGTAGACAGCTGGGGCCCTAAGGCACAGAGAGGACCCCAGAGCAGCTCCTCGGGTGAGCTAGAGCCTTGCTGGGACCTCCTGACTCCGCCCCCGGAGCGGCGGGTTATTTGCATGGCTCCGCCTCAGAGCGGCCATTGGCTGCGGCGGCGGGAGGCCGGGCCTGAGTGGCTGCGCCGCCAGGGAGGCGGGGGCGGGGCAGGCGCCGAGTGTTGGAGATGCTGCCACTGCTGCTGCTTCTGCTGCTGCTGCGGGACGGGTTCGGGTCCGAGTCTGGCTTGGCGGGCACGGCGGGCACGGGGCGTAGGACGGCCCAGGGCGCGGTGGCAGCAGCAGGAGCACACTGAGAACCATGTCCAGGAAGAAGACCCCCAAGAGCAAGGGGGGGAGTGTGCCTGCTGCCTCTACGCTGCCCACCGCCGCCAATCGGCCCCGTCTGGCAGGTCCCAGGACTGCGCGTCCCGGCCCGGAGGCGCTGCCCAACGGGCCCCCACAGTCTGGCCGGCCCTCGCTTGGTGGTACTGGAGACTTCTACGACGTTGCTTTCAAGGTGAGCTAGGCACCTCCCCGCCATGGGAGTGCAGCAGGTGTCGTTGGAAACTAGACTACCGGGAGGGCCTCGGGGAAGAGTGCAGGGCCGTGCGGGCCCCTTGCTGCTGAACTGGCCAGAGCAGTACCTCTCAGCTAGCCAGGCAGCACCTTAGATTGTTGCGCGCGCGTGCACGCCGGCGTGTACACACACACACACACACACACACACACACACACACACACACACACACAAACTATTAGGCTCGTGTCTGGGGTATTCAACAGCTGGCAGGGCCTGCCCCACTCCACCTACTGTAAGACCAAGCAAGGGGTTCTGAAAGATCAAGTCCTGAAGCTGTCTCTCCCCGACCCTCTGTCCCTACCGGTACTACACTCTCATCAATTCCCATCCATATGCTGCCTTTCCTTGCCCCCAGGGGCTGTACGTCTTTTTCTGGGAGGGAGGAGAGAGACGCCACCCCCAGACCAAAAGTGCAGCTTGTGTAAATCTGACCTCAGATGTCAGGGCCATCATTGGGTTTTGGAGCTTTTGGCAACAGGGCTGGTGGGGGGAGGGAGAGACTTCATCCCTCAGGCCCACAGATTGTCCCTAGCCCCTCTTCACTTCAAAAGCAGTATGTCTTGCACACCTTTGCTGAGCCTTGCTGCTGGGATTTGTGTCTTGGCTGGAAGTGAAGAAGCCCCTGGCACTGAGTCCCCACAGGTCTCTTAGGAGGTTCCAGCTGCATGCTCATGCTCTGCTCCCCATAGGCCCCAAATGCTGCCCTCCAAGATCAAGCATGATGTCTATGGAGGAGGGGTAGGTAAGATCTTGGATGGGGACAGCAGTCCTCACTCCCTGTTGATTGAGGTGGCATTGTTGGAGGGAGAGGTGACATGGGACTACCAGGGGCAGAAAGACTGAACATCTAAACTATTGGGGACCATGGCTGCTGTGTTTCCCCAAGCTATGCTGAACCTACAGGCCTGGAACACTCATCTCCTCTCCTGCCCCTCCCCCACGGCTCAAGGCAGACCACAAGCATCTTTAGGTGGGCAAGGCCCTCAGCTCCAAGCCTGACTCCTCTGACCCTCCTGTCTGCTCTAGGTCATGCTGGTGGGGGATTCCGGTGTGGGGAAGACCTGCCTGCTTGTGCGCTTCAAGGATGGGGCTTTCCTGGCTGGTACCTTCATCTCCACTGTGGGCATCGACTTCCGGGTGAGAATGGAGGCTGATATCCTGAGCTCCGACTGGGTCCAGCTGTACTATGGTTCTTATACCCTGGGCAGTTGATTCTCCATCTCCTGATGTGTCCATAGGCCTAGGAATGAGAGCTTAGCTACCAAACCAGCTGCCTCTCAACACCCGAGGGTCCTGGGGAAGCCTCCTAATACCCAAGGTAGTAGCTGCATTCAGCTGTAGCAGAGTGTTCTACTCTTACCACGGGTTGATGCTATACTGAGCTACACCTGTGCCCCAGGGTAGTGACAATGAGAGGGAATTCAAGGCCTGTTCATTCACTCAGGAGGCCAACATTGCTCTCCCACCAAAGAGGGCACCCAAGGCCATGAGAGGTACTGGGAACTCTCTAGTTCCTACAGTGCAGTGCAGCTTGGGAGAGACCTCCTTTGGATCCTAGGCAGGGTCTTGGGAGCTCCAGCACCAAAGCCTTCCCAACCCCCCTGCCCAGTCTGAGTCTCATGTGCTGGGGTGCTGGTGTGTTCTTGGCAAATCCTGAATTTGCATTTTTCTCACCCTTTAATTAGACCCAGTTAGCAGGAGGTTGGGAGGAAGGCCCATTCTGGGGACAGGAAAGGGGGGCTCCCAGTGGGAACTGTTCTTTATTGAGGATTACAGGTCTCCTCAAGCCCTCTAGGTCCTAGAGTCCAGGATAAAGCAAAGGCTGAAGTGCCAGAGAGCAGGACAGGCTTGAGCAGGTGTTTCTTGCCTATCCTGGTCTCCCCCCCACCCCCATCCTCTTGGCTCCTGGGTGGAAGGTGAGGGAGGTAGAGCTGTGTGGTTTGCACCCCTGTTCAGGGTGCAGGAAAGGCAAAGTATCCTCCCTTGCCAGGCAGATGGCTGAGCCTGGTTCCCTGGAGACCTAGAAGCACTCAGAGGGGGAGCCCTGGAGGAAGGGGGAGCCAGGCCTAGTCTCCCATGGCCCCAGCCTGTAGTCAGCCCTTCTCTGGGGTGACAGGTGGGTGGGCACTCCAGCCTGGTGTCTAATCTTGAAAAGGACCAGTCTAGACCTGCAGACAGCAAGTTGATGAATATTGCCTATATACCAGTCATAGTTCTGTGATCTGTAGACATAGTACACAGGCAGGCTTAAGTCCAGCACCTTAGGAATAGGTATCCCAGTGGTTGAAGTGGGGAGGGGGCAGTGAAATTAGCTTTCCTAGGCAGGATGTAGTTCTCAGTGCACACAGTAGCTTATTAAGTTAAAGGTGCTCTATCTACAGGTGGGGAAACTGAGGCACACTGTACCATTTGTACTATCACTGACTTTAAGCCAGTTAATTTTTTTTTGTTGTTTTTGTTTTTCAAGACAGGGTTTCTGTGTAGCTTTGCACCTTTCCTGGAACTCGCTTTGGAGACCAGGCTGGCCTCGAACTCACAGAGATCTGCCTGCCTCTGCTTCCCGAATGCTAAAGGCGTGCGCCGCCACCGCACAGTGCCACTTAAGTCTTTAAGCAGGCACAGTTGCACTTGTAATGCACTAACTAGTAAACTCTTGGCAAGTTGGAACCTGGGTGGGTCTTGGTGCTTGGGAGTGGTGGTAGTGGGGGTAAGCAAGGGCCCAAAGTGGGCATAGCTGGCCGTGATAACCTAACATCAGGGCAGCCATCTGAGGAAGGGCCCAGGCAGGCTCACCTGAGAGGATCCCCTCCTTGGGGAGGTTGATGCTGGAGGCAGTGGCAGGGAGTACCACGCAGCTGCCAGGAGCACCTGATTTTAAGCATTAATGTGACCTGTAGTCTGGTTTAAGTTTCCAGAGCAGAAAGAGAACCAGGTGCTGTAGAAATGGGAAAAGGGTCTCCCAGGCTCCCCCAGTTGGGGTCCAGTCATGGCTCCCTCTCCTACTTCAGCCTCAGGAACCCCAGAGGTTAGCAGGCATCCTTACTGTTACTGGCTGGTTCTATTTCAGAATAAAGTCCTGGACGTGGATGGCATGAAGGTGAAGCTACAGGTGAGGTTACAGGGGTGCAGGTTTGGGGCTGGAGACACCAGGGAGAGGTTGGGCAGTATGACCAATGTTGTTGCCACAGATCTGGGACACGGCTGGTCAGGAGCGTTTCCGAAGTGTCACCCATGCCTACTACCGGGATGCTCATGGTAAGCCCATAGACATGGGGACCAGCTCTCCTCCACCGGGAGTCTGGGGGACCTACTGCATGGGGGCAGGGGGTGAGAAGGTACACTGTGGGACAGCAGTAGAGGGTGATGGAACATCCTGTGACTTGGAATGTCTAAAAGTACGTGGGTAATTAAGGAACCACTGGGCCCAGAGATGTCCTCATTACTTTCCACATTCAGCACTGTTGCTGCTCTATGACATCACCAACAAAGACTCCTTCGACAACATCCAGGTCAGTGGTCTTCCTGGTGAGTGGATGGGCCTAGGTTGTCTAGATGGCATCAAGGTCCCTAAAAACCCCTGCTAATAGGATAGAAACTAAAGAACCCCTGTGAGCTCATGGTGGCCAGGTTGGTTAGTCACTAACCCAACTGGCCTGGCTGACACTTGGCTCCATTTCCAGGGTTACCTGGATAAGGTACCAGTGAGGTGGGTACCTCTAGTCCACACATGGGAGGGCTTCTGGGAAAAGGCACCCAAAGAGGCGTGGCACAAGAGGGCAAAGACCAGCCTTGAGACTGGTCCCAGCCTTCCCCATACAGGCCTGGTTGACAGAGATCCAGGAATATGCCCAGCAGGACGTGGTGCTCATGCTGCTGGGGAACAAGGTGGGAGTCTGAGCCTGTCCTCTCCAGCCTGGCCCAGTGTTGGGCAAGCCGGGCAAGCGCTAACAAAATTTCTGTGCCTGGGCCAGGTTGACTCTGCCCAAGAGCGTGCGGTAAAGAGGGAAGATGGGGAGAAGTTAGCCAAGGTGAGTCCAGACAGGGTGGGTGCTGAGGGTGTCCTAAAGGCCAGAACACTTGGGCTGCCCCCATTCGGCCAGCACCTAGCTGGCAGCAGCTATTTGCAGGAGTATGGGCTGCCTTTCATGGAAACCAGCGCAAAGACCGGCCTCAACGTCGACTTGGCTTTCACAGCCATAGCGAAGTAAGTCCTGACAGTGAACAGAAACACCGCCCTCATGTTCCAGGGCATAAGCCTGGAAGAGGCTGCACAGGCTGCATTGTGCTGTTCTCACCCTGCTGTTCAGGGAGCTGAAACAGCGATCCACACAGCCTCCCAGCGAGCCGCACTTCAGGCTGCATGACTACGTCAAGCAGGAGGGTCGAGGAGTCTCCTGCTGTCGACTCTGAACCTGGCCGATTTCAGTCCCACTCTTGAGGAAGCAACCCTGTCTTGCTAAGTTGTACGGAGTCTTATGTCTTGACCTGACCCAGTGGATGCCCCTAGTGTGCCCATTTTCAAGACGAGGAGGCTGATGCTCACACCTTTTGCCCCAGCGGCCATTCACAGAAATGGTCTTTTAGCATACAAACCATGCCATGGCACTCTGCTGCCCTCTTCTGGGCACTTGCGGCGGAGAGGACAGCATCATATATTGTGCTGAGCTTCTAAGAAAAGCCATGCTTACTTATTGCATACTGCCCAGGCAGGACGGCTTCATCACCCACCATTCTTCATTTGTTAGCCCCAAGGCCAGAGCAGCCTTTCTGCCCACTACTAGCACGTAGATAGGAAACCACAGGACACTAGAACCAAGTCGCCATTCAGCAGGCTGGCCCAGCCCTTTCCACAAACTCGAGTGAAAACCCATCCCCAAAGTCTCTACTAATAAAGATGTTTTCTGGAGTTTGTCTCATCTGTGGGAAATCACCTTCCAGGGCCAACAGGATGGCTTAGTGGGGATACATGTATTCACAAGAAAGCCTGAGTTAATGTCCCCAGAATTCACCTGGTGGGACCACGGACTCCTAAGGGTTATTCTGACTTCCACATGTGCAAATACCCTCACCAAAATAGTCCACCACCTAGTGAAACACAACAGGCTAGAGCTCTGCTCTAGGGTGAGCTTTTAAACAGGGGGCCTTACATTCATGACTTGACCCTGTGCTACCACCTGAGGACAAACTAGGCCTTTTGCAGTACATGAAATAATGACATTTGAAAACGAAGATTGTACTTCTTTATTGCAAAGGAATTCAGATAAACAGATGCCCAGCTTACCAGCAAACACTTCTGCCCATTGTTGACCCTGGACGCAGCTGATTTACCGTCAAGGTCTGCCGCCGACTCACCATGCTCTGAAAGTCAAACAGAAATTTTTACTTTTTATCTTAACTTTTCATTCCCAGCCCTTCCAATTAAAGGCAGAGCCCCCAAGCCTCAGTCTTGCAATGTAATCAGACTGCACATGCAGTTTTCATACGAGGTGTCAGAAATTAAAGCAATTCATCACAGGCTTGGTGCTGCAAAGGAAAGCCAGGCCCGACTCGGTCTTACCTGCAAAAAGGGAGTCAGATTGAGAGGGGGAAAGGGCTAAAGCAGAGCCCAGACCGCCGGAGCACTCGAGGAAGGCTGGCCCGCAGTTGAGGGTCCCTTCGAGTTCCACTTCGCGACTATTGACGGCAAAACGTGGTTCACTAAACCCAACAAAAGACGCCTTACGGTTCTTACGCCCAAAAGAAAGGCGGCCGCCGAAGCTCAAGCATTTATAGAACTGCTCCTTATGTGATTGGACAGTCTGTGAGTAAGTGCCCACCTTCCTTCGCTACTGATATGCTCCTCAAGCTATCCTGCAGTTTCCACCAATCATAGCGTAGACTTTCTTTTGGAGGCGGTATCTTCGGTCGCTTGAAGATCCTCCCCTTTGTAGAGCCATTGAGAACATGAGCGGCAAGTGCATTTAGCCAATCAAATTACGATCTGCAACATAGAGTGATTCTGAAGCCACCAATCCGGTCCTGCAGTGCCGAGGTCGCCGGAAGTCGTAGTTTAGGAAACTCAAAGCGTGAAGCAGCCCCCGGAGTTCCAGGAGTCCGCGGACTACAAGTTCCGACGTGCACAGCGCACGGGCCCTTCCGGCTCCTGTATCCCGTACCTTTCCGGGCCGCGGGCCGAGGGGCCAAGATGATGCCGGAGGGTGTAGCCGCTGCTCCCAGGCAGCCGCGGGCGGGTGAGTGTGCGCGCGGCGCACTGGACCTGGGGCTGGTTCTTCCCTTCTGTGTGGCAGGGCGCGGGCTGGTATGGGAGCGTCACGAGCGGTCGTGGGCCTAGCCTGGGGGGCGGGACTTAAACTGCTAGGGTCTCAAGTCTGCTCGACTCTCCGTAGACTCGTCTGCCAGTCCTTTCCTTCACTCTCTCCTTCGTTCCTTTTGCTTTCCTACATTTATAGAGCGCTGCCTGTGAGCCAGAAAGTATCCTAGGCTCTGGAGAGTCGGCAGGGAACAGGATTCCAAACTGATAAGCTCATCTGGTACTCAGTTTCGAGACAGATCATTCTGCCTCTAGGAATCCTGTGCGTTGTGGCAGCATTTCTGGATTTGTTCTCTGGATGGTAGTAATTCCCACAGCCCTGTTTCGTTACTACAAAAATGTTCCAAGACTTTGATAAATGTCTCTTTGTGGCGACTCACCTTTCACAACTGTTATTCTAAAAGGAGCCAGTGAAAGACAAAAGAGTTAAAAATCATGAGGAACTGTGATAAATATTACGGGGGAAAAAGAATCCCACAGAACTAAACGCAGTTAAAGTGAGTGTTGCGCGTTCTTCAATCATTTGGTAGGGAGCGCTACAGTTAGCCAAAGACCTAATGGAGAAGAAATCAGTCCTGAGATATTGCCGAAAGTGCCTTACAGGCAGAGGGAGCCAGAGGGATAAAGGCCCTATGAGAAAGGGCTTGGAGCAAGCTAGCAAACACTCACTAGGAAGGGATAGGTGAGGCAGGAGACAGAGCCGGGCAAAGTCTGAGAGCCTTCTGGTATAATGATGAACTTTATGATTCAGGTGAGATGAGGAAAAAGTGAGGAAGCTTGAATCATTGCCTTCTAACCCTCACTTGGCCAGTTGTCCCAGCCTAGATTTTTCTGAGGCAGGCCAAGATGATCAGCTGAGGCTGAAGTCTAGAGATGTCTGCCACTTCAATCTCATCTCCCCTGAGCCCCTCCCCGTGCACACAGGGGTTCATTCCTTTGTTCACTGCTGGCCTTGATTCAATAACCATTCAGCCTTGTTCTTCAGTCTTGGGTTTCTCTATGTCCAGATACCTTTCTTGGGTGTCTGTGTGGCACCCAATGCTTCAGTCATAAAGACACTCTAGAAAACGCCCCATGCTTTCATGATTCTCTGCGGAAACTCCAATCTCTGTACCCTGAGGTTCCTGCATTTATTTACAGCTGTTGCTTCAGGAAGTGAGAACCACTATATGCAGCCTTACTAAGGTGACCACAGACCAGGAAGGAGTGGCCAAGAGAGATGTCCAAATCAGAGAAGTTCTTTGCTGTAACTTCTTGTAGCGGTTATATCAGAGTCTTGCTGGAAATGAATCACAAATCTGGGTTTTTAGTTCTGATCAGTGGCAGACGGACTAGAAATAAATGGAGCTCTCTCCCCTTGCCCCACAGCTGCTGGCTCCTCAGGGGTTAGACTAAACAGTCTTTGGAGGTCTCTCTATTCTCTAGCATCCGGTGGGTGTGAATCTTGAATGAAGCAATGCCTGGTGTGGGAAATAGGAAGAAGCTACAGCTGATGGAGGGTCTAAGATGGTAGAAAATGTAGGCAGCTTAGTCTCTGATGGCTCCTGACTCAGCTCAGCAAGGGACTAGCCTGAGGGTGCACGGGGACTCCTGGTTAATAATGGTGGGAGCAGCCTTTTTGTGCCCCCACACTGGCTTGTCTGTGGGCTGGCCTTTTGACCTTTCTCAGCCTCCACTCCAGTCTCAGAGCTGCTGCTGTTGTTGTATCTGTAGCTTTTAGTTATGTGTTATCCCTGACAGCTCCTTTCAGACTTGGATCCGTTCAGTGATTTTGTTTTTTTTTTGTTTTTTTGGTTTTTTTTTTAGCTGAGGATCGAACCCAGGACCTTGCGCTTGCTAGGCAAGCGCTCTACGACTGAGCTAAATCCCCAACCCTCTTTACAATGTTTTATAGTGAAAAATCCAGTCTCCATCAGAGTTAAGCAACTTACCTAGTCACTCCTCTCTTGAATGGTAAAGTAAAATTTGAACCCAGGTCTGTCTGAGTCTGGGGTCCATGGTCAGAATCACTCTGTCACAAGTACCATGTGTGAAGGGCCAACCTGTGCCCACCTTTAAAACTTATCAGCTGGTTGTATCTTACTGTGGACCAGGGTTCCTGTAAGTCTGGTCTTACCAGCAAGTGGGCACCTAGCACTTTATCAGCTCTCTGATTGGCTTGTTCATAAGAAACCCTTGGAGACGAACCTGCCAATCCTCCATCCTTCAATAGATAGCCCCAGTGTCCCCAGAACGCTAGTCCTAGGGAAGAGTCATATGGCTAAAGGGAAACAGACCACTACGAATAAACTGATAATGTAGGACTTGATGTTTGAAAGTCCCAGGTAGAAGGTCACAGGGTAGAAACCAAGAAATAGGGCCATACAAGGGGTTCACGGGGGTATCCATTGTATGGTGGGAGGGGACAGGGGAGCAACCTTGAAGACACCCAGGTTAGAGGGGTGGAGCTGCTGTAAGTGCCAGAAGCAGGTCTATAGTGTGGGGCGGGGCTGGGCAGGTCTCTGCACTTTGCATTCTTACTGTCCTGGGACTTAGTGACTGGACCCGGCTTCTGTGGGTGGGAAGAACACCAGGGAATCAAAGCCACTTGGAGAAGCAGATGCCTGGACCTGTCACCACAAGTTTGCTATCAGTTGGATTGTTTGAGACAGCAGGGCACTCAGATGGGATGACATACATCTCAGAAGCTCTGTCTGCTCTGGATCTGACTAGTCTCCTCCTCTGGGAAGCCCCCTGCACTTCTAGACAGGTCCTGAGTCCTATACCCCAGAGCTGGGAAGGAAAGACAGGTCAGGCGAGTGCCCCTAGCAGGTCAGGCGTTGGCATTCGCTCCCTGAACTCTGAAGAGGTTCCGCCTGGGCAGGGTGGAGGCTAGATACGGGGTGTAAGAAGGAGGCAGAATTCTGGGAAGGAGAAGCCAGTAAGGGACCCAGGCAGAGTTGGGGCTGTGGGTGTAGACAGCAGGAAAACTGGGGGGTGGAAGTTGGGCTGGATGCTGGGAGGGAAGGAATCAGAACAGGCTTCTGCCCAGGGGTTTAGAGATTCTGTGAGATCTTCAAATCTGAGGCAAGCAAAGACCCTCTGGGGGCCCTGCTGTCCGAGCCTGCCTGTTTGGGATGGAAAAGATGTGCTAAGAGGACATCAAGGGAAAAGCCAGGGAAAGTGTCTGTAGCTTTGCTATGGCAACCAAGTCTGTTTCTATAGGATTTGGCAGCCAAATCTTGTTTTGAGCCGAGGGAGCTGAATTAGGGGCTGGACATTCTTCAGGTCCCTGCACTGGCTTCCTTATGCCGGCAGATATGCTCGGAACTCTGGCACGTATAACCAGAGGGTGCTCTGGCTGAGATCCAGCCTGTTGGCTACCCACAGCTCAAACAAGCCTTGGGCTACTTTTCTACTGGTAACAGCCAAAGTAGATAGTGCCCTCCCCCATGGTACGTGCGTATATGTGTGTCTGTGTCTGCCTGTCTGTCTCCAGGACACAGATTTTCACTGTGTATTCAAGCTGGCCTCAGCCTCCAAGCGATCCTCCTGCCTCAGGCTTTCAAACTTTTTGTCCTTAAAAAGACCAAATCAGGGCTGGAAAGATGGCTCAGTGCTTAAGAGCACTTGCTCTTACAGAGAACCCAGGTTTAGTTTGAGGCACATGGCAGGTCGCAACTGTTTGTAACTCCAGTGCTAGGGGATCCCATGCTCTCTTTGGCCTTTGTGAGCACTCTGTGTATGGTGCACAGACATACATGTAAGCAAAACATTCACACACATAAAATTAAATAAATTTTTAAAAAATGAATCTTGGGGGTTTGGTTAAGAGCACTTTCTGCTCTGGCAGTAGTCTGGAGTCAGGTCCTCGTGTTTACAGTGGGTGGCTCATAAGCACCTAAAACTCTAACTCTGGGGAATGCACCACTCTTCTTCTGGGTTCTGTAGGTGCCAGTACACATGCACGCTTAAATACTCACTCTCTCTCTCTTTCACAATTCTTTTTCCTCTTTTTAAATCTTGGGGGGCTGGAGAGTTGGCTCAGTGATTAAGAGCACATGTTTGTGTTGCAAAGAACTGGGTTGGATTCCCAGCACCCACAGGGAGGCTCAGCACCTCCTTGAGCACCAGCATGAATGTATCGCACAGACACACATAGAGGTGAAAACTCATACACATACATGTAAAATAATAAAAACAAATCTAAACAATTTTTTTTTTTTAAAAGAGAAATCTTTGGCTGGTGAGATTGCTCAGCAGATATGGAAACTTACCACCAAAGATGACCTGAGGTCAATTCCTGGGACCCACATAATGGAAGGAAGAGAACCAACCCTCCCCCCACCCCCAGGTTGTCTTCTGACTTCCACATGTGTGCCATAGCACATGCGCTCCCACTCACATGCAATAAATAAATTAAAATAAATAGATAAGTAAATAAACGCATGCCGTCTTGTGGGGTAGATGGTGGCCTGGGTGGAAAGGGAGAATCTACTTCTACAGCTTGTTCTCTGACCTCTATACACTCATGGCAGGGACTGAGGCACACACACACACAGATGCAGACGTACAGAAAAATAAGTGGGGAAAATAATGTGAGGAAGGAAACCAGCAAAATAAAAAAGTAAGAGTCTATTTCTTAGCCCCCCATGTCCTGGGCTCCACCGACAGGGAAGTGGTCTTCTTGGACTTAGGAAAGCGGCAAGGGAGCTTATATGACAAGTGCTGACTTAACCCACTACCCATAGCTTTTTCTAGCTTGAGAATAGGCTACCAACCTTGTGGAAATCTGTCCTTCCAACCCTAGGAATTAGAGGACGGGAGAGACCAGGCTTCTAGGACACATAACCCCTAAGGGGTTCCCACTCGAGTTGACAGCTTTCTTCCAGAGAGCCTCGGCAGAGTGTAGGCTCCAGCTTCTGGTGTGTTTGGCCTGCGTGATGCCTTCCCCACTGCCTCAGCCTGCCTCCACCAGCTGGGGAATCCTGTTATTGCAAAGCTCAGGCCCTGGGGAACTGACCCAAAGAGCGCCTTCAGTGTGTTGCTCAATCCTGTGCTAATGGTGGTGGCTGCCTTGTGGGTGGTGCACAGATGGGGATTCTGGACTCTAGCCTGAGGTTAGCCTACCCTCTGGTCCCTGAAGGAAGCTGAAACCATGTGAACTGGGAAGCTGCTTTTCAATCCCAGAGCAGTCTGTCTCCTTTGCAGCTCAGCTTGGCTCTATACTTCCTTTCAGGCTAGTTCTGTTCCCCTGGACTGGCTCTATGGCCTGGTCACTGATTTGCATGTTGCCAAGTGTACTTTTTCTTTTTTAACCTTACAATAGAGCCCGAGAGAAGCCAGGCACTGTGGTCCTTGGGCTGCCAGCCCAAAGCAACAGGTGCTAGGAAATGACTCTGGAATATAGGTCTATCTCTTAATACCACCCTGTGAGCCCACCTCCTGGGTTTTCTCCAAAGGGTTAAATCTTTCACACTGATGGAGCAAGCCTGAAGCCCCCAGGTTTAGGCTGGTTGGAGGTCCCTGTGGCAAAGGTGTTTTCATCTAAGTCAACAAAGTCAACAGGGCAGCTCTCGAGGACCTTCCTGCTCAGGGAGGAAACTGCTGGGAAAGAGAGAGAAAAGTGCAGGGTTGCCTGCAGGCCTTATTCATATCTCTGCCCCAGGCCTACCTCCTCTGAGCTTGCCAGGCCCTAGAACCACAGATCGGCCTGGGGGTCTCTGGGGGTATTGAGATGGGTGCAGTGGGAGGGAGGAAGCGATTACCATAGAGCCTCTGGTTGGCATTGGCAATTGCCATGGCAGCTGTGTGGCACGAAAGGTAGGCCTTGGCCTGCCTCTTAGAGAGCTCCACTCACCCACACTTGTGGGTGCCTAGAGTGACAGATGACAAGGGCCTGACTGCCAGTTACAGGGCCAGAAGCTGCCCTGATCTGTGAGGTGGAGGGTGGAGGCCTGAGGCCCAACGGTTAAGTGGGTCCATGACAGCTAGATGGAATTGCAGGTGGTGGCTGAAGAGGTAAGTGAGGCCTGGGCAGTAAAAGGAAAGGACCAGAAATCAGCAGGGGTTGCAGGAACATAGGGAGCCAGTCCATCCTCAGAGCCCTTTGGGTGGGGCTAAACAACTCTGAGTAAGGCAGGACAGACTTTGTGGCTTTCTGAAGAGACAATGTCCGGAGGACCTGAGGGAGAAAGTGGAGGAGCTGCCCATGTGCAGTATTCCTAGGGAGCCGGGGTCGACACCCTCTCTCTCACCTTGATCTAGGGCCTAGGTTTCTCTAGACCCCTCTGAGCTCTCTTCTCTTCCTGTCCCTTCTCTGTCCTTGACGGCCTTGGCCAAGCCGCCTGTGATGGGCTGTGGAATGGATACTCCACTGCCATGTCCCCCTAAAAGGTGGCTTCAAAGGCTCCACTTGGCGGTGAGCCTGTTAGGAATCACAGGTGGCCTATGAGAAGGGGAGTGAACAGTTGGTTGTGACACCGTGCCGCCAGCCCCAAATCA
Source organism: Onychomys torridus (assembly GCF_903995425.1). Classification (NCBI taxonomy): domain Eukaryota; kingdom Metazoa; phylum Chordata; class Mammalia; order Rodentia; family Cricetidae; genus Onychomys; species Onychomys torridus. The sequence goes on along the minus strand of NC_050450.1, from coordinate 17,776,830 downwards.
TGACATGGAGACTTATTCATTGTGAATGCTCAGCCTTGGCTTGTTTCTGGCTAGCCTTTTAACTTAAATGAAACCATTTCTGTTAATCCATGTGCTGCCCCGAGGCTCGTTTACCTCATCTGTGCACTGTCCATCCTGCTTCCCTGCTTTCTTCGTGGCTGTCTGGCTCCCCTTTTCTCTCGGCCCACAAGCCCCACCTCTCCTCTGCCTAGCTATCGGCCATTCAGTTTCTTATTAGACCAGTCAGGTGCCTTAGGCAGGCAAGGTGAAACAGCAACACTTTGTTTGTTTGGTTTTTTGAGACAGGGTTTCTCTGTGTAGTTTTGCGCCTTTCCTGGAACTCACTCTGTGGCCCAGGTTGGCCTCAAACTCACAGAGATCCGCCTGGCTCTGCCTCCCGAGTGCTGGGATTAAAAGCGTGTGCCACCACCTCCCAACAGCAACACATCTTTACATAGTTAAATAAATATTGTATTCCCCAGCAACCCTGCTCCTTGCAGGGAGCTCTCTGGGGCTTAAGTAAGGTCACTGCTTGTTTGTTGAGTAGTAGTGCTTCTTGCAGAGTCCTGAGGGGACCCTTAGGAGATGCCTTCTGACAGTGCTATGTCCCCACAGGGTATACAGCTGTAGTGTCACAGGGTGGGTGCTGTCCTGGACCTGTCCTGAGTATGACGTATTGACTGGGTCTCTTTCTAATCTTCCCTTCCCTGTAGAGGCCACAGGTCTGCCTTTTCTCCTGCCTCTCTCTTCTGGGCAGAGCAGGGACACTGGTCCTTGTATGCTTCTCTTGTGCCTTCTGCTACCCTTACCCTTGAATGGCACAGTAGGTATGGCTGACTGCCATTGGTTGAGATCTAGGGTTCATCTTTTTCTTGTGACTTGCCCTGTGTGACCACAGTTGGGAGATAGGCTCAAGTGACTTTGCCCATGGGGTCTTCGTGGTCCTGGCTGGATACTGATAGCATCTGCTATGACAGAGGACACATTCATGTTGCTCTCGTGGGGCCCCATGCAACAAAGTCCTGGTATGTGTGTGCTACACCTTAGGTCCAGTCTAATGGAAGGGTAGAAATCAAGAGCCAGCCTTAGCCATAAGGACATTTGGCCTGAAAAGTGGCAGCTCTCAAAGTGATGAGCGGTGGTCAGGACCAGAAGATCAGCCAACACAGATGGGGTTTTACTTCAGGGATGGAGCTGGGTGGTTTCCTCAAAAGGTCCAGGCCCGAGGGGCTGGAGAGATGGCTCAGTGGTCAAGAGCATTGGCTGCTCTTCCAGAGGTTCTGAGTTCAGTTCCCAGTAACTACATGGTGGCTTACAACCATCTGTAATGAGATCGGGCAGGCAGGCAGAACACTGTATACATAATAAATAAATAAATCTTAAAAAAAAAAAAAAAAGGTCCAGGCCTGAATGGATGGTACCACTAAAGGTCACCTGTCCTCAGGGGCCTCCTTTCCTATACCTGGGGCCTTTGCAACTTTGAAGGAGGGGGCAGTAAGGCCCTTGCCCACTGTGGTACTACCAGCAAGGCATCGGAGGTAGGAAGAAGTTAAAACCTGCCCTGTGATGGACCGGCCAGAGGTCTACCAGGTGGGAAACTTGACTTCTAGGTACCTGGGATGCCACCTTTGAAGCCTCTCATTTGTGTTCTACCCATAGGGGACACTGCCCGAGGAACCCAGATGCCTCTCTAGAGCATGAGCTCAGCCAAGAGTGCCCGCTACAACCGCTTCTCTGGGGGGCCCGCCAACCTTCCCTCCCCAGACAGCAGTGGGGTAAGAGAGGCACCTGAGGGTGAGGGTCTGCCCTCTGCATACCACACCCCAGGTCCCCAGCATGCTATGTATAACTTGGCACTGAGGGCGGACCTGCTGGCAGTCCTTTCCCTTCTTGGAGGGCCCCTCGGGACAGCCTGTGCCTGTTGATGGTGTGTCCCTGTCTATGCATGCAGGTGAGCTCCGGCAGGTAAGCATGTCAGTAGGTGTGACCCTGTTTATACTGCATTCAATCTTTTCCCTTCTCTATTAGACCAGAATGGAAACGACCTTTGGGCCTACCTTCTCGACCGTCACCACCATCACCAAAGGTGAGCCTGTTGTCAGGAAGAATCTGTACTCTACTGGGATAGGGGCACGTCCTGGTGGATGGGCTGTGGGTAATTGTGTTGGTGAAGGAGCATTGTTGTTCTCCTGGCCTGTTTCTTGCCATGTCTCAACTACCAGCTGGGCAGAGTCAGGCAGTCCTGTTCCTGTGCCTCACCTTTGTTATTAGTTGCCCCTACCTCCTTCTTCCCAAAAACTTGTCCATCCCCTCTGGGGAGCAAAGTACCACCAGTTATACCTATATCTTATCACAGTGACTCATGCCTCATCCCAGCCACAGGCTCCTAGCATCCAAGAGGGTGTGATTGGCATAGCATCTTTTCTGGGGTGGTCTGGTGCTATCAGACAATGTGCTCCAAGAGATGATAGCACAGGTTGGGGCAGTGGGGCAGCGTCCTCACTGAAGGCTAGGGAGGCCAGGGTTCTGGGGCGTTATGTTCTGCTTTTCCAGCACTCCATTGCAGGAGTGCACCAGCTACTAACTGTTTTTTAATTGCCTTCCCATGGCTGAAGGCACAGGGTACCAGGTGCACACCAGTGTCTTTTTAATCCTGGATGACCTCAAAGGGCTCTGAAGGGGCCTCTTCTCCCACATCCCTACCTAGGAGGTTGTTGCTTAACATCTCATCTATTGTTAGAGACTACACAGTATCTGTCACTACTGTTGAGGGGTCCAGAGCCAGAATGGCATGTGGTCTGCCGTACCCTGGTTTCTGGGTGGCTAGGGGTGGTCAGCTAGGCAGTGAGGTACCAGTACTTGCCTCTTCTGGCCTTTCTTATTACAGATGGAGAAACTGAGGCCCAATCACAGGATAGACAGTCATATTCCTGATCTTGAATGGAGGCATTTAGGACTCTGGTTGCTATGACATCTGGATCTGTTTGAACCTGGGCCTGGTTGTAGCCTGCAGTGTCTGTGAGGTGGTTCTCTGGTTCCATGTGGCCCCTTGACATTTCATTCTCCAGGACCCCCCCCTGCCTTCGGGCCCAGGCTGGGCAGGGTATCTGTGGGCAAGAGGAGGGAAGCCAGCAAGGCTAGCTAGCCCTAGTTTCTGAATCTGGTTGTGCCAGGCAGGAGGCAGGAGGACCTAGGCTACCAGAATGTCATATTAACCTGGCCCTCTATTAGCTGAGGTCCTTCAGTCTCTGTGCCTTGGTTTCCTCTTCTGAACTAAAGCTGTCAGAGAACTCAGCCTGGCAGAACTACCTAGAAGGTCAAACGATGTCCCTGGTGATAAATGCCATGTCACTCACACACAAACGGGGTTGATTGTGCACCCAACTAGGCACGGAAGGCCCCTTGTCAGGCTCAAGAAGAGACCCTTGTAGGGCTGTGAAAGCTGGGCATGGTGGTGCTTGCCTATCATTCTCACATTCCTGAGATGGAGGCAGGAAAATAATGCATTTGAAGTAACCCTGAGAGAGATCCTATCTTAAAACGGGCTGAACTAGGCATGGTGGTGCACACCATTCATCCCAGCCCTTTGAGAGAGAGACAGATAGATTTCCAATGAGTTCCAGGCCAGCCTGGTCTACTTAATAAATCCAAGCCAGTTAAGGCTGCATAATGAGATTCTGTCTCGAAACGCCCAACTCAAGCAGGAGCTGGGTCTAGAGAGATGGCTTAGTGGTTCTTCCAGAGGACCCAGGTTCCGTTCTTAGCACACAGCAACCTGTCACTCCAATTCTAGGAGACTGAGGCCATCTTCTGGCCTCCATGGGTACCAGACACATATGTGGCGCACAGACGTACACGTAGGCAAAACACTCACACACATAGAATTGAAAAAAGAAAAACAAGGGCTGGGGATGCAGTGCTCCTGGTTCTCCTACCAGAGCAGGGAAATAAATAATTTAAAAGTCTCCAGTTGGTAAGTGGGGTGGGGCAGCTAGCAGTACCCATCCTCAGTTACCTGCAGGGCCGGACTGATGAGCCAGGGTCACACTGCCAGTGCTGGTCTCACCTTGGAAGACAATCCCAGATACCCACCCATGTCCCATCCCAGGAGCCTCTTGCAGCTAGGGAAACTGAGACAATCCAAAGGGTCCCTAGACATAGGCTCTGCCGCAGACTGCCGCCCCAGTCCTTCCCTCCACAGACATGTCACTCAGCCCTTCCCTTCTTTTTAGCAGCTGATGGGACCAGCACATACAAACAGCATCGCAGGACGCCTTCCTCCTCTAGCACCCTTGCCTACTCGCCACGGGATGAAGAGGACAGCATGGTAGGTCACCACGATGCAGGGACCTTGGATGACTGACTCCTGAGTCTCCTACCAGGCCCTGCACTCTGCGGGACCAGGTCTCGGGAAGGGCTGAGGAGAGCAGGGAGTGGGAACAGTGAACCCTGAGGTCTGAGCACTTGTCACATTCCTGAAACTAAGAGGAAGCTCCTGAAGCTGAATGGAGGCAGGGAGCAGCCAGTTTGGGGGACTGGGCTTTAGGGATGGCCCAGTTTTGCTTCCATCTTAAGTGAGGTGGGAGCCACAAAAGGTTCACTCAGGTGAGTCTGCCAGTGGGACAGAGGACAGCTGGCAGAACTGCAGTCTGCTTGGAGGGCAGGCCAGGCAGAAGACGGGGGCACCAGCCTTTTTTTTTTTTTTTTTTTTTTTTTGTAGTGTTCTTTTTTTGCTTGTTTTCGTTTTTTGAGATAGGGCCTCTCTACATCACCCTCACTGTCCTAGAACTCACTATGTAGACCAGGATGTCCTTGAATTTAGAGATCTGCCTATCTGTCTCCTGAGTGGTGAGGTTAAAGATGTGTGCCACTGTGCCCAGCCCTTTTCCCTTTCCAATAGGAAGATGAAATCTGAATAGGCCTATTGTGGGCCTGGCACTGCACTGAGCCCAAGGATGAGTCTCATATGTACCTGCTCCCCACAGTTGGACATATCCAGCCACCACTCCACTGCTCTAACTGCAGCCTGGGCCTCAGAAGTGCATTCATTCTGCCTCTGGTTTTGGATGCCCTGGGGCAGCAGAGGTTACAGTAACTTTAAAGATGTACTGGAATCTTCAGTTTGCTGTGGGATAATGGGCAGCCATGTCCCACCACATCCCACTGGCCTGACCTCAGTTCCTGTGCTCAGGGTGGCAGCCTAAGAGCTGCTCTGGCCAGTCAGCAGAGGAGAGAGTGCAGCTCTGTACCAGCTCCTGCCACATAATCCCTGCTCCTCTGCCTGCCACTGCTGCCTTTGGGGATGCTGGACCCTTCCTTTAACTTTGTCCTCTGGACCCCACATGGTGTTCCCATGCAGGTGTCACTTGGGACACCGTAGTTAAAGGAGATGGGCACTGCCCTGGTGAATGAAGTATGTATGGACACAGGCTCAAAGGTGGCGGGTGGGCCCAGGACATTGGGCCCAAGACAGGTTATGGTTCACAAATGGGGCTGCAGGTGTCTTGTCAGGCTGAAGGGAAGAGCTGTAGCTGCACTAGCTCTTGGATACTGTTCCTCTCTTCCCCAGGACCTCACAAAGGTTGCTTCCCTCAGGTCTCAGGAGGCTAGATCAGCCTTTGGTAGGACGTTCCTGTCATTACAATGAACCTCCTTAGCTGGGTCTAGTGTCTTCCTGGCCAAAACGGCAGCTTTTGTGAGTTCGTGGCCACCTCTCCTTGGCCAGGCTTCTACTCTTTTCTGTTCAGAATCTGTGGTCTTAACTGCCCTGGGATTGGCTGGTTTATGCAGCCTCTCTGCAGCCCACATTCCCTCACGGGAAGCAGGAAGAAGCCTGAGCATGTCCTGTAGAATTGAATAGCAGGAAGTCTCTCCATTTACACAAAGAAAATTGGCAGGCAAGAACAGGCAGCCGAGCACCAAAGGCCAGGGCCGGCCACCACAGGCAGCAGGGACTGAGGCCACACCAGCCTCCCACACAGTCCGCAACCTTGTGGGCTTGCTGGAAGTGGGGTGGCTTAGGGGCACCCCTGCTTCCACAGGGCTCAACCCCCTGATGGGCTGCCTCCACCCATGCAGCCCCCTATCAACACTCCTCGCCGTTCTGACTCAGCCATCTCTGTCCGCTCCTTACACTCCGAGTCCAGCATGTCCCTGCGCTCCACGTTCTCACTGCCTGAGGAGGAGGAGGAGCCGGTAGGTGTGGTAGGCTTGACAGGAACCATCTTCCAGGATTGTCACTGCTACCGTGGCACGGGCACTTTCCCCTCGGGCCCACCAACATAGCCCACAGTGAGGGTGGGTCAGACCTAGTTAGGGCTTCTGGTCCATTGAGACTCAGAGGATGAGTGTGGAAGGTGGGGCTCAGAGAGGGCACTTTTCTAGTCTGTATGCCAGGAAGAGACCAGGAAGGCTGGCTGAGATTGTGTGCAGGCGCTGTATGTGTGGCTGGTCCCTGCTTACGGCCGACCTCTGAGCTACACCCCTTGCTTATTCTCCCTGGTCCTCTCATGGGTCTCCAGATTCAGCAGCACCTCCAACAGGATAGGCCTAGCCCTGGAGAAGAGCCCAGGACAGGGTGGACATGCAGGTGGCTTGGGTAGTTAATGTTGCTGAGGCTCTATTCCTGAAGCCCTGCCTCAGCACTGCAGGTTCCTGATCATCTGACTTTTGCTCTGCTCTGTCTAGGAACCGTTGGTATTTGCTGAGCAGCCCTCAGTAAAACTGTGTTGCCAGCTCTGCTGCAATGTGTTCAAGGACCCTGTGATCACAACATGTGGGGTGAGGTCACAGACCCTCTTCCTCCACACCCCCAGGTGCTCCCTTTGACACTCAGGCCCGTGGGTTGCTGGCCTTGCTCATAGTCCTAAACTGGCTGTCAGGCAGGTGCTCTTTGCAGTGGTGTGGGATGGGGTGAGCTTTGGGCTACCACTGACCTTGACTTAGAGGGACGACAACTACAACTCCTCAAGTCCACTTTTCGTCCCCACAGCACACATTCTGCAGACGCTGCGCTTTGAAGTCAGGTAGGTCTGTGCCTCCCATGTAGACCCCGGGAGGGTGGTGGGTAGTGGGTGGTCTCCACCCTGCTATTTCCCGGTCTGCCAGCAGAGGCCACTGGTTTCCCATCCAGGCAGGAGTGGCCTCTCCTTGGCCTGGAATAGTGTTGCAAGGGCTCAAGCCTGGCAGGCAAAGGTCCTCTATAGCAGAGGACCCCAAATTCCTGGTGCTCCAGCCTCAGAGCCTTTGGTGAGGTGGACATGGGATGGGTCCCAGGGTGAGGGCTTGGGCTCCAGCAGATGCTCTTGGCCCTGGCAGTCTTGTGTCTGTCTCACCAAGCTGATTGCCCTTCTGCCCACTACCCCTTGACCCTGCCCAAGACTACTGGGCCAGCTAAGAGACCTCCGTCGCTACCTGCTCATCCTCTGAGATGTCTGCTGTGCAGCTTTTCCTGCACAGGCACCTTGGGGCAGATGAGAGAGGACAAGGCACCCAGTGGGCTCCTGGTGACCTGTCCTGCCATTGCACCCCCTTCCCCAAGACTTGGCTTCCCACTGGGCGAAGCTGCCAGGGGGAGAGGTGGCTGGGCAGGTGGTGGGCTCAGCATGTCCTCCTCTCCCAGAGAAGTGTCCTGTGGACAATGCCAAGCTGACAGTGGTGGTGAACAACATTGCAGTAGCTGAGCAGATCGGAGAGCTCTTCATACATTGCCGGCATGGCTGCCATGCAGCTGGCACTGGAAAGCCTGGTGTCTTCGAGGTGGACCCGAGGGGCTGCCCCTTCACCATCAAGCTTAGTGCCCGGAAGTGAGTGCCTCCTGATCCTGCATCCCCCTGGGGTTGCTGAGCTCATTTCCCTCTCTGGGGCTCCTTTGTGGGGGTCTCGGCTCAGCCCCCATGTCCTGTATGTGCACAGGGACCATGAGAGTAGCTGTGACTACAGGCCTGTGCGCTGCCCCAACAACCCCAGCTGCCCTCCCCTTCTCAAGATGAACCTGGAGGCCCACCTAAAAGAATGCGAGCACATCAAATGTCCCCACTCCAAGTACGGGTGAGTGGGCGGGGGCGGGCTGTGGGCTGGTGGGTTTGAGTTCAGCAGCTGAGGGCTTCTGGGAGCTGGTGCCTGAGAGATGGACCAGAGCTGGGAGCCATACCAATGACTGCTGTCACAGCCCATATCCAGGTGCCCTGGAGAACAGAGAGGACCGAACAGGTTGGAAGTGGGGTGTCAGGGAAGGTGGGTAAGGGGCAGAGATTTGAACAAACGGCTGAAATGGGAGTGGAGGGGAAGCAGGGACAAAAGGTAAGGAGCATCCTGCCCAGCTGTTGAGAGCAGGGAGGCTGTTGATGGGCAGGGGTTTTCCTAGGGGAGGGGGGGTCCTTAAGGTATTCTGAAAGTATGTGGTAAGATTTCGTTAGTGAACTGGATGGTGCTGCTGTATGCTTTTAATCCCAGCACTCAGGAGGCAAAGGCAGGTGGATCTCCATAAAGCGAGTTCCAGGACAGCCAGGGTGATTACACAGAGAAACTCTGTCTCAAAAATAAACAAATTAAAAAGATTTCATTGGTGAAATGATCTAACTGCTGGGGGGGGATGGGAAGGTAGCCAGATCTGGGGCGACATGGGCATAACCATGATGACTTGATGGATTTCATGGGGCTGGGGAGGTTAAGGGTCAATCTTGCCAGGCAGGTAGGTGGGCAGCTGTCCTGTTCCCCCAGGTGCACATTTATCGGGAATCAGGACACATATGAGACACACCTGGAAACATGCCGCTTTGAGGGCCTGAAGGAATTCCTTCAGCAGACTGATGACCGCTTCCATGAGATGCATGTGGCGCTGGCCCAGAAGGACCAAGAGATCGCCTTCCTGCGCTCCATGCTGGGCAAGCTCTCAGAGAAGATTGACCAGCTGGAGAAGAGCCTTGAGCTCAAGTTTGGTAAGATCTAGTCTAGAGAACATGGGATTCAGCACTGTTCTGGACCCCAGTAATACCTTCCTGTTCTTGTTGTTCAGATGTCCTTGATGAGAACCAGAGCAAGCTCAGTGAGGACCTCATGGAGTTCCGGAGGGATGCGTCCATGTTGAACGTGAGTATGTGAGGGTTGCAATGGTGAGACACAGGAGGAAAGATTGGGGTCCCTCCTCTGCCCTTGGCCCCTAGTGCTCAGGTTTAAGGGTCTGTGTTCCAGTAAGAACTGACCCTAGGCCTGGGGCTCCATAGCTTCGCCCAAGCTCATGTTGGTTCCACCCACCCATTCCCTACTCTCTGTTCTTGGTCTTGCAGGATGAGCTGTCTCACATCAATGCACGCCTGAACATGGGTATCCTTGGATGTGAGTATAGCCCACTGCTGCTAACACTGTCCCCAGAGCCCTGCCAGTCCCTCATTAACTTCTCCCATTTGTAGCCTATGACCCTCAGCAGATCTTCAAGTGCAAAGGGACCTTTGTGGGCCACCAGGGCCCTGTCTGGTGTCTCTGTGTCTATTCCATGGGTGACCTGCTCTTCAGTGGCTCTTCTGACAAGACGATCAAGGTGAGTGGGGTCCCGTTCCACAGGCTCTGCATCATGGCTGGGCTCAGGTGGGCATTGCATGCCAGCCTCTGCTACCTCCTATCCATGGTTGGGTCTTCTCCCCTGATGGCTGCTATCCTGTCCTTTTATCACTGGACTGACCCTGCGGGGCCCTGGTCTGGCCTGATCTCTGCAGGTGTGGGACACGTGTACCACTTACAAGTGCCAAAAGACACTGGAGGGTCATGATGGTATTGTGCTGGCGCTCTGCATCCAGGGGTGAGTCTTGAAATTGGCCCTATGACCATAGGGCTAGGGCCAGGAGGTGCTGTACTGATGCCCTGTAGACCCTGGGCCTGTATTTGAGCCTGTGTAGCTTGTGTCCTAGCCACCTATGGAACACTCACACCTGAGCAATACTGGGTTCCTAAGTGACAGTCTGTGAACTCACAGCAGAGCCTGGCCCTGCCCCAGCATGTCAGGTGGCTAGAAGCCAGAGGTGGCACTCTTAGAGGGTAGGACAGCGCAACTGTACCTTGGGCTTAACTCTGGTTTATAGTCCATGTGGCAGTTACCATGCTTAACTTCTCAGTAGGCTCTTCCCAAGCCTGGCCCTCCCTTCTCGTGTTGTGTTGGGCTGTGTGTGGTCATACGAGGTATTGAGGGCAAGGGCCTTCCTCACTTTCACTGGTGGTGGTAGCTTCCCTGGGACTCGGTATTCAGAATAGGTGACCTCCCGACTCGCTCAGTTTAGCCATCAAATGTTTCCCAGGCTGGTTGTTCACACCCAGCTATGCAGACTGAGAATGGGACTCAGCAGTGGGGACAGCAGTGGCCCTGGGACAAGCCAAGTTCGTTCCTGAGGCCAACCAGGGTATCATGCCAAGTATGGTAGCTTCTCTCGCTTCCATGTGCTGACTTTGCTTCCCCAGGTGCAGACTTTACAGCGGATCTGCAGACTGCACCATCATCGTGAGTAGAGCGCAGGATGGGGGTGGGCAGAGACAGCCCAGTGTTCTTTCCTTCCTCACTAACTCTGAGTCCTGAGGTTTACTGTCACCCCTACAGGTGTGGGACATCCAGAACCTGCAGAAGGTAAACACCATCCGTGCCCACGACAACCCTGTGTGCACACTGGTGTCCTCCCATAACATGCTCTTCAGCGGCTCCCTGAAGGCCATCAAGGTATAGGCAAGGGGTGCATGTGTATGTGGGGGGTACTGGGGCAGTGGACGCCTTTCTAGCCCAGGTCATGTCCACCCCTACAGGTCTGGGACATCGTGGGCACTGAACTAAAGTTGAAGAAGGAGCTCACAGGCCTCAACCACTGGGTGCGGGCCCTGGTGGCAGCACAGAGCTATCTGTACAGTGGCTCTTACCAGACAATCAAGGTGTGCCAAGCCACCCCGGGGGCAGGGACTTGCCCTCTGCCGCACTTCTTAGGGTGTCCTAGAGCTCCTTCTGCCCTTCCCTACTCTTGGACATGCTCTGAGGCTGTCTCCTCCTGAATCCCAGAGGTCCAAGGTAAGTGCCCGGCCTGAGAGTAAGTGACACACTCTTCCCTAGATCTGGGACATTCGGACCCTTGACTGCATCCATGTCCTGCAGACATCTGGTGGCAGTGTCTATTCCATTGCTGTGACAAATCACCACATTGTCTGTGGCACCTACGAGAACCTCATTCATGTAAGGGCTAGGCAACCCTGTAGCGGGTCTCCATCTCTCCTGCCCTTGTTTTAGGTCCCTAGCTCTAACTCATTTGGGCCTTCCCCCTTTCAGGTATGGGACATCGAGTCCAAAGAGCAGGTGCGGACCCTAACGGGCCATGTGGGTACAGTATATGCCCTGGCAGTCATTTCAACACCAGACCAGACCAAAGTCTTCAGTGCGTCCTATGACCGGTCCCTCAGGGTATGTGCTGCCCAGGAGCAGGAGGAGGTGGTCCAGAAGTGGCTGGGCCAGGGTAGGCCCTCATAGCCCATGTTTCCCCGTCCCCAGGTCTGGAGTATGGACAACATGATCTGCACACAGACACTGCTGCGCCATCAGGGCAGTGTAACTGCACTGGCTGTTTCCCGGGGCCGGCTCTTCTCAGGGGCTGTAGATAGCACCGTAAAGGTCAGTTTGTGGCTCAGGCTGTTGCCAGCGGTTGTACAGAATGGAGATCTGAGAGTGGGTGAGGGGCAAGTGGTACCGGCAGGTAAAAGTAGAGGGCTGGGAGACTCAGACTGGCCAGAAGGGAATCCTTGTGCCACAAGGGATCTGAAACAGACCCTTTCTTCGCAGGTTTGGACATGCTAACAGAATCCAAGCCAAGCTTTGGCTCCCTTTGGGTCTGTCAGGCTGGTCCTACATGATGGCCTTGGAATTTCTGCCTGTCTTGTGGAGACAGGTAGATAGGCTCAAACAGCTAGGCAGTGTCATCTCTGCCCTATGCTTGGAGAGGGATCTTCTTTAGGACCCACTCTTACTTCTACCAGAGAAATGCCCAGGCCACCTCTGGGCGCCAGGTACGATGCTTGCCCGGCCCACCATTCACCACTCCAGATTTTTGTTTTGAGACAGGGTCTCACTATGTAGCTCTGGCTTTCCTGGAACTCACTATGTCCACCAGGCTGGCCTCCACCTCCCCAGTGCTGGGATTAAAGGCTCGCACCACCACTCACTCCTGGCAGGACCCAGATGGACCGTGGGTCTTTTTACTCACCTTTTCTACTGGTTTTAGACTGTATATAGATTTTATTACTTCCCTGTTGAAATAAAAGCTGCACAGACTGTGGTTTTGAGTGGAGATAGCTTCTGGGACCGTGATTCACAGGGCTGAAGCACCTGGGTGTGCCCGGGCACAAACAAGATGAGCAGGAGGAAGGTTGGGTAAACTTTTCTTCCCTGCAGGAGGCCGTTGTCATCCTTGACCCCAGCTTCCAGTCTCTGAGCTTTGCTTTTCCCACCACATGTGCCCCCAAAGAGTGAGCCAGGCAGCTGTTTTCTGCTGTTTATTGACGGCTGACAGCAGCTCTCTGTCCAGACCCCCTCCCCACTTCCTAGATCCCTAGCCTGGGCCCCCTATACAGAGGAGGCTGCTAAGTGGCCAGCATGTTCACTGATAAGGAAGCGCCAGGAATGACAGTTGAAGGCCCATGTCCACACCACCTTAGTTGGCCCCTCCACCAGCCTACACCACAATCAGGGTTTTGTCAAGTTATTTTTTTGTTTTTTGTTTTTTTAAGAAATGTCAATGTTATGCCCAACACTTGTGGATCAGCAAACACAAAGAGGAGACCAGTCAGTATTTCTGTAGGGAGGAAAGGGTGAAAGTACTACACAACAGCCCCAGACCATGAGCAGAGCTGTCCGTGGGAATTCAAGATGGGCAGGCTGGCTGCCTGCACAAGGATGCCTTGTGGGAGGCGGGGGCATACACAACCTTGAACACACATCTGCCCATAGTGTGGCATGCATGCCCTTGCACTCATGCCCACATTCACACAGGGTTCACACGGGTGTACCCTCACACTGGCACCCCAAGGGCATGGCCACACCCAGAAGGAAGAAGCCCTCCCCAAGGCCTATGGGGCATGGAGAGGAGCAGGAGAGAGCAAGGCACATCCTTCAAGTTCTTCAGACTCGCAGAAGCTAGAAGAGTGGAGGAGAGGCCCTGGGCAGAACCACTCCTCCAGACTGTGCCCGGTGTGTGCTCGTGACCAAGGACAAGGCCATTCCGAGATGAAAGAGCAGGGTAGACAGGTGGCCTCGGCTTGACAGCTTCAGCTTCAAGCTGGACTTGGGTCCTTTCTGTTGGTAAATGGTTTCTATAGAATCAATAATATTTCTTCTCTTTAAATATATATTTGTTAAAGTTATCTTTTTGTTTCTCTGGGGAAATCTGCCTCAGCTCATTCCCGATAAATTAATACTCTTGATAGCTTATATTCTGGGGTGCAGTGGGGCGAGCCCAACCTTGGCCCCCTGTCCCTTGTGCTGTGCCAGAGCGGCTGGCAGAAGTTCCCCAATGGGCAGTTCTGTGCTGGGCATAGGCCTGTGCTCTGCCACAGATTGGGGAGAGGGCCACAGCGGCCACCTCCCTCTTCCTCCCTTGGCGTTCAGTCTGCCCAGGGCAAGCCTGCAAGGGTAGGCCAGCAGTTGTCGCACAGGGAGCAGCGGACTAGAATGGGCACCGGCGGGCAGCACGTCTGCCCAGAGCCCTTGGAGCGTCCCCCACCCCCGTGCCGGGGGCTGACAGCCAGCCTGGGCCAGGAGTGGGAGTTGTGCTTGTGCAGAGCTGGGCGTGCCCGCCCACTCGGCCCCCGCCCACCACTCCGCGGTGCCCATCCTGAGGTAAAGGTCAAAGTGCGGGCCAGAGCTGGGAGTACGGTGGGCCCACATGGGTGGCCGCCTCACTCCAGCATGGCGTCCAGCTGGTCGGCCAGGTCGTCGAACATGCTGCCGATGTCCTCCAGGATGCTGCCAGTGCTCTTCTCCTCGATGGAGGAGGGGCTAAGGATGGACATGCATCAGTAGGGTGGGGCAGCACAGGTCCCCTTACCTTACTCAAGGCTTGGTGGCTCCACAGCAACCCACTCTTAAACCCGGCTGGATAGCTCCGCCTATCCCTACCAGTCCACCCAAGAGCCACGCCCTGTGCTGGACCAGAACTCCCCACCCAGGCCCGAGGTACCTACCGAGGGCCTTGCCCACCCTCCTGCCGGATCTTCTCCTCCACAGCCTGCAGTGCTGCAGCCAAACACGCACTAGTCTCCTCCAGCTTCTGCCGAGCGCTGTCCCCGGGCGAAGCACAGTCTGGAGCTACTGGGGGTCCGGAAGCCACCGAAGCGGCAGCGCGAGGGGGCTTGGCGGGTATGTGCAGCGCGGGTGCCCCTGGGGAAGGGGGCTTGGCGGGACTGGCGCTCTGCGAGGGCGGTGAGCTAGCCGGCTTGACAAGGGCTGCTGGCGGCTGGCGTGCCGGCGAGGGCACAGGCGAGGTGGTGGCGCTGCTGGACTGTAGTCCCGCCACAGCCTTGGCTGGCTTGGGTGCTGTGGGTGGCGGCGGAGGCTTGGGTGACACAGGCGGTGGTGTGCCGTGAGCGCGCTTTACTTCTGCATGGAAGAGGACGATGCTGGCACCCGGAAGTAACAACCCTGTGTCCCTGCATCTAGCTGGAGAGATTCTGTAGTCGGCCCTGTTCTCACTGCAGCCGCTAGGGTATGCAATTTCACTGCAAAATGTGTCACTGTTTCCTGAGCTCCTTCAGATGTGGCCTGATGTATCCAGCCAAATGGTTGTCTCAGCACCCTTGCACTGATGGCCTCTCTGGAAACCTACCCTCTCCTGTATCGGGGGACTCCAGCTAGGTCTTCCTGTATAGTCTTGGTCTCCTGAACCTCCTTCACTGAACAAGAGGCATGGCCACTACAGGGGGACAGAGCTGTCCCACAGTGGATAGATAAGATCTGCAGATAGTCTTATCCCACACCACCTGGGATCATCAAACCCAAAAAGGAAAACCAGACTATGAAATAGGGTAGTAGGCAAGGGGCCAGTCCTGAGACTCCATGTTCTTTCTTAGCTGGCTTTCTGTACTTACCTGGGCTGCCAGGGCCTGGCAGTGGCACCTTCTTAGAGGCAGGTGTAGGTGAGCCCTGGATCTTGGTCACAGGCTGAGCCAGGATGGGCTTGGGAGAGACAGGTGGCTTCACGGGCTTCCGGGCATTGCCATCAGGCAGGGGCAGTGGAGGCAGCTGCATCAGGTCAGCAGGTGGGGGCTCAGCAGGTGGAGGAGGAGGGGGCAGCTCTGGGGGTCCAGCCTGTTCAGAGGCTGGCCGCCTGCGAACGGTGGCTGTGCCGTTCTGATACACAGACAGCGGTGGGGGTGGCTCAGGCCCAGCGTCACGCTCTTTAGCCTTAGGCCTGCGCTTGACGGTGTCAGACTCCGTTAGTATGAATTTGACATTCTCTTGCTGGCTCTGCTTGGCCCGGATGCGCCTCTTGAGTGTGGCACTGGCTTCTACCCGGGCAAGGGGAGGGCCCTCCACACTTGCCTCCCCCTTGGCGGGACCTCGAGGCCGTTGCCGGGCTGTACCATCCTCCATAAAATGACTCTGCTCTGCTGGTTCCCCAGGTCCCCGGCGAGCAGTGGCCAAAAGTCCAGTGACTGGGCCACTGAGTGTGCGGCGCCGGTTCACCACTTCACCATCAGGCCCGATGGCCTCTTTGTGCTTCACGGAGGCCAACACAGTAGCTACCCGACCCGGTTCTGGACTGGCAGGACGCGGTGTGGGGTGGCCTTCAGGGGGCCTGCGGATAGCCCGTCCCCCGCCCCCAATGGAAGACAGCTCCAACATGGCTGCAATGCTCTTCACACTTCCAGCACTGCCTGTATCCACACTGCCAGTCAGATCACTAGCCCGCCGGCGCTGTGCCCGGACCCCCAGCCGGCCATCCTCTGGCTCCGCATCTGGAGCCGGCTCATCAGCCAGGTTGGCACTGGCCATGGCTGAGCTGGAGCGCTTGGGTGGAGGTGGTGGAGGCCCCTTCTTACGCGGCCGCACAGCAAAGGACTGACTGCGGTTAACATTCTTGTCAGTGCCTGCGGGAGCCCTCACCGAATGGCTCCGACCCACACGCCGCTGGACTGTGGCATAGGGTCCAGCAGCAGCAGGCACCAGCAGCTCATCCCGCTCCGGCTCGCTGTCAGACGCTGCATAGCGATTCAGGCTGTGGGCACGTTTCTTGGGCCGCCCAGGCTCCACATCAGCCTCTGGGGGCAGGCATAGTGTGGGCACAGCTGCTGGTACGGCTGGGAGTGCAGGTCCTGGGGCACTCGGCCCTGCCTCGCCCTCAACTGGCTGGGGCAGCACATAGGCAAAGCCACGGTGTGTGGGTGACTGGGGCAGGGACCGGGGTGACATGGGTCGGTCTGTCGGTGGCAGCAGCTGTGGGGTGGGCTTCACCTTGGCGGTGGCTGGGCCATGAGGTCCTCCAAGAGCCTGAGGGGAACCTGGCTGAGCTTTGGTGGGTGTCTGGGGGGGTGTGAAGTGGCTGGCACCTGATGGAAGGACCTGCCGTGGCTTGCCAGGCACTGGGGGCACACTGGCCCTCTTGACACTGTGGCCATGGCGGCCAGACCGAACCTCCTTGGGTGGGGTGCCAGGGGCTGGCCCCTCATCCAGCAGGTATTCCTGACTTCGTGACAGAGGGCTGCCAGGTCCTTGGGGCCCATCACCCAACAGCTCCTGAGAGCTGCTCATGTGCCGAGCTCGTCCACCCAGGCTGGACTCCTGTCGCAAGGTGGCCCTTGGAGTGGGTGGCAGGTGGTTGGAGGACTTCTCAGCAGCGGCTGCACCTGCTTCAGCTGGGCCAGACAGCGCAGCCTGCAGCTCACCACTGAGTTCACTGTCCTGGAAGGTGGTCATCTTAGGAGATTGGCAATCTGCGGCAGCAGGCTCAGATGGGGGCGGTGACTCAATAGCCATCATTTCAAGTGACTGGGGTGCCTTTCGGCGCAGGGGTCCTCCCTCATACTTGGAGTATTCTGCCTTTTGCAGCTCCGCCAGTTTCCTCACAGCCAGCATCAGCTTCTTTTGGTGTCCTGAGTAGGGGGTGGGGAAGAGGCTGGTCAGGAGGACCTGTAGGTACAGGCAAATAGGGAGAGGCAGGCTGGAACCTTACCCAGCTTGGTGATGCCAATCTCCTGCAGATCCTCCCAAGTGATATCAGTGATGAAATCAATGTTCTCATAGCCGTTGTCCACCAGCACCTTGTAATACTGGGCCAGGCCGATCATGGACAGCCACACAGCCAGGTTAGCCTGTGGAGAGGGGGACAGAGAGGGGCAGCCCCAGCCGGCTGCTCACACCATGACCACCTACTTGGGACTATTAGAAGATGGGCCTGTGGGGCACAGACAGACAGAAGGACAAACAGACAGGCCTGAAATGTCAGTATTGCAGACAGCCTAGGCACGGCCTTGGTGGGAACTGCAGGCCAGCTCCTCAACATGCCATCTGTACACTAGGATACAGACAGGTTAACACATGCAAACACACTTGGGATACCTATCATCTTACACAGTTTCAGGTGTAAGAAAGTGCTTCTTTGTCTCATCAGGTGGCCACAGTGTCCTGAAGAGACGCACCCATACGCCAGACACAGACACACACACAATGCCACATAAGATACATGTACACACACTGCACACCCTGCATGCTGCTTCCAGCTATACAAAACACAGGCACCTCTCTCGATCACTCTCACAGTGTTTCCCACCCACAGCAGATGCATGATCACGCACGTTACACATTCACCACACAGCCATACTAGGAATGTGCAAACATCCAGTGTCCACCAAGAACTGCCCAGTCGTCCCAAGCTCCCAGCTGATACCACTCTTGCGCCACACTCAGCACCTTCAGTCATGCAGGTAACAGGGTGAGGCGAGGTCCATGAGACCCAGATGTGCTCCTGGGAGGATCCCTGAGCTGCTGTCTGGGTGGCGAGGTGGGGCAGATGAATGCAGCCCTGCTTGCCAACAGAACCAGGGCCCTGGGGAGGGCAGGGTTTGGGTAGCCAGCAACACCTCTCTCATGGATGGATGGGAGAACAGAGCTAGTATGCAACCCAGAGGGCCAGTATCAGCCCAGAGGCCCATATATAGGCATCTCCTCATATAAGAGCAAAGGCCACTGGGTGCAGAAGCCACCAGAGGGTTGTCAGCCATTGGCACAGGCCAGCACGTGCAGTGGGACCTGTGTGCATGTGTGTGGCAAGCATGTCCGACACCAGCCCATCTGCAGTCCACATGAGTAAGACAGTGCTATAGGGGTGCTGGCCATGAATAGAGAAGGCATGCCCCCCCCCTGCTTCCCCTCACAGCCCCTAGAGTCTTAGCCATGAGCCTGTCTAAGGAGTTTGGCCCCATAATGGACAAATAGGCTATCCAAATATCTCCCTGCTAGCTGGCCACCTCTGTAGCCCAGGCAGGCCTTAAGCTCATGATCCTCCTGCCTCGGCCTCTCTGAGCACTGAGTCCCTGTACCACCAGGCCTGGCTCCATACTCAACTCCACTTCCTAGGACCCCAGAAGGCAGATGAGGGCTGTAGCCAGGGAGGCAACCTGTCTGTCTGTCCATCTGCCTGCTGGTCCTGGCTCAGCCACCAGGGCGCAAGGAGCCTTACAGGTTTGTGTTCAGGCAGCCAGTCAGGAATGTTCAGGCCGCTGATCTCTGCTGTGATCTTCTTACGGTGGCCTGGCTTGGTAACACCAATGGCTGTGAGGTCCTAGGCAAAGAGGAGGCCCATTAACTAGCAAATAGAAGGGATCTGCCTTTTGGAAGGGAAGCAGCTGGCAACAGCCCATAGCAGCTCACCTCGGGGGTCATACGGCTGATGGTGGGCAGGTCATAGCCAGCACTGGTGAAGTTGGGGGCATAGAGCTGTAGCTGGAATGTGGCAAGCCACTGACTGACCGCCTCAGCACTCTGCAAGACACAAGGCACCAACTGCAGCCTGTCCACTGCTGGGCTGCGCCCCAACCTCCACTGTGCCGCCTTCTCTGCTTGGTTCACGGCCAGATTGCTGGGTCCGCCGCCGCTGTGTCCACTGCACCGGCATTCCATGATCTGTCTTCCTGGATAGAGCGTCTGCAGCCCTCCAGCCTTCTTCTGGGAGCTCCACCAGGAAGGTCCTGCCGAGTCTGTGCCATGGCCTCCCCCACCCCATGTCTGCACCAATGATACCCATACCATCTTAGAGATGCAGATGTGGTCCCATAGGAGGGGACTCTGGGGGGAGGGCTTCAGGTAGGACTGCTCCCTGGAGGGTGGGCTCTGTACCCTAGTCAGAAGTCCCTCGCCTCCTCTGCTGTGTGGGATTCAGCCATCAGATCATGCCTCACAGCCACACAGACGCATACAACATGACCCACTGCACCTACATACACATTTACGTGCCTCACACCCATCCCTTCCATCAATACAACCACACACATGTATGCCCAGCTCACAGTTGACCATGCCACATCCACGCAACACCCTACATACTTCTACAAATGTGCACACACTAGCTCACAGCCTACACAATAGACAACACCTGTACACTTGTGTGTGCGTGCACATATGACACAGACAGACACAAGGACAGAGTCTGGTCTGTCAAGGCCTGCAGTAGCTGCTGTGGCCAGGTATGCCTGTCAGACTGTTAACCCCATCCCTCCCTCCCAAGTCCAGGCCTGGAGCTGACCAGACCCTGTACCTTGCCCTCTGAGGCTGAGGCAGATTCCAGCTTCTTGGGTGGCTGCTCCCCATATACCTGCCCAGCATGGGCTGCTGGAGGCTGGGACCGGGCAGCACCTGGTGATGAGAGAAAATGACAGAAAAAAGGGCTATATAAGGGCCACCTGCCTGCCAGGCCAGCCAAGCTGGTCCTTGCTCTTACCTATAGAGCCCTCTGGAGGCTTGACAGGGCTGTCTCCTGGGCTGGAATCAGAGACCGACTTCTGGGAAAGCACTGTTGCCAGGAGCTGGAACCCAAAAAGGCCACTTGCTATCACTGCTCCAGGTCTGACCTCCCAGCCTGACCAACCCTCCTTGCTTGCTCACCTTAACTCCTTCAGAGCCTGCATGCAGGCCCCCACCGCTTCTGCCCCCAGCCACACTGCTCAAGCTGCCACTGCGGTCGCCACCTGCCAGGACAGGGACCATGAAGTATGCTGGCCCCACAATGGTACCCAGCAGCAAAACTACTGCCCCAGTGCTCTGGAGGCCCCTGGCCTACCTGCAAAAGGCTTCCTCAGCACCCAGATCTCCTCCGGGGGTGCAGAGGGCCCCAAGGAGCCACCTCCCTGGGGTGGGCTTGGCTCGCTGCCTGTTCGGGAACCTGTAGGCCAAACACAGCCTTCCTGAACCCTGGGCAGCCCAGGCACAGCCGTACACGGAGAGGAAGCAGTGTGGAGGCCACTCTACCACCTTCCGCCTTGCTGTCTCCAGTAACCCGAGAGACCCTGAATATCTGAGACCAGGCCAGAGTGGCAGAGGCTCAGGGTCAGGTGTCCTACCACTACCCTTATGGCCCTATCAGCAAAGGGGCTGAGGATCACTGGAGGGCTGATTTTCTCTGTGCTAGGGGACAAGTAAGGAGCCACCCAGTGGCCTAAGGCCTAATCAAACCAGATGACCACAGGTGGCTGACCACAGCTACCTGGCCCTCTTGCCCTACCTGCTAATTCCCATCCATGGCCACTCTAAAAGGCAAACCAGACCCATCCCTACTCTACCTCCAGCCTCTTTAAACCATACAATGGAGTTTTCCACTCGGTCCTGCACCCCTCCCGTACTCTGCCATGCTGGCCTCCTATCCACTAGGTGAGCCTTCTCTGACCTCCCTAATTAAGGAAAGCCTTGCTTCACTTTCTCTGTGAAAGTGGTGGATTCTTTTCCTGGGTGAACATCAAAGTTTCCCTGCTCCTTCCCAAGGACAAGACCACTGTCTGCCTGGGACCCTGTGTGTTTAGTGACCACCTGAGAATTGGTGGCACATGCCTTTAATCCCAGCACTCAGGAGGCAGAAGCAAGTAAATCTCTGAGTTTGAGATTTACTTCAGAGCGAATTGCAGAACAGTCAGGGCTATACAGAGAAACCTTGTCTCAAAAAACCAATAAATGAGAGAGAGAGAGAGAGAGAGAGAGAGAGAGAGAGAGAGAGAGAGAGAGAGAGAGAGAGAAATTGGACTATGGAAGGCGTGGTGGGCCAAGTGAAGGAATGCACATGGTACCCTGCTGAGAGTGAGCCAGCGTGAGGGGTTACTGGGTGCTGGTCCTGGCCCCGGCTCTGTCACCAACATGCTAAAGTATACTCTTCTTCCTTTCTCGTCTCCAGATGCAGGCTGGGTGACCCTCGATTGCCTCCCTCCAGAGGGAGGAAGGTTTACCTGCTCTTTTGACGAGAGCCTCGCCCAGGGAGGATGGGAAGTAGCCCACCCTGTCATTGCCTGTCCGGTTATCATGGATACAGCCTTTCCACCGGCCATCTGGATGCTGTTCAAGAACCTGACCAAACAAATGGGTGTGTTCAGGGAGACACCTCAGCAGGTGAGGCCTGCTACCCTGCACCCTCCCCCAACTGCTGCAGGATGATGTTCAAAGCATGCCAGAGTCCCTCCCATCCCTGCCACAGCACCCAGGAACTGTCCTCACCGTGATAATGTCCCCAGCCTTCACATTGAGACTGGTTAGGTCATAATTGTTACAGTAATCCTTGGTGGCCCGGACCTGTAGAGCTGCTGAGGCCTCTGGAGGTACAGGAAATAGACCCCGAGTCCTGGGAGCTGCCCTCCCCTCCCCTCCCCAGCCCTCAGCCCCACCCAGGCCCCACCTCGAAGCAGTTGCTTGATCTCCTTGCTGGCCTGGGATGTAGTAAACTGGTGTACAATGTCCAGTGCTGTCTGGTTGTAGGTATTCCTCACCTGAGCATTGATCCCACTCTGCATACACCAAAGGCCAAGGCCTCATCAGAGGTTCCCATGCCCCCCACTTGTCCCCAACCTTCCTCTCTGTGTCCTGGGTCACCAGACTCACATCCAACAGCAGCCGAACCACTTCTGTCTTCCCACAGAGTGCAGCCTCATGAAGGGCTGTGCCAGACTTGGTCTGGCGGTTAATGTCGATGCCGGCCTGAAGGAGGAGTCTAATAATGCAAAGGCAGAGAGAGCAGGCAAGGCTTTTTAGCCAGAGCCCTTCTCCTCAGCACCCTCAAACCAGCCCTTGATTCTTCTCTTATTTTAGCTGAGGACCGAACCCAGGGCCTTGCACTTGCTAGGCAAGCGCTCTACCACTGAGCTAAATCCCCAACCCCCAGCCCTTGATTCTAACTGACTGTCTGCCCAGGGCTGGATGACAAGCCGCCGGCCCTTGTGTAATGATGTGATGTCTGCCATTTCTGACGACTGGCAGAAGACCTGCCCATAGCTGAGTTTTCACGGCTGTTATTTTGTCAATCCTAGGGTAGGCAATGTTGGGGGTTCCCCTTTATAGATGAGGAAACTGAGGCTCGGGAGGTTAAATGCAGCTACAAGATTTCAGCAGGTGGCAAGATCAAGTCAAAGCCAAGACTGAGAAGGCACAGAAGCCTCTTCCCCAGCCATCCCAGTCTTTCCTTTATCTGGGCACACTCGGGTCACCACAACTCTGCACCTCCCTTTAGGTATCGTGTGTGTGTGTGTGTGTGTGTGTGTGTGTGTGTGTGTGTGTGTGTTCTCTCTCTCTCTCTCTCTCTCTCTCTCTCTCTCTCTCTAGTGCACGCTCACATGAGCTTGGGATTGAACCCAAGGCCTCATGAATGCTAGGAAACACTCTATCAGAGCTATATCCCAGCCATTTTTTTGTGTCTGTACATGTCCATTTGTAATGTACAAGTGTGTGAGTGCCCATTCACATATGTGCACATGTGTATAGAGGCCAGAGGTCAATGCTGGGTGTCTTCAATCACCCTTCACCTTTTTTTTTTCTAATTTATATGTATGTGTACATGTGTCTGCAAATGGCTATGTGCAAGTGAGTGAGTGTGTGTGAGTGAGTGTGATTCCCTGGAGCTGGAGTTATAGGAGGCTCTAAGCTGCCCAACATTGGGTCCTCTGGAAGAGCAGCAAGTCCTCTTAACTGCTGAACCATCTCTCTAGTCCCTCCCCCTTATTGTTTGAGACAGGATCTTTCAAGAAACCTGAGCTCTCCGGTTCAGCTATACTAGCTGACCAGCAAGCCTCAGGGGTCGATCCTCTTGTCTCTCCCTCCCCAGTAATGACATTATAGGCCCATGCTGCCATGTCTGGTTTTTACATGGAAAACTCAGGTCTTCATGACTGCATGACAAGCCCTCCACTAACTGCCATCTCACCAGCACACTAACCCCCTTTAAAAACAGGGTCTCATGTGGTCCATGCTGGCATCAAATTCATTATGTAGCAGAGGATGATCCTGAACTCTTGATCTTCCTGGCTCTGGCCTCCTGAGATTATAGATATGTACCACCACACCTGACTCAAGGTCTTTATTTTTCATTTTTAGGCAGGATGTTGCTAAATTGCCTAGGCTAGCTTTGAACTCTATCCTCCTGCCTCAAGTGACGGGCATGACAGACCTGTGCCACCATGCTGGGGCTCCTTTCTTATTCCCAAGCCAGGAACTCCTAGGAGCCTTGTGCCCCGGATACCACCATGCCTGGAGGCCTGAAGCTGGCTGCATCCCTGTTCCTGGCTGTACCTGATGATGTCAATGTGGCCATTCTTGGCTGCCAGGTGCAGGGGGCTGGTGCCGTTGGGGTCAGTGGTGTCCCCTGGTCGGGGCTCCAGCAAGGCTGCACACATGTTGCTACTTAGTAGCAGCTGGACCACCTTGAAGGAAGGATCGAGGTAGGTGTCCTGGCTTGGGGCTGCCCCTGGCCCCACCACAGGTGAGAAGGACAGGCAGGAGGCACCCCACCCATCTCTGGGGGAAACTTACCCCTACTCGGCCAAACTCACAGGCCAGGTCCAGAGGTGTCTTTCCAGAGTTGTCTACCATGCAAGGATTGGACTGATGCTGCAATAGCATCTCTGACTGCAGGACAAGGATCTGGTTATCCCTGGGGCCACCAACCCTCTGCCTGACTGCCCACCCAGACTCCCCATGAGGCCTTACCACATCGTAGTGACCATGCTGGGCAGCCAAATGCAGGGGTATGTGGCCCTCATCGGATGGGACATTCACTGCTGAGCCTGCCTTCAGCACCAGCTTCATGGGCTCCTTCCGGCCCTGCCAGGCTGCGTAGTGCAATGGCCGCATGCCTGGGGACAGATATGGATTGTTGGAAACTAAGTCCTGATCCTAAATCCAACCCTCACTAAAGAGGACATGTCACCATCTCTAAGGTTCTGTCTTATCCCAGGCAGATGCCTTGGGCTGAAGGTTGCCAGGATTCCTTCCACCCTTGACCTTGTCCCCTGCCCTTGGCTTCAAGGCCCCCCAGACCAGGCTTGCCTTTGTTGTCCTTGATGTCTACAGCAGCCTGAGCCTCCAGCAGAAGAGAGATCAATTCCGTGTTGCCATTCAGGGCAGCATGGTGTAGGGCTGAGAAGCTGGGTAGGTGAAGGACAGGTCTAGGAGTGAAGCCAACACCCAACCCTCCCTGGGGCCCACCTACCCCCAGGATCCACACTTCTACTGCCCAAGCTCACAACTCACCCATCTGGGTCCTGGAAATTCACATTGATCTTCTTGGTAGAGCCTAGGAGCTCTGTAAAGAGAGAGAGACCCAGTGAGGAGAGGTGGTCCAGACCCTCTTAAGAGCAGGGGAGGGTGGTAGTGATCTGCCTGCCTGTTGGAGCAAGGTCTTAGCTTATAGTCACGCATCCAGATAAGTAGGGCCTCAGCTCTAGGTGCTCGACCTGTCCTCATCTGAGAACGAGAGATCAGACTGTGCACCCACATGGGCATACACATGTGCACATGCACCCCTCCCGTGGGACGCTGGCTCAGCACCTGCTGTTGGTGGGAGAGAGAGAGCCGGCCCCATCTGTCTCTCAGAAGGACCCAGATGGGGCCGGGGGTGGTTGAGGAGGCTGGAACACCCGGAAATGGGGTATTTCTGGGGGAAAAGACTGCATCTCCAAGCACTCTGCTGCCAGCTCTGGCTGCCATGTGAATAAGCTCTACAACCCTGCAGGGAGAGGCTGGCTTGTGGGCAAGGGCCTCCAGGTGACCCATGCCAATGGCAACCTTGCCCACAAAAGCAACATTCAGATGGACTTTAACACCAGGGCCACACTCCCCTTCTGAGGGCCTCTCTTATCCTGTGGCCTCCCTCACCCTGGCCTTCTCTAGAGCTTTCAGAAGAGAAAGCCCACCAAAGGCATCCCAGTGGGCCCTTGTCCACAGGACTCTTGCCAAGCCCCTGCCTGTCTGGGCCATGGTTATATAACCCATTTGTGGGTCAGCCACTCTGTGAGCGGGGGCTAGAAGGACAGAAGCCCCTTTGTCCAGGCTCAGGCCAGGGGTGGGGGTGGGGACAGAGACCCAAAGGCAGGGGAGCCAAGAGAGTAGAGTCACAGTGGGCTGGCTGTAGGGCTTAGCTTGGATTGGCTCAGCCTCAGCCACTGGGCACAGCATGTGGGTCTCTTGACAATCCCTGAAGTCCAGGAAGCCAGCTGCACCTAAATTTGAATCTTTGTTCTGACACTTCCTAGCCCTGTGGCCTTGGCCACTGGTCTCTTCTATGAGCTAGAAAAGATGGCACCTGTCACTCGAGCTGATGAGACTTGGAGCATTTCTGAACTCTAGGCCCCACTAACACCAGCTGGGCAGACCCCACATCTCAGAGTCTCTCCTAGATAGAGTGAAGGTGCTGCCACCTTCTGGTCGCTCCCATGTTCTCAGATACTAGTGGTACCAGTTCATCAACTCTATGCTATTCCCCAGTGGTTAGCCAGACCAAACCTTGGCATCAAGAGTCAGCCCTGGTAGCCAGATGTGGTGACACACACCTTTAATCCGAGCACTTGGGAGGCATAGGCAGGCCTATCTCTGGGAATTTGAGGCTAGCCTGGTCTACATAAAGAGTTTCAGTACAGCCAGAGCCATATAGTGAGACCCTGTCTCAAAAAGTAAAAAATAAAAAAGACTCAACCCTGGGGGTCTTTCTCATGGACCCAAGTCATGTTCTCAGGCAAATCCCCTGACTCTTGCTGAAGATGCACTCAAAACACACCCAGGTCTCATGCTTTTCAACATACCATGGTTATCACCATGGGCCTGACTGGCTCCCGGCAGGGTCCCTGCCACTGCCTTCCCATTGCTGTCGGACTGACTCCTTGTGTCCTTGGTTTCTCCTCTGCACAAGGGAGCCGGAGACTGTTAAGATGCAAGTCACAGCCAGACATAGTGGTGTCCACTTTTAATCTCAGCACTCAGATAAAGGGAGGAGAGTCAAGAGTTCAAACCTGACTACATAGTAAGTCTGAGGCTAACCTGGGCTACATGAGATGGTGTAACAAGAAAGAAAAAAAGGGAGGGAGGGAAGAAGGGAGGGAAGGAGGGAGGGAGGGAGGAAGGGAGGGAGGAAAAAATAAGACTTATTTACTGATCACTGGAAAAGGGTTCCGAGTTCCAGCTCACCCAGAGCTGCAGATGAGATCCTGTCTCATTAAAAAAAAAAAAAAAAAAGTCCATGGGGAGTGGGGCCACACCAGTGAGATGGCTCACAGGTAAAGGTGCTTGCCAGCAAGGCTAACAACTTGAATTCAAGCCTTGAAACCCACCTGGTGGAGAATGAAAACAGACTCATGCAAATTGTCCTACATCACATGTACCATGGCACGTGAAGGCACACATAAATAAATAATACATACGCCGGGGCGGTGGTGGCGCACACCTGTAAGCCCAGCACTCAGGAGGCAGAGGCAGGTGGATCTCTGAGTTTGAGGCCAGCCTGGTCTACAAAGTGAGATCCAGGACAGCCTCCAAAGCTACAGTGAAACCCTGTCTCGAAAAACCAAAACAAATAAACAAACAAATAAACAAATAAATAAATAATACAAACAAGGATGTTTTAAGGGCTGGAGAGATGGCTCCGTGGTTAAGAGCACTGACTGCTCTTCCAGAGATCCTGAGTTCAATTCCCAGCAACCACATGGTGGCTCACAACCACTTGTAATAAGATCTGGTGCCCTCTTCTGGCCTGCAGGAACACATGCAGGCAGACTACTGTATACATAGTAAATAAATCTTTTTTTAAAAAAGAATGTTTTAATAAAATATAAATAAAAAATAAAAAGGCCGGGTGGTGGTGGCGCATGCCTGTAATCCCAGCACTCGGGAGGCAGAGGCAGGTGGGTCTCTGAGTTTGAGGCCAGCCTGGTCTACAAAGCGAGTTCCAGGACAGCCTCCAAAGCTACAGAGAAACCCTGACTCGAAAAACCAAAAAAAAAAAAAAAAAAAGGCCGGAAGGCAGGGAAGTGATGGTGCACGCCTTTGATCCCAGCACTCAGGAGGCAGAGCCAGGCAGATCTCTGTGAGTTTGAGTCCAACCTGGGCTACCGAGTGAGTTCCAGGAAAGGCGCAAAGCTACACAGAGAAACCCTGTCTCGAAAAACAAAAACAAAAACAAAAACCAACAACCAACCAAACAAACAAACAAAAAAAGGAGCCAGGTATGGTGGTCAAGGCCTTTAATCCCAGTACTTGGAAGCAAGGGCAGGTGGAGCTCTGTAAGGCTAGCCTGGTCCAGTGAAATAGTGAGACCCAGTCTCAAAGCAAAAACCCACAAACAAAATAAAACACCCCAGTGGGAAACAACAACATAGACCTCCCAGAAACCCTTCAGCGCTGTTTCCCTGGGGCAAAGGGGTGGAGGCTGAGGCTGCCATGTCTCACGTGATTGGCCCTTGCTTTTGCTCTGACCTCTTCCCACTCCTCTATTTTCATCATCCTGCCCTAGCTGCACAGCCACCTTGATGTCCCTCTAACATACAGGCCACCAGGGCCACAGGGCCTTTGCATCACACCCTCCTTCACACACTTCAGGTCTGTTCAGATGGAACCTATTCTCAAGGTCTCTCATCCAAAGTGCTGCCCTTTCCTACCTGCTTGTGTTTTTCTCCCTAGCCCTCTTCACCGCCCAGTGTCTCACATCAGTTTTCTTCATGGCTTTGGTGGCTAAACAATGCCATCTCCATCCTACATGCCCTCTGTCCACCTTTAGGGTCAGCTTCATGGGTAGGTGACCTGTGCAGTTACTGAGAAAGGTACCCTACTTGAATACTTTGGTTTCAGATAAGGCTCCTTCCTACATTAGCATCTTACACAAGGCCCTGAAAACTACATATGGCTGGGTCTGCTACAGTCCCCTGCTATGAACTGATGTCACCGTTCCATGGCATCCCCTCCAGAGCCATGCTCAAGACACTTTGCCCCGTTCTTCTCAACTGTAATACAATCAGGTCTCAGGGTCTCCAAGGCTTCTAAATTCCTGTTCTCCCTCCACCAAGGGGCTTCCAGGCAGCTACAGAGTCAGGTTTAGAGAGTGGAAGCCCCAGGCAAGCTGCTCTGAGGTCAGACAAGCAGAAGCTAATGTTTTAGAGGGGTATAGAGGTCAAGACTCAGAAAAAGACACAAGGGAGGAGGGAGGGCTCCATCAAGAAAGGGGTTTTCACCAGGCAGTGGTGGCGCACACCTTTAATCCCAGCAGTCGGAAGGCAGAGCCAGGCGGATCTCCGTGAGTTCCAGGCCAAGCCTGGTCTACAGAGCGAGATCCAGGACAGCCACCATAGGCACCAAAACTATACAGAGAACCCTGTCTTGAACCTCCCCCCCCCAAAAAAAAGAATGGGACTGCCAGCAGGGCATGGTGTTATACACCTTTAATCCCAGCACTTAGGAAGCAGAAGTAGATAGATGAACTCAAGGCCAGCCTGGTCTATGTAGCCAGCTAGCCAGCTAGGATTTCACAGTGTTTCAAAAGAAAATTAGTTAATTTAAAAAAAAAAAAAAAAAAAGGAACTGCTCCCCATGTGGGGAGGGTCACCTTTCCAAGGACACAATCCACAGTCCCCTAGGGAGGGGAGTAGTGTAAACTGCTTGGAGGGCATTTTGAGGTCTCAGGGCGTCCCCAGTGCCTGCAGAAGATACTGAAGAAGGTGTAGGGCTGGGGTGGCCATCCCACAGCAGGACAGGCTCTGAGAATGAATCAGGAGAAAAAGACAGCTGGTTAGTGGCCTGGAACTGAGGAGGGGCAAGTGGTGGCTGAGATGAAGGCCTCAGGAGCCCTTTCACTTGGTTTGTTTGGTTTTTCGAGACAGGGTTTCACTGTGTAGCTTTGGAGCCTGTCCTGAATCTCACTCTGTAGATCAAGCTGGCCTTGAACTCACAGAGATCCACCTGCCTCTCCCTCCCAAGTGCTGGGATTAAAGGTGTATGCCACCATTGCCCAGCCCCCTTTCACTTTTTAATAGAGGTCTGCATCAATATAGTACATAGGCTTGGGATGCAGCTTCCTGACAGAGAGCTTACTTAGCATTCATGAAGCCCTGGATTCTATCTCCAGTAACACACACACACAAATAGTGCACAAACCTTGCCCCTGTTTCTTGTGACCCCAGAACTCAAGCTGCTCTCCAGAGACCAGCCTGAGGCCAGATCCAAACTCTAGGCTGGAAGAAATTTTTTTTTTCTTAAACACAGATCTCACTATGCTGCCCTGGCTAGCCTGGAACTATGTAGACCAGGGTGACCTTTTAGAACTCACAGAGATCCTCCTAACTTGGTCTCCAAAGTACTGGGATTAAAGGTGTGTATGCCACACACCCTGCTGGAAGGGAATTCTTAGTGGGCCAAGATGAGAGAGAGAGATAGGTTCTGGGAATTCCTACAAGGTGTCCTCAGCCTGCCTTGGAGAGGGAAGCTAGGCCACAAAACTAGACAGGAACCCTAACCAGCAGCAGCAGCAGCAGCAGCAGCAGCAGCAGCAGCAGGGCAGCCCTACCAACATCTTTCCTCCAAAGCTGTCTCTTTTTCCTTCAAGGATAACTGCTAAGTGTACATACATGTGCAGGCTTCCTTGGAGGTGAGGTGGGGTGGGGGCCAGGCCAACAGAGCCATGGGCTGGAGGGAAGAGCTGGGCACCCAAAAAGACTCAAGAACAAGATTGTGGGAAAACCTCTAGGCTGGGCTGGGGAACACAGTCTTTTTTGTTTTGTTTCTGTTTTTTGAGACAGCATCTCTAGAACTCACTATGTAGACCAGGCTGGCCTTGAACTCACAGAAATCTGTGTGTCTCTGCCTCCAAATCACTAGGACTAAAGGCGTGCGCCACTACGTCTGCCTGGTGTGTGTAGGGGAACACACTCTTGAGGATACTTATGGACACCCCCCCACCCCTTGGCCCATACTCCAGCTGTACTTTGCTAAATCAAAATACATCTTACTCCAAAGCAGGCCAGTGTTGCCATGACAACCGAGCTAATTCATGGAGGGATTTCTCTTTCTGATTTATTACACCGCCCCTCTGACTCAGAGAGTACAGACATAGGGGCCAAGGCAGGTGCCTCTGCTGTCTCAGACCACACCAGTCAGAGGCAGAGGTAGAGACCCAGGGACCTCTCACCTCCCCACAACAACCGAATGGAAGGGAAGAGGAGCCCCATATTTGTGGTTCCCCCTGACTGGCTGCAGAAAAAAGCCAGCACCATTAGCATTTACTGAACTAAGTGTCTCCTCTTCCTCAGTGCCTTGACACTGTGGGGTGGCAGGGACCACAGATGTTCCATCCTGCAGATAAGGCCATTAAGGCCTAGAGAGTCAGTGTGACCAAGGACACAAGGCCACTAGGTGGAAAGCTGTGCCTGACCCGCTTCCATCTGCCTCTCCCCAGAAGCTCTTCCCTTCCCAGCCTTGAGGCCCTAAGGCCAGCCCTAGTGAGTGGAGCTTCCCAGCCAGCCTGTGTGGCCTGGAGGCACCAGTGTCCTTCTCACCCAGTAAAGTAGACAGGAGCCATTCCAGACAGTCCCCTGCCTCAGCAGCCCCCTGGAGAAATGGGACTCCCCTTCCCCCAGCTTCTATGCAGTCTCTGGTGGTGGGTAGGGAGTGAAGGCACACAGGTCCCATGTGTTGACCTACAGAGCCCAGCTCATGCCTGCACAGGTGCCCTGACACACTGACACTGTGGTGCGTGCGTGCGTGCGTGCGCAGCTGCACACTCGGCGAGTCCACACACCCATCCATCCATCTCCAGAGGCCCCTAGGGAGGCTCCAGGATGAGCAGAGTTAAGAGCTAGAATCGAAGCTCCAAGCTCCCAATCCTTCTCTGGACCCCTAGGGCACAAGCTAGGGATGGTGTGGGAGCTCCTTTACTGATCCTTGGCCCCCTTTCCCGACAGAGAAGTCAGGGATGACCAAGGTCTGTAGAAACCTACCATCGTTATCCCCCCAGGCTGTTCCTGCAAGAAGCCCAACCTGCCCCAGGACTGGGCGACCTTGGGCCTCCGCCTCACTCCCTCATCAGTAAATGGCCCCCACTGGCCATGCCTGGGCAGCCACACCCCCAGCGTGGTCCTCCCCCCCCCCCTTTCCCTGCAAAGCCTGTTATTAAACATAGGGTGGGGAGGAGAGGTCTGACAGAGATTGTTAGCCTCTGGGTCGCCCCTCACTGGAAGGG
The DNA here is from genome assembly GCF_903995425.1 of Onychomys torridus. NCBI lineage: Eukaryota > Metazoa > Chordata > Mammalia > Rodentia > Cricetidae > Onychomys > Onychomys torridus. The sequence goes on along the minus strand of NC_050450.1, from coordinate 17,745,139 downwards.
CCCCTCCCTCTCTCCACAGTGTGTCTGGGGGTGGGGGGGATCCGCCTCGCCCTTAAAAGCCCAAGTAGAAATCATCAGCCCGCAGCCAGGGCAGGGAGGGGATCCGAGGGAGGATGTGATCGCCAACGGCCTCCGGGGACCGTGGGTGCCGCAGGTGCCCGCAGGGGGCTGGGCGGACGGTCCGGCGCTCGTTGCCGCCCCTCCTCCAGAGGAGCTGGGGCGAGAAGCGGGGGGCGCGGGCCAAGGGTCTGGGCGCTCCTGGCCCCGCCCCACCCCCGGAGACCCACAGCATCCCTTCCCCGCCCTGCACCCCGGCGGTGGGGGGCCCCGCCCGCGCCCCGCGCGCCCCCCGCACTCACTGGCCTTCCCCGGCCGCGGCCTCTGCAGCAGCCTCTGCGCGGTCCCCACGTCCTCCGCCTTCACCGCCTGCACCAGCTCCTGCTCCTTCCCCATGGCGCCGCCGGGCCCGCAGCGACGCGGCGCTCGGTGCTCTCGGCGGCTCAGACGCAGCGGCGGCCCCGCGTCAGCGACCGCATCCTTCCCAGCCCGCGCTGCCTGCGCCGCCCGCCGCCCAGAGCTCTCGGCGGGTTCGGGTTCGGGCTCGGGCTCGGGCTGAGGTTTCGGGCTCGGACTGGGGCTGGGGCTCCGACGCGGAGGGACGGATAGCGCGTCACGGGCGGGGGGCGGCCCAGGGGCGGGAGCCGGCGGCGGCGGCGGCGGCGGGCACCCGGTGGCGCGCCGCGTCTGAGCCGCCTCCCGGACGCCTGGGTCCGCTCCCGCGGCCGCTGACCTCCGTCAGCCCGCGCCGGCCGCGCGCCCGGCTCCGAGGCTCCGCCCCCGCATTGGCCCTCCCCCCCACCCCGACGCCCCCTCCCCACGTTTGGGTGCGCGGGTCAGGCTAGGCCTCTGCGGACAGCCGGGAACCGAGGATGACCGCCGGGCACAGAGGACGGTGCGCAGGGGGGCTGGCCGCGGAGCACCGACACGGCGGCGGCGACGCAAGGCTAAACCTAGGAGAGGTTTCTCGAGGCTGCGGGACCTGAGGGGGAGGGACTCCGAGGCTGTGGGCGGGCGGGGAGTCGGGCACCAGTGGCACCGGTGTCGGCCCTCCAGAGGCTGTCAGACATTTCTGGCCCGTGGTTCCTGTGGGAGGTGTTGAGGGATTGCGAAGAGGAATCTCCCAATAATGAATTCGGTGTCAGGGAACCCGTACCCCCTCCCCCCAACTACACCTTCTTCCCTGGCAGCCTCTGGCTTCTCTCTACAACAATGCAGGATGACAGTTCTCCTTCGAGGACAGCCTGGAAGGAAGCTTGACTTTGCCACTCTCAGCATCTACTAGGATGCAACTGTCTATGTTCAGCGAGAAGGAACTTAACCTTCCAGCTTCTGCACCACTGAAGGCCGTGCCCTGCCCTGCCCCGCACCATTCTAGCCCAGCCTAAACAATCTCCAGCCACAACAGGTTCCCGGTCAGGATCTTCCTGCTTGACCAACACCTCGAGAGGTCTCACCTTTCTCCTGCCTGCCTGGAGTCCAGGGCTGCTCCAGGCCTCTCCTTATCTTGCCTGCAGCACCGTGGACACACATTAGTTGAGCTCCATGTCTTGGGTAAGGTTCTGCTCCTTCGGTTTCCTTATTTACAAGCAGGAGCAGAGCATCAGCCCAACCCAGCAAGACAGTACAGAGAATCTGGTGAGGGTTCACTTATGCACGCCTGACACACTTTATTGTGGTTCTGGACCATGCAGCAGGTCCAGGACAGCAGAGGAGGAGAAGCAGCTGGTACAGGGATTTCCAGGATCATGTAATTCTGATCATAGTAGAGTATCTCATGAGGCTCAGGGAATGTGTTGGGCTCTCAGAAGAGATCTCTGAATGCAAAAATCCTTCCTCTACTCCTTTACAGTGACCAATTCATGGTTCTCACAGGGTCAGGTGCTGTGATGGTCATTTGGGATAAAGCTGAATTATTATTTTTTTTTTTTTAGCTGAGGATCGAACCCAGGGCCTTGCGATTGCTTGGCAAGCGCTCTACCACTGAACTACATCCCCAACCCGATGACGGTAAAGCTGAATTTACTGTCCCCATTTACAAGCAGGCTTTAGAAATGCTATGCATTCCTGAGTGTGCTACAAGGCCCCTGGGCCTCAAGGTCCTGAGTCTGGACTGGAACCTACACTGATTCCTGCTTCGGTTCTACTTGTTACTGTCTTTGTCAGCGAGAAGTGGTCAGGTTGTCTTTCTGAGTCTTATCTACCCTCTCTGTCAAAGGTGGGTCAACAATGTGTCCCCTGCGTCCACTCCAGGGTGAATTGTGTCCTCACGGTTAATCCTGGATGTAGTAAATGCCCAGCAAACAGCTGCTGTGACTATTGTGATGTTCTTGTGTCTCCCTGCAGGAACTGTAACTGCATTGGATTCATCCTCACATGATATCGTGCCAAGCACACAGGAAACACTACAAAAATAAGTAAATATCCAAAAATAAAAGAGCTATTATCATGACTATTATTGCTGTGTTTGGAGCATCTAAGGTAAATAATCTTTGTAGGACCTGGGGCAAAAATACAAACAGAAGCCCACTCACCAAATGTCTACTTCAATGTTGTAACTCACACTAATAACCTATTAAATAAAATGTGTTCTAGCCTCCTACCTTTGACAAATATACGTTCACCAAGACCTGAAAGGGCAATTTAAATTTAGAATTCTTGGACTGCTTTTGGGTAAAGAACTGGCCCTTGCTTATAGCTGCCATATTCTTGTTCTCTGTCCAGCTCCAGCATCAGCTACACCCCATAAACAGGCACCCCTGAGCAACTCCACAGGCCAGGTGTGGGCATCCCATTGTAGAGCCCACCCAGGAAAAGGGATGCGCAGACCTGAGAGATCCACTAGATCCTTTTGGGCAGGACATTCAAGGGTCCCAATTAAATATTCATATTGTGGTCTGGAAGGGACATCTCAGTGATTCCTTACGTCAAAGGGTGAACAGTGGCAGAAGGAAAGCAGAGGCTTCCCTTGCGAGGTCAGTCTAGAGCCCAGAGGGGGTCCAGGAGACCATGGTACTGCTAGCTAGTGACCATGATAGACAAGCTCCTGATGTTCAGCTGCTCGGTCAGTAAAATGGGACGGCAGCTCTGTCTGGAGGGCTGATGGGAATGTCTTCATGGATACAGAGATGTTCACCTGCCTGGATGCTCTCCCCATCCACCTGGGGATGAGGGCAGTATAGCAGGCTGGCATCTACCCTTGCTGGGCTAAAGGATGCAAATTCGTGGGTCTGGGACAGCCCTCCAGGATGTCAGACCTCTGAAGAAGATCCTGGGAGGAGGGGCCGCTGAGCCAGCAGAATTGCTGAGCTGATGGCAGCTTCACTGCAGCCCTGACTGGCTTTCTTCCCAGATGCTTAGCTGCCGCCAGCCAGCCTGCAGCCCCTGCCTCTGCCTATCAGCTGTGTGCCTGCTCAGGGCATCCCCCAAGCACCAGTACCCAGCCCTCACATATACAATGGTGATGTTGAATGTGCCTTCTCACGGGTTGCTGGAAGCATATGTCAGGTGTCATTTTTGTGGGTACCACCTCTGTGAAGTGCTATGCCGGTGAGTAGTACCTCACAAAGGCTCAAAAGTCACACGCTTCAGATTCCTCCTACCGCACAGAGAGGCCGAAGCTGCTCAGAATGCCCAGGGCCACGCCCAGTTTAGCAGCAATCTCTGGGTTGGACCATCTGCGGCATCCCAGCCTTTAGTTCCCAGCCCCAGCCAGAGTCCCGAAGAAAGGACAACAGCTCAGGAACACACATCTGGCCACTGTTCTCCTGTGTTCTTGGGTCCCACCCATCCTGACTGATGCCCTCTGATGCTGGCCACTGTTCTCCTGTGTTCTTGGGTCCCACCCATCCTGACTGATGCCCTCTGATGCTGGCCACTGTTCTCCTGTGTTCTTGGGTCCCATCCTGACTGATGCCCTCTGATGCTGGCCACTGTTCTCCTGTGTTCTTGGGTCCCACCCATCCTGACTGATGCCCTCTGATGCTGGCCACTGTTCTCCTGTGTTCGTGGGACCCATCCTGACTGATGCCCTCTGATGCTGGCCACTGTTCTCCTGTGTTCGTGGTCCCACCCATCCTGACTGATGCCCTCTGATGCTGGCCACTGTTCTCCTGTGTTCGTGGGACCCATCCTGACTGATGCCTCTGGTGCCGGCCACTGTTCTCCTGTGTTCGTGGGTCCCATCCTGACTGATGCCCTCTGATGCTGGCCACTGTTCTCCTGTGTTCGTGGGTCCCACCCATCCTGACTGATGCCCTCTGCTGCTGGCCACTGTTCTCCTGTGTTCGTGGGACCCATCCTGACTGATGCCCTCTGGTGCTGGCCACTGTTCTCCTGTGTTCGTGGGTCCCATCCTGACTGATGCCCTCTGATGCTGGCAGTCCTCTTCCATCCAGCATGCCCAGGACTCACCATAGCTGCCTCTGCACTTCAGTGAAGCTGCTTTTGGGGAGCTTATGCTTCATAAAAAGGAAGATAAGTAAGGTATACGAGGTGCAGGGTCCCTGTGGATCAGTCTCCTCAGCTGGCCAGCAAGGATGAGGTCAGAAGAGAGTAGGGTCTGGACTGCAGCTGGGCCAAACTGGGACCCACCATCTTGCAGCCATGAGCCTTTAACAGCCGTTCTACAGCTCTGGGCCTGTTTTCTGAGATGTCCCCAGATGGGGACTGATCCTCCTGAGTGAAGTCACTGTAGAACACTAAGTGTGATGTAGTGAAACACTCAGGATGTTTTGGCAGTTACTCAAAAAGTTGAACATAGCAGGCTGGAGAAAAGGCTCAGTGGCTGAACATAGAGCTAACATGACCCAGTAATTCCATTCCTGTTGCACGAATCCTAAATGGTTTTATAATAAAAACCTAGAGCCAGATATTGTGGTAAACACTGAGAGGTTAGAGTGACAAAGGAACAAGCCACTAGAGAAACTTCTCACCACTACCGAATCCTCAGGCCAAATGGAAGGCGAGATCCTATCCTCACGAATCCTCTGAGTCCTCAGCTGGAAGGCCGAATTCCTGTCTCCTCACCCTTATATGCCTTTCTCTGCCCAGTCATTCCACTTCCTTCCTAGTGCTGGGATTAATGGCGTGTAGCGAAGGTGTGAGATCTCAAGTGCTGTGATTGAAGGTGTGTGACTCCCAAGTACCAGGGTTAAGGGTCTGTGCCACCACTGCCTGGCTCCGTTTCTCTCCTAGACTGAGTCAATCTCATGTAGTCCAGGGTGGCTTTGAACTCATAAAGATCTAGATGGATCTCTGCCTTCTGAGTGCTAGGATTAAAGGTGTGTACCAGCACTGCCTGGCCTCTATGTTTAATCTAGTGGCTGGCTCTGTCCTTTGATCCTCAGGCAAGCTTTAGTTGATACACAACATATCACCACACATTCCAAAAATAGTTCCAAGTCACATGAAAACATGTGTGCACACAAACGCTTGCATACATAAACATTTATAGCAGCACTATGTCACAATGGCTGAAAGAAGGAAGTAACTCAGGTGTCCATCATCAGCAAACAAATAAAATGAGGTCCATGCATACAATAGGATACTGTTTAGCTACAGAAAGAAATGATATAGTGGCCCATACCACTGAATGAACCTCGAAAACACAATGCTAAGTAGAGAAACAAGATACAAAAGGCTATACCTTTGTGTTTCCATTGATATGTGGCCAACACATAGAGACAAGGTTAGTGGTTTCCAGGGCCTGGGTTGGGGAAAGAAGGTGGGAGTAACTGCCTAGTCTCTCTCTCTTCAAGACAGGGTTTCAGTGTGTATCCCTGGCTGTCCTGGTTCTCACTCTGTGGATCAGGCTGCCTCTGCCTCCCGAGCACTGGGATTAAAGGCGTGTGACACTACCGCCCAGCTTCTGCTTAGTCTTTTAAGGGAAGGATGGAAACATCTGGTAACCACATAGAGGTAGTAGTTGCACAATGTCAATGCACTAAAGTCAGTGTACCATCAAATTGATTCTTTTTTTTTAAACTTGTTTTTATTATATGTGCATTGGTGTTTTGCCTGCATGTATGTCTGTGTGAAGGTGTCAGATCCTCTGGAACTGGAATTATAGACAGTTGTGAGCTGCCATGTGGGTGCTGGGAATCAAACCCGGGTCCTCTGGAAGAGGAGCCACTGCCCTTAACCGCTGAGCCATATCTCCAGCCCGATTCTTTTTTAAATACAGGATCTCACTATGTAGACAAGTGAGGCTGGCCTTGAACTCACAATCGTCCTGACTCAGGTTCCCAAGTGCCAGGATTGTGTCCTGTTGACTAAATTATTCATTCTGTTTGTATTTATATATTGCTGGGATGGCCTAGAATGTACCAGACAATCTCTCTACAACTGATTTGCATCCCTTGCCTGAACTGTTCAATTTAAATGGCCAATTGTGTGACTACAGCGATGGTTCATCAGTTAGGAGCAATTCTGTTTTTTGCAGAGGATCTGAGTTCAGTTTCCAGCACTTGTATCAGGTAGCTCACAACCATCTGTAAACCCCAGCTCTAGGGGATCATATACTCTTTCCTGGCCTCTGAAGGCGCCTGCATGCATGTATGCATACTAACATGGACACACACACATACCCATAAATAAAAATAAACCTTTAATAAAGGGACAATTTTATGCTTTGTGAGTTTCACCTGAACCAGCACAAAGTCCCACAAAGAACAAGCTCATAAAGTGAAGGTGCTTTATGAGAGAGCCAAGAACTGGGTAGGTGAAGGGGTGGAGGGAAGAACAGCCTAGGGACAGGCAAAGGATCTAAGTCAGGGTGTGGTGAAAGACTGTCACACTCTCCACTGAACCAGTGGCCTCAGGGGAGGAGAGATTAGGGCTAGACCCAGGAACCTGGAAGGTTCCCAGAACCCCTGAAGACTCTTGTGGATTAATAAGGCCAGATTTGAGTTTGTAAAAGACCACCCAGGCACACCTTGTGGCAGGTGGAGGTCAGAGTCATCTTTAGTTACAGAGCAACCAGCCTGGGCTGTATGAAATGATGTGAAGAGGAGGAGGAGGGGGAAGAGCGTGTGGCAAACAGGTTGACTGTTAAGGGGGACTGGAGCAGGGCTTCCCAAGATGTGTGGGGGTGGTGGTGGTGGTGGTGGTGCACGCCTTCAATCCCAGCACTCGGGAGACAGAGGCAGGTGTGAGTTCGAGCCAGTCTGGCTTACAAAGCGAGATCCAGGACAGCCAGGGCTACACAGAGAAACCCTGTCTGGGGGAGGAAAAGATGTGAGGAGATGGGTGCCAGGTGAAATCGTTGTCTGAAAATGGCAAGGATGAGGGATGTACTATATATAGTCAGTTATAACAGAGTTGGACACTGCTCACAGAAGGATAACTGGTCAGTGAGGAGTTACCCTAGGCATGAGACGTGGTCTTCGCTATGTGGCATTTATGTGCCCCCATTTTTTGTTTGTTTGTTTGTTTTTTCAAGACAAGGTTTCTCTGTGTAGCCCTAGCTGTCCTGGAACTCGCTCTGTAGACCAAGCTGACCTCAAACTCACAGAGATCTGCCTGCCTCTGCATCCCAAGCACTTGGATTAATGGCGTGTGCCACCACCGCCTGGCCATTGTGTGCCTTATTTAACGGAGAACTGGATGTGCTTCAAGAGCCTGGGAGTTGGAGATGAGAGTGGCGGGACACCAGACTAAAGATGACATAGGAAGCCACAGGGCCTCTCGGGTAAGGCAAAGAGAAAAGGGGTGAGTGTCAGGAGGGGGAGGGGAAAGGAAGAGAGCCCATTGAGGTAGATCTGGTACTGGTTACTAGGGCACAAAGGAGGAGATGAGATTTTTCTGTCATGCACAGTACACAAGGGTCAAGAGGTGGAAAGAAAGTATCTACTGGGCTTGGCAGACTAAGCTGGGCAGTGGCCTTGAGGAATTTCCCCAAAGAGCTTGGGGGTAAAGCTGAGGAAGGAGGGGGAGGTAGCAAGTGGAGCTACCAACATGGTGAGGACAGCTCTTTGGAGGAGAGAGTCGAGCTGGAAAAAGTATTGGGATTGTTTTTAGTTCTAAAATATTAAGGGGAGGCTGGATTAGCATTGACATTCAGATGGTAGTGTACATGCCTAGCTTGTGCAAAGCCTACAGTGAGGGACAGGGGACTTAAAGTTCAAGGTCGTCCTGCTTACATAAGTTTGAAGCCGCTGTGGGATACCAAACCCTGGTTGAAAAAACAAAGCCAGGTAGTGGTGGTGCATACCTTTAATCTCAAGAGGTAGAGGCAGGTGGATCCCTGTGAGTTCGAGTCCAGCCTGGAGAGACTGGAGAGAGGGGGGGGGGGGAGGGAGAGAGAGAGAGAGAGAAGCTAAGGAGGTAAAGGTAAAGAGGGCCTGGGAAAAGGTACGGGGTGGGGTGGGGGAGTTGTCTATGATCAAGGACCTGAGTGCATGGACAGGAATTGGCTTTAGCGGACTATCTGGACTCAACCTCTCTGTGGTCAGAGGAAAAAGGGGTTTGCAGCCATCTATAGGTGTCGTGGGAAGGAATCATGGGAAAACAAGGCTAATTTCGTGGAGTTCAGAGGGCTGTAAAAAAATAGAGGCGCCAGGCGTGGTGGCGCACACCTTTAATCCCAGCACTGGGGAGGCAGAGCCAGGCAGATCTCTGTGAGTTCAAGGCCAGCCTGGTCTACAGAGCAAGTTCCAGAACAGGCACCAAAACTACACAGAGAAACCTGTCTTGACCACCCCCCCACCGCACCCCCCAAAAAAACCCAAAAAAACGGAGGCATGAGAATCTGCAGTTTTAAAGGAGTTCCTAGGCTAACTTGTATGCATTGAGGGTCAGACTGGGGCTGGGCAGGTCTGAAAAGGCCCCGACTAGGGTTACCAGATAAAGTAAATAGAAGTACAGAATGCCCAGTTGCATTTGAACTTCTTGTAAGAAAGTAATTCTTTTAGTACGTTTGAGATATGCTTATACAAAAAAAAATTTTTTTTTTTTTTTAATCTGAAAGTTTTGTATTTGCCTGGAAATTGTAGCTTGATAGGTAGGGTAGGGGATTGTATATGTGTGCAATAGGTGGGGGGACGACAGTGCAATCCTTCCTGGGAACCAAGCCTGGAAATAGGCAGCCGCACCATGGCTGTGATGTCCAGTGAGTACAAGGCTGGGGTCGCGGCTGACGCCCACTCCGCGCGGAACCGCTTCTGCAGTTCCTGGTTCCAGAACTTTGGTATCACTGTCAACTCCCCCACTCCCCGGACTCATGGTCTCGCCCAGAGCCGCTATCGATAACTCTAGGTTCGGCCCGGCTTCCATCGACTCGCTCCTCCTCGCCTCGCCGTCCTGGACCAAGGCAGAGTGCTGAGCGTGTGTAAGGTACGGAGGCCGCGGGACAAGGGCTGCGTACCAGCAGCTGGGTGGCTAGGAGGGTGCGGTCGGGGTAATCAAGCTGGTAGGACAGAGCCAGGGCGGCCTGCACAGCACAGGGGAGCTCGGGGGTCTTGCCACACAGTGCCCCCACCCATCAGATCCCAAAGCCGGTCAGCTACGCATGCGCAGCAGCAGCGTTGCCCGGCTTCCCCAAGTCGCCCTGCGCATGCGTTGCCCGGCTTCTCTCCCCCCCCCCCCCAGTCGCCTTGCGCATGCGTTGCCTATCCTTGCGGCAGTCGGCGCCCCTGTGATTGCCCTCTATGTGTGACTGCCTCCTGCTGGCTGCAGGCGGGGTGACGTCTCCATCCCTGAAGCAGGGAAGCAGAGGAGCTGAGTCGCTTCTCTCGTTTTTCTTATCTTTAAAGAGATAATACTCTGTGTAGTGTGCATATTGTTCTCTCATACATACCTCTTTTCCTCTAGATGTTTTGACCTTTGGACCTTGCCTATCAGCTCTTGGCCCAGTGCAGGCCTCATTTTTTCCCTGCTATCAAACAATGAACACCACCCCAGGCACAGTGGGCAGTGACCCTGTCATCTTGGCAACTGCAGGCTATGACCACACTGTGCGCTTTTGGCAGGCGCATAGTGGCATCTGCACTCGAACAGTGCAGCATCAGGACTCTGTATCCTCCACTTGGGAGCAGGCAGGGTGGTGCTGGCCAGGATTAAGTATGAATGCAAGTGCCCGGGGAAACTCAGGCCAGGTCGTGAGGGTCTTGATGGCCTATGGTCCCAAGGCCTCCCTTTCCAGGGTTCCCTTCCTATCATCCTTAACATACTCAGCAGGTGAATGCATTGGAGATCACACCAGACCGAAGCATGATTGCTGCTGCAGGTACCTAAGATTCTTGACCTCTGTCCTTGCCTGGTGGCAGGACTACCTGGCATCCATGCTTCAATTCAGACTGTGTCCCTAGGTTACCAACATATCCGCATGTATGATCTCAACTCCAATAACCCCAACCCCATCATCAGTTATGACGGAGTCAATAAGAACATTGCATCTGTGGGCTTTCATGAGGATGGCCGCTGGATGTACACGGGCGGGGAGGACTGCACGGCTCGAATCTGGGACCTCAGGTGTGGAGTGCTGGGCTGGAGAGGATGGCTGCCTGAGGAGAGGGCAGCCAGGGGATTGTCCTTGGGCAGGTATTCTATGAACAGACTAATCAAGGGGGCTTTGAGTGGGTGTTTGAGGGAAGAAGGAAAGCAAGATGGACATCAAAGAGCCAGCCCTGCCTTCAGGCTAGCGGCCGGACTTTCATCCCCTTTTTACTGGGCTCACACTACCCTCTGTGGGGAAGAGCCACAATCTCCTAAGGTGGAAGGAAGCAACTCTTACTAGCAGAGAATGGGGGCTTCTGGTGGCACACTAATAGCAGAGACACTGTGTGCAACCCCAACTCCCACAGGTCCCGGAACCTGCAGTGCCAGCGTATCTTCCAGGTGAATGCACCCATTAATTGCGTGTGTCTGCATCCCAACCAGGTGAGAAGCACTCATGGGGCCAGGTACCTAGGGGCTGTGGAGGGCAGAGATACTGCCACATCTTACCTCCACTACATCCCAGGCAGAACTCATTGTGGGTGACCAGAGCGGTGCTATCCACATCTGGGACCTGAAGACAGACCACAACGAGCAGCTGATCCCTGAGCCTGAGGTTTCCATCACATCTGCCCACATTGACCCCGATGCCAGCTACATGGCAGCCGTCAATAGTGCTGTGAGTACTGGGATTGGGTACAGCAGCACCTAGTCCCTCATCTTCTGCAGATGAGTTGATTCCCTGGTTGTCCCTCAGTCCTCTCTAAGTTTTCCACCCAGCTCCCAAGTCAGACACTTGGGTACCACTCCTGATGTCCAGCTTGCTGTCTGCCATGTCTTACCCATCACACTAGACACCTCAACCAGTTTTTCTCAGGGCCAGTTATTCCTCCTTTCCTTTTATGTTCCAGTCCATGACTTTGATCTTCCCTGATACTGACAAACTGCTCTGTGGCCTTCCTGGGACACCTGGTTTGTTCTCCTTCAACTGTAGAAGTATCCTTTAGCCTTATGGCAGGCTGCACTGTTCTTTAGATGCTCTGGCTCCTTCTCATGGACTGCAGGATGCTTTGGTTTGGTCCCTGCTTTCATCTCTAGTCTCATTTTCTCCTTTTAAATCCTAGAACATCACTTGTTCCACATCCTTGCATTCCTTCTTCCCAGCCTTGGGTTGTTACACCTTCTATTTGGGCGCCCTCCTTACCACCTCCTCTCCTGCACATCTCTGTTGGCCAGCAGCAGTCTCAAGGGAGCTGTGCTTAAGTCCTTAGCCTGTGTGGCCTCCTGCTTTTGGCTGGCTGGGCATTGTTCCTTGTTAGGGCAAAGCTTCCTATAGATCTGACCCAAGATGCCAACCTTCCTACCCTGGCCCAGGTGTCCCTGGATCCAAGTCCAGAGCTGAGGGTCTGGGTTTGAAGGACTGCCCTCCTATCCTATAGGGAAACTGCTATGTCTGGAACCTGACAGGGGGCATTGGTGACGAGGTGACTCAGCTCATTCCCAAGACCAAGATTCCAGCCCACACACGCTATGCCCTGCAATGCCGCTTCAGCCCTGACTCCACGTGCGTGTTAGGGTCCTGGGGGGAGGGGGCATGTGCAGGGGCTGGGGACACTACCTGGTGTATGGTAAGTGGATACAGGGTAGTAGTAGCTGCTGAGATACCCAATGTCCAACCCCAGGCTCCTTGCTACCTGTTCAGCTGACCAGACATGTAAAATTTGGAGGACATCCAACTTCTCCCTGATGACAGAGCTCAGCATCAAGAGTAGTAACCCTGGAGAGTCATCCCGTGGCTGGATGTGGGGCTGTGCCTTCTCAGGGGACTCCCAGTACATAGTCACAGGTGAGCCCTGTCTCAAACCCCCCCCCCCCCCCCCCATTGCCTAGGCCTCTAGAGAGGTCATTCATGCTTGCTGCTTCTCTTCTGCCTGATCTCTTCTTGCAGCTTCCTCTGACAACCTGGCCCGGCTCTGGTGTGTAGAGACCGGAGAGATCAAGAGAGAGTATGGTGGCCATCAGAAAGCTGTCGTCTGCTTGGCCTTCAATGACAGCGTGCTGGGTTAGCCTCTACCCCTAGAGGCTGCGTTGGGCAGTCAGAAATGCCTGGTATAGTCGCTCCAAGTGGATGGACCTGAACAATAGCCTGGCCTCTCAGGTCAGCCTCTGCCTGTCAGGCCAGCCAGACCTGACCAGACTACCCTGGCCCCTTTTGGCCAACCTAGACTGTTGGCCACTCTACCTTGGGACTCTGCATGCCCAGTTTGTTGTCAGAAGGCTCACTAAGCCAGACTACATGGGCCTGGACTGGGAGTCTTTTCTCCCTTTAGAGGCTAGACCCAGAGGGCTTGGAACTGTTGAGATCTGAGGTTGGTGCCTATTTCCCAGGTATGTTACCCCCCCCCACTTTTGTCCCTCTCTACCCCTATATAGGTCCTAAGGCCCCCAGAAAGTACCACCATGGCCAGGTAATCTGGGTTTATTTGTCCCTACTGTCAGCTGCCCTTTGTTGGTGCTGGTGACCTGACCAGCTTGCTGACCTGTAGGAACAGGAGTGGCCTGTGGGACCAAAGGCCATGAGGGCTTGGTAGGGGCTTAGTCTGGAAGGTAATAAAAGCAGACGGACACACAGATGTTGCTCGGGAAGCAGATGTCAATGCAGAGGTAGATCAGCCGCTGTCTCTGGGGCCCTGGGGAGAAGGGAACTCATGAGTCCCAAGGGCTCCCGCCCAGTACTGTCCTGCAGGAGCCCTAGGGCTTCTCACTCAACCTACCCCAACTCACCCGCTGCTCGTCGGGCCCAGTAGATGGGAGTGTCCATGCAAAGGTGTTGCACCGAAGCTCCCACTTGGGCAGGGTCCACGGTATGCCCCCCCAAAACTGCCAGCAGCTCCTGGGCATAGTGTGTGTCTTGGCCAGGCACATAGGATTCTTGGGCCTGCAGAGAGACTCTAGTGGGCCACCATATAGTACTTCCTTGATCCTGGCTGGGTAGGGCATTCATATCAGCCTGCTGGCCCTTCCACCTGCTTTTGTCAACAGCCTTAGTGAGGGGAAGATAGAGCTTTCTGTTCCCCTGAAACCAGAGCCTTGGCTGGCCCAGCTGGGCTGCACAGAGGACCTTTTGTTTGTCCCCTGGCCTTGGGGGTGGGTGGGAGGGGTGGCAAGCCAAGTAGTACTGCTCACCCTTGAAGTGTTCACTAGCAGCCGTAGGGTCTCCCAATCTTGGGCTTCCATCAGACGGAGGAAGCAGGCCTGGTGCTCTGCAGGGCGGTAACAGATGTAGCCCTGGGAAGGCAGATAGGTAAGTCAAGGCCACCCGATACCTCCGCTCTGTCCCCTCCCGAGCCCACTCACACTTTGCCCGTCGAACAGCACGGCCCAGCTGTGGTTGCTCTGAAGCGGAGTTACCACGATAGTTGCCATGTTCTGGGCCACGTCCACCAGAGTGGTTTGGTTGGACCAGGGTACTTTGGAGCTCGAGAAGGTCTTTTGGAGCATCTGCAACAATGGCTAAAGGGTTTTTGGAATTCAGCCCTGACATCCGTATTTCCACATCACCTAAGTAGGCCTTTGTTCCTTCTGGTTCTCTGCTCAAGGCCAGTGTTTAGGCCTGGCCCTGGGGGAGGGCTAACAGGTACTGGCCTTCCTGCCCACTGCCCACTTCCCACTCCATGTACCCCTAGGCTTGGTGGGTGGCTCACCTTGGGAGGGCTGTACATGAAGCCAAGAAGCCCTCCAGCTATGGCCCCTGCAGTGGCCAGTGTCAGCAGTAGCAGCAGGCCTGCAGCTCTCCAGCCCCTATGGCAGGGTTTAGTCTTCACCTGGGGGCACATTACTGTCAGTGGGGCTTCTGGCTTAGAGACCAGGGAGCCGACTTCCTCAGGGAAAGGGTTGATGGTCGATGGTAACACTCGTCTCCTGCGGTATCTAGGTATCTACCCCTGTGTTCTTGTGTGGGGGTGGTAGAGACACTTACCTCAACAAGCCTGGACCTGAGGCTCTCGGTGTGGATGTGTCTTTGCTCCATGCTACAGCCCCTGCTGACAATGCACTGATTGTCTACGGGCCCCTTGGAGGAGTCAGCCAGGGAAACCTCAGGATGCCTTTGACAGTCAAACTGTATCCTCCCTCCTGACCCCGCTGCTTCCTTCCAGTATCTGATAGCCCGGGTCAGAGCCAGGACAGCCCTCTCTCCCACTGTGATGATTACTGGTCACCAGGCATGTCTCTGGACAGCTGGCCTATGCAGAACATGGTTTCTGTGAGCAAGTGAAAGCAGGGCCTTGGTAGGAAGTCAGAACAACTGGCTAGAGGTCTTATCCAGGATGATTTTGTCTGGGTGGGCAGATTTCTTTCTTGGGAGTCTGTTATCTCTGGACTCCTGAGTTAGACACATGAACCATCAATAAATGTTCAATGAACCATCAGTATGTGGCTAATTGCTTTCTTACTTTTCCCCACAACTCCCAAGCCTTTTCCAGACCCCATTAACACCAAATGGGGCTGTGGATATTCTTGTGTGACAAGTGGGCTCCAGGCTGGACTATAGAAATGGCTTGCTGTACATCAAGGTCTAAGCCTGTTTGTTCCCTATCATGTTTTTCTAACCAAGCTGTTAATTGTTCTGGTCCTTGTTCTGTCTAGCTATTTGACCTGACAGTTCAGCTGTACACACATCCACACGTTTTACCCAGTAGCTTTATTCAACTCTGGTTTTATGCTAATACTTCCTGTTTCTTCAGGACTTGTTCCTCAAAAAAAGGGTGGGGCTGCAGTGGTCATGTCCACTATGTAAGATTTTAGAACTGGGACCTCAGCCTACCTTAGGTATTCCTGCCTTGCTCCCCACCCATAGCTAGACAGCTGCTACTCAAAATAGATAGAGGAAGGCAGTGTAGGTTTGAGAGTTTAATGTGCATTTGAGTTCACATAGTGAAACAAGCTGGCAGTGTAACACCCACAGGTTCTCGGGCTGCTGCTCAGTAGAAGAGGGGGCATTCCTTGCTGTTCACCTGTGAAGTGCTCCTAATGTGGGTGATAACAGGTCTGTTCGTTACCCAGACTCAGGGAGCCACCCTCACAGAGGATCTGCACCACCAGCATCACAGGTACTACTGCCTTCCGTTGAATTACGGCACTATTCCACTCCCAGCCACCCCTGACCCGGGAGCAGCTTCAAGCATGGGATACATTTTATTGTTGTGAACAGGTGAAGCCACTTGGTATGGGGCAAGGTGCCAGGAAGGAAGGGGTAAGCCAAAAGGAACAGCTTCCTGGGTCTGCTCCATGAATGCTGCCCAGTCTGCTCAGCAGACTGCTAAAGGTCAGAGACTTACAGAGCAGAGGAAAAGGCCAGAGATGCTGAGAAGCCAACTGGTTGGTAAGGTGGGCCTTCTGGCTGGAAACAGATGGTTTTGTGGAGCACAGACATATAACCCAGCCACAACCCAAAGGACATAGGCAAGGGAGGTTGGATGTGGTGGTAGAGACGACTATTCTCAGGACTCCTTCCATACCCAGAGGGCACTCTGGGAAACAAGGCAATCCTTGGCTTGCACAATGGCTATGCTGCTGACTGGGGTATGAGATTTCTTCAGTTGGATTTGCCCTTGAGACAGCACAGCTATTAATCCATACACTTAAGATCCAATTCCACAATGCTGTTCAGTAGTTTAAGAAAAAAAATTTTTTTAAAAATAAATACTGTTTTAAGATCCCTGTACAGAAGTATGGAGTTCAGTGCAAGCATCCATACCCGCTTGGCTGTTCAGCAGACCACACTCAGTGAGACACAAGAGAGTCAAAATTTAGCTAGGCTGTTAACTGTGCATGAGAGGCTGTGGTGCTGGGCATCTGAAACACAACTGACATCAAAGAGGTTTTCAAAGAAGTAGGGGTCAGTGGAAGCTGTCAAGGGCAGCATACCAGACCCCAGCAACAGTAATCTCACCTGGGAGCAGCTTCCTCCACCCCCACCCTCAGGCGAGGAATTGGGGCACAGCAGCAGGCTTCTCTGCTCTAGGATGACACTGGGGGAACCCCCGTTTTTGGTGGGCACACGTGTCTCATTAGGAGCCTTCCTTTCCTCTTTGCCCATCTGAGGGTCTGATCTCTGAAAATATTTTTCAGTATAAAACACGACACAAAACCCTCGACCCACTTCAGTTAACCTGAATCCTGTGGAGACGCTATGCCCACCCCTGCTAACACATATAAAGCCCAGGGCCCACCCCATAATGCCTTCCAAGTTTAAAAGTGCATCTTAAAATACAATCTTCTGTAAACAACACCCCCCAAAGTTTACTTACAAGGTTAACTACTGCCTTTGCTTAACTCCAATTAACCTGTAGCAACCTAACTGAGCCATTTGTAAGCCCCACCTATTAATTTAGGTAACTGATTTTCATTTTTTTTTATTCCAGAGATTAAAGATACTAGATCTTTAACCTTGAAGGGCAGGCAAGAGGTCGGCTATGCTGTCAACATAAAAGTCAGGGACCATTTTCTTCTTGTACATGCAGTCACTTTCCTGATTATTCTTCACATCCTCAAGACTGGAGACTCCGGTGAGGGTCAGGATAGTCTTCATGCTACAGGTGGTGCCCAGGAGGATGTCTGTGTCCAGGCGGTCTCCCACCATGACGGTGCGGTCCGGGTTGATGCCATACTCCTGGGACACGCAGTCGAAGATGAAGCGGCTAGGCTTCCCGATGATGTCCGCCTGGCGCTGGGCGGCCATCTCCACGGCTCGCACCAGACAGCCGGTACCTGCAGGGCGAGGGAGGGAAGGGGACGCTGCGGGTCAGAAGACACGGAAGGGCTGGGCCCGCCCTCCAACCTCCAGCCCCTAGGCGCACGGACCCGAAAGGAAACGGCCGTTCTCCAGCGGGAGCCGGTTGTCCATGTTGGTGCCCACGAACAAACAGTCGGGCTGCTGCAGGTACCGCACGGCCTTGGTGAGTTTCATGTAGTTGAAGTGTGGGTCGAAGCCCACCACTACCGCGCGCACGTCGGGTTCGAGCGGCGCGGCCAGCCAGTCGCCCGGGCCTTCGCCTTGCAATGCCTCCGGGCCCACACCCACGCTGGAGACACCCACGGCCTCCAGCTCGGCGGCTAAGGCCGGGCTGCCCAGCACGTAGGCCTTGGGGTCCGGCACGCCGGCCAGGCGCTGGCGCAGATAGAGCGCGCTGCAGTAGGCCGTGCCGAAGACCTCGAGGCCCGCGTCGGGTCCCGCCGGGCCGCCGAAACCCAAGCTCCTTAGCTTCTCCGCGTAGGCCCTGCGAGTCTTGCTGCTGTTGTTGGTGATGAAGCCCAGGCGCTTGCCGCGGGCCCGCAGCGCCCGCAGAGTCTCCGGCGCGCCGGGCACAGCCGTCTCGCCGCGCCACAGCACGCCATCGCAATCGAACAGCAGCGTGTCTACGTCGGCCAGCAGTACCTTGGCCCGCTCGGCGTTCAGCCGCACGCAGCGGACCTCGTCGCCGCCGGCCTCCGCCTCCGCCATGGCCGACCGCTGACCGCTGCCGCCACCCGCCACCGCCGCCACCACTACCGGCCGCTCCTCGCAGCCGCCCGCCGCGGCGCCCGCCCCGCCTCTGGAACGCTCATTGGCCCCGCTCCTCGTGCGCACCGCCCACTGGGCTCTGCTTGCGCCAATCCATCTCCGTTTCCCGCGAGCAGCGAGGCGCACAGCCGCAACCGTCCCGAGGCCGGCGCGGAGGCGGGCAGCCATTGGCTGCCTGGCCCGGAAACACCAATGATTGGCTGGCACAGCGCCTACCGGCAAGGGTAAAGCGTACTCTGCGGAAACGCTGCGGGCCGCGAATGGCATGGGATGTAAGGCGGCTGGTCGTGCATGGCCGCGGGGTAGCTCGCTCATTGGAAACTGGTGGTCAGCCTAGGTGACGGAGACTCCAGGTCAGTGACCCCGGGCCAGGCCGGCTGCTGATTGGCTACTTCTTCTGGAGGCCTTGGTTGGGCGGGGCTGTCTGCAGGAGCCCGGCGGGAGGGGCCACCAGCACCGCAGTCACGGAAGCGTCTTAGAGAGAAGTCGGCACTTAAACCTCTCAGTCTTTGGAGTCTTTGGGAACTTCCCAGGACCTCGAAGTGACATGAGCCACAGTAATGGCAAAGCAGTGGGATTTAAGTCCAGGGGGACATTGCCTGCAGTAGGATATTCAGCAATTGGTAGCTATTATCGTCCTCGTCAACTAGTAATACTATTGAGACATAGTATACAATGATGGGCTTAAGTCTTAAGTACAGATCAATTTTTACATATTAATATGCTCATGTGTCAAGTATCAGATATAGCATAATTCCAACATTTCACAAAAGTCCTTTTACTATCTGGTCAATAACGGTTACCCCCCAACCACATTTCTGGCTTCGATTATATATCCACTCTAATTTGTTTGTTCTAGTCTTTTTAAAATTCTCGCCTTTGGACTAGAGGAATTTCGATTAAAGATCGTACTCTGTTAATCCCAGAAACAGGAGGAGAAATACCACAGACACAGATCATCATGGCCAAATTAACTAAAGCAAACAATTAATTAAATCTAGCTTTTTTATTCGTGTACATGGGCTGTCTCCCCCTAAGGCAGGATTCGGGAGGTCAGCATTGGATGTGTGGAAAACCAGGCTTTTATAGAGCTCAGGGGTTTGGCAGGCAAAATAGGTTAGGTTATAGTAGCAAAACATAAGGTCCTAATGACCTCCTGAAACAAAGACAACAAGGTAGTCATGGGTACTTACATAACCTTTTGAAACAAAGGTAGGGGTGCAAGAGGTTATAAACAACTTTTTGAAACAAAGACATGATTGCCATTCCTGGAACAGGCAGTACAGAACCATTTGTAGTTAAGATCACAAGTGGGCATAACCCAATCCTTGAGAAACAGATTTAATCATAAACAGTAGTTGACCCAGTTTGTCTTTACTATAAGATGGCTTTTAAGCCTAAGTTAGAGGCAGGCTGGTTCTTCACTCTTTTTTTTTTAATAATATATATTATTTTAAAATTTTTTTCATTTATTTTACATGAACCAGTTCGCCCTCCCTCCTCTTTTCCTGTTCCCTCCCCTCCCCTCCCCTCTACCCCCGACTTAAAAAAGGACAGGCCTCCCATGGGAGTCAACAAAGCATGGCTTATCAAGTTGAAGGAGAACCAAGCTCATCTCCCTGCATCAAGCTGGGCCAGGCATCCCAGAATGGGTATCAGGCTCATGTCCTGATCCTACTGCTAGGGCCCCACAAACAGATCAAGCTACACAACTGTCACCCACATGCAGAGAGCCTAGTCCAGAGTCTGTGATCTCCCACTAGCTCAGGTCAGCTGTCTCTGTGGGTTCCCGTCATGATCTTGACTCCCCCTTGCTCATACAATCCCTCCTCCCTCTTGTCAACTGGACTCCTGGAGCTTGGCCCAGTGCTGTGGATCTCTGCATCTGCTTCCATCAGTTACTGGGTGAGGATTAGGGTAGTTGCCAATCTGATTACAGGAGAAGGCCAGTTCAGGAACTCTCTCCACTATTGCAAGGAGTCTTAGCTGGGGTCCTCCTTGTGGATTCCTGGGCGTTTCCCTGACACCAGGTTTCCCCCTAACCCCCAAATGGCCCCTCTATCAAAACATCTCTTTCATTACTCTCCCCCTCCATCCCTACCCCAACTCGACCAACCCAACACCTCATGTTCCCATCCCCCCCCACAACCTTCCCTCCGCCCCTGCTTCTCTACTAATCTTGCAGACCACCCTGAGTTCAATTCCCAAGCACTCAAGTTGGGCAGTTCACAAGTGCCTATAACTCCAGCTGCAAGGGATCGGGGGCTGCTTCTGGCCTCTGTGGACATGTACACACACATGCACATACATAATTAAAAGTAATATTTTTGCTGGGCAGTGGTGCACACGCCTTTAATCCCAGCACTCAGGAGGCAGAGGCAGGCAGATCTCTGTGAGTTCAAGGCCAGCCTGGGATACAGAGCAAGATCCAGGACAGGCTCCAAAGCTACACAGAGAATCCCTGTCTCGAAAAACAAAACAAATCAAAAGTAATATTTTTGAAGATTTGTTCTTTATTTTCTGCATATAAGTGTTTGCCTACATTTGTGGTGACCTTGAAGACCAGAAGAAGTGAGCTCCTCTGGAACTGAGGCTACAGGCTGTTGTAAGCTCTCATTCAGGTGCTAAGAACAGAATGGCCAGCATGGTGGCCTACATCTTTAATCTCAGGACTCAAGAGGCAGAGGTAGAAACCCTGTCTCAACAAACGTAATTGTGTGTGTGTGTGTATGTATGTGTGTGTGTGTGTGAGAGAGAGAGAGAGAGAGAGAGAGAGAGAGAGGATATGAATATGATGTGTACATGGTGTGTATGAGTGAGTGTAAGTACATGAATACCACAGTGTGCACGTGGAGGTTAGAGGACAACTTTTAAAAGCTGGTTCTCTACTATCACTGAATTCCAGGGATCAAACTCACTATGGCAAGCTTGTGTGGCAAGTGCTTTTACCTGCTTAGCCATCTTGCTTGCCCAGCAGAAGGATTTCTATGAGTTCCAGGCCAGCATGCAGGTTGAGGATATAGCTCAGTGGTAGAGTGCTTGCCTAGCATGATAGGACCTGAGTTCCATCCCCAGCAAAAACAGGGTGTGGTGGTACAAACCTACAATACCAGAACTTGCAAAGTGGAGGCAAGAGGATCAGAAGGGCTGGAAGGATGGCTTAGTGGTTAAAAGCACTGTTGCTCTTGTGGAGGGCCCAGGTTCAGTTCCCAGGACCCATATGGTGGTTCACAAGTGTCTTTAATTACAGTTCTAGGGGATTTGGTGCCTTTGAGGACATCTACCAGGTACAAAAATGGTATATTCACACATACATACAGCAAAACAATCATAAATAAATCTAAAAAATAATAAGTTCAATGTCATCATTTACTACATAGCGAATTCAAGGCCAGCTTCAGATGTATAAGACCTTGTGTGGGGGAACACACACTCTTCTACGTGGATTAGTTATGTAAGTTACATCTGAAGCCAGGCCAATCCTGGGAGGCTGAGAGCAGCTCCCACAGTTTATCAGGACCCTCTCTCAGAACTGGAAAGAACAGGCACTCAGGAATTCACGATCTTTTCCTCAGGAAATCTGTGTTCTCTCTGGAAAGAAAAATTCTCCAATTTAAAAAATTTAAAAAGTGCTGGGTGGCGGCAGTGGTGGCACACGCCTTTGATCCCAGCACTGTGGAGGCAGAGGCAGGTAGATCTCTGTGAACTCAAGGCCAGCCTGGTCCACAGAGCTAGTTCTAGGGGCTAAATAAAGAAACCCTGTCTCAATGTGGGCCCCCCATTAATTAATTAAAAAAATTAAATTAAATTTTGAGTTCCTGTCTATGATGACCATAGAACATCAACACTTGTCCAGCTGGCGTCCAGGTCAGGAGGCCATCTGAGGTAAGGGAGTCTGTGCTGTCTGCTGAGTGACCTGTTCCTGAACTGCATGGACCCAGGAATCTTGGTCTGCCTTTGAGAGTTCCCACTCAGCAGACTATCTGTCTTCTTGGGCTAGCTGCATGTTTACCTACACCCAAGACATCTCCCATTGGTTTTTATTTCATTTTTTTCCCCAGTTGTTTTCTGTTTCTTATGTGAGATAGGGGCTTCCTATGTAACCAGGCTGGTAAACACATTATCACGTAGCTTCATGTTCACGGTGGTCCTGTGGTCTCGGCCTCCCAAGTGCTAGAATTATAGGCGGACATCCCCATGTCCTACTCACCCTCTCTCTTGACAGTGCTCCCTCCAGTGTTCCCTAAATGCTGGTTTTCAACTTTTCAGTACATCTTTAAGGGAAGGATTCCAGGATTCTGGGCTCATCTCTTCCCTGAAAGCTCTTGAGCACAACAAACCAAACCAAAAAACCCACCCTACCAACCAACTAAACAAAAACATAAACCCAGCCCAACCAGCTACTTCTCTCATTTGCCCTTCTCAGTGAGCCCATCACTTCCTGAGCTCAGTTCCTGCTTTGGCTAGGCCCTGAAATCCTTCTGGGTGGCAGGCAGAGGTCCTTCCAAAATACACACTCGGATAAAACATAGTAATAGTGAGTGATTTGCTTGCACTAGGCAGTTCCACCATTAGTCTATCCTGTCCTGAGCCGGGATAACCTTAGCTGTTTCTTATACATCCCAGCTGGTACCAAGCCAAAGATCCTAGATCCTAGGTCTTAGTCTCCCAAATTGACATCACAACATGGAAACAACCTTTGCTCAGTGCCCTTTCTTTTTTTCTTTTTTTTTTTTTTTGGTTTTTTGAGACAGGGTTTCTCTGTGTAGCTTTGTGCCTTTCCTGGAACTCACTCTGTAGACCAGGCTGGCCTTGCACTCACAGAGATCTGCCTGGCTCTGCCTCCCCCGAGTGCTGGGATTAAAGGCGTGCGCCACCACGCTGGCTCTCAGTGCCCTTTCAAGGGCAAAGCTGCCTGCTTCCTGCTGAGGAACCTACTGCTCTCCCTGGTACTTTGTGTCATCTTTCCTGCAGACTGGGTCTGATCCACCCTGGATCTCAGACTTCATCCTGCTGGTTACTGGGGGTCCCTAAGCTAGCAGAGTTCTCTGAGCTCCCAGCCTGGGATAGAGTCCTGGGAGCAGTCCTGGGGCAGGTATCCTGACAGCTTTATACTTTAGGCTTTCATCTTCAACATAAAGATGAAGGGTTGGGGATTTAGCTCAGTGGTGTATAGACAGACATGCAGGTAAAACACCCATACACATCAACTAAAACCTTTTTAAGTTGGAGAGTTGGCTCAGTGGTTAAGACCACTTGTTCTTTCAAAGGGCCCAGGTTCGATTCCTTGTACCCACAAGGAAGTTCACCTCCTTGGGCATCAGTTGTGCATGTGGTACAAAGCACTCATACACACAAAATGATAATAAATGTCTAAATAAATAATAGTTTTTGGGTTTTTTTTTCTAAGAAAGAAAGTTAAAGCAAGTGGTGGTGGCACCTGTTTGTTTGTTTGTTTGTTTGTTTGTTTTTTTGAGCTGAGGATCGAACCCAGGGCCTTGCGCTTGCTAGGCATGCGCAGTACCACTGAGCTAAATCCCCAACCCTGTTTGTTTGTTTTTTAAAAGACTTATATGGGTGCTCTATTTGAATGTGTGCCTGCATAACAGAAGAGAGCATCAGATCCCATTATATTGTGAGCAGCAATGTGGTTGCTGGAAATTGAACTTTGGACCTCTGGAAGAGCAGCCAGTGCTCTTAACCACTGAGTCACCTCTCCAGCTCTGTATGGGAGTTTGTAAGCCACTGGGTGCATGTAAAGTTCAGAAGCCCACTTCCTCTTTGTTGGTCCTGGGGATCAAACTCAGGTTCTTGGTGGCCGGTGGCAGGCGGTTATCTCATTAGCCCAGTGATTGATAACTTAAAAGGATGAATCCAACAAAATAGTTTCAAGAAGCTACTTAAATATCATCTCATAAAATTAAAAGGAATTTGGAAACAAAACAAAAATATAAAAGGAACTTATGTAAGAATGTTCAGAGCAACACTATTCATTTCATAATAGCCAAAAAGATATAAACAAGTTGCTGGGTGGTGGTGGAACACACCTTTAATCTTGGGACTCAGGAGGCAGAAAAAGGCAGATATCTCTGTGAGTTCAAAGCCTGTCTGGTCTACAGAGTGAGTTCCAGGACAGCCTGGACTGTTACACAGAGAAACCCTGTCTCAAAAAAAAAAAAAAAAAAAAAAGCCGGGGGCAGTGGTGGCACACACCTGTAATCCTAGCACTCGGGAGGCAGAGGCAGGTGGAATTCTGTGAGTTCAAGGCCAGCCTGCCTGGTCTACAAAGCAAGTTTCAGGACAGCCTCCAAAGCTACAGAGAAACCCTGTCTCAAAAAAACAAAACAAAAAAATATAAATGCATCGTTCATACAATGCCATATTAGTAATTTTATTTATTTATTGAGACAGTCTTATGTGTTCTGGTGCTGGCCTTGATCTCCCTGTTTAGCCAAGGGCGATTGTGAACTTCTGATCCTCTTGTCTCCACTTCCCTCAAGTGCTGGAATGAAAGGCCTGAGCCACTCTGCCCGGTTTTTGTTTTTGTTTTATTTGTGCAGTGCTAGGTATTGAAGCCAGCACTTTGTGCATGGTAGGTAGGTGAGCCATTTGCCAACCGAGCTACAGACCCAGTACAGGTTTTGATGGTGAAAATGTTTTGGAACTAAATAAGGCATATTTCCAGCACTGAGTTGCAGGCCACTGTGAGCTACAAAGCCAGACCCTGTCTCAAAACCAACTAACCAATTTTGGTACTAAATTTTGGGATGAGTGCTCAATACTGTCGGTGTACTAAGTATCTCAAATGGCCATTTTAGCGTGTACTTTTCAAAACTTAAAAACTATATGGGCTGGAGAGATGGCTCAGAGGTTAAGAGCACCAGCTGCTCTTCCAGAGGTCCTGAGTTCAATTCCCAGCACCCACATGGTGGCTCACAATCATTTGTAATGAGATCTGGCACCCTCCTCTGTATACTAAATAAATAAATCTTAAAAAAAAAACTATATGAAAAATTAAAAGTTGTTGGAAAGGGGCACAGGAACCATCTCCAACTGGAGATCTCTCCTCATGACCAGAGTAATCACCAGGGAATTCTGACATTGCAACCCTGGTCGGAGCCCAGGACTCTGCTGGGTAGCGACCCTAGAGAGTTCAGATTCCCTGGGCTGGAGAGATGGTACAGCGGCTAAGAATGCACAGGCTCTTAGCCAGAGGACCTAGGTTCAATTCTCAACACCTACGTATAACTCCAGGAAATCAGATGCCCTCTTCTGACACTGCACAGACGTACATGCAGACAAAGGATCCATTCACATTTTAAAATAAGGGGAGAGAGGGAGAGTGGTCAGATTCTTTAACCCACGGATAGCTCACCCGCAGCTAAGTCCGGCCAACGGAACTAGATAAGCCACGCCCACTTCCGCCCTCAATAACCTCCGGCTCCTGCGCCTCTGAGAGCCAGGCTCCACCTCTACTGAAGCCCTAGGCCACAACCTGCAGTCCCCGCCCTCTTTGCCCGTCTGTCAAACTCATCCTGGTCCCGCCCCCGTCTGTACTACACGCAGACGGCGGTGCGGCCCGTTGTTATGACGACATGGTCGTAAATCCGCCATCTTCCTGTGGCGCGTTGCGACATGGAGGGCGCGATGGCAGTGCGGGTGACGGCCGCTCATACGGCAGAAGCCCGGGCCGAAGCCGGGCGTGAAGCGGGCGAGGGCGGGGTTGCGGCGGCGACGGCGGCCTTGTCCTCCGGCGGCTTCCTTGGCCTCCCGGCGCCCTTCAGCGAGGAAGGTAACGAGGCTACAGAAGCCTGGTGCGGCCGGGGTGCGGGCGGCTCTGCCCGGGCTGCGGTGCACAGACTCGCCAGGATCCAGGCTTCTCAAGTGTCTGCAAACCTTCACAACTCTCACGGGCTTCCCCGCGGGCCCCCTCCAGCCCGCTGGGCCCGCGGCCAGGGTTCACAGGGACCCCATTTCTTCAGCCCCTTGGAATAGAACGGGCCAAACATCTCAAACCTCTTCGGCGCTCACCAGCCCTCCTCCTGCGTCCCCCTCCTTTGCCACTGGGGCCTTGATGGCCCGGGAGGAGCTGGAGACTGAGGGCGGGACCAGAGGCCCGGGCAGAAAGGGATTAGGGACCTGACGTGGGGAGGCGGCACCGCCCCACTGAGGACCTGGGTCTCCACGACAGGGTGGAGCAACGACTCCAGGAATGTGCAGATCACTCCCGCTGTATGGGCTTTTACCATTCCTTAAACCAACCTCGAAAGGCGAACTATTATAATTACTCTTCACTTCAGAGACAGATAATTGAGGTTCAAGGATTGTAAATGGTCGGGTCACTCATCTCGTTCTTGTCAAGGATCATATTGGAGCCAGGACTGTGGCTTTAATTTCTGTAGAAGGATGGGGAAGAGTTAAAAGCATGTCTATGCCGAAGGCTGTGTTGGGTACACTAAGGATTACTTCTCTGGGTACTGATATCTTTCAGAGGTGGTTCAAGTATCTACTCTGAGTTAGTTCCACGGAGTGTAGATGTGATCAGACAGGAAGCGGTTTGGCAAATAATATTATAAGGGTGCTGCTCTTTATCCCTTCAGGATTCAGTCTCGCAGTAATTTTTTTTCTCCCTTATTCCAGCTTGAAAAGAGTCAGTTACAGCCTCAGAAGGATCTCTTTAGAGATTCTCTCTGTTGTTTTTGTTGTTGTTTTGGTTTTTGTTTCTCTGTGTAACAGCCCTCCCTCACTGTTCTGGAATTCACCTGTAGACCAGGCTGGCCTCAAACTCATAGAGATCCTCCTGCCTCTGCCTCCTGAATGCTGGGATTAAAGGCGTGCACCACCACCACAGTTGGCTTGCAGATTGTTTGGTTTGTTTTTAGCAGTGATTCTCAACCTTCCTAATGCTGCAATCCTTTGACCCTTTAATATAGTTCCTCATGTTGTGGTGACCCCCACCATAAGATTATTTCCTTTTGCCAGGCAATGGTGGCGAACACTTTTAATCCCAGTACTTGGGAGGCAGAGGCAGGCGGATCTCATCTCTGAGTTTGAGGCCAGCTGTCTATAGAGGGAGTTCCAGGACAGCCGGGGCTACACAGGAATCCTGTCTTGAAAAACAAACAAAAGAAATTATTTCATTGCTACTTCACAATTGTCGTTTTGTTACTGTTATGAATTGTAATGTAAATATCTGATAGCTAACACCAGAAGGGTTTGGACCCACATGTTGAGAACCACTCTGGTTATGGCCTTTTTTCATTGTAAAAAGGGGTAGTTGTGTCCTTTTCTGGTGGGTCATGGGCTCTTTCAGTAACAATATCTTTTTTTTTTCCCCCCTAGATAGGGTTTCTCTGTGTAGCCCTGGCTGTCTGGACCTTGCTCAGTAGATCAGGCTGGCCTCAAACTCATAGATATCTAACCGCCTTTGCCTCCCGAGTGCTGGGATAAAAGGCATGTGCCACCACTGCTCAGCCAGTAGCAATATCTTGGTGCTGAGTCAGCCTGTAATTGAGAGGGGTCAGAGGGTGGTAGGCACTTGAGTGCTTGGTTTGTGCCTGTGAGCCATGTGGAGGGCACCACCCTCTTACAGGTGCCTGTGTGCCAGTCATAGCTTGGGTTTGTCCTTTTATTTGGTGGTTAATTTGTCATTGATTTTACTCCTCCCTTGTACCAGGCTGGGTTTGACTTTGATGTAGGACTGAGTATAAGACAGTAGAAACTAGCAGACTGTTTTGGAAGCTGAGTCTGGCTGGTTCAGATGAGTGACCTTGAACCTTAGTACTTTTTTTAGGATGGACTTAGTCATACCTTTCCCCAGGGTTCTAGAATGATTTGATTAAATTCTTAGGTGCTGAGCTGAAAGGAAGGCTCAGTGGTTGAGAGTACTTGCTGCAGCAGGGTGGTGGTGGCATACATAGAGTGCACACCTGAAGTAAAAACAAACCAATCTGAAAGAAAAGAAAAATGGCTGGGAGTGGTGGTTCACACCAGCGCCTGGGAGGCAGAGGCGGGTGATCTCTGAGTTCGAAGCTAGTTTGGTTCTAAATGGTGAGTTCTAGGACAGTCAGGGCTGTATAAAGAGATCCTGTCTCAGAGAGAGAGGGAGTAGGGAGAAAGGAAAAAAGAAAAACAATTCTTATGTGCTTATCATGTAACGCCTGCAGGGCCAGGAAGGGCTGCAATGGTGCTGAGGAACCCAGACGCAGTATCTGGACTGTAACCACTCTGGACTGCTTTATCTTTGGAGTATACTCTGGAGCAGGATGCTACCCAGTGGGGACCAATGTAGCATCAGAGAAAAGTGATCACAGTGTGGATATGTCCCACTGGTAGAATGCTTGCTTAGCATGTTCAAGGCTCATTTTCAGCACCATATACGCAGATGCACAACATAGTAAGATTGGTCAGCGTGAGGGCTCCTGCTATTCTGCTTCTACTATTTTTAAAAGCTGGCCTATTAGCTAGAGCTCTGTGGACACCCATCTGAGCCCCTGTTGTGCTCTAGATAGATATACATAACTCATTACCCCATTTCATCTTTCTCAAGATGTGGAAATAACTTTGAGATGGCAGTTGAGATGCCTACACATTAAATCACCAGCGGTCCTCAAAAAATATTTTTTCAGATTCTGGGTTCTTATGCATGCTAGCTAGGCAAGTGTTCCACCACTGAGCTACATCTCCAGCTCCCCAGTAATTCTTAAATCTGGGTCTTCTGCTATCCCCAAACTTGCTTAGGTGAGCTCCTGTGTCTCTAGCCTCTCTCTCCTCAGCTCTGGAGTATAGGACTTTGGATATGACAGCTTCCGTTTGCTCTTGCAGGATAAACTCGTGGTCAGGGTCACCCTGTGCAAAATGCTCGTCTCCCTATTAGGCCTTGCTTCTGTAGACCTCTAAAGGATGAGGTTAGGGTTCCCCAGACCTGGATGTACTCCAGTATGTCCTCAGCAGCTCCCAGGTGAGCAGGCATACCAGCTCTGGTTTTGGTGCCATTCTTGGGTATCGTCTTAGCTTTGACGGGAAGCTGGATGAGGCCCTGATTGCCTCCAGTCCCCTTGACATGAGGCTTATTGCAGATGAGGATGACGTGCATAGATGTGGCCGCTGCCAGGTGGAATTCACTGCCTTGGAAGACTTTGTCCAGCACAAGATTCAGAAGACCTGCCATCGGGCCCCTCAAGAGGCTCTGCCCACCACCCCTGCTGCCAGTGCACTGCTGGGCCAAGAGGTAAGCCCCTACTAGCTGCTGCCATCCACACTCCTCTAGTTTGGCTCACCTCCCAGAAGGAAGAGGCAACAGTGTTTTGTGCAGCCTGAACACCTGCTTTAGGACATGTGTCCGGTTTGAAGGCAGACATGGCTGTGGGTGGAGGAAGACTAAGCTGTACCACCAGGAGTAGAGTGGAGTGGTGCTTTGGATGGCTTGGGGTAACCGACTTCAGCAGCCTACATAGTTTGGGGCAGGGGTCCTTCATTTCTTGTGTCTGAGGGGGTGTCTTAGCTTAAGAGATCATGGCAACTTTTGTGTTTTTCCCTTATCCCCTGTCCTGTACACATGGTTCTTAGAGATCTCTTGAAGTCCTGGGACCTCTATGAAGAAGGCCCACTTGATTGAATCCCAGTGATGTGCTTTGGGATGTACTCACATAGTCTTACTAAATGCTGTCACATAGACAGCATTCCCATCAGTAGGTAGAATTAGGAAGAGGCTATGGCTAAGCTTGGTAATTAGGCCTGCAATCCCAGCTACAGAGGAAGCTCAGGCAGAAGGATTTCAGGTTCAAGGCCAGCTTGAACTTGAAGTGACTTAGACTCAAAATAACATTTTAAAGGAGGCTGGAGAGATGGCTCAGTGGTTAAGAGCACTTGTTGCTCTTTCAGAGGACTCAGGTTCAATTCCTAGCACCTGTATGGTGTCTCACAACCATGTGTTACTCCAGTTATGGGGATTCCAATGCCCTTTCCCAGCCTCTGTGGATACTAGGCATGCATGTGGTATACATATAAGCAAAACACTCATATACATAAAATAAAAGTAAATACATTTTTATGTGTTTATTAATGAAAAGAAGTCTAGGAATATAGCTCAGTAGTGGAATGTTTACTTAACCTGCACAGAGGTTCAGTCTCTAGTACCTTTGCTCTAGACAGTGGTTCTTAACCCATGAGTGGTGACCCCTTTGGTTAGCAAACAAACATCCTTCTCACAGGGGTCGCCTAAGACCAGGAGAAAACACAGATACATTTCCAGCCTTGTACTTACTATTTACCCCCTCACTGAGTGCCCTCCAGGAAGGTCTGTCCCACAGCCCTTCTTCTGACAAGCTGGCTGAGCTGTGTGTGTGCCTTTACTCCTGCAGCTAGCCCAGCTTCATGCCTGCTATGAGTCCCTTGCTGTGTACTCTCTCTGATCTGTGTCCAGCCCATGGTGGTCAGAGGCAGTAGACTGCTGGAGCTAATCCTGACTCTGGAGTCAGGCTGCGAGTCAGGCTTAGAGCCATGTTCATTGGAGGGAAGAGGAGAGCCTCCCCTACACACACACACACACACACACACACACACACACACACACACACACAGCTGTGAGTTAGGCTTAGAGCTATGTTCCTTGGAGGGAAGAGGAGCAGAGGAGTGCCCCCCCCCTTCCTGGACCAGGCCTGTGTTTCCCAAGTCCCCCTCTTCCATAGAAGGCAGTTCTCTGTCAATTCTGGAACCCACAGATGCATCTCACTTGTCTTTTGGCCCCATTGCTAGGTGGTGCCATCTGCAGCAGAGGGAGGTCCAGAGGAGCCCATCACTGTGGCCCACATCGTGGTGGAGGCCACCTCTCTGGCAGCAGACATCAGCCATGCTCCTGACCTTGTTGGTAAGCCAGTTGTCCATTGGTCACCCTTGGCTCTGAGGCATTGGCTGGAGGGCTGATTGTAGTCAGGGCTGGAGGTCTCCATAGGCACATCCTCCACTCTCCCAAGAGCAAGGTCTATCCATAGAGGATCCATGCCTTGGGTGAGCCTTCCTCTGGGCAGGCCCTTCAGGAGGAGGGTCAGTAACCATTACGTTCTTTGAGGAAGGGGAGCCAGGACATTCCTTACTGCCTGGAGTACTTGGAAGCATTTGGGAATCTCAGTCTGTAAACCACCATGAATTTGTCCCTCTTCTGTGCTTTTACAGGCTGTCCTTATTAGCATCTTCTCCACTTCTCTGCCACCCCAACAGCACCTATCAGTGTGCCCCAACGTGGCCCCTTGCCCCAGCAGTTGCTTTGGGAGGGTCAGTGGGATGACAGGGTGTTGCTGATGCTTTAGCTGGCCCTGACTTGCGGCTTGACCTTGGGTTTTATCCCTCTGCTTGTTTACACTGGCATGGAGTGTTGCCCTGAGATTCTTTTTACGAGCATATAACGCCAAGCCTCTTGGATGGCTGATGCTTTCAGTTGACTCACTGATGTGCAGGGGAAGAGGGGCTACTGAGAGGCTTAGGTTGGATCAAGTGCTCATTAATTGAAGACTGCTGAGTATCCAGGGGACATTCAAAGGGCATTCTGGGCTTGAACAGGTGAAGGGAGCCAGGGACTGAGTTCGGGAAAGGTATGATTGGCTGAGTGTTCAAAAGCCATTGAAAGATGATTGGATTGAGTCCAGTGTGGATGGATGTTGGGAAAGGAATGATCATTGCCCTGCAGGGACCAAGGCAGATGGGTGAATGGCCAGGTGGACAGGAAGTGATTGGGACAATGGATAGAACTTGATCTTGAGAAGCTATGAGAATCAATTGGGGCAGGAAGAGGGAGGATCTGTTGACAAAGCCAATCTTGGGCTTGGGAAGGGAGCCTCTGAACACATTACCCTTCCCAAGGAGTCATCTGGACACCTGCCTGGGCTTCCACTGCCTTTCTCAATGTTTCTGCAACAGGGAGACTCACCCCTTGCCAGTCAGATTTAGGAATGTTGTCATGTGGGGGTGGGGCCATGCTCCTGCCCTCGCACAGAGTTTAGTTTCTGTGGTGGGAGGTGTTATTTGGGAAAACAAGTTCACTGGGTTCTGGTGTATAGCTAGGCTCTACCAGCTGGGTCCTTTTCCACCCACTCCCAGCCTCCAGTAGTTTAGAGCTTTTGCTTAGCACAACAGTCCTTTCTTCAAGGACCCTCTGCTTCTCCTGTACCCTTCGTAGGAATCAAGGGGAGGGGAGTCAGGGGTCACCAGTATTGCTGATGCCCTGGGTAAAGAAAGGGCAGTGAGGAGGTGGGCTGGTCAGCAGGCCTGCTTGGAGTGGCTGTAGCAGCTCTAGGGGGTTTGCATCTAGCCTAGCAAACGAGTTTCCTCTTGGGCTGGTGTACTTGTATTCCTTGCCCATCAGGCCTCTGTCCTTTGGGAAGGTACTTTTGGGGCACTGGACTGGAGCACGGGTGAGAAATGCCCTTAATTGTTTGAGTCATGTTGCTCATTCATTCTGCTTTGAGAGAATGGCTTGTCAAAACAAGACCAGCTGGACGGAGATGGTTTCTAAGAAGTAGTTTCACAGCTAGTTCCCACTCATCACTTTTGTGAGTAGAAAATGTGAAGTATGTTTATAGTATGGCTTTGCACATTGTCAGATTCCTCAGCATCCTGTGAGAAGTGCAAAAACCTGACTTCCTTTTCTCTAGCCATCTCAGGTGTCTAGTTTATCCAGTCAGTTCTAGGCAGGGATCTGGCTAGGCCTGCCTGCCTAACTACTGGCAGCCCAAGCCAGCGTGCAGCACCCAGAATTATCTTTCCTTTATATTGGGACTGGAGCATCCAGCAGAAAAAATGCAGGGGGCTGAACTAGGATGTCTACTGCCTGTTTACCTGGGCATCCTGTTAGAAGACCCCATGTCTCTTGGTTTAGGGACTGGATGTCTCCTTAGGGAGAGTATCCATATTGGGTACAGTCTGGGGGCCCTGAGCTTTAGGCAGCTATACTGAATTGAAGGTGTTCTATCTACATGTCAGGCTGCCTCTAATAGCTGATGCATAGATCCCTCAGTGAAGATTGGATCCAGGTTCTAGGACCTAGAGCTGGGGTGGTGTGTGGTCTAGACAGTTCTGTGGCTCCCAGTGGATTCCTGTGGAGGGAGCCCTGTGAACAGGGCCTGTAGTAGTGATAGGTCTCGAGGCTCATGTTAACTTGCCTCTCCTCAGGAAGTGGGCACATCAAAGAGGTCATTGTGGCTGCTGAGGCAGAGCCGGGGGATGGCGAGATGGCAGAGGCTCCAGGCAGTCCTAAGCATCAGGAACTTGGGCTTATTGGGGAGGGCGAGCAGGCCCAAGTCAAGCTGCTGGTGAACAAGGAAGGCCGCTACGTGTGCGTGCTATGCCACAAGACCTTCAAAACGGTGAGCCCCTGGGGCCAAGCGCCCGTTGGCTCCCCTGCCTACTCCTATCCAGTGAGGCGCCTTGAGCCTTACTGCCCCTCCCTACAGGGCAGCATCCTCAAGGCCCACATGGTAACGCACAGCAGCCGCAAGGACCATGAGTGTAAGCTCTGTGGTGCCTCCTTTCGGACCAAGGGCTCGCTCATCCGGCACCACAGGCGGCACACTGGTAAGTGAATTGGGGCTAGAACTACACACTAAGTAGCCTGCCGACTGGCTCTGGGGGCACCCTGCAGCTGGCCTGTGTCCTTCTGGATGAAGAGACAGGCTCCATGCCTGGAGTCCTTTCAATACAGGACATTGTCCATCCCCACTGGGGGCTGCTTGTCCTTTCACAGATGAGCGCCCTTATAAATGTGCCAAGTGTGGAAAGAGCTTCAGGGAGTCCGGCGCACTGACTCGGCACCTTAAATCTCTCACTCCGTGCACAGAAAAGATCCGCTTCAGCATGAGCAAGGACACAGTTGTGGGCAAAGAGGAAGTGCCTGCAGGTCAGCTTGGTGGGGAGGCTGCCTGAGTTCCTAGGACAGATGTTGCCAAAACTGGCTTTCAGGCTCTTCAAGGACTCATTGAACTCTGCCTTAAAGGGTCCAGTGCCTCCACTGTGGGGACAGTTTCGTCATCAGTGGCAGGAGAACCCATGGAGACCTCACCTGTGATTCACCTGGTGACAGATGCCAAGGGCACTGTCATCCATGAAGTCCATGTCCAGATGCAGGAGCTTCCCCTGGGCATGAAAGCCCTGACCCCTGAGGTAGGTGCTGCTCTATCCTTTGATCAGAGGTGCCAGGCTGGGTTCAGAAACTGCCTTTAGCAGGCCCAGGACAGTTACACCTCACCCCCACCCCGGGAAGCACATCAGGTTGTGAGGAGAACTCCTTCGTAGATGGCATGCCAAGGCAGGGAAGCTGCCGTGGAGTGAGGTGAAGTCTGGGGAGAGTGGGATGGAACTTACCGAGGATGGGCCTGTCCTAAGTCTGCCGTATGGAATGCATGAGAATGGGTACCCTGTGCTGGGCTGCCTGGCAGGCCTCCATCCTTCCTTCCTTCTTTCCCTCTACCTTATAGCCCCCAGACCCTGAGGAGCTTCCCTGTTCCAGCGAGAACAGCCGTGAGAACCTGCTACATCAGGCCATGCAGAATTCTGGCATCGTCCTCGAGCGGGTTGCTGGGGAGGAGAGTACTCTGGAGCCAGCCCCTCCCTCTGGGTCCAGCCCCCAGTCCCTGGGAGAGGGACCCCCAGAACTGCCACTGCTGGAGGTGGAACAGATAGAGACAGTAGGTTTCTGTTATTGGCATGACCCTTCTGTGAGGTTGAACCAGGGTCTGCTCACCATGCTAGCGGGAGGCTGCCACCTCCTCATGCGTATAGGTTTACAGTCTGATGTCACCTAGGGTACCCCGAGTTTACTGTGGAGCCAATGCTGGCTTCAGTTCTGGGTCCTCCTGCTTCTACTGAGTGCTGGAGTTGTGGGTGTGCACCATTGTGCCTCACTTGAGAAGTGCTTTCGGCTGTAACCCTGCCCTCTATTAATTTCCTTACCTAAGGCCGAGAGAAGAGGGCTGGCTCTTGGTTTTGGCCCTTCGGAGCACAGCTTACAGTAGGTGCTAGAGGTTGGTCTGTGGTCCCCCAGCAGGTGGCCAGTGAAGCTTCGGCGGTGCCTAGGACACACCCGTGCCCTCAGTGCAGTGAGACTTTCCCAACTGCAGCCACCTTGGAGGCTCACAAGAGAGATCACATAGGTGGGTAGCAGGGAGGTGGGGGGAAGCTGTGGGTGGTGACAACGGTCTAACACTGGGTGTGGCTTCAGGGCCCAGGCCGTTCACCTGCACACAGTGTGGCAAGGCCTTCCCCAAAGCCTACTTGCTCAAGAAGCACCAGGAGGTGCACGTGCACGAGCGCCGCTTCCGCTGTGGAGACTGTGGGAAGCTGTACAAGACCATTGCGCATGTGCGGGGCCACCGGCGCGTCCACTCAGATGAGCGGCCTTTCCCCTGTCCCCAGTGTGGCAAGCGTTACAAAACCAAGGTAGGCCTTTGGTCCTGGAATCCTTATGCCTGAACTCACCCTCCCTTGTCTGACTGGGGGCCTGGCTGTGTCCCGTCACACCCTTCCAGCCTAGACCTGTGTGTGTGTGTGTGGGGGGGTTGGTTGAGAACAGGCTGTCACAGAAGGGTCTCCCTAGAATGCCCAGCAGGTGCACTTCCGGACACATCTGGAAGAGAAGCCCCACGTGTGCCAGTTCTGCAGCCGAGGCTTCCGGGAGAAGGGCTCACTGGTGCGGCATGTGAGGCACCACACAGGCGAGAAGCCTTTCAAGTGCTACAAGTGTGGCCGTGGCTTCGCGGAGCATGGCACACTCAACCGGCACCTGCGTACCAAAGGTCTGGGCCACAGTGGCAGGAGGGTGAGGGCCGGGGTCAGCTGGCCCTGACTGAGCTGAGCTTCCTTGTCGGCAGGGGGTTGCCTGCTGGAAGTGGAGGAGTTGCTGGTAGCTGAGGAGAGCCCCTCTGCAGCTGCCACTGTGCTTGCCGAAGACCCCCACACTGTGCTGGTGGAGTTCTCATCTGTGGTAGCTGACACCCAAGAGTACATTATTGAGGTGGGTACAGGCTGGTGGGCAGGTGTGGACTCAGGACAGCCTGAGCTGACCTAAGTGACTTTCCAGGCTACTGCAGATGACACGGAGACCAGTGAAGCCACTGAGATCATTGAGGGCACCCAGACGGAGGTGAGGGTCTGGGTGAGGCATGGGAGGGTCATCGGGCTGCTGAGCAGCCTCCAAGCTGAACCGTGGTCCCTGCAGGTGGACAGTCACATCATGAAGGTGGTACAGCAGATTGTACACCAGGCCGGTGCCGGGCACCAGATCATCGTGCAGAATGTGACCATGGACCAGGAGGCAGCACTGGGCTCGGAGGCGGCTGCTGCTGACACAATCACCATTGCCACTCCTGAGAGTCTTACTGAGCAGGTGGCCATGACACTGGCTTCAGCAATCAGTGAGGGCACAGTGCTCACAGCCCGCGCAGGTCCAAACAGTGCAGAACAGGCCACTGTGACAATGGTGTCATCAGAGGACATAGAGATCCTTGAACATGGAGGAGAGCTGGTCATTGCTTCACCAGAGGGCCAACTTGAGGTGCAGACAGTCATCGTATAGCTTGAGGGCCTCTACTGTGGTAGAGTGAGGGCCCTGAGTGCCTGCCCACACCTACCTGGTCAGAAGACATTGAGGTTCAGGCACCCAAAGGAGATAAGAATGTGAATATGTAGTTTTTTGTTTTGTTTTTTTGCTTTACAATAAAACATGAAAACCTGCAGCTTGTGATGTTGAAGTTGAGGCAGCCTCTGGGGCGGGTACCACTGCCTTCATAAGTACCCTCTGGACACACCTGCCTGCTCAGGCCACCCTCTAGCCACACACTTGGCTTCCAGCCCTGCAGCCCTGGTGGCGCCTCAAGGCGCGTGGGTGTCTCTGGCATGTTGGCAGACAGCCTCTTGATGCTGCCCTACCTAGCAGGATCTGTGACTCCAGCTTTTACAGGTGTGAGTGTTCCTTCTCACCTATGAAATCTAGGACTGCCGGGGGTTGGGGGGTTGGTCTAAAGACCTGGGACCTTGGATTAGCCTGAGTAGCTGATGTTTTCCTCTGTGATGGACAGAGCAGGCTAGGGCTGGTCTTTCCTGATTTGCATGCCTGTTTCCCTGATGGGATGCTATTCAAGGTGCCTTACGCTGGGCCATCTAGTTTCTGGAGAGGTGGAGACAAGGAGAGGCTGGCTGTGGGCATTGATGTCCCTCACTGTAGTGTTGAGATTCCTCCAGGGCTCCCAGGGACTTCTGCCATGATTCTAAGTCAGTGGAATTGGTTTAGCATATGCCCCATGTCTTGCCCTCTTGGGTCTCTGGAATGGGAGCCAGTTCTGGAATCCACTCCATGGAAGGGGCGGTCCCATTGTAGTCCAGCCCCTTCCTGGTCCAGGGCTTCAAATACCTGTAGGTGCTTTGGAATCAGAGTTACCTTAGGTCCAAGACTACAGTTCATCTTGGGCCACAGAGGCCCTCAGTCTGGACTGAATCTCACTGACTCAGGACACTCTACCTTATTTACAGCCCAGGTAAGTCTGAGGGCTGGGCTGGAGGCTGGGTGGGAACAGAATCCTTCCATCCTTGCAATGAGAGGTCATCGTGCTCTCTCCCCCACATACACACACACTGAAGAAACATGGAGAATGTAGGAATGCAGGTCAATATGGGTACCAGAACTAATTGGTTACAGAGAAGCTATGATCTGGTGTTACTCTGGGACACTCCTGTCTCCAGGCTTTCTGCTTTGCCATGGGTTGGCCTTGGGCCTTGCTGACAGCACTTTGGGCACTGGGGGCCAAGGGGGCCACAGCACTGCGCATTGGAGCCTTCAACATCCAGAGCTTTGGCGACAACAAAGTGTCAGACGCAGACTGTGGTCGTGTCATAGCACAGGTGAGCCCAGCAGGGGTGGAGGGGATGGGATGAGGAATGAAGGGCTTGGGAGGCGGGGAGCAGATGGGACTAGGTGCTAGGCTCTGGGCAATTAGGCTGACTGGGACAGTGCATCTGTGGGTTCTTCCTTCAGATCCTGGCTGGCTATGACATCGCCCTGGTGCAGGAGGTACGAGACCCAGACCTGAGTGCGGTGTCCTTGCTCATGGAGCAAATTAACAGGTGTGGCAGGGCCGGGCACCACAACCCCAGCTAGTGACAAGCTTGGTCTGGTGCCTTGACCAGGGACTGGCCTATCTCTTCACAGAGTGTCCAAGCATGAATACAGTTTTGTGAGCAGCAAGCCACTCGGACGTGACCAATACAAGGAAATGTATCTGTTTGTCTACAGGTGAGGGGTGGGGTGAAGGGAGGGGACATGGGCAGAGGTGACCAGCTCCACAGACAACTCGGTCCTCTGTTCCCAGGAAAGACACAGTGTC
The DNA here is from genome assembly GCF_903995425.1 of Onychomys torridus. NCBI lineage: Eukaryota > Metazoa > Chordata > Mammalia > Rodentia > Cricetidae > Onychomys > Onychomys torridus. The sequence continues at coordinate 17,706,718 of NC_050450.1, read as the reverse complement.
AGTTGTGAGCACATACCAGTATCCAGACCCAGAGGATGCCTTCAGCCGGGAGCCTTTTGTGGTCAAATTTTCAGCTCCTAGCTCTGGTGAGGTTGATACTGTCCTTTCCTAGACCTCCCTCTGCCAGGCCTTCCTTGACTCTCATACTCTCACCTTCCACAGCCGCCAAGGAGCTCGTGCTGATCCCCCTGCATGCAGCACCACACCAGGCAGTGGCAGAGATCGATGCCCTCTACGACGTGTACCTTGATGTGATTGACAAGTGGAACACGGATGTAGGCAACCCCCACCCCCTAACTCACATCCCAGAACACTAAAGGTGTGCTCGGAGATCTGGACCATTGAACATTGCTAAGATTTACCTGCTGTGCTTGCCCACAGGACATGCTGTTTCTGGGTGACTTTAATGCTGATTGCAAGTACGTAAAGGCACATGACTGGGCGTCAATCCGCCTGCGCAGTAGTGAGGTATTTAAGTGGCTCATCCCAGACAGTGCGGACACCACAGTGGGAAACTCAGACTGTGCCTACGACCGGATTGTAGTGAGTGGTGCCCACCTGCGCAGGAGCCTGAAGCCCCAGTCAGCCTCTGTTCACAACTTTCAGGAGGAATTTGGCCTAGATCAGACCCAGGTGAGTGTGGGATAGGGTTAGTAGAGATGGATCCAGCAGGTATGCTAGCCCACTCGGGAGCGGGCTCACAGAAATACCTGCTGTGAGTTTGCTCTGCAGCTCCCTCTAGCAAAGACAATTGTAGCCAAGGATCCTTAGAGTGCCAGGGGCCCAGGAAGCGACTGTATTTCTGTTCTTTGTCACATGGGGGCACCATGAGGCCCAAGGGTGGCCACCCCAACTTCACCACCCCGCTTCTCAGGTGGAGACAGCTAAGGGACATGCTGCTCTGCATAACTGCTGGTCTCTACCCCTCTCCTTCCAGGCTCTTGCCATCAGCGACCATTTTCCTGTGGAAGTGACCTTCAAGTCTCACTGACAGCTAAGGCCTCCAGGATATACCACCTGCAGACTCCAGCCACAAGGAATGGCCCCATAATGGATTGCTGGGTGGCAGGCCACCCACCCATTGAGAATACAGGGCAGGGCCAGCTGGTGTGGACAGTGGCTATGGACACATCACAGGATTACTTCAAGCCTGTTTCCTCATCTGTGATGGCATCACCTACCTCACAGGGCTGCTGTGGGGAGTACCCACGAAAGGTACCAGAGCAGCATCAAGAACATAGCTGCATGCTTAATAAACAAGCTGCTCTTGGCCAGGACTACCCACAGACTGGAGGAGGCCTCATATGCTTTCTGAGACCTCTGTCCCTAGGCTACAAAACTTGGTCTTAGGGTTGGGGATTTAGCTCAGTGGTAGAGCGCTTGCCTAGCAAGCGCAAAGCCCTGGGTTCGATCCTCAGCTCCAAAAAACTTGGTCTTAATGCCCAGTATCTGTGTTTCCATTGCTCTCAGGGAACTGGATGGCTTAGCTTATCCACTTCACAGCCTGGTAGGAATTGGCTACCTCTAGACCATGTCAGCACTATCTTCTTACTTCCTTTGTGCAAACTTTAAATGCTTCCATGAACTGTAACCCCAAGAGCAGCTTGGGTGGTAATGTCTTTCTGGACCCTACTGGACTTCAGCCCTGGGATATGCTCATCTGAAGCAGAGGCTTCACTGCAAGAAGCAAGGAAGGTTGTACCCCCAGCCCCCTCAGTGAGCGAGCTCTTCTGGGACTTTCTGGGAAGGAACCCACAGCAAGACAAGGGAAATTGCTTGGCACTAAAGTCCTGCCCAGAGCCTGCACCCTTGACTGAGTTGAGCCCTTCAAAGGTGTCTTATGTAGCTTTTTCCCTAAAGTCCTGGGCTGGGCAAGGCCTTGGGAGAATAGAGGTTTTATGCTCAGGTGGGCCATCACATTAGGAGCAGGAAATAGCTCTGTCCACACAAGGCTCTCATGAGATTTCTGGTTGTTAAAGTTTCTCGTCTTTATATCCCAAGGTCAATAACATATCTTTAGTGGCATTAGAGAAATAGGTTTGAATCATATGGGAAAAAAAAGTTTGGTTCCGTTTGTTTTGGCATTTCTGGGAATTGAACCAAGGGCCTAGAGCATACTAGGTAGGTGTTCAATCAACCTCATTCTCAACCTACAAGACTGGTTCTTGCCAAATCTATGGTAACATTCAGGATCTTGCCACTGAATAAGCAATACTGGGCTAGGTATGCAGCTCAGTTGGTAGAGTGCTGGTCTAGCATGTCTGAAGCTGTGGGTTTGATCCCCAGCACCACAGAAACCAGCAGTGCTGGTGCACATCAGTAATCCCAGCACTCAGGAGGTGGAGGCAGGAGATTCAGGGACTTGAGACAGTCCTCAACTAAATAGTGTGAAAGTCATCTTGGGCACATGAGACCCTGTCTGGGGCAGGAATGGCTGTGGTCAGGGGAAGGAAGCAACTCTTTAGTCATTATCCTCCACATTCCTATTCCTCAGGTTCCTCTGTCTACTCCTCAGTGAAAACCTATGTGGCCAGAAGGATTTTCTCTGGAGGTCCTGGTGGGTAACTGGGGACAGAGACTGTCTGGCCTTAAAGGTTCCAAAAAGACACTCAGTAAAGGCCAGGGTTAGGCCAACCTGCAGGCATTGTTCACAATTCTTTAAGATGGGCATGCAGCGTGACCTTATAGCATCCAGAGTGACTTTTGTGCTCACCAGGCAGAAAGATGCTTGTGATTGGGGTTGTAGGGCCTTAGGGATAGCTTCTTTGTGTGAGTGTGTGCATTTGGATAAGCCAGAGGTCAAGGGGGTGTCTGCCTTATTTTGAGACAAGGTATCTCACTGGTACTTACTAATTAGGGTAGACTGGCTGGCCAGAGAATCCAGGGATCTGCCTGATCCTGTTTATCCAGTACTGCCTTACAAGTGCACCCACCATGCCTTGCTTTTTACCATGCTTTCATGATAGCATGGTGAGCACTATAACTGACAGACCTATACCCCCAACTAACAGGACTATATGTGTGTGTGTGTGTGTGTGTGTGTGTGTGTGTATAAGTGGAATGTGTGTGGGTGCTTTGCCTGCATATGTGTATGTGTACCATGTGCACACTACCCTCAGAGCAGAGAGGGTATCAGATCCCCTGGAACTGAAGTGACAAGGGGCTGTGAGCCACCATGTGGGTGCTGGGAATTGAACCTGGGTCCTCTGCAAGAGCTGCTGGTGGCCTTAACCACTGAGCCACCTCTCTGTCCCGGAACAGGACATTTTAAGGTCAGGAACACAAGAGCAAAGAGAATTTTTAAGTTAAAAAATACCTTGTTTCTAATCCTTGGGACCAGTGGGTCCCCAGAAGGCACACGTGGCCAAACACTGTGGGAGAACCTTGCTTTAACCCCTCTTCTGCTTCAGCTTTTCCAAGTACATGCTCAGGGACTTCTGGATAGAGTCTCGGGAGATGAAGCTGACGAAGTTCTGGATGTCAGCCTCCCGCTGCTTGATCAGGTTGTCTGCCATGGCCTTCCTCATCATGCTCTTGGTCAGCTGGCGAGAGTGGTCTAAAGGGAATGGGGTGACCTGTGAGCCTCACCTCCAGAGAATGTGGGGCCATTCCTGGCTGCTCTATACTTTCTTCAAGTATTGAAACAGAGGCGCTCCTAGAGTTCAGGATATCTCACAGAAAGCTGGGTATCTTAGCATTTGGGCAGCCAAGGCAGGACAGTGAGTTCAAGGCCAGCCTGAAATGAGCACCCTGTCTAAACAAACCAACAGAAATAAAATGTAGGAGCCGACAGGAGGGTACTGCAAGAGCTTCTGTTATTGCTGTTGTTGGGACTGTCTCTGTAGCCCAGAGTGGTCTTCGACTTGTAGGTCTTCTTTTTCAGTCCCGAGTGCTAGGATTATAGGCACATGCCACTATGCCTGCCTCTTAAAATTTGCTTTTTTATGTCATTGTTAGGGCTGGGCATACAGGTCAGTGGTAGATCATGTGCACAAGGCCCTGAGTTCCATCTCCAGCACCTCAAATAACCAACATGTCATTTTTGTTGAATTGTAAGATTGACCACATTTTCCATATCAGTATATACTTGCTTGTGCATGTAGGGACTGGCTATTGGCTTCACAAGAGAAGAGGGTTCCAAGGAGGTCCACCCAGATGGCTCTTTGTAGGAAAATTCAAAAGGATACTCTGTAGCATTTGGAAAATGTATGCATTAAAGTTTTAGTGTCTAAGCCAGGTGGTGGTGGAGCACGCCTTTAATCCCAGCACTTGGGAGGCAGAGCCAGGTGGATCTCTGTGAGTTTGAGGCCAGCCTGGGCTAAGAGTGAGTTCCAGGACAGGCGCAAAGCTACACAGAGAAACCCTGTCTCGGGGGAAAAAAAGTTTTAGTGTCTTAACTAGTGTTACATGTTTGTATCTCAACATTGGAGAAGTGGAGGCAGGGGGATTCCAAGACCTGGGTAAGTAGGTTGGTTCAGGGAAGTCTTAGCTACACAGTGAGACCCTGTTTAAAAAGGTCAAACACCAAAAGGTCTTGGTGTGCCTGCTGTGTTCCTGATGGCTCCTCTGCTCCTAAGAGCCCTACTCAACAGCCATCTCATGACCTGTAAAGCTCACCCCTGCTCCCTCCACAGCATCACAGAAACAGCCCACTTTCACAGACCCCGACCTGAGAGCTTTTGGTTTCATGAGGAGGGATCACCAGAACGGGTGATCTTATTTGCCTCAAAGCTGCCTGCTGCTTGCTCCTCACCTGGAATGGCCAACCACTGGGCCATCACTGAGCGAGCCTTGCTGTGTACCTGGTCCTCAGGCACCACCTCGTCCACCACACCCAGCTTGAGGGCCTCTGCTGGTGGGAAGAGCATCCCCAGCTGAAGGGCACGCTCTGCTGCTCGGTGCCCAATGGTGCTCACAAAGTTGTCTTTTAACCTGGAATGAAGACATCCTTCAATTCTGTGCGGGGGCTGGATGTGGTTGAGTATGCATGCAGTCCCTTGTCTTACCAGAAGGGGGCAACAATGCCCAGCAGGCTCTCATTCAAGCCTATGGTGTACTTGGGGTTGTCAGCCATAATCCGGTAGTCACAGGTAAGAGCCACGAGGCAGCCTCCAGCTGGAGAGGCACCCTGAAGAGGGAAGCGAGAGACTCAGTCTGTAGGTGTTGTTCGAATCCTAAATGGTCTTATAATAAAAATGCGGAGCCAGATATTGGGGTAAATGCTGAAAGATCAGAGGAAACAAGCCGGTCACTTCTCACCTTGCCAGCTCCTCAGCCGAAAAGAGAAGAGCCTGTCTCTATGCATCCTTAGTCTGAAAGCCTGAATCCTCACTGAAAGGGCCTCTGGTTCCTGTCTCTTCATGCCTTATATGCATTTCCTGACCAGCCATTTCACTTCCTATCTCAACCTTCCTAGAGCTGGGATTGATGGTGGGTGTGCTTCCCAGATTCTGGGGTTAAAGGTGTGTGCCACCACTGCCTGGCCTCTGTGTTTAACTCTGTGGCTGGCTCTGTCCTCTGATCCTCAGGCAAGCTTTACTAACTACAACAAAATACCACCACAGGTAGGGCTCCAATTCCCAGTAATATTCCTTAGACAGGGCAGAGGGTGCCCAGGCTTCCAAGGGCTGAGGGTGGGCATGAGCTCTTGGCAATGCACTGACATCTGGGCCAGGTATGCTGGATAGGAATGCAAACTGAGACTGGCCAGCCAGGGATCAGAAGCTGAGGGGGGTTGTTGTTGTTGTTGTTTGTTTTTATTTTTAAAGAATTTTACTTTTTTTTTTAAAGCTTTATTTATTATGTATACAGCATGCAGGCCATGTGGTTGCTGGGAATTGAACTCAGGACCTCTGGAAGAGCAGCCAGTGTTCTTAACCTCTGAGCCATCTCTCCAGCCCTGTTTTTTTGTTTTTTGAGACAGGGTTTCTCTGTAGCATTGGAGGCTGTCCTAGAACTCGCTTTGTAGACCAGGCTGGCCTCAAACTCACAGAGATACGCCTGCCTCTGCCTCCCGAGTGCTGGGATTACAGGTGTGCGCCACCACTGCCTGGCTTAGCAGCTGAGGTTTTAAGAGCCTCAACTTTTGCCCATGGGCTCAAAGGCCTTGGCATGTGACTCTTAGCTTTTAGGGGCCAAAACAGGACTCTTAGGACAGCAAGTTGGCTCTCCTTTTGTAGATTTTATCTGATGCTAATGTTCAAAATAAGTATTTAGACAGAGCTGTCAGGCCATGGAGCTGTTGCCACACCTGGCAGCCAGTCCTACCAGGAAGCCTGGAGACTCCCAAATGGTAGTGTCCACACTGCATGCACCCTATGCCCCATACTCAGACAGGTTATCAGTGTCTTATCTCCAGGCCTCTACACTGTCACCTAACTTTCTCTCTTCAATCCTTCCTTTTGGCTCCCATGGCTCTGATCCTTAGAGCTATTCCCTCAGAGAACCCTGCTTTTTTTCTTTTCATTTTTTGTTCTCCCCGCCCCCCTCCCCAGACAGAGTTTCCTGTGTAGCCCTGGCTGTCCTGGAACTTGCTTTGTAGACCAGGTTGGCTGATTAAAGGTGTGCACCCCCTCCCCTATGCACCTCCCCTCCCCCCCACAAACACCTGCTTTTAGAAGTTGGGCCCCTTTTCTCTACTTTCCAAGGTCAGATCAAAATATCACTGTCGATCTGCTCAGGGCTCATTCCAGCCAGCCAGGCCCTGGTGCCTCCGATTTTTTTTTCTCTGCTATATCTGCCTGGCCCAGGAATGTCAGAGTCTAAGTGTCCCCTGCTTCTGGGCAGGCCCTTTGGGAACTGGGGGTGTAGGGGTGTGGGTGGGGGCACTCACATTGATGGCAGCCACTAAGATCAGGTTGGACAAGTAGAGTCGCAGCCACAGCTCCTGCACAGCCTTCCAGTACTCGGCGTAGTGGGCTGGGTTCCGGCCATACATCTCCATCAAGTCCAGGCCAGCTGAGAAGATACCTGGCCGGTCCTGTCAGGAGAAGCCAGGGTCATGCTTGGCCAGTAAGATGCTGCTTCTAAAGAATCCAGAACTGAGGGTGTCAAGGGCATAGCTTGGACCCTCCCCTAGACGGATGCTATTTTCTGGAATATCTGTCCTTTTCTAGCTTCAAACTAGAAAGGACCAAACAGGTAAGGGTGGGGACTGCTCTGAGACACATATGTACCAGGCTGTTTGACTTGAGCGCACCTCTCTGTACTTGGTTCTGTAATCCAGACACATGTTCTATTCTACCTCCCAAGGTCAAGCAAGGGCAGAAAGTGCTGGGGCAGAAGAAAGATCTAGAAGACTGCAGAGCCACACATGTTGGTCCTCAGTTGGATGCCTCAGGTCTGACACAGCCACCAGAGCAGGCATGAGGAGAACACAGGTAGAGGAAGAGCCAATGGGCTATAAGGAAAGCATTAAAGACAGAGCTGCTGGGCGGTGGTGGCGCACGCCTATAATCCCAGCACTCAGGAGGCAGAGGCAGGTGGATCTCCATGAGTTCGAGGCCAGCCTGCTCTATAGAGCTAGTCCAGGACAGCCTTCAAAGCTACAGAGAAACCCTGTCTCAAAAAACAAACAAACAAAACAAAAAACGTCAGAGCCACGTGCCAGGGTCAGCACCAAATCCTGGCAAGTGGCTCAGGAATTCCAGGTAAAGAAAATCCACTTAGGATTTCCCCTCTGCATGGGTGAGTTCATGGTTGGTAGACTTGGTGCAGGGCAGCACCTGCTCCAGCAAGAACTAGATGTTTGTTTGCCCAACAGCACCTCCTGTTAGGAGGTGAGGGAATGGAAACAGACAGACATCCATCCTCTGGGACCTTGAAGTCACAGTGCAGCTGAGTATATTTTTCTTGGACAGGAACTGATGATGCACAGTACTTGTGGGTTGATCTCACTTTGTGTTTTTATGAAATGCATCCCTCTTCTATAATGTAACAGAGACAACTATGCTAGATTCATATGCTCCTCCAGCCCTCCAGGGTCTCACTATGTAGCTCTGGCTGTCCTGGCCTCAAACTCATAGAGATCCTCCTGCCTCTGCCTTCCAAGTGCTGGGATTAAAGAAGTGTGCTACTACGCACGGCCAATTCAGATGCTTCTAACAACACTGTGTCCAGTGGACCTGTGGGTCATCTCCACATTGGGTGGAGATGGCAGAGGGACAAGGCTGAGAGGACAATGGTCACATGGAACAACAGGAGCACCTGGCTCTGCCTCCCGAGTGCTGGGATTAAAGGCATGCACCACCACTGCCTGGTGCAGTCAGTGCTCTTAACCACTGAGCCACCTCTCTAGCCCCCAGAGGCAGATTTTTTGTGAAGAAAGATAAACTAAAGTACTGGTCATACCAAATAGATTTGAAGAGTTATGAGTCAGCCCATTTCTATGATCTGGGAAGACAACACACTTGTTGGTGAATGTGGCCTCCTAAGTCACATTCCAATTCTTACCTCAAGTGTGTGTGAATAAGGCCTATGTAGGAAGAGTCTAAAGTTTATTCCCATGAACAAGCACCATAAGCTTTGACTCTCCTTCATTCCTCCTGCTGGCATCAACAGTAGAAGCGGAGCAGGAGGCGGATGAACTGTTTAGCTCCATTAGCTGGAGTCCAGCCTGCACAGGAACATCCACAGATCTATTTTCCCCTTCATTTAGCTGGCGCTTCATCTATCCTGGGTGCAGTTAACTTTATTACTACCATCATCAATATAAAACCACCAGCCACCACACACTATCAGTCCCCACTGTTCATGTGATCTGTCCTAATTACAGCAGCACTTTTCCCTCCCCCAGCCCCGCTGCAGGAAACTTAAACACCATCTTCCTTGATCTGCTGGAGGAAGAGACTCTATTTTCTAACATCTTTTCCGATTTTTTAGCCAATCAGAAGTTTACATTTTAATTCCTTCCAGGCTTCAGAATTATTTTCCATATCATTATTATTCAGGCAAAAAAGAACCATTTGGATCTATAGGAATAGTCTGAGCTATGGTATCTATTGGTTTCTTAGGCTTTCTCCTCTGAGCTCGTCCCATACTCCCTGTAGGCCTCAATGTACACACTCAAGCTTATTTCACCTCAGCCACAGTTATTGCTACTCGAACTGGAGTTTCAGCTGACTTGCTTCACAGGGGACAGTCCTGCTATACTATCGCCCTAGGTTTCCTTTTCCTATCCACAGTTGGGGGCTGTGGGAGTGTGAATGTAATCGGCCCCCATAAGCTCACAGGGAATGGCCCTATCGGAGGTGCGGCTTTGTTGGAGTAGGTGTGGTCTTGTTGGAGGAAGTGTGTCACTGTGGAGCGGGGCTTTGAGGTCTCATATACGCTCAAGCCACACCCAGTGTCTCGGACCACTTCCTGTTGCCTGCAAGTCAAGATGTAGGACTCTCAGCTCCTTCTCCAACACCATGTCTGCCTGCATGCCCCCTTGTTACACTATAATGATAATGGACTCAACCTGTGAAAAATGTAAGACACCCAATTAAATGTTTTTCCTTTTATAAGCACTTCCACGGCGGTGGCGGTGAGGTCTCTTCACAGCAATGGAAACCCTAAGACAGGGCCTCACTGGAATTGTTCTCTCTCAACTCTCCACTCGATATCATCCTTCCTGCTCATGCCCATGTGTCTTCTCTATTCCAGCTGCCTTCGCTGTTCCAACTGGTTCTGTCCACCGATTTCCACCTTTTTCGGGGTATACTCTAGACAACACATAATCAAAAGCTCATTTCTTATCATAGTTGTAGAAGTAAACATGACATTTTTTCCTCAACATTTTCTAGGGCTCTCAGGAATCCCACAGCACTGCTCTGACTACCCAGACACTTACACCACATAAAATGTTGTATCCTCCACAGGACCACTCATCTCACCGACAGCTTCCACTGTGATCTTCACCATTTGTGAAGTCTCTGCCTCCAAACAAAAGTCCTCTCAGTAAAGTATTCATCGACACTTCAGGGGAATGCCATATCAGGTGCTCTGATTATAAAGGGGCTGACCAGTTTCTAAAGCCTCCAGCTATTACCACCACAAAGAAAATGACAAGTGCTGGACAGTAACAAACAAACCGATGTTTGGAAGTGTTCTGAGGCTCGGGGAATCGTGTAGTCCTGACATGACTGTACTAAGGCAGGCTGGGTTTATGTGATTTTACTTTCCTTCTATTAAGCCATGGCGGGCTCATGGGATTAAAATCCCTCATGCTAGAAGGACTGATGTAGTAAGTAGAGGGATTTCAAGTGTGTTAAGTGGAACAATTCCTCTAGGTGGTCAGCATCCACCTAGGTCATGTGCAGACACAAGGCTGGAGTGATAGAAAGTTCAGAAGCTGGGCAGTGGTGGCGCACACCTTTAATCCCAGCACTCGGGAGGCAGAGGCAGGTGGATCTCTGAGTTCGAGGCCAGCTTGGGCTACAAAGTAAGTTCCAGGAAAGGCTCCAAAACTACACAGAGAAACCCTGTCTTGAAAAAAACAAACAGTCTCCCGAGTGCTGGGATTAAAGGCATGCGCCACCACTGCCTGGCTGTTTGCTTGTTTTATGAGGCAAAGTTTCTCTGTGTAGCCTTGGCTGTTCTGGAACTTGCTCTGTAGACCAGGCTGGCCTCGAACTCACAAAGACCCACCTGCCTCAGCCTCCCAGGTGTTGGGATTAAAAAGCACATGCCACCATCACCCAGCCTGCCTGAACTTTTTTTTTTTTTTTTTTTTGAGACAGGGTTTCTTTGTAGCTTTGGAGGCTGTCCTGGACTAGCTCTGTAGTCCAGGCTGGCTTTGAACTCATGGAGGTCCACCTGCCTCTGCCTCCTGAGTGCTGGGATTACAGGCGTGCACCACCAGCTCCTAGCTGCCTGAACTTTTGAAACTCCAAAGGGTAGTGATTGCTTCCCTCCTGGCCCTTTGGGGCTTCATGACTATCAGCTTCCTGCACCTTTACTGAACATGATACTGTCATGCTATTGGCCAATGGCCCAGTATGGACACATAGCATAGGGAGATAGCTACACTTTAAAAGGTAGTGGTACTGTCATTCCAAAGGTAAGTGGGGAAGTCATTCAGTGGCAGATGGGTTCAATCTCCAGCATCACCCCTAAGAAAGGAGAAAAAACCCCAACACCATTATTTATTGGGCGCTGGAGATGTAGCTCAGGTGGTAGAGGGCTTGCCTGGCATCCCCAAGGCCTGGGCTTGGTTTTCAGCACCTGAAAGACTGGCATGGCGGCACTCTGGCCTTGACTATATAACAAGTGAGAGACTACTCTGGGATACAAGAACCTAACTCCAAACAACAAGAACAAAGGGGCAGGAATGAACTCAATCCACGTGTGACTTTGCATCCTGGCATTGAGGAGGGCAGGGGATGTGATGCTCTGTCTGGCTAGAGACCAAACCTCTGAAGACCTCCTTTCCCACTGTACAACCTCCCCTCATAGCCACTTACTGGCTTCAGTGACATTGCTCTCACCAATGCTGAGCCTGGGTCCCCTCAAGAATTCAGAGGGCAGGAGAATCTGCTCTCTGATACCTGACCTAAGATCGCCCAAAGGCGAGCAGAATGGATGTTCTCAAGGCATGTATCCTGCTGGGATTAGCTCAGGCACCAGCAGCTCCTGGGGAAGAGGTGCCCCCGGAGCCCCTGGCTACATTTGCTAATGACCAGAATACTTCAGGGAAGACAGAGTTCCCACAGAGACTACTCAGCAGGTTCCTGAGGATTGTCCAGGCCTGGTACAAGCCTGGGAACCTGCTCTCCAGGAAACGGATCTAGAGGCCCCAGTAGTCTGTTGGGGCTGCTGGTGACTCCATCGCCCCATGATGGAGGGCTCCAGATTTTCAGGGTTCCCACTCTGACCACAGTCAGGGCTGGGGGTGTGTGTGGCTTGACCAGGCACCTACCGAAGTGAGGATGACACCCCGGAAGGCCTTGTCATTCTCTAGCTTCTCCAGGCTGATGAAAAACTCTGTCAGGAACTCCAAGCTGAGGGAGTTCACTGGGGGGTTCTTGAACTTCATCACTGCAACTCCTAGTTTAAAACAGAGAGGATCCTCAAAGAGTGCTCAGTCCAGCCTGCGGGAGCTGCAGAATTTGGGGTCTCAAAAGCTTAGGCAGTCTGGGTGATGGTGGCACGTGCTTTTAATCCCAAGTCCTGGGAAGCTGAGGCAGGTGGATCTCTGTGAGTTCAAGGCCAGCCTCGTCTACAGAGCGAGATCCAGAATAGCCACAAAGAAACTGTCTTGTAAAACAAACAAACAAACAAAAAACCATCATCAACCAAAAAGTTCAGGCAGGAGCCTGGTGTGGTGGCGAGCACACCTTTGATCCCAGCACTCAGGAGACAGAGGCGAGCCTGGTCTTCAGAACAAGTTCCAAGACACTAGGACTACAGACAGAAACCTTGTCTCAAAAAACAACAACAACAAGAAGTTCAGGCAGGGGCTAGCAAGATGGCTCAAGACAGTATTTGATTTGGGAATTCCAGCTTCCTGTGCGGTTGTAGATGGTGAGTCCTGAACCTGTGGACAGCCTCAATCTGCTATCTTTGCTTCTTGGAACTCTCAAATTCCCCAAGTAATCTCACTAGTCTCCTGCAGCATCAAGGTCAAGAGCTGTCTCAAGTACCTAGGACAATGCTATTGGCCCTCTTGAGAACCAAGGTTCTGGAGCTGTCTGCAGCCCTTGCGTATGTTAAATCTTGAATGACGGACCCATCTCATCCGAAGGTGGAGGGGACATGGAGACAGACACCTGGAGGTAGGGGTGGGGCATCACCATCATGGCTCTTGCTCCTTGTCCCCTCTCTTTAGAGGCCATTGCACTCTAGAAAGCAGAACCAGCATGGGGAGAGGTATGGTGCTCCCCTAGCCAGAGGCACAAAGCTGAATTTGCCAGAAATTTCTCCTTCCACTGAGGACTGCACAGTGAGGTCCTGTGTCAAAAACAAAACAACAACAACAACAAAAAAAAAACACCAAATAAACCCCAAAATAGGGAATTTGCTTTCATTTTCTATAAAGAAAACTGAAAAATAAAATATAAAAACCATAGCTGGGCATGGTGTTGCACATCTCCAGTTCCAGCACTTGAGTGGCAGAGGCAAGATCGAAGTGAGTTCAAGACCAAAACCAGAAAATATATAAAAATACCAATTCCAATGAGCACTCTATACTATTGTCTATTGGCCCCAAGGACTCCTTGACTCAGAGGCTGGTCAAATTCTCATTAGGAGAGAACTTAAAAATATCCTAAGAGGGGCTGGGAAGATGACTCCGTGGCAAAGAGCAATGGTTGCTCTTCCAGGGGACACAGGTTGGATCCCCAGCACCTGTGTGGTGGCTGGAAACTCCAGCTCCATGGGATCTGATGCCTCTTCTGAATTCTACAGGTGGCAGCGTAGCCCAGGCTGTCCTGGATCATGCTCTGTAGCCCAGGCTGGCTTCAAACTCACAGAGATCTGCTTGGCTCTGCCTCCCAAGTGCTGGGATGAAAGGTGTATGCCACCACTGCCCTGTAAAATAAGTTTTAATTAAAAAATATCCTAAGCATTTTTTATGTAACCCAACTAAACAGGCCAAATGTAAAACTCTATATTGACACTTTTCTTTCTTTCTTTCTTTTTTTAAAGATTTATTTATTTATTATGTACACAGTATTCTGCCAGCGTGTATCCCTGCATGCCAGAAGAGGGCACCAGATCTCATCACAGATGGTTGTGAGCCACCATGTGGTTGCTGGGAATTGAACTCAGGACCCCTGGAAGAGCAGCCAGTGCTCTTAACCTCTGAGCCACCTCTCCAGCCCTGTACTGACACTTTTCGCCTCTCCCTGACCTTGCAGCCCAGGAGTAAAGACCTTCTTAAGCAAAAGGCCCAGGGAGCTATTTTCAGCTTTGCTGTCAACACAGTGACTGCTACAAGTAGTCAGGTCAAAGGCAGTTTGAGTTAGGAATGTGAGCTGCCGCGTGTCAAAGGAGACAGTTCATAACTTGAAAGTAGTGACACAGGATTGATAATTCAAGGTCAGCTTGGACTACACAGAGGCCCAGCCTAGTCTGCTCTACAGAGCAAGAAATCAAAGGACTGTCAAAACATTAGTCCCGGCATGGTGGCTCACAGCCAGGCTGGTATGGAGCTCCAGGATGGCCAGGGCTACATAGAGAGACCCTGTCTCAAAATACCAAACCAAAAACAAAATCATCAAGGATAGGCCAGAGAGGGGCCTTGGTGGGTGAAGTGCTTGCCAGGGCAGCCTGCTGATGGTTCAACTCCTGGACCCCACTGCTGTGGATATCACTCTGTATAAATAAAGTGCTGATTGGCTAGTAGCCAGGCAGGAAGGATAGGGTAGGCGGGACAAGGAAGAGGAGAAGGCGGGGAACAGGAAGGCTGGGAGGAGACACTGGCAGCCACTGCCATGAGAAGCAACATGTAAAGACACCGGTAAGCCACAAGCCATGTGGCAAAGTATAGACTAACAGAAATGGGCTAAATATAAGAGTAAGAGCTAGACAATGGTAGGCCTGAGCTAATGGCCAAGCAGTTTAAATAATAGGAATGTCTGTGTGTTTATTTTATAAGTGGGTTACTGGACTGCTGGGGCTTAGTGGGACCTGGAGAGAAGTTCTCCAACTACACCCCACTGTGAAGAGAGAGAACTGACTCCCACAGTAGCTCTCTGACCTCCACATGGCTCCATTGCAGTGGGCCACAAGAATATATTATACAGACTCAGCTGCCTATTAAAGCTACATCTAGAAGAATCAAGGAATTTTTCTAGAGGAAGCCATTTTTCAAGGAATATTTGGTGTTAATTAGTTTTTGTTTTGTTTTTATTGGTTCTCTATTTTGTTTTGTTTTTTGGTAAAGGGTTTCCTCTGTGTAGTTTTGGTGTCTGTCTTGGAGCTCAATTCTGTAGACCAGGCTGGCCTCAAATTCAGAGATCCACCTGGTTCTGCCCCCTGAGTGCAGGGAATAAAGATGTGTGTCACCGCCAACTGGCTGTAATTTAGTTTTTAAAATATCAGCTGTCTTTTGCTATGATATTCTTGTGTGTTCATATACTAGTAGGCCATATGGCAAACAGCATAAACAGCTCAGACCTACTGCTGACCCACTAGGTAACTAACACTTCTACAGAGCCTAGGAGACAGGCAGGCTGTAGATGCATAGCTTTGTTTCTTCTGCAAATGAAGCTCAGACCATCCCTTTCCTTCAGGCCTAGTAGCACTGCAGAGCTACTGACTCAGCACAACAGGGCTTTTTGCATAACCAGGAGCAGTAAAGACTGAAGTGAAGCGGTATTCCTAGAGGCAGAGCTGGGTGGCCAGGCAGAAGAGAAGAGTTTCTCAGAGCAGAGGTAAGGAGCAAGGAAGGGAGATGGAGGACGAAGGAACAGAGGACAAAGATGAGGTCAAGGCATATGAACGTAGTTAGGACTATGACAGGGCAGCCCAGTAGGGACAGAGAAGAGTTGAATGTGATGACGGAGCTGAAGCTGTGTAGATAGAGTAATGGATGAAACAGCATGGTGTACATAGATTCTTTTCCCTCAGATACCCCCTGCCAAGTGTAGGGTCTCTCAGGACCCTGGGAGGGATTTTCTCAGGGCAGGCCCTTGGGAAAATTACTACATGTTACTCCATGGTGTGTGCACCATTATTCACCATTATAGATAAAATAAATGAATTTTGGACAGGAGAGATCATCAGTAAAGAGCTCTTGCAGAGGACCAGGGTTTGGCTCCCAGCATCCACACAGTAGTTCACAACCATTTCCAACTACAGTTCCCAGGGATCTGATGCCCTTCTGGCTTCCTTGGGCACCAGGCAAGCTCATGATATGTGGAGGCCCACAAAGGTTTCCTAGTGAGATCTGAGCTTGCTTTACCCAGAAGGGCTGCATTAGAGGATTGACCATGTGCATGGCTGCTAGGTGATTGGAAGGGTCTGCACTTGGCTGAGCTAGGGGGAGGTCTTTGCTCCACTCCTTGGCATTCCTATAAACAGCCCTTTAGAGAGACAGACGGGGCCAGTGGATAATGATCCAGGCCCTCCCGAGGCTGTCCTGTGTTTCTATCTGTTTCTCTCCCCTCTATCCTATCTAAACCTGTGAGCCATCTCTCCAGCCCTCAAGGTCATTTCTTGCTGAACAGAAAGTTGGAGGTCAGTGGACCACATGAGACCCTATCTCAAACAGATGCCAATGGGAGTTGGTGGTGCACGCCTTTAATCCCAGCACTTGGGAGGCAGGGGTATGTGGATCTGAGTTTGAGGCCATCCTGTTCTACAGAGCGAAATCCAGGACAGGCAGCTACACAGAGAAAAAAAGAAAAAAAAAAAAAATTCACCAGGATGAGGTCACATTAGAATGGGCCTTAGTCATCATGAAGGGAATGGCACATAAAGGTAGTGGCAGAGGGTTGGGGCTACACATTGGTGGATAAAATTGTATCTAGGTGTAGGGCCTGGCGTTCAGATCTCTAGAACACAAATCCAGCCCTCTGTATGCAGAGAGCAGATTCTAAGAGCAAGCTAGCTAGCTAGCTATACTAACTGGAATTTGCAAGCTCTGGGTTCTGTAAGAGACCCTGCCTCAATAAAGTGGAGAGCACCTGATGTCCCACACCCCACACGTGTACACTCCCAATCATACATGTGTACCCTTATTCACACACACCATACATATGTATAAAAGAAACAGTAAAAGGAGGTGCCCAGAAGCCAAGGGACTCCAAGGAGTGAGGAGGGGAGCCTCTCCTGGAGCTTCAGAGGACACACAGTCCTTCCCATCCCTGCCTTTAGACTTCTGTTCTGTACAAATGTGAATATAATTTAATCAGCTCAGTGTGCTATATTCTGTACCGTACCCACAGGCTCAGGAAACACCTGGATTGCCATTATCACCAACTTCCATTTTCAGGCAGAAGACAAGCAGTCCTGGGGTCACAGGACACACGTGGTCTTGAGAATGGCACCTGCTGCGGGGCCCCCAATGTTCCGCATCTTCCCAGTATCCACAACAGATGTCCACCTGATTTTGAAGGAAGCTCACCTGCCTGGGGTGCAGCTCTGGCAAGGAACCTCTTTAGTTAGAAGTAAAGGTTTCCCTTGATTTGCCAAACCCGGTAACACTGTCATTTCCTGATAACGCTTGTCATGTCCATTTTGAGCAGACTGCCCTGGGCTAAGCCTCAAGGCCGCCATGGAGTTGACAGCGGAGCTAGATCTACACTGTGACTTTGATGGCCTGAAAGATGACCGTGGGCAGAGCTGAGCAGGGCTCTCCTGGTGGTTCATCAGCCCATCCTTCCCTGACTTGATTTATCAGCTGTCCATTTCTCTTGTTCTCTGTATTAGCAAGTCCCAGGGCTTCAGGGGAAGAGGGACCATCTCAGCATCAGACACGAAAAGGTCTGTTAGTGGGGATCAGCTCACACTTCTTTAGCAATTGCAGTTTAAAATGCTGGTGTGCCCTTCCTCTGTCCTTGGTTCCTTGTGCAATGTCTGCAGCATAAATGCAGAAAACAAGGGCCTCTGGGGGGTGTGGGGGGGTGGCAGCCACTACTTGCCTAAAGGGCTTCCAAAATAATCAGGAGGCATTTCCAGCTGAGGACCTGGTGTCTAGGTGTCAAAAAAAACCAAACCAAAACAACAAAACAACAACAACAACAACAACAACAAAACCCTTCTCTGAGAATGAGGGCCAAGTCTTGGTGCCAAGTGGGTTCTTTGAAGACCTCTGACTTAAGTGAAGAAGTAAGTTACGGGCCCATCCACATAAGGCAAACACTTTAAACCTAGTTGGGAGGAACATATCTGCAAAGTCTGGCATGGCAGTGGACACTAGGGAAAAGGTCATGAGGTGAAAGGTGAATGTGAGCTAACAAAGAGAATTAGATGAGCTTGGTCACCATGGGATAATTAACCAAATTCCTGGAGCAGGGTGAGTATTAGATAAAACTCTCTTGAATGATGGGCTGAGCAGAATCTAAAATGAAACATAAATGCCCCTGACTTTTGGCACAACTGATTTGAGAAGCATGCCAGTCTGAGGTGTCTGCTCGGGACACTGGAGAAACAGTGAACAGGACAGAGCCCGTCTTCAGCCGAGATGAACCTTTGCCCAAATGACCCTGTACTGACTCGAAAGAAACTATTGTCTGTGCCAGCAAAGTTCACACACTTTAGGGTGTTGATGGACTGGGGGCTTAAAAGTGTGAACTAGAGGGGGCTGAACAGATGGCTCAGTGGTTAGGCTGGGTGAGTGCGGTGGCGCACGCCTTTAATCCCAGCACGCGGGAGACACGCGGATCTCTGGTCTACAGAGCCAGTTCCCAGGACAGCCAGGGCTGTGACACAGAGAGAAAAACCTTTCTTGAAAAACCTATTAAAAAGAAAAAAAGAATGAATATTGGCAGCTTTTTTAGAAGACCTGGGATTGATTCCCCAGCAATCACATGGCAGCTCACAACTGTCTATAACTCCGGTTCCAGGGGATTTAGCACCTTTCTGGCTTCCACAGGTACTATGAAAACATATATGCAGGTTAAAACAAACAAACAAACAAAAAATCCGCTGGGTGGTGGTGGCGCACGCCTTTAATCCCAGCACTTGGGAGGCAGAGGCAAGTGCATCTCTGTGAGTTCCAGGCCAGCCTAGGCTACCAAGTGAGTTCCAGGAAAGGCACAAAGCTACACAGAGAAACCCTGTCTCAAAAAACAAAACACACCTATATACATAAAATAAAAATAAATTGTTTAAAAAAAAGTGTGCAAGAAAAATAAAAAATAAGAAAAAAAACCAGAGAAAACAAAAAAAAAAAAAAAAAAAAAAAAGGAAAAAAGTGTGCAAACACTTGTGGTCCCAGCACTTGGGAGGTAGAGGAAGGTGGGTTAGGTTCAAGGTCAGTCTCAGTGACAGTTACATAATGAGTTCCAGGCTGGGATAAATGAAATCCAATCTCAAATAACAACAAAAAAACCCATAACAGGGCTGGGGATTTAGCTCAGTAGTAGAGTGCTTGCTTAGCAAGCCCAAGGCCCTGGGTTCGGTCATCACCTCCAGGGGAAAAACCAACAAAAAACCATAAGCTAAAGGTACATATGGACTTTTCCATTTTGCCTCTGAACTGGAGGTAACACTCTATCTTCAAAACCAGTTGCTATTTACCTTTTCTTTTTACTACTCACATATACTAAAACTGTGATAAATTATACATGTTATTAAGCCTAAATGTCCAGCACTTTAAGTGACTTTGGCATGGTATAGAGCTGTTACTTCTACCCATTTTAATATCTTTATTTATTTTTGTGGTACTGGGACTAAACCCAAGGCCTGGGGAATGCTAGGCAAATGTTCTACCATTAACACACCTCTCCAGTCCTCTAATATTTTAAAATGTGTGTTTCTGTGGTATTTGAGATACATAAAATCTGTCACAGAAATGATCCTTTCAAGGTCTCCACTTTGTATTGGACTCATCGGGTTGGGCCCAAGCCCTTCCTCACTGATTCTAGCAGCACTATCCCACCGGGAACCCAGACCTTGACCTGCAAGTTGACCTGAGATGCGTCCTTCCCTACAGGTGCCAATGCTTAACTGAGAGGACAGAACAGAAGCAGGGTTAGAACGTGAGCCTAAGCTCTGGGCTCAGTGGTGTCCACTTTCCCAGGTTTTCCTTCCATAAATGCGTTTTCTATTTGTCCTGGAAAATTCCACTTTTTCTCCCTACATCCTCACTTAAAAACCAAACAAATCCCAGGAAAAACAGGCTGACCTCAACTTCACCATCCTCCTGCTTCAGCCTTGTGACTGGAGGTGCTTCCTAGGCATTCTAACAGGGCAGGTGGGGGTTGGAGGGTGGGAATGACCCTACCTGCAGTTCCCAACTTTAACTAGAAAAATAGTTGCTGGGGTCTCTGCCACGCACCAGTATTTGGAAAATATTAAAAACAAAACCAAAAAACCTCCCAATCATTTTCATGTCGGATTTTTTTTTTTTTTTTGAAAGAAAGCCAGGAGGGGTGGAACATTTCTTTCTTCTTTAAAAAAAAAATTATTTAATTTTAGTTTATGTGCATTCGTGTGAAGGTATCAGATCCCCTGGAACTGAAGTTAACAGACAGTTGTGAGCTGCTTCGTGGGTGCTGGGAATTGAACCCGGGTTCTCTGGAAGAGCAGCCAGTGCTCGGAACCACTGAGCCATCTCTCCAGGCCCGGGTCGGAGTTTTGAGACATTGTCGCGGAACTGAGACTCCCGCGCCCTGACACGCACCGGTGTGCAGCAGAACGCGACCCGCGGCGGCCTAGAATTCCCTTACCTTCAGCTGGGTTTACGAGCGGGAGCCGCCACAGCACGCTACGATCGTTTTCAACTAATAGTTTAGGCAGTAGGCCACAACTTTAAAAACTTCAACCAAGACTCGAAAAGCTCACACCTTTTGTCATTTGACCACCTGGTGTGAACTTAAGTTTGCAACAAAATCTGAGTTTACTGAGTTTTCTTCTCACCGCTTTTGGAAACACCCGCCTGACTTCCCAGGAACTTGCCCTTGGCTCCGGCGGACACTTCGCTTGCCGCGGGCCTGGCCCGCCGGTGCACTCACTCACCTGCCGCCGCCTCCGGCTCCACCACCACCCGCTTGTTGGCGAAGCGCCGCGCGCCGTCCACCGCCTCCCTGCGCCCGAGGCGGGATCCTGCGGACAGCCCGGAGCACCGTTAGCAAGCCCGCCCGACTCTCGGCACCCCCGCCCGCGATCCCAGCTCCCGCGCCCTGACACGCACCCGCGTGCAGCAGAACGCGACTCGCGGCGGCCAGCGCCATCTTGGCCGTCACAGGACCTGGACCCGCCGAGCGGCGCAGCGGGCGGCCCGGCGTCGCAGGCTCCTCCTCCCGGCCCCGCCCGCCCCCCCAGGTCACCGGCAGCCAGCCATTCCGCAGCCTCCGGCGGACTGGGCGCGGCCTCCCGGGCCAGTAACTTGGTGCAGGGTGAGACCACCCCACCCGCGCCCACAGCAGCTGGCAGCACTAGGTAATGAATAAGCTCGTGTCCGGGGCGGGGCACGGGGGAGATTCGAGGGCATTCACCAAGGGTTCCCGCCAGCTGCCTGCTGGAGGGAAGGCTGCTAGATCTCACAGGCGCGGTGCAGAAGCACAAACCAGAGCTGGGGTTAGGAATTTAAATCACGGCTGGCAGAATGGCTGCAGGGTGGTGAGCAGATTTGTCTTGCAGCACAGGGACAAGCCCGGAAGGCTGATACCCTGGATTAAAACATACCTTCAAAAGTTGTATTTTTTAAAAAAAGATTTATTATATATAGTGTTCTGTCTGCATGTATGCCTGCACACCAGAAGAGGGCATCAGATCTCATTACAGATGGTTTGAGCCACCATGTGGGTGCTGGGAATCGAACTCAGGACCTCTGGAAAAGCAGTCAATGTTCTTAACCTCTGAGCCATCTCTCCAGCCTCTCAAGAGTTCATTTTTATTTGTGTCAGTGCTGAAAGGCCACAGTAGAAGCAGCCAACTGTGTGGCATATACACTGCAGTGAGGAGCAACCTCCATGTTTACTCATTTTAAACGTTTCTAAGTCTTCTGGCATAGGCTTTTTGGTTGTGACTCAGACCAGTATGAGACAGGAAAGAAAATGATCCCCATATCTTCCCAACGTAGCAGCAGCAGCAGCAGCAGCAGCAGCAGCAGCAATCTCACCCTGAGTCCCTGGCTTTTAGAAATGCCACTTTGGGAATCAAACCTAACGTGAGTTCTTGGCTGGGTTGCCACCACCAATCTCGACTATTCTGGACTACGAAGAAAGAGGCCGTGAGACCAGCAATCAACATGCATTCTAATCCTAGGTTTATTCAACAGTCCTTTCACTCTACACAAGTACAAACACAACCTTATCTAAAATGCTACAAAGTTATAAAACTCAAAACAAATTGTATAGTACTGACTGTACAATAAAAGCAAAAAGAAGCAATGTGTACATTGCCAAGGTTAACCTGCAACACCACCATGAATGGCAGGTGATAACGAGGGTGGCGGTAGGTGCCATGAGGACCCTGTAGAACTGGTTCACCAATTTCAGAGAGTAACAGACACTAGGACAGGAAGAGAGAAAGGTGTTTAACCCTACACGCTGAAGAGGACTCTGAAGGGGGACAGAGCAGGGCACGACCAGGCTGCCCGGCTGGTCCCAGGTCACCTGTGGGAAACGGTGTGTTGCCATTTGAAGGCTCGCTTGTCCCAGGTGGCTCTGCTACCAAGCGGATTCTCAAGAACTGGAAGGGTGAACTTTCTAGCCAGAAAACTACAGGGTACCTCTATGGACACAGTCCTGAATCAACAGAATCCTCCTGCAGAGGAAACATCTCCACTGCTGTCTTCAAAGCCCGCCTGGTATGGGACCCTTCCCTACATACCCTCACTTGGCTAGAGAAAGGACAAAACTGAGTTGGGGAAACATAAGTTACAGAGGTACGAATCAAGGTCCCTCCCTGCTTATCGGGAGGAGTTGGAACTGGAGCGGCTCCTATGGCGGCGGCGGCCGGGAGATCGAGACCTCCTACGCACAGGGGACCTGCGCCTTGGGGAGCGAGACCTGCAGAAAGAGAAACCAAGTCAGCCAAAGCGAGAGCTCCAAGCAGCACAGCTGTGGGGGCAAATCGGCCTTTTCTAAGATAATTCTAAATGTGTTTACAGCCCTATGAACTATGGCTTCTGCTACGTCTGAACCTAAAAGCTCCTCTCTTAACCAACCCCTCCTGTAATCTTTTTCTTTTTGATTTTTCCAGACAGAGTTTCTCTGTAGAGACCAGGCTGTCCTTGAACTGAGAGATCCATCCCCCCTGCCTCTACTTCCTGAGAGCTGGGATTAAAGGCATGTGCCACCATGCCAAGCAGGCCCCTCACAAAGGGCAGAGAGCTTGCATCTGTTTTCATGGGACCCATGCTAGCTCAGACTTCAGAGGGTCTCCCTGCTTGTCAACAACACACATTTTGACTGTTCTTTATCTGACCGAGGGCTACATGCTGACCTACTTTCTGCATTCAACCCCAAAGGAATGGGCAACAATGAAGGACCCCAAAGTCATCACAGCCACTTAGGTTTATAAATCACATAAGCCAGATGGGTCAAGGACAATTCCAAATTAATTCACCTCCTTCTCATTCGTGGGGGTGACCTGCGCCACATGGGAGGCGGCGGAAGCATCCTCCTGGGTGGGCTGAATCGCCGTGGGGGTGGCCGAGGCCAGGGTGCCAACACAGCAGTTGCAGTGATCTCTTGGCCATCAATTTGTCCTACAGAAAAAAGGGACAAAACCATAAAATCTCTATTAAATATTTAACATATTCACATTGTGATGGTGTGGTGACATATGCCTGAAATCTCAGTACTCAGAAGGTGGAGGCAGGTATTAGTCCACACCTTTAGTTCCAGCATTTGAGAGGTGGACAGAACAGGTGATCTCAGAATTTGTAGCCAGCCTGGTCTACATAGCAAGGTCCAGGTTAAGACCAGATAGGGGTACACAGGGAGACCCCCGTTTCAAATACAAAACAAAACCCACCTACCCCTGGCAAGCACCAAGTAGGTGCTCAGCCGACCACGGCAAACAATCATAAAAGCTACTACAGGGCATGAGATGGAAGAGACACTAATGGAGGCACCGGAACAGTGGCGCTCGCCTTTAATCCCAGAAGACAGACAGCCCACACACAATTTAAGACTGTGTTGAAACCGCTAGGCAGAAGACACAGAAGGGCCAGCAGTGGACCAGTGACAAGGCAGCACAGAGCTCAGGGACACGAAGGTGACACCAGGAGCTGAGCTTCCTTTTTTTTGAGACAGGGTCTCTACATAGCCCTAGCTACCCTGGAATTTGCATGCTAGACCAAACCAGCCTTGAACTCACAAATCCCCTTGCCTCTGCCGGGATTAAAGGGGTCACCACATGTGACACTGAACTTCCCTTTTTAAGGACAGTGGGAAGTTCAGGCTGGGGGGGGAGGGGGAAGGGACACTTGTTTGAAGACTTCTGCAGCAATCTACATGAACTAATTTCCAAATAAAAGGGAAGAAAAGGAAAACTTCAGGGATGGTTTTAAAAGCAGAGGCTGTACTGCAGGACACAAACCCCGGGACTTATAGGGTCTCAGAGGAAAAAAAGCAAAGCACACTGAGGTGCGGATTTAGGTGTAGGAACACCTAAGGAGCCCAAACCTAGCTCTTCAGGGTCAACAAAGGGCACAGCTCCTACCTTGCGGTACCCAGAGGCTAATTCAGGCACCCTCATTAACTCCAGGGGTTTATCGTAACTAAACCCAGCGGTGGCCAGCCACTGGCCCACAACCAAACCACCTCCAACAAAGGCTGAACCATAGATAAGACACATACACCATCTAGCCAGTTGCCAGTGAAGGCCACTCTAGCTGTCTCCAGTTCCCTAAATTTTAACTGATTAGCAACTGCTCACTCTGGTAATACCAGACAATAGGCAGACAAAAGTGAAGGTGTGATTCACAGGCCCTGAGCTGATATGACACAGCTTATGCTGAACTCTTGAAACACTTGAGGGAGCCTAAAGTGAATTAAAAGTGGCTAAGTATCTAAGAAAATCCATATTCAAAGGCCATCATTAAAAACAGTAACAAAACCCCAACTAAAACTTTTAGATATTAATTTGTAAACTTAACAGGCCCCTGAGGACTCTTAAGGTTCCCCTAACACAGATTAATGGCCCAGACGGTATAGAGAGCTACCTGTTCTCAGTCTCAGACGCCTACACCCTACAGAACTCTGGATTCTCTAAAATGCTTATTTGAAGACAAAGTGGAAACTGACCACCAAAACTATTCCTAAGGAATACTCCACCTGGCCAGGTGGCGGGGGCACACGCCTTTAATCCCAGTATCCAGGAGGCAAAGGCAGGAGGACCTCCATGAGTTCGAGGCCAGCCTGCACTACTACACAGCTAGTTCTAGGACAGTTGGGGCAGTTACACAGAGGACCCCTCCTACCCCACCCCCACCCCTTTAATCCCAGCACTTGGGAGGCAGAAGCAGGTGAATCTCTGTGAGTTCGAGGCCAGCCTGGTCTACAGATCGAGTTCCAGGACAGGATCCAAAGCTACACACACAAAAAAACTGTCTCAAAAAAACCAAAAAAAGAGAGGGAACCTCCCAACACAACAAAACCCCAAACCAACACAAAACAAAAAAATCCACTCCACCAACAGTTAGATACAAGAGATACACATTTAGTATATGTATCATGTAGCAAAACAATCCTAAAAATGCTGAAATGTTTGCAAAATAGAAAAGGATTCTCAAAATGATTAAAGAAAACATTCCCATGTAAAAGCCAAATATATTCTTTGTAAGAAAAGCTTCACTTGATCAACAGGTTTTTAACAGATTGAAAAATCCCAAAACTGCTAATATATTCATATTTGCTGACTTTTTCTTTTTGGGACTAGTGAGTACTTCAGAAAACATGCTCTTGGTAATACACCCCACCGAGTAAGAACCAGACTCTACAAAGGGCTCCACTGAGACTCAGAAGCACCTGGGTTGGAAACGTATTCCAAGGGTCCCACAAGCAATCAAGTCTCTGTGAGGACAGAGGTGACATGTCGGAGGGTGGCCACAGGTCCACTCACCTCCATCCATGTGTTTCAGCGCCTTCTCTGCTTCATCTGGATTCTCAAACTCCACATATGCGTAGCCTTTGGATAGATGAGGATGCATCCTTTCTACAGGCATGTCAATCATTTTAATTTTCCCATAAGTAGAAAATATTTCCATGATATGATCCTGGAGAGAGAAAGAAGGTCACATCCTTGTTTTCCCATCTATTATTTTTAATGGTCAAAGGGAATTCACTAAATGCTGAGTAAATCTCCAGTGTGAAAACATCCTGCCACTTGACAAGCTGTGTCACTGGGGCCAAAGTCTCCTGGACGTAAGTGTAATAGATTAAGACCATTCAAAAGAATTAAGCAGCATTCCAATCAAGTCACGGACTCAGAGTTCTCAGACAGGAGGACTACATTCTAGTGCACTGCTGCCAGGCACCAGCTTGTCCAGCCACACCCTCCAACCCTCATGGATCTGTGATTCTTACCTTGGTCACATTCCTGGTGAGCCTCCCAATGTGCACTTTGGTGGGTTTAGGTGAAGGGCTCCGCCTTTTCCTCTCCTTTTCATCTCTTTTAGGTGGTTTGGATCTGAAAATACAAAAATACCCAGAAATTTTCAATTTCTATCAACCATAATGGGTTTGAGGGTGGAATTCAGGGCAAGGTCCCAGATTTGGTCCTCGGCACTGAAAAAGGAAACTATCAGCTGGATGTGGTGGTGTATGTCTAAA
Source organism: Onychomys torridus (assembly GCF_903995425.1). Classification (NCBI taxonomy): domain Eukaryota; kingdom Metazoa; phylum Chordata; class Mammalia; order Rodentia; family Cricetidae; genus Onychomys; species Onychomys torridus. The sequence continues at coordinate 17,680,343 of NC_050450.1, read as the reverse complement.
CCCAGCACCCCGGCCACAGCAGGAGGAGTACTGGGAGTTCAAAGCTAACCTGCACTGCCTAGCAACAAAGTGTGAGGCTTCTACTTAGCTTCAACAGCCTCTATCCAGCAGAGCTCCTTACCAATTCACTTCTATCACCTAGGAGGTGTGAATGAGAATAGCCCCACAGGCTCATATATTTGAATGCTTAGTTGTCAGGGAGTAGCATTATTTGAAAAGGATGAAGAGATGTGGTCTTGCTGGAGTCCCGGAGGTGAGCTTAGAGGTTTCAAGCCCAAGACAGGCTCAGTCTCTCTCTTCCTGCTGCCTTCACATCCGGACGTAGAACTCTGTTACCATGTCTGCCTGCATGCCACCATACTTCCAGCCACATGATAATGAACTAAACCTCTGAAATTATAAGCCAGCCCCAATTAAATGCTTTCCTTTATAAGAACTGCCTTGGTCATACTGTCTTTTCACAGCAACAGAACACTGAGACATTATCCCTGATTTAGAAGCCCTTCAAATTAACGCACATTTAACTTTTATTCTGTATGGGAATGTCCCAGGCGACACGTGTGTAGGTAGAGGATGACCTGTAGGAGTCTCTCAGCTTCCACCATGTGTATTCCAGGGGTGAGCACTCTGGCTGATAGGCTTGGCAGCAAGCACGCCTGGTTACTGATACATCCTGCACTCTAACCTTTGATCACTTTTTGTATTGAGACAGGTTCATATGCAAACCAGGAAAGCTGCCAACTTCTTCTTTTTTTTTTTTTTTGGTTTTTCGAGACAGGGTTTCTCTGTGTAGCTTTGCGCCTGTCCTGGGGTAGCCCAGGCTGGCCTTGAACTCAGAGATCCATCCACCTGGCTCTGCCTCCCGAGTGCTGGGATTACAGGCGTGCGCCACCACACTTTTCTTTGATATACTTAAAAGGAAAATTCACATTTACTTATGTACTTGTGTGCTACTGTGCATATGTGGAGGTCAGAGGTCAACTCGTGGGAGTCATCACACACCACCATGTGGATCCTGGAGACTGAACTCTGGTTGTCATAGGCTTGGCAGCAAAACCTTTACCTGCTGAGCCATCCTGTCAGCCCTGGTCTACGTTTCTAATAATTCTAATAACTATGGTGATGAGCAGGCTAGCTATGCTGTACTCACTTGGAGCGGGACCGCCGCCTGTTGTCATGCCTGCGCCGGGAAGGGCTTGGGGAGCCAGAGGAGCTGCTGGAGCTGGAGCTTCGGGAAGTGCTGGAGCTTCCTGACCGGCTGGACGCAGAAGAGGAGCTGGAACCACTGCTTGAGCCTGTGCTGGTGCTGGAGCCCGAGCTGGAGGTTGAGCTGGATCGAGACCTGAGGAAAAGGTGGGGTATGTATCAGAGTCCATGAGCAAGAGTCATTCTACACAGAAGACTTCCCAAAGAGGAAACAGCTCCCCTGGTTCTCTAAGCCTCACTGCTTTCATCAGCAATGAGTCTGTCAGGTCACCACTTCAGCCTTCAACAGGGCTGTAGATAGACTCAGGCATGTCTTCAACTACCAAAAAATGAGCTTCAGGGTTGAAAACATAGCTCAGCAAGCAAGGGCTCTTGCAGAGGACCCAGGTCTGGTTTCAGCACCCACATAGCAACTCACAGTTGCTTGTGACTACCGTTTCAGGGCACCCGATGCCCTCTTCTGGCTTGTGGGAACAAGGTACACACATGGTATGCATACATACACGTAGGCAAGACTCATACTTAAAAAGACTCTTGACTGAAGTCATCTAATCTCAATTCAGAATGAAAACATACTTGCAAGAAAAACAATTCATGTCATTTAAACATCACATTTCTTAGTATCACAGAAGAGTTCATATCCATAAACACACATATCAAGACCATGTATCATATATAATGAGATGAAACTCAAAACCAGCATGCCCTAACTTAGGGTCTTGTCAACAACCTTAGGGTCCGGTTGCTTTCAAAGTAGTTAAGAAAAGGTAGCCTTCCCTTGGCCTCAATTCACTTGGCAAGCTTCAGGCACCCATGAAATCCTGTCTCAAAACATGAGTTAGATAGCTCCTGCACAACACCTGCTATACAGGACTATCTTCCCAGACAACTGCTGTCCTCAGTTCACCTGGGCATGCTCAATAACCACAGCTGGGCTAGTCTCTTGAAAGGAAGAGACAGGGAGGCTCAAGGGACCCCCATGGAGGATCTAGCCACTCCTCCCAACCAGCTGCAGCATGCAATTCTGCCCTAATTGCACACGGTTTGAAGTAGGGGATTCTGAGGGTGGGAACCCCATCTAGACCATACTCCTGCCAGTACCGGCCACACCCACTGCACTGTACATGATCCTAATAAACTCAACAGCTCCCCTTGAGTGCCCTCTGGTGAAGAGCATCTTGTTTGTTGGTGGGAACACAGAAGGGCGCCTAGGGAAGGAACTCAACACCCAGGCCGATCTCTGGCCTCCACAGGCGCAGCAGCGGCCTCTGCCCCACCTGGTGCTGCTGCTTCCGCTTGAGGCACTTCGTCTCTTCCGAGCCTTATCCCTGCCACGGTCCTTCTCACTTGACTCTTTAGTGGCCCCTTTATCTTTAGATCGATCCTTGGACTTCTCGTCAGAGCGGTCCTTGCGTTTGGTAGGAGAAGGAGCCCTGCATGGTGAGGAAGAATGTGAGGTTGCAAGCTCCCCTGACCAAACCCTGAAATAGCACAACCCAGTAGTGGGGTCCAAAGGGAATACTAAGACCCCAGGTGATCACAGAGCAAAACGATCTGTGTAGTAGGACACTCACTGTAGAACACAAAATCTCCCCTCTCTGAGGGTCCCTAAACAGCAAGCACCCCCAAAATAGCACTAGAAAAATCTTACAGAAGGATTACCTAGTGCTGGACTTTTTATTATTGTCTTTGACTCCTAGCAAGCTCTTCTTTTTCACTCCTGATAAATCCATTCTCCCCTTCTGAGGTGTTCAAAGCAGCAATGTCGGCCTCACTTATCTGAACTCTCACTTCTAACTAATCGATTGCAATTTACGCCAAAGAGCAGCCTAGTAACAAGATAAAAGGATTTAAATAGAGTAAACGAATTGACAAGGCAACAAATCCACTTTGCAACAAAAAGTTGAACACACAGGAAGAGAGCAAGGGAACACAGCAAATAGCCAAGTGTCTATACAGCCTGGACACTCAGAGGACAGCCCTCATCTCATGGAGGCACAAATGGAACGGCCACCTTAGTTTGTCTTTTTTAAATAGGAGAAAAAATACAAAATTTATTACATGTTTACGGTGCAGGAATATTAAGATTCTTCATTCTTATTAATGAAATGGGGATGGGAATTGTTCCTATCATTGTTACTTTAGAGCCTGCATAACACTAGAGTAAGTTTGATAATGAGCCAGCCAGCCACTCGAAAGCAGCTTTCAAAATACTAGATAGATACACAATGGCCTCAGAGGAGAAAAACCCAATTTGTAGATAAACTGACAGGCTCAGATTTATTTGTCTTATTGCCATAATTCCCTTTGGGGAAACACCGAGTGATGACTAGGTCATCTTGAGAGGGACAAGCACTAAAACATTAAATATTCGACACAAATGGACAAAACATCACAGAAGCGCATAAAAAAGGGTCCTAAACCTGGGCAGTAGTTGGCACACACCTTTAATCCCAGCACTTGGGAGACAGAAGGCAAAGAGATGGAGGTCAGCCTGATCTACAGAGCTAGCCCCAGGACAGCCAAGAGGGCTACACAATGAAATCCTGAGGGGGTGGGGAGGGGAGCAAGAAAAAGTAAGACTATCAGGGGTAAACTATAAAGCAAAAATGGGGAAATGTGACTTGTTGGATCTAGGCAGCAGTCAGGTAGACACAAATATATAATTTTCTCCACCTTGAGACTTGGAATGGGGTGAGGCCTCACAGGCTGTGTAAAGGTTTATTAGCAATATGCTAAGTAACAGTAACAATAAAATAGAAACTGCTTCCTGTGTCCTCTTCTCAGGGAGCAAAATACTATCCAAGGCCTTAGGATATAGCTTAACTCTCTTTTCTCATCTTCAATTGTAACCAAGAGAGAAAGAATACAGCATTTGGAGTTTGATTTCAGAGACAATGCACTTCTAAATGATGCTGAGTAAGTATTCTAGCCCAAAAGAAAAGAGCCCTTGCCTTTGGACAAATGACTGGAACATGGGAAATGATTCCTATACAGCTCCTTTCCAGGGCTATAAAGTCTTTTCAAGCTGTTTGCCCTAAACATACCAGTCACACCCACCAGGGAACACAAGTAACTCATGGTCTGGAGTAAGCAAGCATGCCTGTGCTTGATGGCATGCTTCACTTACAATTTTGTTTATTGAGCTAGGATCTCTCTATTACATAGCCTTGGCTGTCCGGGAACTCACTCTATAGACCAGGCTTGCCTTGAATTCAGAGTTCTTCCTGGGATTAAAGGCCTGTGCCACTCACTGTTATAACGTTTTTTTTCCCCCCCCGGGGAGGGGGACGACGACACAGGATCTATTATGTAGCTCCAACTACATTAACAGAACTGGAACTCCCTAGGTAGACCAGGTTGACCTCTGCCTCCTAAGTGCAGGGATTAAAGGCTTATTTTATTAAAGATAAGGCCTCTCTCTAGCCTAGGCTGGCTTCAAATGTTCTATGCAGGAATGTTTGACTGTAGATTGATTCTCCTGCCTCCACCTGGGATTACAGACTTCATACATGGGGCTGGAGACTGAGACCAGGGCTTCATGCACAGTAGGCAAAAGCACACCACCACTCAGCTGTTCCTAGAGCTCCACTTTTCCTGACATCAGTTCGCAAAAGCCTTAGCTAAACTAGCCTGGGAATCTGACCAGCTAAAAGCTTGATGTTAAATGACAGTTGAAGGGTTGTTTCTTCATGTCTGGAAACCACACCTACATCCACTATTACCTCATTACACCTGATTCTGGATGTTTAATAAAGTCTGTAACAGCTCACCTTAGGATCACTTTTGGGTAAGATCACATAGAGCAGCACTGTCAGTAAGTGGGAGCCATGAACACAGCCTCAAGTTTTCTTGCAGCCGTATCAAAACCGAGTTACTTTTTTCCCCTTGTAGTGCTGGGGAATAATACTCAAGAGCCTGTATGGGTAATGGTGGCGCACACCTTTAATCCCAGCACTCAGGGGACAGAGATAGGAGATCTCTGAGTTTGAGGCCAGCCTGGTCTACAGAGCTAGCTAGTTCCACGACAGCCAGGGCTATACAAAGAAACTGTTTCAAAAAACTAAACAAAAACAAAACAGAAAATAAAACCCAAAACCAAACCAAACTAAAAAAACCTCAGAGCCTGGTGCACTCAACAAGGACTCTATTACTGACATAGATTGACAGTCCAAAATGAATAGTTTTTCCCCGCTTTCTTGAGACATGGTCTCACTATGCAGCCCTCAATCGCCCAGGTTGACCAGGCTGGCCTCAAGCTCTAGACCTGACACCTGCCAGTGCTGGCATTAAAGGTAGTATGTGGGTCCCAAAATTAGTTTTTAATAAGATAATAAATATTACCTCTGTAACATATAATCAATATAAAAACACCAAATGTGTTTTTTCCCATACTAAGTTATTTAAATCTGGTATGTACATTTCAGTTTGGGTTTCCACCTAACTGCTCCATAGCTACCAGTGGCAAAGAATGGATTTCGCTCGCACACCTTCCCACCCCAACCTGTCGGAATATACTTTAATGAAACAAGCAGAACCTGTGACTTTAAGCAGTCTACAAATTATGAACCATAGAGAAAGCGAACACTTTGCTGGGTGTGGTAGAAAGCAAAGGTGAGGTTCTCTGTTCACAAGTTCAGGTAACAGCTCAGGGCCTTGGTCACCTCCCCATCCTCCGGAAAGGTGTGCGTCCAACAGCCAGAAAGAGGAGAAAACAATTAGTTAAATCTAGAGCAGAGGCCGTTTCCGCGATCTTCAAAGCACTCTCTACATACAAAAGCACATCTGAGACGCAGTGTCTACGAAGTAACACAAGGCAGAGAGAGCAAGCCTACACCACGTCTCTCCACCCTAAACCATAACCTTCCAGGATTTTCCTTTTGAGCTCGGTAACCGTGCTCAAGTCCACCCTGGGCCGGATCCTCAAGGCCCAGAGCTGAGAACTGCGCACAGGAGTTCGGTAAACACTCGTGGGAAGAGATCTAAAAGGAAGCCAACCTTTTAGGCCGGTTCACAATCGGCACCGTCCGCTCCGGCCACACATATCGACCTCGCCTCCCACCCTGTTTCTCCACTCACAACTCAGGTAGGGCCTGACGTGGCGAGCCTAGGTCTCCAGCTAGACAAGAAAACAAGAGAAGAGGCGGCGCTCGCAGCTGCCGGGGGTGCTGCAAGCTAAGCTGGTCGCCGCCAAGCTAACGATGCGGGATCGCCCTTCCGTCTGCGACCGCCTCGACCACTTCCGGGCCGCGGCCTCGACGCCTCCCACTCCGCCCGACCTGAGCCACTCTCTCCGGGCTCTGCGCCTCGCCGGCAGGCCTCTCCCACACTGCGGGGCTGCGAAACGCAGCCGGCTCCACGATGCGCCCCACCAAGCCCGGCAGAAGGTCCCCGAAGGTCGGATGCGGCCGGATTCCTTCCCCAACTTACATCTTCCCGAGGCCGCCACCTCCTCCCGCTCTTCTCACCGGAGGCCGGCGCAACTCTGTCGTCAGAGTTGAGAAGCGGGAAGACACAGCGTTGTCGCGCAGCGATGACGTAAGCTCCTCAGCCAATGCACGCGAGCAGTGGAGAGTTAAAGGACAGCGACTGTTTATGGGAGGAGCGTCGCAGCGCTTAGGTTTTTTTTTTTTTTCCCCCTGAGCGGAGGCACTGCTAGGAATGCCGCCGGGACTCGATTTGCGCGTCCTGGAGCGCACGGGTGATTGGCAGATCCGAACCGGAGGGCTGCACCTTTTGGCGTCCAGCGGATCTTTGCGAAAGGAGCTGCTCTGGTTGTCTCTTTTATTGACTCTGAGTACCTCGTCGTAGAACCTAAGGTTATGAGCCCTGCAGGGAGCGGTGCGCCCTACCGCCGAGGCGGCCCGAGGGTCAAAGCAAAGCCGCGCTATGTTAAAGGGATAGGCTGGTACAGATGGTGGGTTCCTGCTGCCAAAACTCTCTGGTAGAGCCAGATGGTGGCGGCGCACACCTTTAATCCCAGCACTCGGGAGGCAGAGGCAGGCGGATCTCTGTGAGTTCGAGGCCAGCCTGGTCTCCAAAGAGAGTTCCAGGAAAGGTGCAAAGCTACACAGAGACACCCTGTCTCCAAACAAACAACCCCAAAAAACTCTCTGGTAGTGTAGTGATGATCGCACAGGCACGGTCTCTGTGCTGGTGGGATTCAGCCGACTGGGTGCGGCAGGAGACCAGTGAGGCCAGAAAGAAAGGAGTTTGAGGAAATATTGAAGACATGTAGTAGGGCAGGCGTTTCCGAGGTGACATGTCTGAAAAGGACGCGTGAGGCAGAGGGAACAACAGGTGCAAAGAAAGGCGTTCAGGTTCGCTGGGAGAAGAAAAGGAAGGCCAGTCCGGGTGAAGGTCACTCTCAGGACATAGAGGTCCCTGTCTGTGCACTAACTATAGAGTAGTGCCCCGCCTCCCAATTCAGCTTGGCACATTCCTTGCTCTGTGATTATTTGCGGAAGGAATGGATATGCGTTCAGTCCCTGCGGTTTTCTAAGTAGGTTTGAGGCAACAAGGGAGAGAGAGGAACAGATCTAAAGTGAGCTTTAGAAGAAAGGAAAAAAGGAGGCTTGGATTTGGATTACATATTTCAGTGAAAGATAGGATGAGAAGCCAACGTGCAGCTTGGTGACCATGGAGAGGTGGAGGGAAGAGAGAGCATCCAAGGAGCTGGGCACTGGCCAGGAGAAGGAACCTGCCTCTGGACTCTGCTCCCCTGAGGCACCAGTTCATTTTAGGGGGTGAGGTTAGCAGATCCAGTCAGTCTAGCCTGGTACCCCTGTTGGACGTAAGATTTGATGTGTGGAATATTTAATATAAGCTGATTTTCCTGTATTATTGTCATATCTGCTGTGGTCAGACATGAGTGGTAAGTAGATGTATTAGCTGTTCTCTAGAGGAAGAGAACTGATAGAATGAAAATATATAAGTAAATATATTATGTTGACTTACACGATTCAGTCTGGGTCATCCAGCGGTGGCTGTCTGCACCCTGGAAAGGCTGAAAACCAGTAGTTTTGCGGTCTAAGAAACTGGATACCTTTGTAGTCTTTTTTTTCCCCCATGACAGAGTTTCTATGTATAGTTTTGGTGGCTGTCCTGGATCTTGCTCTGTAGACCAGACTGGCCTCAAACTCATAGAGATCTGCCTGGCTCTGCCTTCTGAGTGCTGGGATTAAAGGCATGTGTCACCACCGCCTGACTACCTTTGTAGTCTTTTTTTTTTTTTTTTAAAGATTTATTTATTTGTTATGTATATAGAAGAGGACACCAGATCCCATTACAGATGGTTATGAGCCACCATGTGGTTGCTGGAAATTCAACTCAGGACCTCTGGAAGAGCAGCCAGTGCTCTTAACCTCTGAGCCATCTCTCCAGCCCCACTGGAAAGTGCTGCTCACATTTAGGGTGGCTCTTCTTACCTAACAATTGCAAAATTCCCTCATAGGTGTGCCCAGAGGTGTGCCTCTTGGTTAATTCTTTTTGTTTTTCGAGACAGGGTTTCTCTGTGTAGTTTTGTACCTTTCCTGGAACTCACTTTGTAGACCAGGCTGGCATTGAACTCACAGAGATCCTCCTGGCTCTGCCTCCCGAGTGCTGGGATTAAAGGCGTGCACCACCACCTGGCTAATTCTAAATTCAGTCAGGTTGACAACCAAGATTGACCATCTCCCAGGGGCTTCAACCTGTTCTTGTAGAGAAAAGGGCCCTTGAAGCTCTGAGATGGAGTGGTGATGGTCAGGCAGGCAGCATGTCCAGTTCTCTGAAGATTTAGTGGAGTCTATGATTAGAGAGGCTTCTGGAGGCCTCTAATCCAGAGCTTTGGATCCAGAGCAGCACTGATACCCTAGAAGCAGGAGGCAGCCTAGGGACCCTACCATGGCTGGTAGGGTGAGGCCAGAACAAGTCGGGCTAACACCCTCTCCCCTGCTTTTTCCCCAAATGTTCAAAGTAATTTAGCCGGGCAGTGGTGGCAAGGCATCAGTGAGGATGGCCAGGCTGACCTGTGCCAGTCATAGCCAGGTGATAAAGTACTCTGACCCTGAAGGCATTGTTTATAATCTATTATCTATTTTAGACAGGATCTTGCTATGTAGCCCTTGCTGTTGTGACATTCACTATGTAGCCAAGGCTGGCTTTGAATTTCTGGGAATCCTCCTGCCTCTGCTTTCCAAGTGGTGCGATTCCAGGTGTGTGTCACCATACTTAACAGCCCTTTCCCTTCAAACCTAGAAAAGCAGTGAGGAGCTTGGCTACAGTCTTGCCCACATTAGGGCTTCCTCTACTCTCTTATATCTCACCCAACAAGTTCTACATGCAGTGACAGTTGAGTCACTTTGTTGGGCTTACGGGACTAAATGAGGAAACATAGTGGCTGTCCCACAGGATTGCTCTTGGACCAGTGGACACTGGGTCAGGCCATGGGGAGCAGAGGAAACAGCCTTGTCTCCTGGGTCCCCAGGAAGAGCTAGGCAGCCTGGTACAGTAGCCGCCTGAAAACAGCTCGGGCCTTCCTGGTCTGGGGGGGAACAGACATGAAAGGGTTTCCTGTCTGAGAACCCCACAGCTCCATTCTTTGCTATTCCTCACACCTGCAGAGCTCAAAACAAGCCAACGGAGACAGGTTCCTGAGGCCTTCTCTAGGCGCTGCTGTTGATAACCCAGTATTGAGTACCCAGCCCTGCACCCTGTGGGGTCGTGCAAACCCTTCCAGCTGCTCTTAGTCTTTCTCTGTGTAACAGAGTCCTGGCTGTCCTGAAACTCACTGTGTAGGCCAGGCTGGTCTCGAACTCACAGAGATCCACTTGCCTCTGCCTCCTAAGTGGTGGGACTAAAGGCGTGCACCACCACCACCTGGCTCACCTAAGGTGGTCTTCTCCTCCTCCTCCTCCTCCTTCAAGGTTTTTTGAGACAGGGTTTCTCTATGTAATAGCTGGGGCTGTCCTGGATCTTGCTTTGTAGCCCAGGCTGGCCTCGAACTCACAGAGATCCTCCTGCTGCTGCCTCCTGAGTGCTGGGATTACACACACCTTCTTTACATAGCTGTGGATCCTCTTTATCTGGTTAACCTTAATTGTCAATTTGACACTGTCTAGAGTTATCTGAGAGGCCTCGATTGAGTTATCTGTGGACATGTTGGTGAGGGATTGTCCTGTTGTTATAGGAGGGCTCAGTCTGCTGCGGGCAGCACCATTCTTCAGGTAGGTCATCCTGGGCTGTGTTAAAAATCTAGCTAGGCACCAGGCGGTGGTGGCGCACACCTTTAGTCCAGCACTCGGGAGGCAGAGGCTGGTGAATCTCTGAGTTCGAGGCCAGCCTGGGGGAAAATATAAGTAAGCATGAGGCGATGAATAAACTATAAAGCAGGTGAGCCAACAAGCATTCCTTCCTCTATGGTTTCCAGAGTTCCTGCCCTCGCTCCCTTAATGATGGGTTGTGACTTTGACGTGTAAAGCCAGAGAAACCCCATCTCTTAAATTGTTTTTGGTCAGAGTATTTTATCAGCAATGGAAAAGAAACTAGGAAGAATTTCCTAAAAGCATTCTGATTGCTACAGTCCTTACATAAGCCCTCTGCTGGCAGCTTTACCCTGTCTTTGAGAGGACAGTCTCCATGTGTGCTGAAGCAGGCTTATTTCACAGGTGTACATATATATAGTATCTTCATCCAGGCCTATTTAGGCCTGAACACCTTTCTGCATACTTTAAAAAATGTGGCCGGGTGGTGGTGGCACAGGCCTTTAATCCCAGCACTCAGGAGGCAGAGGCAGGGTGATTGCTGTGAGTTCGAAGTCAGCCTGGTCTACAAAGCAAGTTCTATACAGTTAAGGCTACACAGAGAAACTCAGTCTTGAAAAACCAAAACAAACAAACAAACAAAAGATTTGCCATGGTCATGGTGTCTCTTCATAGCAATAGAAACCCTAACTAAGACACTCTCAGTTGTCAACTGGTGATGAGTACTACCATCACCTGGGAGATAGACTTCTGGGCATATCTACAGAGGGTTTTCTTAATTAGGTTAGCTGAGGTGGGGAAGGCCTACCCAGGTGGGTGCACCATTACCCAAGGCTGGATCCTGGACTAATTTTACATTTTTTTTTCCGAGACAGGGTTTCTCTGTGTAGTTTTGAGCCTTTCCTGGAACTCACTTTGTAGACCAGGCTGGCCTCGAACTCACAGAGATCCGCCTGCCTCTGCCTCCCAAGTGCTGGGATTAAAGGCATGCACCACAAAGTTTCTTTCTTTTTTTTTTCTTTTCTTTTCTTTTTTGTATGTGGAGCTGAGGATCGAACCCAGGGCCTTGCGCTTGCTAGCCAAGTGCTCTACCACTGAGCTAAATCCCCAACCCCTGGACTAATTTTAGAAAACACAAAGGAGTGGCAGTGGCATATGCCTTTAATCCCAGCACTTGGGAGGCAGAGGCAGGCTGATCTCTGTGAGTTTGAGCCCAGCCTGGTGTACAGAGCGAGATCCAGGACAGCCTCCAAAACTACATGGAGAAACCCTGTCCTGAAAAAAGAAAGAAAGAAAGAAAGAAAGAAAGAAAGAAAGAAAGACCACAGAGGAGCTGAGCCGGGTGGTGGTTGCTCTCTGCTTTTACTCCCGACTGCAGAGGCAAGGAGACCAACCTCTTCCAGCTCCTGGAAGTGACCTTGACTTGAGGGACTGGAGCCTGGAGCTGTGAGTTGGAATGAACTGGTTCTCTTTGTAGTGGCTTTTGTCAGCGTGGTTTATCACAGCAGAGAAAAGGGACAAAGACAGACAGTGATCAAGCCCGTGGCCCCCATTGCCTGTGTCACTCAGACTGACCACCTCCCCGCATTTTTTTCTGGATAGCCATGATGTTTATTGTCTACCCAAGAGATGGCCATTCAATGCTACAGTGGTTCCTGACTGTCCTACAGCCATGACTTCTGAAAAGCACAGTCTTTCTAAAACATTCCAGAAGGATATAAAATGCAGAGGTGTTGACTCAATATTTTAGAAAGCTGTAAGAAGCAATAGCACATAAATAAAAAGGGACTTGTGTTGAAGAAAATTCTGGAATTTTTCTTTTTAATATTGGAACCGGAGATGTCTTGCACCAGCCCATATTGTTTTCTTGGATGTAGATGGAACCCACTTTTTATTTGTCTTTGTCCATTGTGATGGCTGATGATTACCAACTTGATAGGATTTAGAATGACCACAGTAACAAGTGTTTGGGCATGTGAGAGAGTTTCTAGATTGTGTTAAATGAGGTGGAAAGACTGACCTCACCTGCAGTTTACCTTTCTCATCTAACCCCGCTGCCTGCCCATACCTTGGCAGACTAAGCTACAAGAAATGTGGGTGGTGGCACTCCATGGGCTAGGGTCCTGGACTGAAAAGGAAGCAAAGTGTCGAGCACCAGCCTTCCTGTCTGCAGATACGGCATGGCCTGTCATCACTCCAAGCCCAGCACCACGACTTCCTCCCTGTGATACTGTACCCTTGAGCTAGGAGCCAGAATACACCCCTCCTAAGCTGTTTTCGTCAAGTATTTTATCCTAAGGAAAGTAACTGATGCATGCCTCTTCCTTCACCTCATGGCAGTGGATCCTATAAGCTTCCTCCCTGTCAGGAAAAGCCAATTCCTGCTCTTTTTGAAACTTCATATGAGAGCCACATTTGAATATGGGATCCTAGTATAGTGATCTAGTCCCATGACCCCTCCTTATATCATATTTATGACTCAAAGACTGATCGTGTCCCCTTAGCCTTTATTTTCTATAGAATCACAATATGCTTAAGTGTATCTTCAAGAGATGACACCACTCAGCCCTGACTAGTGGTCCCTGACTGTCCTGTGGCCGGTGACTTCTGTTGAAGGCACAGAGCTGGGAACAGAGGACTGTGCTTCCAGTGTGGCCACATCTCTTGTGCTGCAGATGCTCTGTGGGATGACATCTGGCTCAGGATCAGTTCAGTCTGGTGCAGTGTCCATACCTGAAGGAACATTGACACCCAAGGATACCTCCACAGCTGCACTGGGAGCCAAGGTCTCAGCACCTAGCCACAGCCAGGATCTTCCTTCATGAAGTTATTTGGAACGTTTCTGCTCATTCACGGCAGCCTGGAAGTCCTTGTTGCTGATCAAACCTGTTGGCTTTCTTTTTCCTCCCTAGGGAGCTTATTGTCATATGTAAACATGGACAGGTCCCTGGGGGCTTTCTGGACAAGCGCTGGAAAGAAGTCCAGCCCCCAGGTTAGCTGCAGCACCACCTGGGACGGTTCTCCACACATAGACCAAGGCCTAGCTGTGTGCACTGTGGAGTGGGCTCTGGGTCTGGGACTGCGGTCCGGAGTCTGCCTTCAGGAGTGGAAATCTGCGTGCTGATTCCTGCCTGCAGGTCCTGACAGACACACTTGGTCCATTTTGTGCATATCACCTTGATTTTTCATGTCCATCATAGAAAAGAGTGATTAAAAATTAAAGAAAAGAGAAACTAGAAGGGAGAGGATGCACAGCTGAGCACTGACCGCCCCTCATGCCTGGTGCTCCTCATCGCCCATCCTCAGTGGTAGGGGGCTGCAGGTGGGCAAAACTCAGAAAGACTTGCTCCAGCGAGATCTGGCTCACAGAGTAATCGTCCACTCCATACTTCTCCTTGGCTTTCTCCAGGATACCAAACACCTTTTGAAACAGAAAAGCTACTGGTAAGAGAGCACAGGGCCCAGATAGTGAATCCTCTGGTAATGGGAAGTTAGAGCTCACCCTACCATTCCCCAGTGTTGTCCTGGAGCCCCTGGAGAAGTGACTCCCACAAGGTCAGCAATGCTTGGGGAGAGGATACTGGCCATACACAGGCAACAAGGTGGAAGCCAAGGCTTTGCTTTTCTCTCAGAGCGTGACCTTGGGCAAACTGTGTCCATCTCTGGGGCCAGTTCCCTTTCATGCAAACATTCCTTTTTTCAACCTCAAGTATTTTCCATAAAAACTGAAGCCCAGCAGACATAAAGGTGAGTGGTAGAAGGAAACTAGACCATGACTCTACCCAGGAAAGAGCCTGGAATTACCATAGAGCGGGGGAGTCCAAGAAAGTCCCCCTTAGTCGATATCAGCACCCTGTAGGATTCTGGGGCCTGCACTCACCTTGGCCCAGCTGAGGTCATAGCCAGGCAAGTGATAGTGGACCATGTTTTGGTGCTCATCTTCCAGGATGCTACCTGTACAGAAGAGAGCATATTCTCATGTAGGTCAGGCTAGAGAGGATGGCCTGGGGTCCTTGTCGAGGGGCCAGGTATGTAGGATAAATTCTGTGCAGCAGCTAACATGCCCAGACAGGGGCCCAGGCCCCATCCTGCACCATCACACACCTGGGAAGGTCAGGTCCACAAATGCCTTGAACTCCTCTAGTACTTCTTGCTTCCCTTCACTCCGGACCTTGGCCTGCAGGGAGTAGCCGCTGCCAAACTTGCTCTTGAGGTGTTGTGGGCTGCCCAGGCACTTGAACTGGCCCTGAACCATGATGGCCAGCCGGGTACATAAGGCTTCACACTCTTCCATACTGGGGAAAAGGAGAAAGCCTGAGATGGTGCTGGAGGCGGCTGATGCTCACCCTGCATGTCAGAGGCTTATGCAGACAGAAGGGTATCTATGCCCAGACCAGGCCATTCCTGATTCCCCAAGCTGGATGGACCCACATGCAGAGCCTGGGAAATGTCCTGGCAGACCCTGCACTAGCTGCTGCCATATCTTCCGCTCACCTGGTCCCACCCCAGCCACCCGTTCCGGCTCTGCCCCTGACCCACAGATGCCCAAGCTCTACCTGTGGGAGGAGATGACAATGGCCTTGCCAGACTCCCGGGCCCGGGCCACAGTGTCCCACAGCAGGCGCCGGGCCACAGGGTCCATGCCAGTGGACGGCTCATCTAGGAAGATGACTGCAGGCTCTCCGATGAGGGCTATGCCGGTGCTCAGCTTGCGCTTGTTCCCGCCACTGGAGGTGGATGGGTGACAGGTGGGAGGCAAGATCAGTAATTAATATGAATACTCGGGCTTCCAGCAAAGGCCCACACTCAGTGACTCTAGAGCATCCTAGGTGAGAGGAAAGGGATGAGTAGTACTAGAAAGCCTACTGTGGAGGGAGGCCCTGGAGGGAACTGTGCCAGGGGTCCTTGACATGGCCACTCAGCTTGCCTCGGCAGGAAATGACAGGAAAGTCCTCTCATGTGGTAAGGTCTAAGTCGTGCTATCAAATCCAGTCTGAGTCTGAAGCCATTGGCCTTGAGCTCTACGATAAGGAGACCCTAAACTACTTTGAGAAGAGCCAGGGCTGATCTCATAGGAACAGAGACCAAGCATAGGTCGTACCTATAAGTCTTGACCAGTTTGTTGGCATGCGGCTCCAGGAGCAGACCCCGCAGAGTATTCTCCACACAGGCACTGATGAGGCGCTCTGGGATGCCTCGGAGCCGGGCATACATGACCAGCATCTCCCTGCCAGTCATGTGATCTAGCAATGCGTCAAACTGGGGGCAGTAGCCCATCCGCTGCTGTACCTGGATTGGAATATGGTGTGGGAGGGAAGGAGTTAGAGAGGTCCTCTCCTCTGCCTTGGTGCCTGCTTCTATGCTGGCCTCCGTCTACAGCCCGATGAGTCTGTCCAGGGCTATCTAAAGAGTAGAAATTAGAGCCAAGCGGTGGTGGCGCACGCCTTTAATCCCAGCACTCGGGAGGCAGAGGCAGGCGGATCTTTGTGAGTTTGAGGCCAGCCTGGTCTATAGAGCGAGATCTAGGAAAGGTGCAAAGCTACACAGAGAAATCTTGTCTCGAAAAAAAAAAAAAAAAAAAAAAAGGAGTAGAAATTAGGTCCTGGTAGCTGACCAGCTGAAGTTCTCTGAGCAGCACTTAAGTGGGGACACAGGAAGGACTGGCTGACTCAGGGAGGCTCCCAAAAGGAGCAGACAGGCCAGCAAGTGGTCTAGCTGGGAGCCCGATCCATGATAGACAACTGTGGGGGCAGTTAGCATAAGAATGGTTTGATTAGCCAGGCATGGTAGCACACGCCTTTAAAACCAGCACTCAGGAAACAAGCAGGTGGATCTCTGTTGAGTTCAAGGCCAGCCTGGTCTACAAAGTGGGTTCCAGGACAGCCAGGGTAACATAGAGAAACATTGTCTCAAAAAACAAAAACAAAAACAAACAAACAAACAAAAAAGGAAGAGAGAGGAGGGAGAATGTTTCATTATTATACAAATGGTCACCATATAAAACTTTATAGACAGTTGTGATCACATACTCCCTCATTCATCAGGTAGTAACAGACATCTCATGTTCTAGGGTCTGTCTTCTCCTAATAAGAAGTGCTCATTGGTAATACTCTTGTAGTGGGCATCACTTCTCAGAGGTGTCTCAGCAAGTGCTGAGGATGCAACAGGCTCTGGTATGCATGTGAGCTGGGTGCCATTTGCCCCACCACCTCCCACCGGCTGGGGCCGGTGTGCCTAGGCTTGAAGACTCCAGAGGGTCTCCCCCTTGGAAATCTAGGGTCTGCTTTTATCTGATCCGGAGCAATTCTTAGCTTTTGGCTCCCCACGCTGCCTCCTTTCCTTCAGGACCTCAGATGTTTCTAGCACCGCCTCTCATCCTTCCCTTTATTTTCAGATCAGATGTGGATCACTGCAAGATCACTTGTGCATGCATTTCTAATCCTTTTTTATACAATTTTTGATTTTTTTGAGATGGTCTCTCTATGTAGCTATGACCATCTTGGAACTCACTATGCAGAACATGCTGGTCTCAAATTCACAGAGATCTACTGAGATTGAAGGTGTGTGCCAACATGTCCAGCAATTTCTAATCCTTAAAATATTAAGTTATTTTTATAATCTTGGCCAGGTAACTGAAAACCTTAAATCTGAGTTTGGGTGCTGGAGAGATAGCCTAGTGGTTAAGAGTGCTTGTTGCCCTTCTAGAGGACTGGATTTGGTTCCCAGCACCCACACAGTGGTTCATACTCATCTGTAACTCCAGTTCCAGGGGGTCCAACTCCCTCTTCTGACCTCCACGGGGCCAGGCATGTACATAGTATACACAAATACAGGCAAACACTCATACACAAAATAAATAAATCTAGAAAAAGAGAGCAATCTGAATTTGTTCATTCCTTGAGTGCTGTGCTGCAAATTCTGGTCATGCCTGGTTGCTTGCTCTGCTCATACACCTGGACACAGTCCTCAGCTCTCAGAAGCCTGGGATGAGCTCTTCTTCCAGTCCAGCACTCCCTGACAGCAGCTCAGGAGTCCACCGCCAGGCTTACATTCAACCCTTCCCCTTCTTCTGCTCTGTTTGGCACACAGGGCCTTTTATACTGTCTCCAGGCATTAGGTAATTAGGCATTACCTGGTCCAGCCTCACTGTGGCTTCAGCCCGACGAGTGAGAAGCTGGATGGGCCCTGGGCCTTCCCGGCCTCCTTTCATTTCTCTGGACTTTCAAACCATATGCCGTGTCCTAGACACAGAAGTGTTGGGTGGACAGACAGCTGAGTTATGTTCCTTTGACCAGCATTTCTTTCCTCCCTATCACCTGTTTAAGCCCGGTCCCGATGTCCACAAATACTGCTCTCCCTACTGTGAGCCAGAGACAAGTCTATCCAGCCTCTTGCCTGCTTCAGACCAGTAGGGCATCCCTGCTGCACCCACCTTCCCGATCTCAGAACTGATGCTGTAACCCCCAACATAGGCATCCCCTGAGGTGATGGTCTCCTCCCCAGTCAGCATTTTGAAGGTTGTGGTTTTTCCAGCTCCATTGAAACCCAACAGGCCGAAGCACTCCCCTTTCTGGACTGCAAGGGAGATCCTGTCCACAGCAAGGAGTGGTGCTCGCTGGTCATACACCTGCAAGATGCCAGCAAGAAAGCCCCAGGTGAGGAGGCCTGAAGCTAAGCCAGGTCCTCTGGCCTCTAACCCCTGCTAGCTTCTGGGGCACTAGGGCCAGCTGGGTGGAGGGCAGGGCTTGTGTTACCTTGGAGAGCTCATTGATGATGAGTGGTGTGTCAAGCATGGAGTCCAAGCTGGGGACCAGAACTCGGCTCCTCTCGTCAGCTACATCTTGGTCCTCAGGAAGCACTGATGTCCGGTTCTGCAATTCTGCCTGATTATTTAAGATGAATACTATACATGTGAATTCCAGCCCCATGGAAGGAAGGATAGGAGCCAATGTTGACATGGGAAATGAGGGGACTTTTCACCTCTGCCCTCACATAGACATTCTTTCACAAGAGGCAGGAGGGCTTAGAGGCTCAGGTCTACACAAGACCTGTGTGGAACTCAAGGAGAAAACCATAAAGTGATATGAAGAAGAGGTTTTTTTTTTTTCTTTCAATTTACTTTTATTACGTGTATGGTTGTTTGTCTGAATTTATGTCTGTGTACCACACACGTGCCTAGTGTCTGTGGAGGCCAGAAGAGGGTTCCGAATCCCATGGAACTGGAGTTACAGGTATTTTTTTTTTAACAATTTTTTTTTCAAGACAGGGTTTCTCTATGTAGTTTTGGTGCCTGTCCTGGATCTTGCTCTGTAGACCAGGCTGGCCTCGAACTCACAGAGATCCACCTGGCTCTCGAGTGCTGGGATTAAAGGTGTGCACCACCACCTGGCCTAAACAATTTTTTAAAAATGTATTTTATATGTATGGGTTCTGTTTTGCTTACATGTATATCCCTGCACCACATGAGAGCAGTGCCTGCAAGGTGATGGGGCTCTTGGAAATGAAGTAACGGTCAGCTGTGAGCCACCACACAGGTGCTGGTGATTGAAGCTGGGTCCTCTAGGGGAGCAGCAAGTGTCCATTACCACTGAGCCATCTCCCCAGCTCTTTTCTTTTGTAAAATTAAAATTTGAATTGTGTGTGTGTGTGTGTGTGTATGCACAGGAGTGAGCGCCTCAGAGGTCTGAGGTGTCAGATACCCCTGAAGCTGCAGTTATGGGTAGCTGGTTGTTAGACATCTAACTAACGTGGGTGCCAGCTCATTGTTTCACTTTCTTTCAAGAGATGTGTGTTGCTATGTTGTCTATGCTAGCCTCAACTACTGAGCTCAAGTAATCCTCTTGCTGTGCCTTCCTGAGGAGCCAAGACTACAGGCATGCGGCACTGCGTCTGTCTGGGGAGACGTAACCGGTGGGGAGAACGCATCTGGGAGAAGCTGGAATGTTTCTGTGGAGTCAGTTCACTTCAGGTTACTCTGGATACCTAATGGGATCTGAATGGACTTTGTTCTTGTTTGTTCAGGTGAGGGAAGGAATGAAGCCTTGGAGTATATCTGAAACACTGAATGTGCAGGGTCAGTGAGATGGCTCAGTGGGTAGAGGCACCGGCGGCCAAACCCAACAGCCAAGTTCCATCCCTGGGAGGCACATGGCAGAAGGACAGGATCAATTCCCACAAGCTGTCTTCTGACCTCCACACTCACACATCTACATGCTGATTAATTAACTAATTAGAAATGAATATATGAGCCGGGCGAGGGTGGCGCACGCCTTTAATCCCAGCACTCGGCAGGCAGAGCCAGGGAGATCTCTGAGTTCCAGAACAGCCAAGGCTACACAGAGAAACCCTGTCTCAAAAATGTGTGTGTGTGTGTGTGTGTGTGTGTGTGTGTGTGTGTGTGTGTGTGAGAGAGAGAGAGAGAGAGAGAGAGAGAGAGAGAGAGAGAGATAACAAGTGGAGCAGACAGACTCCTGTCCAGCTGGGCACCTCCAGCGGCTCAGGTAATGACTGCTAGGTCGCCACCTAGCGTCAGGATCTCAGGCTTTATGGCAGACCTTGAAAATAATGAGTGCTGAACCCCTTACCGTGCCGGGACAGTGTAGGGAACTGGCCATGCCAGGCAGCCACACTGTGTTGGCATGAAGCAGTGTGACATGGGAGGAATGCCCAAGGCACACAAGCTCCAAGGCTGGGCTCACAGGGCGGTCCTTCACCGTCAGGTCCATGGCAGATGTGGGGCACACCTATCAGCATTCCTGAGCTTCCAGGAGCCACTCACCACAGTCCACCTCCTCTGGAAGGCACAGATGAAGGTCCTCAGTCTCCACAGCAGGTTGGTCTCAATGAGGAAGAGCAGGGTGAGGTAGATGCACCCTGAGGCAGCCATGGAGGTCACAAACTTGCCAACCCCTGGGGTGTTCCAGGCATAGAAGTTCTCCTGGTACTGGATGTCTGTGCAGGGCAAGGAGCAAGGCTGGGCCACCTGCTGAGTACCCTCTCCTTTCCCAGACCCCGGCACTGTCCTTAGCCCCGCCAAGCCACACAAATGCCCACCCCCTCTATCAAGGCTCTATGCTCCAATTCTTGAGGGCATGCCTTGTGTTTGTCAATGTCAAACAAGAGTCTAGGTACTTTCTGGCTCTGGAAGAATTTTGCCATGTGAGATGTCTCTTGCAACCTGTGACAAGAGACCAATCACAAATTACAACCTTGTCTGCTAATCACACTACTTTGAGTTGAAGCTGGGCAGAGATGTTAAGATGCCCTAATCACACCCCTCTCCAGGCATTCAAGTTTAGAGATGGGACAGGCATTCATAAGCCCTGTCCTAGGATAATAAAGGAGACCGGTCCAGGCATAAAAGCCTCCAGCCCGAACAGGTCTAACTCTTAATCTGTAAATGTGACTTTGTTAAGAAATGAGACATTTGAAGATATCACTAGTTAAGACCTAAGGGGGAGATGCTGGGTTTAGGGTTAGCCCATATCCAGTGACATGCCCTTGTAAGAGAAAGGCAGGGAATGTGAAACCCAGAGACACAGGGGAGGAGGCTGGGCATAGACAGAGATGAAAGCCAGGAGCCTGTGGGATCATGGAGAGTGGACAGAGGAAGGACGGATCCTCCTCTGAGCCTCTGGAGGGGCATGGCATTGCCTGCACCTTAACTATGGACTTATGGCTTCCAGCCTCATGAGAAGACATGTGTCTATTGATCATACTATAGGCTGTGGTACTCTGTTCTAGAAGCTGCAAGGCACCAGGACATGTGGGAAAATCAATGCCCAGATGCAGGCCCAGAACATGTAAGCAGGAGTAAGGGGCAGGGAATGTGGATAGAGTCTGATGACTCAGAATATGGAGCCCTGTTATGGCTGGAATGCAATCCCTATTGGGAGGTATTAGGAAGGAGGATATCTGGGGCTGGAGAGACAGTGCAGCAGTTAAGAGCACTGGCTTCTCTTCCAGAAGAGGATTCGATTCCAGGTTCAATTCCCAGTACCAACATGGTGGTTCATAACCAACGTTTCTGCCTCTGGGTACCAAGCATGAAAGTGGTACACAGGCAATGCATGTGGGCAGAACACTCATACATATAATTATTTTTAAAGGTGGAAATTTAATCCAACTGTGGCATTCAAAAGTGGGGCCTCTGAACGGTGATTAGCATTAAATAAATTCTACAGGGTAAAGCCTTGTAACTGAACCCTGGTGGCTTTCTAAGAGACCAGAGGACACATAAGAGCCAACTCATCTCAGGTCACATGAAGCCTTGTGCACGTTTGGGATTCTGTGTGTAAGATGACCATTGCCAGAGGTGGGCCTTTGTCCTTGGAGGGCCGCGGGACAGTAAGAACCTCTTTGATCTATAACTTAGCCTCTGATACGGTGTTATAGGGAGCAGGAAAGGGTTACTATAAGCCCCTTAGCTAGGCAAGTCCTGGGAAGCTCTGGCTGTAAGGGTGAGCGTGGAAGAAGGACCCATCTGGACACTCACTGTACTTCTTGCAGTATTGACTAGCAACCCTCGAGGAAGTGCAGTAGCGCTGAGTCTCATAGTTCTCGTAGAAGCTACTGACTGCCATGCCCAGGCAGTGGTTTGGTAGCACCAAGAACACATGATCCAAGGTTCTGGAAAGTTCTACTAATTTCACAGCTGTGAAGAGGTACAGACAAGTTAGTGGTGGCGGACACAACACACTTGCCTGAGGACAGCTCCAGGAAAGGAAGGTCAGGCCTCAGGTATCCCTGTATCAGGCACTGGCAGACAAGATTTAGCCTAGGCTAGGCCAAGGAAAGTGGTCCCTCCTTGTGTGGCCCTGGGGGAATGCTCCAGACACCCTCCCACCATTGTGGCTGGCTAAGCAGGGTCTCCTTGTACGAAGTGGTTAAGTGGTGGCCAGTGGTTTAGGGTGCCATTCAGTCTCCCACCTGGGATGCGCATGATAGTGACTATGATGAAGGTGGCAATGCCCGACAGGATGTTGAATATGGTCAGCCTGGCATAAGCCGTGGACGCAGCCGAGAAGAAGCAGCTCATGAGGTACATGAGGGGGATGATAGCCCAGCCATACAGCATGAGCAGGAGCAGCAAGTCAACCAGGTGGCCATCCCTCGTGAAGGCGTGCACATCGAAGGCTTGGAACACCACCTGCAGTAGCACAGATGAGGTAGGTCAGTGAACAGGCCAACGGGAAGCTCCCCAGGGTCAGGGAAAGGGAGTGATGGGTCATTCAGTGGTCCTTAGGCCCTGACTGGCTATGTGAGACCTAATGGCTCCACCGTGGCTGTCACCCTGGGACCTCACCTCTGCTATCCCACCCTGGGACCTCACCAGGATAGCTATCCCAGTCCCTGCCCATCAAAGGGTAGGGAACAAGACACCGGGTATTTCCAACTGTCCTCCGGATCAGAACTCAGCTGCTACATGGCCTTCTCTGCTGGTCCTGGTTTTGCAAGGGGACCCCAGGTGTGCTCCCTGGGTGTGCAGGGCAGGGTGTGGCATACCCAGCACTCACCAGAAGTAGTAGACTGGGAATGAAGAAGGAGATGAGGTCCCACAGCAGAGCAGAAAGCCAGAAAGTAGCCACGCGGACACCGCTCACAAACTGAATGTGCTTGGCTCGGACAGCCCTCTCACTGACTGCCAGGATAGAAAAGGTGCTGGCCAGAAATGCCATGGCGATGAGCAAATTCAGGGCGATGTCAAATCCCTTCCGGCCCCTGGGGAGGGCAGAGCACAGTGCGTCTGGGTAGTGGGAAAGATTGAGCCCTTGGTCATGACCATCCAAATCCATGGACAGTGGCCAAACCACTCAAGGGGGGATAAGAAGAACCCCACTCCCTGAGGACGGCTCCTCCTGGTGTCCTGAATGAGCAAGGACAGCATTCTCCCCTAGGCTTCTTCTATAAGTTTCTAAACCAATGTCTCTGTGCACTCAGGGACACTTGCACTTCTGTTTGTCATTTGGTCTGCTGGGAACTCCTGCCCACCTCTGATCACCTCTAGCCAGACCTCACTGTTAAGGTCCTGAGCCTCCATGGTAGATTAAATTCCCCTTCCTATTACATCTAGTGTTCTACAGCCAGTTGACAGCAATACCTTCTAGAAACAGGGTCTGAAACTTTCCCTCAGGGCTTAAAAATCTGCAGATCATCTCAACAAATGGTATTAGGATAAAGAGTAGTACAAAGCTGGGTGTGATGCACACACCTTTAATCCCAGCACTGGGGAGGCAGAAGCAGCAGATGTCAGTTTGAGGCCAGCCAGAACTACATAGTGACACCCTGTCTCAAAAAACCAAAAACCAGCCAGGCATGGTGGCACTAGCCTTTAATTCCAACATTTGGAGGGCAAAGGTGGGTGGATCTCTGTGAGTTCAAGGCCAGCCTGGTCTACAGAGTTAGCCCAGGACAGCCAGGGCTGATACATACAGAAACCCTGTCTTGAAAAACCAAAACAAAACAAAACAAAAAACCCCAAACCAAAAAATGTTTGACAAGGAAAAGAAAGGAAAGGCAGGGGAGGAGAGAAAAGTAAGGCCAGACCATGGACAAACCCTAAAAACCCCATGTTGATAGGTCACGTGCCATACAATTCCATTTTTTGGGGGGGGGGGGTTGAGACAGGGTTTCTCTGTGTAGCTTTGAGCCTTTCCTGGAACTTGCTTTGTAGACCAGGCTGGCCTTGAACTCACAGAGATCCGCCTGGCTCTGCCTCTCGAGTGCTGGGATTAAAGGCGTGCGCCACCACTGCCCAGTTACAATTCCATTTTTATGATAACCACAAGAGGAAGCCCTACAGAAACAGCAGATGAGCAGTTTTAAGGGCTGAGAGTTGGGACAAAGAGTGGCAGTTGGAGAGTTCAGGACTGTTTTGAGGACACTGAGGGTTAACAAAATGACACTGAGGGCCACCTCTGGCTACACAAACAAGCATCTGCCTGTATGTTGTATGCTGTGGGTGACTTTTCCATGAACAACTGGTATCCTCGTAATAGTCTGTGCCCCTTAGCCTGCTCTTTGGGCCTTCTAGCCTGTAGCCTAATGGGTATGATTGCCTTTCTTGAGCTCTAAGCACAGCCCCTGCCCTACTGCCAAGGACCCGGCCGGGAAGAAAAGCAAAGATGCCCACCAGATCCGCAGACCACAGCCCCTGTGGGACAGGTGTTTGGGTTCTGATTTGCCGACATGGGAAAGGCTGAGGGGCTGGGTAACCTTGACTGAGAGGCAGCGACACCTAAGAGTAAATACATAATTACTCTGCCATCTACAAAGCCTTATTCCTGCCACTGCCCCAATGGCAGTCCTGGTGAGGGACACCTGAATGGGTGTGTGAGCTGCGCACGTACTCGTTGAACTGGTCCTTGGCAACTTGCAGGGTGCTCCGGGGCTGGGGATAGTTGGAGATCTCAATGGAGGCCCTGGGGCCACACAGCAGCTTGAACAGAAGATTGTCCACGATGGCCAGGGCGGTGGCTGGGGAGTGGTATGCCTGGTTGTTGAACAAGGCAGTGACCACTGTCTGCTCTCCTGTGTCTTTGAAGGATGTTGCTACCAGGCATCGCTCATTAAAGCCACCCCCTTCCACTGAGGCCCTAAAAACCAGGAACTCCTCTAGGTCACCTGTGGAGTAATGCAGTGTCAGGGTGGGACAAATAGGAGCATCATCATCATCATCCCAATGACTCTCAGGGATTCAGCACAGTCACAGGTGAGATGGGACCCTGGGCTCCTGGGACCTCCACTGGGCCAGCAGTGCCCACCATGGTGCTGACAGCTTCCCAACTGCTGATATAATCACCCATTTACCAAGAAGAAACTCGCTCATTTTGTCATCAATCTGTCCACAGAACCTCAGTGTTGCTGGTCACAATGTGGAAGGGAACAATAAAAGGAGAAAGCCTTCCAGGACACTCCATTTAACCAGCACATGGCAGTTCTAAGCCTGGGGCAATACTGATCTATGGCTACCAGAGACTCAAGGCAGTGGTAAATTTCAAGGTGTCTGATGGAAGCACCCCATGACATGAAGGCCGCTATCAGCAGCCTAGCCTATAAACAAAGACAAGTTATACGAATATCACTGGGCTTCTGCATTTTGTTTCGTCTGCATGTGTGTCTATGTGAGGGTGTCAGATTCCCTGGAATGGGAGTCACAGACAGGTGTGAGCTGCCATGTGGGTGCTGGGAATTGAACCCAGGTCCTCTAGAAGAGCAGCCAGTGCTCTTAACTGCTGCACCATCTCTCCAGCCCCTGCATTTTGTTTATAAAAGGTCCTAAAGAATGGGTGTGTCCAAGTCTTAACCATGTGCCTATGTCTCTGGTATCCCAGGAATATTTCCCCTGACTTAGTATTATGAGTATCTGGTGATGTCCAAAGGCAAATTTGGTTGTCATGATATGAGGTGGGCCACACCAGGGATGCTGCTAAATGTGTTACGAAGGCAAAGGACAGTAAAGGACAGTCCACCCTAGAGACAGCACTGACACAGTCAGCACCACTGGGCCCTGCCCCAGCCCCTCCTTACCTAGCACTTCACGGTGTTCCTGCCCCTCAGCCTGCAGCATGTCTGTCAGGTGCTCGGACAACTGACGATCTAGCTGAGAGGTTCCAGAGACTGAGAAGGGCACCACTGTTCTACCATACTCAGCCAGGCCTAGCTTCAGGAGAGGGTCATCAAGGATCTCTGAGGTGTAGTTGATAGCCAGGAGAGCCAGGGTGATGCAGGTCAGGGGCACCAGGACCTGAGCCGCTACCATCTTCCATTCCCGCCAGCTGTATGTAGCCTTCTTCAGGAACATGGCCCAGAACTGCTGGCCGTGGAGGGCGAGCTGCGGCAGGGTGAGGCAGAGGTGAGACAGTCCACGGGGGCAGATCAAGCGCCGACCCAAGGGACACCCCTCTGGGGGACTCTGGCTGACATTCAGGCAGCCATACCAAGAACAGTTTGTGGTGATGTGGGGCCCCCGTGGAGTTCAAGAACTGGGATAACAATGTGCCTGCAGGTCCCTACATGGGTTCGTGAGGTCTCACTACAGCCACAGAAGCTTGGCTCTTGGGGCCTGCAAGAGTGCTGGTCAAAGTTCAGCTTTAATGCACAGCTCAATCTCTATGATACAGTCTTGCAGCCCACAAGACTTGGCAGATACTTTTATCAGAGTACTGAGTGTCTGGCTGGGCCCCCTGCCTCTCTTCTGCCCTTCACTGGAAGTGTCTCCATAGAGAAGGCTCTGGCTTAGTTCATGCATAGCAGACTCCCTGGACTCCTCTGTGCTATATCTTTCCTTCTCGACCTACTAAATGCAGAGTCTCAGGACCTAGGGACCAAGCTCCCAGGCCCAGGCTGTGCACATGTTGGCATTTTGAATTTGGGGTAGACCTTGGTATTCTGGCTATAAAATGGGAGCTGGGTCTCCCTGCTGCCCTCTTACCTCATTAGGTGGCTACCAAGGCAGGCTAGCACAGAGCTTGGCATAAGGCAGGCCCCCAACAGGGCAATTTCATTGTTAAAAGCAAATATACAGTTTTCTGTAAGTGCCCAAATTAGAACATCAAGACATTTCAGGCAGGTGTGGCAGAGCATACCTGTAATCCCAGCTCTTAGAAGCAGAGCCAGGATGATCACCACAAGTTTGAGGCCAGCCTGGCCTACATACTGAGTTCTAGGTAAACCTGGACAACAGAGTGAGCTCTTTTCTCAAAAGTATCAAATAAAAAAGCCATTTGAATGTTCTCTCTCCCTCTGACCCATGCAGCAAGAGCCGTGATCTGCCCTCAGCTTTCTACAGAGATTCCTGCTGTGTGGACTGCCCCCTGCTTCCCCTAAGATGAGGACTTCAGAGGACCATAACGCTCCCAAGCCAGCCTTGTGTGGTCCCAGCTTGAGGTGCTCACCCCTGTGTTGAGCTTGAGTATAGCTTCTTCTTCCTCTATGAGGGCTCCAATGCCATTCGTTGGGTCCATCACCCCACACAAGTTACTGTCCAAAGCCCAGTCACTTGCCCGCCTCTCGTGCTGATACTGCAGAGCAGGAAGCTGGATGGCTTGAATGTCCATGCTGGTGTCCACCAGCTTACCAACCCTGCACCAGAATACAGTCACCAGTCATACTCAGCTTGTTGGTAGGTGAGGGAAGTTATTGTTCCACCAAGCAGCAGACAGGGAAAGAGGCCTTTTAATGAGGCTCTGGGGTTGGGGATTTAGCTCAGTGATAGAGCGCTTGCCTAGCAAGTGCAAGGCCCTGGGTTTGAGCCTCAGCTAAAAAAAAAAGAGGCTCTGAAGCAGAAAATGCCACCAGCTTGTGCTGTCACTCACTCATTCACTCACTCACTCACTCATTCATCAATATGTATCTCCAGAACATCATCTCTGTGTAGCCAGATGTAATGCCCATAGGAAGGAGACAACAAGTTGGGGCTCCAATGCAAAAAAACTCCAGCATTTATAACCAGGATAACCAGGGTGTTCAAGGAGGAAAGAAGAAATGTACAGCACCATGGCTTCACCATGTGTGAAGAGGCTCATCACACAACCTGTGCT
This sequence comes from Onychomys torridus, assembly GCF_903995425.1. Classification (NCBI taxonomy): domain Eukaryota; kingdom Metazoa; phylum Chordata; class Mammalia; order Rodentia; family Cricetidae; genus Onychomys; species Onychomys torridus. The sequence goes on along the minus strand of NC_050450.1, from coordinate 17,652,355 downwards.
GGGTCCCAGGAACACAAAGGTCAGGGGTACTGTCTGCCAAAGCTAAGCCTGGGAGGCAGACAACCATGCTTCAGAAGGGCAGGGCAGGGCTAGACACAGCAGAGGGGGAGGGGGAGGGCTGGCAAGTCCTGCTGCAGGTGCCTGGGCTCAGGATGTCTACGGCTGCACTGTGACCTGCTCCAGGCGGCCACAATTGCTGGAGTTACTATTTCCACAGACACCATTCTCTTCAGGCTCTGGTCAGGAACAGAACTTCAGTCAGTCTCCCTGCACACCTGGGAAGTTCTCAGAGGCAGTGCCCTCTCTGGTTCTTTCTGCTGGCATTTGCTTGGCTGTGCCCATGGTGTCCCTAGCTAGTCACTCGGTAGAGAGATGATAGGAGAAATGAATTCGTAAAAAAGTGAGTGAATGTGAACAAATGAACAAACAAGCAAGCAAGGAAGCCAATGATATTCTTTTCTGTTGGAGTGCTTCTGACAGAGACCTCTAAATGACAGGTATGCGTCACTAACGGATGACAAGGGTTGCTGTATGATCCACTCCTGGGCATTTATCCAAGAGGAATAAATGCCTGTAACCACACAGAAACTTGTATATTAACTGTTCACAGAAACACGATCCACAAAAGCAAAAAGAGAAGCAGCATACATGTCCTTCCACTGAAATGAGTAAATCAAATGAGGTCTCTCCAAACGATGCAATGCTGTTCAGCCACGACAAGGAAGGAATGTTGTTCAGACACACGCTACAGCCAGGATGGACCTCAAAAGCCTCGTGCTAAGTTGAAGATGAGACAAAACACCACATGTTGTACCATTCGATGTCTGTCAGATTCACGACAGGAAAGCTTTCATGACAGAAGCAGGTCTATGGCTGCAGCTGGGGGTGAGAGGAAGGACAGTGACTGCAAGTGTGTGGGGTTTTGGAGGGGTACAGAGAATGATTGCAACATCTTAAATTCAGTCTGGGGACGACTGAAAACCTGGAGCACACCAAAACCACTGGACTGTGCACATCAAAAAGGTGACTTAAACGTCACATAAATCAGAGTTTAGTAAAGCTGCTATCTAAACCAACACAGTGCTGGGGATGTTGCTGAGTACACAACAGTAGCCTAGCATGTGCTGGTGCCTGGGTAGGATTCTCAGCCCTGCAAGAACCCAACCCAACCCAACCCTCCAAGCAATCCTTGGTCAGGAAACACAGCCAGAGCCACAGAGCAGCCATGGGGCTTTCTGATCGGGCCCAAACAAGCTCCTCTCAGCCTGGCTGGAAGACTGTCCACCTGCCCCACCTGCTCTGCTCTCTGAAGCTTGCTTCAGGCCTTGCTCTGCTGGCTCCTTCCCAGGCTCCTCCTTCACTGATTTTTTTAAGCCCATTTGTCTTTTTTTTCCATTTTGATACAAGATGTTACTATGTAGTCCTAGCTGGCCTGGTGGGCAAGGCTGGCCTTGAACCCTGTTTCCTCAGTGCTAGGAATAAAGGTGTGCACCACAATGCCTGACCCTTTTGAAAATGTGTGTGTGTGTGTGTGTGTACATATGTGTGTGTGTGTGTGCATGTGTGTGTGTGTGTGTGGGTGTGTGTACATATGTGTGTGTGTGTGTACATATGTGTGTGTGAGTGTGTGTGTGTGTGTACATATGTGTGTGAGTGTGTGTGTGTGTTTGCGTGTGTGAGTGTGTGTGTACATATGTGTGTGTGTGCGTGTGTGTGTGTGTGTTTGCGTGTGTGAGTGTGTGTACATATGTGTGTGTGTACATATGTGTGTGTGTACATATGTGTGTGTACATATGTGTGTGTGTGTGCATGCCATGCAGGTGTGAAAGTCAGAGCACATGTGGGAGTTGTCTCTCCTCTTCCACCATTATGTGGGCCTTAGGGGCCAAGCTCAGGCCGACAGACTGGTGCTGAGCCATCCTGGGTCTCAGACCCATTTATTTTTCTGAGTCAAATCACAGATTCAAGTCAGAGACACCAAGTGTCACCATCTCACCAATATTTTCTTTGAATTAAAAATCGGCTACCCAACATCTGAGTGTCTGCCATGCTGCCTGTCCTAACTGCTGACAGGATCCTTGGCAGGCTGGCAGAGACTCCTGAGATGGCTTACTCAGATAAACCACTGGCCTGGAGCTGAGGTAAAATGACAAGGTCAGAGGCTGGGTGGGGCCGTGAGCTGAATATAGATGGGGCAAGCAAGTGGACCAGGGGCTAGACAGGCACTAAATCCCAGGACATGCAGAGGTGCAGAGGCTCAGAGCTTCTGAGAGCAATCTAGAATTGAGCCCTCAGGTAAAGCTGACAGCGGCGTTTTTATTCAACTACGATGCACCAAAGCCGCTCTGATTTTCCCTCCCGCCCTCCCCTGGCTGTTCTGCTTCAAGATGCACAGACTCTTTCTGTGCCGACTGTACCCATTGATCTCCCTGCAGCAATGCTGGCCTTCCCTGTTGGTCCCCACAGCCCCTGAGGTAGATGCCATTGAGCATAGCACAACATCTTACAACTTACGGTCAGTTATTATGCTGCCTCCTCTGACCATGCTTTCCTCAAGAAGAAAAATAATTTCATAAATATATATTTTACATCCAGATATTAGCACTGTATCAGCCAAATAAGCATTCAAGAAACTCCCAAGAAATATAGCAATGGTCTGGTGCTCCAAGGATCTGAGAGCTAACCTTCACCCTTCTGGTGTAGAAGCACAAACCCTGTGGGGTGACCCATGCCTGAGAGAACTTACTAACCTTGTGCTGTGCTGTGGAATAATCTTTTAGTACACTGTGAAGATGTGTCTCTCTGATTGGTTTAATAAAAAGCTGAACAGCCAATAACTAGGCAGGATTTTTGGAGCAGAGAGTATGCTAAGAAGAAGAAGGAGTCACCAGCCAGGCAGGGAGGAAGCAGGAAAGCAGCATGGGCAGTACAGAGTAGAGGTAATAAAGCCACGAGGCAGACAGTGAATTAATATAAATGAGTTAATTTAAGTTATAAGAGCTAATAAGAAACAAGCCTAAGCTATAGGGTGAGCTTTCATAATGAATAAGAAGTCTCTGTGTTGTTTATTTGGGAGCTGGCTGGAGGGGTAGGAAAAGACTCACTACATATGGCACCCAGTGTGAGGTACATATTTCCATAGAAGCCTAGAAAGAAAGTTCCACACACACACAACAGAGCCGAACATGGCTTCCTAGTCCCATAGTCTCTCACATGGGCCACAGTACAGAGATGTACCTCCTGACTGCAGCCTGCAGGCTTCAGCCATCGGCTACCTTGAGCTAAGTTGCATGGCGGTTAAAGATTTTGCTCATACAGACAGAAAAGGTTACAGTAATTTTACAGATATTGTAAAACAGGTTCAAGAGAGAAAAAAAAAAACACCTCTAAACAGGTTACAGTGTGTTTATCAATGTGTGTAGGCTTAAAAAAGAAAAAAGGAAAAGGATATAGACAGTTATAAAAATAAATAAATAATTTTTTTTTTTTTTTTGAGACAGGATCTCTCTGTGTAGCTTTGCGCCTTTACTGGATCTCACTCTGTAGACCAGGCTGGCCTCGAACTCACAGAGACCCACCTGCCTCTGCCTCCCGAGTGCTGGGATTAAAGGCATGTGCCACCACTGCCCAGCATGTAAATAAATATTTTAAAAATAATAAAGTCAGGGTTGGGGATTTAGCTCAGTGGTAGAGTGCTTGCCTAGCAAGCGCAAGGCCCTGGGTTCGGTCCCCAGCTCCGGAAAACAAAGTCTTTAGAGAAGGAGTAAAGTAATAAAAGTAAGAATGAGCCACGTAGAGATGGGAATGAGCAGGGAGTTGGGATCCTGTATGCTGTTGTGTTGTCTCTGAATTTTTTGATTGCTGATGAACAAACAACAGCTGCTGAGAGACATGGATTATGGGAACTGCTAAATTAAACCAACCTATATATTTTTAAAATGTCTTAACTTCAAAATGGAAGTCAAAAAATGTTTCGTTGGGGAAGAGGTTATGCATTTGTTTACACAGAAAACAAAAGGCTGTGGATTCACTCAAGGTTAAAGAGGATCAGGTTTGATCAGGGAAGACCCCCCTAAAATCCTGGTTACAGACATAAAGAAACATCTAAAATAACTACAAATATAAAACAAAAAAATCATCTTTGGCTAGCTTGTGTACAATGCACAGTCTGCATTTATGTTAATGCAGATATGTGTGTTACCTTTGAAAGTGTATGTATTTTCAGAATAAGGAGACCAGACACCAATGAGAACAGGTGGCCCAGGTGATCCAGCCTCTCAAAGTGCCTCTGTTGCAGTTTCCTCAGAGTTCTGCATCCAGAACAGCTTCAAGATTTCTGCTAGCTGAGATGGTCCAACCTCACAGACTATTCTAGCCAGGACCTGACCATTATCCTAATATTTTCAGGGCCACTCAAAGATGCCAGTACCCCCAGACAACAGGAAGCAGTCTAGAAAACACAACACTCACATTCCCAAGAGATGAGGTAGGTGGTTTTTGGTCATTTGAGTTATGGGTGTTTGTCATTGTTTAGGGGGGTTGGTTACAAATTGTTATTGGTCATGGGGAAAAAACTGAACAAAGGAGATTAGATTCAGTGATCTCATTTTGAAAAGAAAAAGGGAGATATAGAAATGACAGAATAAAAGGGTAGATTACTGAATCTACTTTTTTTTTTGGAGTTGAGGATCGAACCCAGGGCCTTGCCTAGCACTACCACTGAGCTAAATCCCCAACCCCTGAATCTACTTTTAAACTAAAAAAGCAACTACTAGTCTTAAATATTTTACATTGGTATAGATTTTTGTATATTGATGAAAATTTAAGGTTATTTTTGTTCAAATATGCTGTACATACGTTTCTACTCTTGCTTAGGGTATTGTACCTATGCAGTTCATTTAACAACATAATGTAAATTTCTAGTCCTTGAAAGTTATTATTACAAACTATTTAGGGTAATAAAGAAATGTAGGTTAATTAATCAAACTTGTAGTTAGGTATGTTTTCAAGGTCAAATGGAGGTATATTTTAGATAGACAGTCTTCAAACACTTCAGAGACCTGCAGAATATGGCATTTTAATGTTTTAATAACATAGGACTTTTTATGACAGTGATATATGTCTGCCCCTGACAGCACCAATCTACTTCATAAAAGGATGATGGGTATCAAAGAACCTCCATATGGAGTTTGCTTTCTTTGTGACAAAAGCTAGTCATTTGGGCAAGAAACTGCCCTTTTCTTGACTACTGACAGTAAGCTGTCCAAACTGGACAAGCAGCACACACAGGAAAGTAACTGCTGAACCAAGACTAGGAAGAATAGTCCTTCAAATTTCCTGCTTCATAGAAGAGTCTGTCAGATAGTCTAGGCCTGGAGGCTGAAGATGGGTGCCCCAATGTTACAGAGAAACCTGAGGGTGACTGCCCAGGTAGCTAGATGTCTCCATTGTTTCTTAGTTTTGGAAGTGGCTTTCACTGCACTTCCTGTCTACTCAGGTAACATTATATCCTTCTGGGATCTTTGATGGAATTGATGACTAGATATAGTTACAGTTCTCCTTAGTTACGATAGAAAGTAAGTCAGATACAAAACTTTGTACTCATCAAGAGAGGATAGGTAATTTCTCTGAACATTTTTCTGGACATTGTAAATGTAATTCTTACTTGATAATTATTCCTATTGTATATAGTTTCATTTGTTAAATTTAATACCTTTCTTTTCTATTTAGACAATACCTGGTAATTATTCTTATTGTATATAGTTTTACTCTGTTAGAGTTAAAACCTTTCCTGTTTATTTATACAAAAAGGGAGAAATGCTGTGGAATAATCTTTTTGGACACTGTGAACATGTATCACTCTGACTGGTTTAATAAAAAGCTGAATGGTTGCCAGTCGGTGGTGGTGCATACCTTTCTTTAATCCCAGTACTCAGGAGGCACAGCCAGGTGAATCTCTGTGAGTTTGAGGCCAGCCTGATCTACAGAGCGAGATCCAGGACAGGGACTAATACTACATAGAGAAACCCTTGAAAAACAAACAAACAAACAAACAAACAAACACAAAGTTGAATGGCCAATAGCTAAGTAGGATTTTTTGAGCAGAGAGAATGCTGTGAAGAAGACAGAATCACCAGCTAGATGTGGAGGAAGCAGGAAAGCAGCATGGGCAGTACAGAGTAAAGGTAGTGAATTAATGGAAATGGGTTAATTTAAGTTATAAGAGCTAATAAGAAGGAAGCCTAGGTGATATACTGAGATTTCATACTTAATAAGAAGTCTCTGTGTCATTTATTTGGAAGCTGGCTGGTGGAACAGAGAAAGACTCACTATGGTGCTGACTTGTGTGTGAGGTGGTTGTCTCAGGAAGGATTGGGTTGCTCAGGCACATTCCCCCACAGAGGCTGGGGTTTCATGAGTATGCAGGTGCCTGTGAAACTCACATATGAGCTCTGGCTCGGAGCCCCTGCCCTGCCCTGCTCAATCTCCACCATCACCAATGCCCCAGGGCATAACCCTTTCGCAAAACCATCCCCAGGGAAGGTCTGGGACAGATGGAAGCCCACACCTACTGACCGAAGGAAGACTTCCTCCATGGTGGTGACAGAGGCCCCGAAGCTGGCAATGCCCAATTCCTTCTGCTTCTTTTCCAGTTTAGCAAACAGACTTTCAAACCTGAAAAAAGTGATGAGGTTTTAACAGACACTTTTAAAATAGTTTATTTCTAAATAATTGCCTCTATATACAATGAGGAAAAGACAGGGTGGAATTATGTCCTGCAATGCCATTTTTGATTTTTTAAAAATGAATTAGCCAGGCGGTGGTGGTACAGGCCTTTAATCCCAGCACTCAGGAGGCAGAGGCAGAAGAATCTCTGCGAGTTTGAGGCCAGCTTCTTCTACAGAGCAAGTTCCAAGACAGCCAGGGCTACACAGAGAAACCCTGTCTCGAAAAACCAACAAAGAATTAAAAACATATTTGGTGGTCAAACCTGAGGCCTTGCCTGTGCTATGCAAGTGTTCTACACTTCCCAGCCCAAGTTCTTATCTTTCTTAGAGAAGTTTTAGGTTCATAGGAAAATTTAGAGGAAGGGATAAAGATTTATTATGTCATCCTACTCATTTTTTTCTCTGAGCACTTGGACTTGGGCCCTGAGACCATTGCTGTGGATATCACTCTGTATAAATAAAGTGCTGATTGGCCAGTAGCCAGGCAGGAAGGATAGGGTAGGTGGGACAAGGAAGAGGAGAAGGCTGGGAAAAGAGACTGCCAGCCACTGCCATGAGAAGCAACATGTAAAGACAACGGTAAGCCACAAGCCATGTGGCAAAGTATAGACTAACATAAATGGGTTAATTTAAGAGTAAGAGCTAGACAATGGTAGGCCTGAGCTAATGGCCAAGCAGTTTAAATAATATAAGTGTCTGTATGATTATTTTATACGTGGGTTGTGGGACCTCGGGGGCTTGGTGGAACCTGGAGAGAAGCTCTCCAACTACAGACCATAAAGGAACCACAAAAGAACCTGAAAAACAAACAAACAAACCCTCTGATGACTATTACTTGGTTGTAGGGCAGGGGATACTTTGAGGATAAATTTGGAAGAATCACAACAGAACAGATGTGATGCACAAACACAGAATCTTATGAAAAAAAACCCCACAAAAATCAAACACACATATAAACCACGTAACCATATAAAAAGTTGCAACAAAATGTTTGATATAGTGGTTCCAGGGCTCAAATCTAGCTAGACATGAATATCTCAAAGTGACCCATAACAGACCTAAAGATATTACCCAGAGGTAACACTCCTAAAGCCAATAGGTGTGAAACCATGCCGATCCTGGCTGGCAGAATAGAGAAAGGTTATAATCAAGTATTTGTGCACTCTCCCCATTCAATAAATACTGAAAAAACAAACAAACAAACAAATAAAAAAAACCTTACTCAAAGCAAGTGACCATGAAAAAGGTACATGCTCTCAGCTGGGTGTGGTAGCACACCCCTTTAATCCCAGCACTCGGGAGGCAGAGGCTGGTGGATCTCTGAGTTCAAGGCCAGGTTGGTGTCTCAACCCTCCCCCACTACTAAAAAATGGTGCATGCTCTCTTATCCTGATGATGGAGAAGTGAAGCAAGCTCTTTTTTCCAGGAGATCCAGTAATGACTGCTTTGCTATTGGGATCCGTCCAGAGACAGTCACTGATGCTAGAGGCAAGAAGTTTCCTAAAAGGATATTTATTAACACAGCTTTTGGAAAAATGTAAAATGAGTGCAGAATAATGGAGTTTTTAAACTATGGTACACTTGAATCATGGAATATCATGTTACTATAAAACTGCATTACTGGGCTGGAAAGATGGCTCAGAAGAGCAATTATTGTTCTCGCAGAGGACCTGGGTTTAGTTCCCAGCACCCTCTTCTGGCCTTTGTGGGCACTGAAGACATGTAATGCTTAGACACACATACAGGCAAATTACCAGCACACAAAATAAAAATAAAAATAAATCCACATTATATGGGCTGTAGGTTATAGCTTAGTGGTAGAGTAGTTGTCTAGCATGCATGAGACTCTGGACTTGAGCCCCTGTTATAAAAATGAACATTAGAAAGTCTCTTCAAAACCTTACATAATTATACCTGATGTCCTGGCTAATTTTATGTCAACAAGCTATAGACATCAGAGAGGAGGGAACCTCAATTAAGAAGACGACTCCATAAGATCAGGCTGCAGGCAAGCCTATAGGATATTTTCTTAATTAGTAATTGATGAGAAAGGGCCTAGTCATTGTGCCTAGCTGATGGTCCTGGGTTCTATAAGAAAGCAGGCTGAGCAAGCCATGAGGAGAAAACAAGTAAGCAGCACCCCTCTATGGCCTCTGCATCCGCTCCTACTTCCAGATTCCTCCCCTGTTAAGAGTACCTGTCCTGACTTCTTTCAGTGATGAACAGTGATATGGAGGTGTAAGCCTATAAACCTTTCCTTCCCAACTTGCTTTTGGTCATGGTGTTTCATCACAGAAATAGTAATCCTAAGTGAGACAGATATTGGTACAAGGATTGATTGTGGGGTATTGATAAGAGTGACCTGACCATGTGCTTTTCAGAAGACAGTTGAAGGTTTTTGGAACTTTGGGTTGGAAAAGCCAGTGTTCAAATCTTGGTAAGCTGTTCTGTGGGAGCTAGAAGATAAGTGTTGGGGGAAATGTGAATGAAGGAGGTTTGGTTTGTGAAGTTCCAGAGGGAAGTTTGGGTCACTTAAAGACTCCATTGAGGCCACTGCATATTTTGAATTAATCTGTGGTTCTGGGGATGAAGAATCAGCTGTGATTAACAAGATACCAGAACCACTAACATGAACATGCTTTGCTGGGTCAGCTGGAACTGAAAAATTAGCTATGATTAAGGAGTGACCATCGTCATTGAGAGGAATCTTCCGGGAAGTGCTTCCTCAGAGTCAGCACACAGAAGCTGTGGTCCAGAGGTGGCCACAGTTGTAGCTCAGGCTGACAGCTAAACTTGGTCATGTGTAAGAGTTTCCCAGGTGGTACGAGTACTGAAGGCATAAGGGGTCATGGAGAGCAGCTGAGGCTTGGCACTGTGTGGCAGGGTGGGGTTCCCGAAGAGAGCCCAGGAGAGGCTGATGGTGAAAGTACAGCCCCGTTGCAGCAGAGACCCCAGCATTTTGGAGATGCCAGTACCATGGGCAACCACCAAAGACAGCAGTGGCTATGGTGTGGAGCCAGCCTGCCACGGGGACAATCTGTGTGCTGCAGAGGGTGGAGTCAGAGAAGTGGCCCAAGTCCTTCTGAGGAGGCCACAGACTGTGAGTGAATCTAGACTTTGGATATTGCCTTACTCACATAGTTGGAATTTGGATTTATTTGTGACTGTACTCTGGTTCTTCCTTCTTAAAGAAAGTATTAAACTTATTTTTATTTTATAAGAGGTTTTGGAATTTTATAGAGATTTTGGATTTTTTGTTTACTTTTTTTTTTTTTTTTTTGAGACAGGGTTTCTCAGCATAGACCTGGATGACTGGAACTCACTCTGTAGACCAGGCTGGACTTGAACTCACAGAAATCCACCTGCCTTTGCCTCCTGAGTGCTGGGATTAAAGGTATGTGTCACCACTGCCAGCTGAGACTGAATTTTTTCTTTTAAACCGGAGCTGAGGACCGAACCCAGGGCTTTACGCTTGCTAGGCAAGTGCTCTACCACTGAGCTAAATCCCCAACCGAGACTGAATTTTTAAAACATTAGAATTTTAAGCCTGTGGAACTTTAAAAAAAAGATTTATTTATTATGTTTATAGCATTCTGTCTGCATGTATGCCTGCAGGCCAGAAGAGAGTGCCAGATCTCACTACAGATGGTTGTGAGCAACCATGTGGGTGCTGGGAATTGAACTCAGATCCTGTGGAAGAACAGCCACTTAACCACTGAGCCATCTCTCCAGCCCCCGCCTGTGGGACTTGTTAAGTTTGTAAAATGTTTTATATTGCTAAATGAAAAAAAAAAAGAAAAAGGAAAGAAACATGATTATTCCTAGATATGGTGGAGGAGGAAATTTACTGTAGATATGTGGGAGAGCGTAGCCAGAGGCAGGGACATCTGGGAGAGTCCAGAGTGGACATGACCAGACTGAGTTGGGCCATGTGATGAGTGGGTAGGGACGACCAGGTGTAGCATCCAGGTGAGGCCCAAAGGTACAAAGAGAGTGGGTAACCAAAATGGCAGGATTATATAGGGAAGAGCAGCCAAGCCCCCTGGGCTGGAGAGTTCAGGGTAGGGGCTGGGTATGTAACAGGTAGGGACTGAGGGATGCTGGGAGAGCCTGGCAGCCAGTGTCCACTTTGTTAAATAGGCACCTCAGCCTTTTGTCCCAGGTTTGAAACCTAACAGTTGTTATGTCTATATTAATGTGTAATCTTGGGGATAAACAAGAAAGGAAAAGTTGTGGTTTAACAGTGAAGTGTCTGTGTTGGTAAGGGGTCAGTTGTTTATGTCATCTTGACACAAACTAGAGTCATCTGAGAGGAGAGAGCCTCAGCTGAGAAAACCTCCCTAAGATCAGGCTGCAGACAAGCCTGTAAGGCATTTTCTCATATTAGTGTTTGATAGGAGAGGGCCAAGTCCATTATTGGTGGAGCGACCCCTGGGCTAGCAGCCCTGGGTTCAATAAGAAAGGAGGCTGAGCAAACCAGGAAGCCACACTCCTACATAGCCTCTGCATCAGCTCCTGCTTCCAGATTCTTGCCTTGTTTGAGTTCCTGTCCTGACTTCCTTCAGTGATGGACAACAATGTGGAAATGTAAACCAAATAAACCCTTTCCTACCCAACTTGCTTTTGGTCACGGTGTTTTATCACAGCAATGATAACCCTAAGACACGTAACTAAATGTACTGTAACTTTATTTCATTCATCTGTTGATGTATATGCATGTGTGTGATTATGTGTGACAGTAAGAACAACTGTGGGAGATGGTTCTCTTCCACAGAGGTCTTGGGGATCAAACTCAGGTCATGAGGCTTGGTAACAAGTGCCCAAGTGATCTGGAAGGGCAGCTAGTGCTCCATCTTTCCATCCCCTCAGTGGCCTATCCTTTGATAGAAACTTCAGGCAGTTGAGAGTGTAGGGCTCTTGCAGAGGGACCAACTTCAGTTCTCAGCACCATGGCAGGGGGCTCACAACTGCCTGTGATTCCAGCTCTAGGGTGATCTGACACTGTTGGCCTCTGCCTGCACTCAAATGCGTATACTCACACACAGACACAGACAAACCCACACACACACACACACACACACACACACACACACTCTACGGCTTCCAAATATAATCAAGAGCTGCATTTCTTGTGCCTTCCAGTGTAGGTAGCTCAGTGATGTGAGTGGCTGGGTTGACTATGTCTCTAGTTCTGAGAAGTTAAGAACACTCACAATCTGTCTGCAAATGCATGGTAGCTCCACAAATGATTGGGTGTGTACCTGCTACATGTTTATTTACTTATTTTTGGAGGGAGGTTGACACAGGGTCTCATGTAGCCTAGGCTGGCTTTGAACTCACTATGTAGTTGAGGTTAATCTTGAAATGAACCTCTTGCCTCTATCTCCCAAGTACTAGGGCTACAGGTATGCACTACCATGCTTGGCAATACTCTTCTTCTTCTTCTTCTTTTTTTTTTTTTAAAGATTTAATTATTTATTATTTATACAGCATGTTTGACTGCAAGCCAGAAGAGGGCACCAGATCTCATAACAGATGGTTGTGAGCCACCATGTGGTTGCTGGGAATTGAACTCAGGACCTCTGGAAGAGCAGTCAGTGCTCTTAACCTCTGAGCCATCTCTCCAGCCCCTGGCAATACTCTTATATGTGCAAGCTGGTGTTAGAAGAGTCCTGTGTGGGTACAGATGCAGACAAGAAGTGAACACATTTTAACCTGTCTGGTGTGTGTCTGTCCTACTCAGGTAAAAGCATTCTCTCTCTCTCTCTCTGCGGTAGTAAGAAATAACAAGTAAGAAATACCAGATTATTGGATGCTTCAGAACTTCCATCCCTGGCCAAAGGATGAGAGATGCCCAATCAGTCATAACAGAGGGCATAGAGCCCTCACAGCCATGGGACTGTCCTGAGTCTATATCTGTGCACTCTCTAGGACGCCGTACCTGTGTGTGCTTTCCTTGGGAAGAATGAAGGACAGCTCAGCGCCAGCATGGCTCTCCAGCATGGCATTGGGGATGTGATGGTGAACTAGCTGAGAGATACCTTCAGGACTGCAGTGCGGTTCCTTCACCAGTGTCATATGGTAGCCAGCTCCTGGAATGTACGGACAAGTATTAGGCCCTTTGGTGGCCCCACTTCTGCTGCCATGCCACACCTCTGTGGCTCAAATCAGGCAGGCTCACGGGAAAGCATTTGCACACTGGGTACAACTGGTCCAGAACAGGTACATCTCAGGCTCTTCCATGCAGTACAGAGTGTCACCTCCCACAACCTATCTACTGGGAGCCAGAGCCTTCCTGAGGATAACCACCAGCAATCATCTAAGCGTGTGAGTGTGTCTGTACATTAGGGTTCATGCTATCATGGCTGCAAGGAAGAGACACGGTAAGAGCCGTGGGGCTGTACTGTGCACACTGAGCTCTGTCTGGCTTCCTGTCCAATATGCTTTGCAGGAAATGGCCCTTTCTTGTTCCCTTCAGAGACAAGAATGTTGGACCCAGGACAATCAATGGCTTGGCTAACTGGGCAGACAGGCAAGAAGTAACAAGCAAATTCTGGAGGCCCTAGTAGAGGTGGGCAGAAGACACTCTTTCTTGGTAAAGGAACCTCAGTATCTTCACTGGGTACATGGCCGCTTAGGATGGCAGGGCCCCTCTCTAGCCTGCTCTGGCTATAACGGGGAATCTCTAGGAGTATGTGCTCGGCACAGGAGAGGTAAGGTGAGAACCTTGGGGCACTCTGTGTGGAGGAGCACTCTGGTATGAGGGTAGGAGACAGGTATATAATGTTAGATCAGGAGGTGGCAACAGAAAGCCAGGCATTTCACACAACAAGGTCCCTGAATCCTTGCTTATGACTCCATTGGCTGGACTGGGTTGTGCAATGAACAGTGCTCTTAGTGAAAGAGAGCACCATGTAGAAAAGCACTGGGGATCACTCACGGGACTCGTGCCCACTCCCATAGACTCCTGATCTGGGTATCCCTGCTACTCAAGACACTCTGCTTCACTATTCCCACCTCTGTGTGGACAAGAGAAGAGAAAGTTTAAAGTTGGCCTTGCCCAGCTACCATCTGGACCCTTCACAGAGGGGAGTGGCCCCATCATGAGACAGAGGCTGACCTGGACTCATCCTCCACACTTCTCACCATATTTCTGCTTGAGGAACAGTGGCGACCCACAACACTGCAGCTCCCCCTTGGCCAGGATGGCGATGCGGTCTCCCAGTAGGTCAGCTTCATCCATGAAGTGGGTGGTCAGCAGAATGGTACGGTCATTCTTCTGCTGCTGGAGAAGGTCCCAAATGGCCCTCCTGGACACTGCATCCATGCCTGAGGTGGGCTCATCTAACATCAGTACCTGGAGGGCAGAGGTGAAGCCTTGTGACAATGGCAGAGCCATGTCCCAGGCTCAGGATGGCTGTGCTGTGTGGCCGTCTGCAGCTTGATTTGGGGTTTGTAAGATGTCCTCACCACCCCTGGGTTTGTCCTTGTGGAGGAGCCCGACTTGGCTGCATCAAGAGGCCAGACCCCTGCTCTATACCTTAGAACCAGCTATGAGGGCGATGCCAATGGAGAGTTTGCGCTTCATCCCCCCACTCAGGAACTTGGACCGCAAGTCCCGCTTGTCCTCCAGACTGAGGATGTGCAGCATCTGCTTGACTTCTTCAGGACACTTCTGGAGAGACAGGCCTTTCAGCTGAAAGGCAGAGGATGAGAAGATATGAGGCAGGTGGTGTTGACAGGAGCTAAACCTTCCAGCAAGTTCCCCAGCCCAAGAGATGTCTTCCTTGGCATTGCTGGACTCTGCTTATCCTTCCATAATTACCCTTGCTTTTGTGAAACAGCTCCTCAGAACAGATTACTGTGAGTCGAACGGAATACTGGGATGGCTGCAGAATCCTTGGTATATTAGCAAGGGAATAGTCACCACCCACATGTCCCTGTCACCCAAACTCACCTGTGCATAGAAGTAAAGATGTTCTGCAACTGTCAGGTTGTCAAATAGTACATCATGCTGGGGACACAGGCCCAAACTCTTTCGGATTTGAACCATGTCTTGGGAAATTTCATACCCATAAATATATGCATGTCCACTGGTAGGGGGAAAGAGACCTGCAGCCAAATCAAAGATCCCCAAATTCATCACAAAAATCTTGTTCACTTGTGGAAGGTACAATGACCCCCTGACTCACTTAACCCATTGTCCTTATTTTACTGAGGCTCCTATCCATAAGAGCACACCTGGACCTCTGCACTTATTCTATGTTAGGTTCTGTCTAGCAGAGCAGGAGGAGATAGAAGGATGGGACCTCAGCTCTGTTACAGGGCACACCACTTTGTCATAAACAAAAACTCATTCTTGATGGCTCCGTGTCTCTTTTTCACACAGTGTGTGTCAATACTGAATCTATCACTATCAGAAGCCACACTCTCAGTATCAAAGTGTGTACTACTGCCAAGCACCTTAGTGTCAAGTGGGCGAAGCACAGTAGGAGTGAAGAGTCCCTCCATGCCTCCTCTTTCCCACGGGTACTGGGACTGAACACAGCGCTCCATGAATGCCAGATAATCGCTCCACCACTGACTCACATCCCTAGCCCAGAACAGCTCTCTGCAGTGGGTTGGGGTGGATCTGTTCCTCTGCGGCTGGAGAATTAGCCTTATTTGTCTTTACTGATCCTATCAGGTTTGGGCATTCATAGACGAGACTGAAATGGTGGGAACCATTTAAAGGCTTCTCATACGTTCTCCTGAGCCATGGGGCTAGAACTCTACTGGGTATAAACATCTCACTTGTCATAGGGAAAGACTGAAAGACACATGAAAAAATAAATCCAGCTGGGCGGTGGTGGTGCACGCCTGTAATCCCAGCACTAGGGAGGCAGAGGCAGGTGGATCTCTGTGAGTTCGAGGCCAGCCTGGTCTACAGAGCTAGTCCAGGACAGGCTCCAAAGCTACAGAGAAACCTTGTCTCGAAAAAAACAAACCAACAAAAATCCATGGCAGATGTAAAGCAGCCAGAAGGGAAGGGCCTGTCAGTGATAGATGGACATGGAACTACCTCTCACCTGTCAGCATGGACATAGTCGTGGTCTTCCCAGCACCATTGTGGCCCAGTAGGACTGTTATCTGTCCTTCATACAGGTTCAGGTTCAGGTCTCCAATGCCCACCTTGTCCTTATTGCCCACTTGGAACACCTGTAGATAAAGCAGAGGGTTGCCTTGACTTCCTGTGGCCCTCAGGGCCTTCTATTCCATTTGGAACATGACCCTAGAATCTCAGGACACTAAACCAAGCACCATGAATCTACCCCGAACAGAATTGTTGGGCAGAGGCTACATCCCTCTGTTAGTCCCTACATGACCTTTGTTACTGTGCATTCAGGGAAGCAGGTACTGAGAAGCTAGTGAGAGGCGAACCCAGGACTCACCTTGGACAGATGCTTGATTTTGATCCCAGCTACCAGGTCCTCTGGCTCAGCTTCAAAGTACTCGGTTCTGAGAGCTTTTTCTGGATCACTATCTTCTTCCTTTTTCCCTACGACAGTTCTTGTGTTCCCACACCAGTAGGAGGGCTGGGATGGAAGCACATGAATACCAGGGTGGTCAGTGTCAGTTCATTTTATTTATGATCAACAAAGTTACTACCACTGACACACTAAACATGTGTAACAACATGACCTGAGCCTTAACCACAGCACCATCTTAGACTGAGTTCCAGCATGTTTCCTGATTTGATTATACCTAGGAAAGCTCCATTTCCTGTCTTCTTAATCTGGCAAATGGGCACAAGAGTGGCCTGTTGTGAAATTCAGATTTAAGAGAGAGAAGAGGGAATCTGTCAATGTTATAAAGAGACATCACTGAACGCCCCCGTCTAGAACACTATCAGAGCCTAAGAGGAAAGGAAAGGGGTTGTATCTCTGCCTTTTCTGTTCACCACAGTGACAGGCTCCCTGTGACTGAGCGGGGGTGAGGGGACTAGAGAGTGAGCTGCCTGCTGAGGACCTGTTAGTCTTGTCCTCAGCACTGACAGGCACACTGCACTTGCATTATTGCACACATCTCACATTTAAAGCGACTGGTCAGAGTGGATTTCACATTCCAAAAGGCCATAGTTTAATGGTGGCATTTCCCTCCACAGATACAGACAAGAGCAATGTCTGTCTTCCCTATCAATAGTGTCACTTTGCATTTAATGAAACTCAACAGCTGACACTTGACAAAAACTTGCTGAATCAAAGAAATAAAAAAAGTGCTGGACCAATTAACAACTGGAACTTGCTAGTGTATGATGGAGAAAGCTGACAAGGGGTTGCTATGTTGTCATTACGAGTGAAATTTACTCATATAGTTACTATATAGCTATATATTTAAGTAGAAATACATTTCTAAATTAACAATACATTTATAAATATGGCTAGATAAAAGTCAAAAAACTATAAATAGATGCACAGGCATATGTACTTAAAATAACAGAAACACTATTAGAATAATTAAAAAAGCTTTGGTCTGGTTTATAGTATAGTCCATTTTACCAAGCAAACTAATAAAAGGGCCAGGTAGCACATGCACAGGACAAGTGAGAAAAGACTATGAAGATCAGTATTGTCAACATGACAGCATCTAGAATCACAGAGGAGACAAACCTCCGGGTGTGTCTGTGAGTGAGTTTCTAGGTTGGGCACTGGGGTGGGAAGACTCACATTCAATAAAGGTTGTATCATTCATTTCATGACTGAAGAAGGGGAAAATGAGCTGAGCACCAGCAGTCAGGATATCTCTGAATTAGAGATGCTATGTGATGGTACATTCCTGTCGCTATGTCTTCCTGCCCTAACAGAATGTATCTCTCCTGAACTGTAAGAAAGAATTAAACTGTCTTTCCTTAAGATGCTTTTGTTAGGTGTCTGTCAATGAGAAAAGTATTACAAAGGTACAAGCAGGGGTCAACAGTGTTTCCTTCTGGTAGTGGGAAGTGCAATCCATTTCAAAAGTGTGGTTCCCACCCCCACACAAGAAAGACTCCATTGTTCTGTAGGAAGAAAATCCAGTAAGCTATTTGTTTTTATGCAGGGCATATAGCTCAGTGTTAGAGTGCTTGTCTAGTACATGTAAGGCCTGGGCTTAAACATTGGAATTATTTTTAAAAATTAAAAGGTTTTTCATGAGCAAAGAAATGAGTTTGGGGACAGCAGAGGCTCTGTGTCCCTTCCTCTCAGACCCTGAGAATAAGGCAGGTCTTTATCCTCAGGACACACATGCACAGGTCAGTTTCCTAAACCACACCTAACACAGGTGCCATTCACTGGGACTTAAAGTGGTCCCAAGTGAGTGCTGGGGACACCTCTGTCCCCCAAAGTAGTGGCCTGCTTGAAGAACAGGGACATCAGCACTCACCATAAGGAAGAAGTACCAGGGCTGGGGCACGCCAAACTGGCCTGGGAAGACAGCCTCCACATACCAGGTCACCAGGCCGTAAAGTACTGAGTCCAGCAGCAGCATCCCCAGCACTTGTCCAAAGCAGAAGTCATCATCCACGTTGACAGGGTTCAGGAGGTCACGCCACTGGATGCCAGTGCCTGAAGGATGTATCAAGAAAACAATCCGGAACTGTCTGGGCTGGGTAAGAGGGGCAAGACCCTGAAGCCCTAGATGGCACGTGTGTTCATACTTGTACGCATGTTTGCCCTGGGCTGTCACCATGAAGTCAGCATGACTATTTTCTTTTTGGGCTTTGTAACAAAGCTGACAAACTTTCAAGCCCTTTTTTTTTTTTTTTTAATTTTTTTTTCTGAAACAGGGTCACATGTATTCCGGGCTGACCCCAAACTTCCTGTGTTGCTTAGAATGATTTTGAACTTCTAATCCTTTTGGCACCACCTCCCACGTGCTGAGTTAGGGATTGAGACCCAGGTAAACACTACCAGCTGAACTACATCCCACCCCTAGCCAACTTTCTTCAATCTTGAAGACAACAGTAAGTTAAAAAAAAAGTAAATTGCAGTATTATCAAAAGCTCATGAACTAGAGCTGAGTGGTTAAGCAATGGCACTTCTTCCAGAGGAGCTGGGTTTGATGCCTAGCACCATCTTGGTGACTAACAACCCTCTGTAACTCTAGTTCCAGGGAGTCCACCGGCCTTTGCAGGTAGTGCATGCGTGTGGTACAGAGAAATGAATGCAGGCAACACACACACACTCACACACACACACACACACACACTCACACACACACACTCACACACACACACACACTCACACCATTCTCTCTAAGTACTTCTTTGTTGTAGAATATTATTTTAAGATTGGTTAATGATACAAAGATGTGTTGCATTCTTTTATGCTATATTTGTTTAACTCTGTGAAGCTGTGTTACTGTGCCTGTCTAAAACACCTGATGGTCTAATAAAGAGCTGAATGGCCAATAGCAAGGCAGGAGAAAGGATAGACAGGTCAGGCAGGCAGAGAGAATAAATAGAAGGAGAAATATGGAAGAAAAAAAAGAAAGAGCAAGAGAAATGGAGAGGAGGACACTAGGGGCCAGCCCCCCAGCCAGCCATGAAGTAAGAGTGAATGTAAGATACACAGAAGTAAGAAAAGAAAATAGCTCAGAGGCAAAAGGTAGAGGAGATAATTTAAAGTTAAGAAAAGCTGGCTAGCAACAAGCCAAGCTAAAGCCGGATGTTCATAAGTAAGAAAAAGACTCCATGTGATTTATTTGAGAGCTGGGTGGTGCCCCCCCCACACAAAAGAGCAAAAACAACCAACAACACATCTTTAATTTTTAAAATTTATTTTATTTTTTTTAGATTTTTCGAGAGGGTTTCTCTGTGTAGCCCTGGCTGTCCTGAAAATCCCTTTGTAGATCGGGCTGGCCTTGAACTCAGAGATTAACCTCTGCTCTAGAATGCTGGGATTAAGGGAATGCATTGCCTGGCTATCTTTAAATTTTTTAAAAGCTCATAAACTGACGAGATGGGCTTGCATTTCATTGGTTACAGTATACATACACATACATATATGCAGATGTATATACATATGTACACAAATACACACATGAGATTTGATGTTATGTCAATGTGAATCACTAAAACTGAGAGAACTCAAAACCAGTATGAAGTTCTACAAAGGTCATCACTGATGAGCTACAAAGGCACTCGCAGTCCATGAAAGCCTGATCTAAGTGTCTAACAGTCCTCTGTTGGCAGGAGATCCTGGATGAATGTTTATTCTACAGCCTTGGTGAATACTTACCCTCAAACAGCTAGAGACTTGTCTATTTTAAGAGGTCACCTGTATGTATGCCACAGTTGTGTAGCTTGGTCTTCTTGTGGGACTCCTAACAGTGGGAGCAGGGGCTGTCTCCAACCCTTTCACTGGTTTTTGAGACCTTTTTCCTCATACTGGGTCACCTTGCCCAGCCTTAATACAAGGGAGGTGCTTAGTCTTACTGCAACTTGATATGGTTGATATCCATGGGAGGCCTGTCCTTCTCTGAACAGAAATGAAGGAGGAGTGGATTGGGGGTGCAGAGGGGAGGTGGAGGGGAGGGACAAGAGGGGAAACTGCAGCCAGGATGGAAAATAAATTAATTCATTTTAAAAGTCACTATGCAACTTTGAAATAAAAGAGGTGTCATATATTGAGATTCCTCTTTGGAAATGGCCTTTTAGTTTTCAAAAAGATTTATTTTTCATTTTTATTTATTTAAATAAATTTTTATTTTCTGGAGCTGAGGACTGAACCCAGGGCCTTGTGCTTACTAGGCAAGCGCTCTACCACTGAGCTAAATCCCCAACCCCATATTTTTTATTATTTTTAAATTACATGTAAGTAGATATATGTGTCTGGATGTAGGTATGTGCATGTGAGTTCAGGTGCCTGAGGAGGCCAGAGGCGACAGATCTCCCTGTAGTTGTGAGCTGCCTGATGTGGGTGTTGGGAACTGACTCAGGTCCTCTGAAAGATTAGCAAGTACTCTAATCAAGAGATAATGAGCCATCTCTTCTACCCTGGAAAAGGCCTTTAAAAAGAGGCCTTGGAAGTTTCTGCTAGTTTAAAAAGTCTACGCTCTATCAATAGGTTACTAATGCTATAAACACATAAACCTCCTGTTTTGACTTGATCTGCCTGCCCCCACCTCCTTGGTGATGGGATTACAGACATAATTGTACCACCATGTCTGCTTTTATGCAGTGCTAGGCAACAATCCCAGGCCTTCATAAGTGTTAAGCTGTTTTATTGAAGCTTGTTTGCTTGTTTTTGTTATGTTTTATAAGACAGAGTTTCACCCTAGCCCAAGTGTGGACTCACTGTGTGTCCTACCAACAATCCAGCTTCGACTTTCTCAGTGCTAGGGTTTCCTAGGTACAGTCTGAACGCATGGCCTTGAATTCATTTGTTCCCAGTTAGCAGTGTGGGAGATAGCCCTCATAACTGGACCAAAGCTGTGGTGGTACGCCTGTAATCCCAGCACTGGGGAGGCAGAGGCAGGCAGATCTCTGTGAGTTCAAGGCCAGCCTGGTCTAAAGAGTGAGTTCCAGGACAGCCAGGACTACACAGAGAAACCCTGTCCTGAAAAAGAAAACAAAAAACAAAAGGACCAAAGCCGCCATAAAAAAGGTCCTACAGGAAAAGTGTTTCTCTTCCAGTCCCTTACTCTGTGAGGAACAACATACATGATGGTATCTTGGAAGCAGCCACTGACTGGGCTCTTACCAGGTATCACATCTTAAAACTTCCCAGCTTCCAGAACTGTGAAAAATAAAATCCTTTTCTTCCCAAATGTCCTAGTCTCAGGTACTTTTGTGATAGCAATACAAACAGACAAAGACATCTGACTAGAAGAAGGAACTCACACAGAGAAAGGAAGAATGACTCTCGGCAGTTGTCTGCTGACCACCACACATGCTCTGTGGCACATGTATGATCTTGTGTGATATACATGTTCGCAAGAAAAAATGTAATAAAAAAGTTTTTAAAGGGGATGTCGAGACAGGTTAAGAGCGTTGGCTGCTGTCCCAGAGGGCTGGATTCTCAGCACCGACATCAGGTGATTCACAATCTAGCTCCAGGGGATCTGATACCTTCTTCTTGACTCTGTGGCACCTTCACTCACATGTGCACACACCCTGAGCCCACTCGTGTACACATACACACTCACACACCAGAGTTGAAAATAAAAATACATTTAGAAAACTCTAAAACAGAAGTAGGAAGACACTCAAGGCAATTGGTTAAATCTGGTCATTGGACAGTGCAGGTGGGGTGACCAACATCTCTGGGCATTTTGGCCCTTAGCTGTGTCTGGCTCCTAGTGACCTTATCTGAGCTACTTCCCCATCAGGCTAGGGTCAAGCCAGCTCTCCTTACACACTCAGTGCTTATCTGCTGAGGAAGCTCTAGTTCGGGTGCTCCAATCAGCTTGTTTTCCACCTGAGGTGAGTCTAACTGCTGGAAACTCTTTAGGCAAGATGCTCCCTAAGCTGCATGAATTAGCAAGTCATGATTTGAGGACCTACTACTGAGGATAAGACTCACCTTTGGCTTCAAATTTTCCTATGAGCTGGGCTCCCATTGCCATGGCCACATTAGATAGGAGACAAGATAAGAGCTTTTGGCTCAACGTCATCCAGTTGTACCGAGGAGCCACGAAATAGTAGGGGCTGAAGGTGCAGTAGTACAGGAAGCCACCCACGGCGGCTGCTACGTTGGCTGTGGGGAGAGGGAACACAGGTGCTCTGAGCTTGCCAGGAGTGACAGTGGTTCAGACAGAACCCCACCCCACCCCAAACCCAGCTACAGAACCCCACCCCAAACCCAGCTACAGAACCCCACCCCAAACCCAGCTACAGAACCCCACCTCAAACCCAGCTACAGAACCCCACCTCAAACCCAGCTACAGAACCCAACCCCACCCCAAACCCAGCTATAGAACCCCACCTCAAACCCAGCTACAGAACCCCACCCCAAACCCAGCTACAGAACCCCACCCCAAACCCAGCTACAGAACCCCACCCCAAACCCAGCTACAGAACCCCACCCCAAACCCAGCTACAGAACCCCACCCCACCCCAAACCCTGCTACAGAACCCCACCCCACCCCAAACCCAGCACTGAGCAACTACAGCTCCTTCTGACATTATCAGGCCCCTCAAGGAGATCTTCTGCCCACTGAAGCAGTGCACACATAAAAATGTGTGTGTATAAAACAGGCTGGCAACAGCTTGGATGTAAAATAGCAACTAAGCTACTATTGTGCGGCTTAAAAAAAAACAACAATAAAATTACTTAGTAGGGAGTTTGGGAATTCATGGTGTGGTATGGATTGAGACATACTCATTTTTAGGAAAAATTGAAAAGCATTTAAGTTTAAAACTAAGGATAATTACTAAGAGAAATGTAGTTTGTACAAGCCATCAGGGAAGGTAGGGTAATAGGATGAGACAGGACTGGAAGAAACAACTTAGGAAATGAAGGGTTGAGGGATAGGAAGGTAGGGTAATGGGATGAGACAGGACTGGAAGAAACAACTTAGGAAATGAAGGGTTGAGGGATAGGAAGGTAGGGTAATAGGATGAGACAGGACTGGAGGAAGAAAAATGGCGGTGGGCTTAGGAGATGGAAGCCAACAGCCGTCAGCTCTGCCAGCAAATAGGGGTAACCTGTAACTAGGCCTATCTTTGATTTACCAAGGACAGCTCTGTCAGCAACCCAAATGGTGGTTTTTTGCAATGCCTCTCTGCAGTTTGGGGTTAACTGTTATTCACAACCCCTACAGCACTTACGACTGCCGTAGACAAAGGTTAGCTTTTCTTGGTTTGTTTTGGTTTTTGAGGCAGGGTTTCTCTGTGTAGCTTTGGAGCCTGTCCTGAATCTCACTCTGTAGACCAGGCTGGCCTCGAACTCACAGAGATCCGCCTGCCTCTGCCTCCTGAGTGCTGGAATTAAAGGCACATGACACCGCCGCCCGGCCCAAAGTTAGCTTTTTCTTTTTAAACTTATTTATTTATTTATTATTATTATGTATACAGAAGAGGGTGCCAGATTTCATTACAGATGGTTGTGAGCCACCATGTGGTTGCTGGGAATTGAACTCAGGACCTCTGGAAGAGCAGTCGGTGCTCTTAACCTCTGAGCCATCTCTCCAGCCCCAAAGTTAACTTTGAATGATTGTTTCTGTGTGGCTCTTAGCATGCATCCCATGCCTGATGCTCACTTTTGCTATAAAAAGGAGCTTGAAACCCGCCCCCTTTGTCATGGTCACAGAAGCCCGAACCCTGGCTATGGCCTCAGATAACTAGTAAGCTTCTTCTCCCCATGGTGACTTTTTTCCCCCCCTGGAATAACGTTTGCTTCTGGTTTCATAGACTTCAGTGGT
Source organism: Onychomys torridus (assembly GCF_903995425.1). NCBI lineage: Eukaryota > Metazoa > Chordata > Mammalia > Rodentia > Cricetidae > Onychomys > Onychomys torridus. Next base: position 17,628,245 of record NC_050450.1, on the reverse strand, counting down.
CTGTCCCCCATTTTTTGCCCGCCCTTGGACCTAACAGTACCAGCAATCACAGCAGGGCAGGCAGGTAAAGCTTTTATTTCCAGTATTCTTAGCAGTACACAGTTACAGTTGCCTTCTGCCAATTCCCCTCTCCCCTAAAACATCCTGCCTCTCCTCCTTGGCCCCAGCCTGTGCTCCCTGCCCAATCCTCATCACCTAGCTCCTTCCTGGAGGAGTTAGTTCTAAGAGGCTCTGTCATGGGCTTCACTGTGTTCCTCTCTGCCCCCTCCTCATCACCTAGCTCCTTCCTGGAGGAGTTCTAAGAGGCTCTGTCATGGGCTTCACTGTGTTCCTCTCTGCCCTCTCCTCATCACCTAGCTCCTTCCTGGAGGAGTTCTAAGAGGCTCTGTCATGGGCTTCACTGTGTTCCTCCCTGCCCTCTCCTCATCACCTAGCTCCTTCCTCAAACCAGTTCTGTTAAGCCACGCCCTTTCCAGAGTCCTCCCTTCCGACAACTCAGCCTCTGGGTGATCAAAATGCATAGCTTTCGACACTGTAACCATGCACAAATCCCCTTCATTTCCCTAGGCAAGTATCACCCCAGTCCTCTACCTAGGGGAACAACAGGACTCACCTTTACTGAAGAAGGTGCTGACCATGAAGCTGAAGGAGATGGAGGAGATTGCAAAACACAGCAAGAAGGCCAGCACCAGGGAGGGGTCGCTGCTCGACAGGACTGCTGTGTCCTTTTTGACCTGCAGGACAGGCCGCCCCAGAGGGGTAGGGTGAGGCAGGGAAGGCAGAAAGGAACAAGGACAGGCCAAAAGGTCCCAGGGACACTGCTGGATGGGAAGGGATCCTTGCCTCAGCCAGTGGGAAACCCTGCTTACTTTCTCCAGCAGGGGAAAGACTTGCCCTGAGGTCAGTGGCCATGCATGTTCTTTGGCCTAAGTGCAGGGATCTCCACACCCTCTTCTTGCCAAAGCCCTTACAGAAGCGACACTTACTTTGACACAGAACAGCAGGGTCATGAAGGAGACCATGATGAGGAAGAACAGGAAGAACATGAGGAACCAAGCACTCCAGTGCAGCCAGCTACTGAGGCCCATCATGCGCATGTACTCCTGTGAAAGGGAGAAGGCATCCCACAGTCAGGCTATTCTCCTGTCTGCATGCTACTAGCTTTTCCCCATAGCCCGATGTGTGCCAGGTGCTTCTAAAAACACAGAGGCATCTCTAGAGCAGGAGGGTAGACCAGGATTCCTGTGCTGCAGGGCACAGGCAGGAATTATCCAGCACACATGAGGAGAAAGAGAAGGCTGTGGTCTGTCATGCTAGTTCTTGTCAGCAGCTCTTAGCCCTGTCTTGTGGTGTGAGAATCTAGCCCTTTTCTACTGTGCAATTGGTGTCAAAAGCTATCCTATCTGGGAGGCTATCCCTGATGGTCAATCAGCACTAACTGCCCTTTCTTCCTAAGTCATGATGGTCTGCCTCACTCCCCAGCCCACTACTCAGCATGGCCTGGTCTGCTCTGTGTCATGAGAGCTAAGTCCACTGGAAGCTCTGTCATGCCAGGAGACAACCCCGCCCCCCTGCTTGTGCCTCATTCAGGCCTGATACAAGAACCCAATAGATGTTGAGCTGGTGAGTTCTCTGAGTCCTTCAGGGATGCCTTGTATGCTATGGAGCAATTCCAAACTCCCAAGGTATGCTCCCAAGTCTTCACATTACTTGAGCTGATTCCGAGAGGCTAGGAGTGTCAGCGGGCATTCAAGTCCAGAGGCCCAGCCGGGCCCCCTCCTAAGGTTGGCAGAAGACCTTGCAGGCTACCAACCACACTGACAGCAGCCTCCTGGGCTGTGAGCCTTCACCAGTGTGTGGCTGTGGACACACATTAAGAGACTTGGGCATCCGTTCATTTGCTTTCCCACTTTGAAGCAGAAGCCCAAAACCCTTTTAGGGAAAGCTCCATCCTGTCTCTGTGGAAAAATAGGGTAAAGTGATCTGGAGCATTTCTGATCACACCTTCCTTTCTTGCCTGTTCACCAAGTGGCTAGGATCAGCTCCTCCACCGACCAATGCTGCCTACGGGTTCTGGGAATCTAAGGTTGCAAAGCCAGTGGTGGAGTAAACTAAGAATCCATCTCTTTGCTTGAAGTGTGGCTCAGTGGTAGAGTGCTTACATTCTTGAGACCCTGAGTTCCACACAGAAACAAAATATCAGGGGAGGGGTAAGACAATCAAAACATATTACAGGAAAAGAACTTTCTGATAGCCGGCTGTGGTGGCACACGCCGGTAGGATTTGCTGAAGGAGGCAGAGGCAGGAAAGAAAGAAACAAACAAAAAGTTATAAAGATAATGTAAAAAAGAAAACAGAAAAACAAGTTGAGTGGCGCACACCTTTAATCCCAGCACTTGGGAGGCAGAGGCAGGGGGATCTCTGTGAGTTCGAGGCCAGCCTGGGCTACAGAGTGAGTTCCAGGACAGCCAGGGCTACAGAGTGAGTTCCAGGACAGCCAGAGAAACCCTACCTCAAAAAAAAAAAAAAAAAAAAAAACCAAAAAAAAAACCCCACCAAACAAACAAACAAAAACCCAAACCAAACCAACAAAAACAACACAATTCAGCTCCTCAAGTGCTGCCTGGAGATTTCAGGTAGAGAACATGACTGTTATCAGAATCTAGGCATAGCAGACTGATTTCAAAGAACCTGTGCCATAGTGGGTGTCCATACCGCATCCTGGCTCTAATGGTTCCAGCATACAGGAAGGAGCCCTGGCAGATGGCAGCAGCCTTGAGACAGGCCAATTCTTTTGAGGAGTCCCAGGACCCATTACTGTGGCCGGGCCATTATCACACTGACTTGCAATATATTGCAAAGCCACACACAGAGGGTTACCTTCAGTTTCTTCTCTTTCTCCTGCACCACAGCCCGGATGATGCTGAGGGAGGTATAGGTGAAGCTTAGCATGAGCAGGAGAGGCAGCTGGTACTGGATGGCAATGAGGAATGGGTCTGAGATGTATGGTGGGAACGGGAACCTCTTGGTGATCACCACAAGCTTCTGGAACAGCTGGTGTGCAGAGGCGTTGGCATGGTAATGCATGATGGCTTTGTCTACAGCATGTTGCACTGCCAGGAAGCCTTCACGGATGTACCCTGAGTCCAAAAACAGAGGACAGTGTGTCATGGTGCTGCTCACTAGAGAGGGATGTGCTTTGAACAGACAGGACTTTCCTGGGTCCACAGAGGCAGGGCTAGAGGAGGCAAAGGGTGACTTCCTCTGATACCCAACTCTGTGGACCACTAATAATCTGACACCGTTCAGTGATTCCCAAGGAAAAGAGAATGCTTGCCACATACTGCCAGGTGATACTTCTACTTCATAATTAACACAACCCACACAAAACCACAACACGGTCATGTTTTAAAAAAAGATTGAGATAGCACTGGGAGACAGTTCAGTGGGTGAGAGCACTTGCTATATAAGCATGAGGACCTGGGTTTGGATCCCCAGAACCTTCATAAAAGCCTGCCATGAAGCTGGGCAGTGGTGGCACATGCCTGTAATCCCAGCACTCAGGAGGCAGAGCCAGGCAGATCTCTGTGAGTTCGAGGCCAGCCTGGTCTACAGAGCGAGTTCCAGGAAAAGCACAAAGCTACACAGAGAAACCCTGTCTCGAAAAAAACCAAAAAAAAAAAAAAAAAGCCTGCCATGAGCATGCCTATATACTCTAGCATTTCAGGGTGGAGTCAGGCAGATGCTGGGAATTTACTGGCTAGCCAGCTTAGCCAAGATGGTGAGCTACAGGTTCAATGAGAGACATTGTATCAAAGGTGCCAAATGACAAAGCAGGACATTCAACACTGGCCTACCCATGAGCATGTACACACACACACACCACTATACACATACATTCACTAAGCACATCACATACACTACACACACACTACACTAAACATACACAACCTGATATAAACTTGGTGGGAGATGGACCCTGTATGCATGCCTCAATGGACTGACTGAAACTTCTCAACAGATAAAACTTAGGCTACACAGACACCAGGAAAGAGAACATGGAGAGTGAAGACAGGAGAAACAGGGATAACTGGAAGGTGTGAGGCACAGGAAGCACTTTCTGTACTTGCTGAGAGGGCCAGGTCTTGAGTGCTGTCAAGGGGAAGAAACTAGTGGCCCCAGTGCCTAATGGTGACTCTAGGTGGAAAGTGACTGAACAGAGATAGAAGCCGAGGCCTTTGCCCAAGTGGAGCGGAGAGAACTTGGTGAGAGGCAGCCTGACACAGCAGCAGTCATTTTGTTTGTGTTTTTAGTAGCTCTGATGGGAGGGAATCCGACACAGGCCTAACTGAGAATCAGCGTCTACTGGCTGCGTCCCTGCTGGGGGTCAGGGAAATCTGCTCCTTCCCTTCTCCACTTTGGAGGGATCAGTGATCACTACATCCCTTGGCTCATGGTCCCTTCCTCCACTTCAAGACCTGCAGAGCAGTCCCTCGAGTTAATCTTTGCCGACCTGTGCAGCCCGAGTCTACTTTTAAGGACCCAGCAATCACACAGGCCCCTGCAGAGTAACTGAAAATCATTTTGCTATCTTTTTTTTCCCCTTCAAGACAGAGTTTCTCTGTGTAGCCCTGGCTGTTCTGGAATTCACTTTGTAGACCAGGCTGGCCTCGAGCTCAGAGATCTGCTTTCCTCTGTCTCTCAAGTGCCAACACATCCAGCTTAATTTTAATTTTGCTATCTTGAATCAGCTGACTAGCAGATTTATTTCCCTTTGCCTCAAATAGGCAAAGGTTTTGGATGATTAGGAAGGGGGAATTTAGGGATAATTTGATCTACGCTAGGTAGTTTCTGGCCTCCCAAAGGGGTCTGACCTGTAGGAGTAGCAAGCACAGCACCCTAAGTATACAAGATCTGAGAGATGAACCCAAGGAAGAAGTGGATTTAAGATTAGTAGATAAAAGGAAGCCTGAGGTCCCAAGCTCTCAGCCTCAGGACAGACTGGGGAATAGGCCACTGGCGTGAGTGATTAGAATACAAATATCCTAGCTAGGCGGTGGTACCACACGCCTTTAATCCCAGCACTCGGGAGGCAGAGGCAGGAGGATCTCTGTGAGTTCGAGGCCAGCCTGGGCTACAAGTGAGTTCCAGGACAGGCTCCAAAGCTACACAGAGAAACCCTGTCTCAAAAATAAATAAATAAATAAATAAAATAAAATAAAAAACAACAACAAATATCCTGAGACACAAAATTGTCTGGCCACTTATTCCAGCCTCTAGAAATGAGAAAAGCAATTTGCTAGCCACACCCACGACACAGGCTAACAAGTGCTACCATTCTTCTGTCTCTGGTTTATGACTGTAACGTCACCGACGTGTGCCAAAGCCAGTGCCGGTGGAGCAATAATTCTCATCTTTACAAGGTCACTTCCCAGCAGCTAATGCTATCCTCATTGGACAGACAGAGAGGCCCAGGGAGCCTCATAGCTGGTGAGGGGTTCAGCTGAGCACGGGACACCAGAAACTGTCTTTGAAGTCATGCCTACTCACCACGACGACTTTACTGTTTCCCCCACACCTAACTGCCTGCTGCCGCCTGCACATGGTCTGCTCGGGAGACTATTGAGTGGTGCAGCGGTTTTCATCATTACAACTCTGTGACAACCTGACAATCTAGGGCAGTGGTTCTTATTTGTTTATTTGTTTGTTTGTTTATTTATTTATTTATTTATTTATCCTTTTTGGTTTTCGAGACAGGGTTTCTCGGTGTAGTTTTGGTACCTGTCCTGGATCTTGCTCTATATACCAGGCTGACCTCAAACTCACAGAGATCCACCTGGCTCTGCCTCCTCAGTGCTGGGAATTAAAGTCGTGCACCACCACTGCCTGGCTAAGGCAGTGGTTCTTAACCAGTGGGTCACAACTCCTTTGGGGGTCACATATCAGATATCTACATTATGATTCATAACAGTGACAAAAGTACAGTTATAAAGTAGCAACGGAATCATTTTGTGGTTGGGAGTCACAACCTGAGGAACTGTACTAAAGGGTCTCGGCATTAGGAAGGTTGAGAACCACTGGTCTAAGGCATAATGTCATCACTCTGTAATCTACCACTTTCCCACTGGAGGAATGTTTGTGATGGTAAGTCAAACCATGGAAAATATTGTGTTGTGGGTTATCTTGTTCTTTTAGAGTACTCTGTGGGACGTTCTTTTTAGAAAAAATGTTTACATGAATGGGTGTTTTGTGGCATATATGTCTGTGTACCATGTATGTGCCTAGTCAATTGAACCAGGAGTTACATAAGACTGTTAGCTGCCCGGTACTGGGATCAAACCTGGGTCTTCTGAAGAGCAGTCAGTGCTCTTAGCTTATTCATTTCATCATCCCTGGGGGTCATACTTATCAGGATGTTGTCAGTAAGCCTACGGCGTGGGTGTCTGGGGCCCAGGCGGGATGAGAATGCCACGGGTGGGACCCCCCCCATCTACTTCTGCCACGGGTGGTGCTGGGACCCCCCCCCCATCTACTTCTGCCACGGGTGGTGCTGGGACCCCGCCCCCCATCTACTTCTGCCACAGGTGGGCCCCCCCCATCTACTTCTGCCACAGGTGGGACCCCCCCCATCTACTTCTGCCACGGGTGGTGCTGGGACCCCATCTACTTCTGCCACGGGTGGTGCTGTGACCCCCATCTACTTCTGCCACGGGTGGTGCTGTGACCCCATCTACTTCTGCCATGGGTGGTACTGTAACCCCCCCATCTACTTCTGCCACGGGTGGTGCTGGGACCCCCCCATCTACTTCTGCCACGGGTGGTGCTGGGACCCCATCTACTTCTGCCACAGGTAGTGCTGTGACCCCCCCATCTACTTCTGCCACGGGTGGTGCTGTGACCCCATCTACTTCTGCCACGGGTGGTGCTGTGACCCCATCTACTTCTGCCACGGGTGGTGCTGTAACCCCCCCATCTACTTCTGCCACGGGTGGTGCTGTAACCCCCCCATCTACTTCTGCCACGGGTGGTGCTGTGACCCCATCTACTTCTGCAGGCTCTCACAGACTGTTAAACAACTTGGGATGTCTTTCACAGGTTTGGACAACCACGCCTGGTTTATAAAACCTTCCCTTTGTCAACTGCTGCAAATGTTCTTCTACTCTCCTATTGGTCACAGGGCTTTTCTTTTGGGGCAATTTTTTGAGTTTGCACATACTGATATCTGTCAGTCTTTTCCTCTAAGATTTAATTTTTTTCTTAAAAATTACTTGATGTTTGTGGGTATTTTGCCTGCATGTATGTCTGTGCATCACATGATTGCTCGGTATCTGCAGAGGCCAGAGGACATTGGGCTCTAGAACTGGAGCTACTGATAGTTATCAGACACCATGTGGGTGCTGGGTGTTTACCCTGTCCTCCGGAACACCAGCCAGTGTTCTTCACCTCTGAGCATCTCTCCAGACCCAGGCTTTTTGTTTGTTTGTTTTTGAGACAGGATCTCTTTGCTGTCCTGGAACTTACTATGTGGAGCAGGTTGACCTCTGACTCATAGAAATCTGCCCGTCTCTGCCTCCCAAGTACTGGGATTCAAGGTATGTACCACCGTTCTTGGCTTAAGAGATATTTTTCTATTGCTTTCAGGAAACAAGACAGGCTTGAGGAACTGCATGGCTGCTCTGTCAGCCAGCACACCCAGCTGGTTGACGTGGGTTACTGGTGTGATAGCTGGCTGCAGCCCCTCCTGAGCCCCAGGTCTACTTACTTGTGTGGACCCCTCTAACCCCATACCCCTACTTGTTCAGTTTAGTTCATTTTCCAGATTTAAATCCCCAACCTAGAGCATTAGCCTTAGGATGGGTCCTAGAACCAGTGGTAGGCATCTCTAACTGCTGCTGGTTGGAGCCTCCTGCCTGTCAGCTGGACATTCTGAGTCTTGCTCCATCCCCAGAGAGACCTGTAGAAGACTGTTCTCCAGAACTTCTGGATTTCTACCAGCCTTGGTTGGACTGGGCTATCTCTCACCCTGGATCATTGGCCCTAGCCTCATCTTCTCTCTCTCTAGCTTGTGCCCAAGATGTGCCTGTGCTTCAAAACAGACAAACATGTGAACCGCAGATGGAAGCTCTACCACACAGACCACAGTATGCCTAGACGGAATCGGAATAGCCAACAAGAACTTCTGTGCAGGTTACTGAGTTAAATCAAGAATCTGCAGACTTTCAAAATGGGAGAAAACCAAACACAGAGAAGGCCAGGGAAGGGAGGTATAAAAACAAGCCTGAAGGAGTTGATCAAAATGAGGCTTTTGAAAACCTGAGTAATAAATGTTTCATTCAAGGGCACATGTCTTCTGAAGTGGGGGAGGGATGCTATAGTCCTAAGGCTTACACCTACTCTGTAGGAGCCAGTTTTGTTGTTTTTGAGCTGAGGATCGAACCCAGGGCCTTCTGCTTGCTAGGCAAGCACTCTACCACTGAGCTAAAGGCCCAACCCCAAGGAGCCAGTTTTATTGGGTGTTTTTTTTCCTTCACAATTGAGAAATTTATAAAAAGAATTTCTTGGCCAAGCAGTGGTGGTGCACACCTTTAATCTCAGCACTCAGGAGGCAGATGCAGGCAGATCTCTGTGAGTTCGAGGCCAGCCTGGTCTACAGAGTGAGCTCCAGGACAGCCAGGGTTACACAGAGAAACCCTGTCTCAACCACCTCCTCCCTCCAACATTTTTTGTTTGGTTTTGTTTTGTTTTTCGAGACAGGGTTTCTCTGTAGTTTTGGAGCCCATCCTAGACTCTGAGTGCTGAGTGCTGGGATTACAGGCGTGCGTGCGCCGCTGCCACCACCACCCGGCAATCATCACAATCATCAGAAATTAGCAATCTAGGGCTAGGAATATGGCCCCCAAGAGTGTTTCTCACCTGGTTCACCGCCATCAGCTGATAAAGGTTCTCTTGGCCCTGGGCTTGGGAAAAGTGGAAAAAGAGAAGTGGTGTGCCAGCCTTCAGTCTCTCTTAGAAAATTATTTCCTTTTTGGGTCCACATGTAATTTCTTCGTGTGTAACTGAAGCGTAGGTGGTATTTCACCTGTAGAAACAGAAAAGAAAACCAACAGTTTCAGACTGAAGAGTAGATGCCTGAGTGCCATGATGGTGCATTTCCTTACCAGGATGGTGTCACCAGACGCTTACCATGCCCTGCCCTGAAATTAACCCAGCTGCCTCAAAACATCAGAGGGAGACATTCTTTTTTTTTTTTAAATGATTTATTTATTTTTATTTAATGTGCATTGGTGTTTTGCCTGAATTTATGTCTGTGTGAGAGTGTTGGGTTCTCTGGAACTGTAGTTACAGACAGTTGTGAGCTGTCATGTGGGTGCTGGGAATTCAATCTGGGTGCTCCAGAAGAGCAGCCAGTGCTCTTAACTGCTGAGCCATCTCTCCAAACCCAGAGGGAGTTATTTCTCCCAGCAGGGACAGAGGGACATAAGGGGGTACTTTTGGAATGTTGCAGCTACTTCTCTTTGTCACCTAGCAACATAAATACTTTTTTTTTTTTTTTTTGAGAGAGGGTCTCACTGTATATATTTGGCTTGCCCAGAGCTTGCTATGTTGACCAGGATGGTCTTGAACACACAGATATACATCTGCCTCTGTCTCTCAAGTGCTGGGATTAAAGGCACACACCATGCCCAGCAATACCATATTTTCAATGCCACATATGCAGGATCAATGGAAGGCAACCATCAACATGTGAGACAGTTGCTCAATCCCCCCCTACCCCCCAAGACAGGGTTTCTCTGTGTAGCTCTGGCTGTCCTAGAACCTGCTTCATAGACCAGGCTGGCCTTGAACTCAGAGATCCACCTGCCTCTTCCTCCGAAGTGCTGGGATTAAAGGCATGTGCCGCCATCACCACCCTACCAGCTGCTCAATTTTAAAACCATCTAAAAAGCAAAGAACTTCTTCTATTAAGTTTTTGGACATATTTAAATCCCAAACACCTACTATTTTCTTCCTTATCCTAGTTGATTTTATCTAAAGAGGCCCAGAGAACTTTTATAAAGTCCAGAAATTAAGTGATTGTTCATGGGCTGGTAGGTTTTTAAAAACTGTTCTGGATTGACAGGTTAATATCACCAAGCTCCTTCAGTAGGGACTGATTAGTATACTGGTCCTAAGGGCTAGTTTAATGTTTACTCTTAGGCAGGTGGAGGTTAAGGAAAAGAATCCATATTTGCAAGTGTATGGAGTTGTGAGGGACACTGAGGACCAGCACTCTGTGTGTGTGTGTGTGTGTGTGTGTGTGTGTGTGTGTGTGTGTGTGTGTGTAGGGGGGCAGGGGTCAAAGTCTCACCGCCAGTGGCAGGGGGTCCTTGCTGTGGTTGAAGGTGTGCTCAAATACCACAGCTGCCAGCACGTTGGAGGAGCGGTTGTCATACCGAATGTAGTCCTCGAAGTCCTTCTCAGAGGAAAAGCCATGCACTGTGGACAAAGCAACAAACCACACATTGCCCAATCGGTCCTGGTCCTTGAAAAGCCTGGGAATGCCAGGACACTTCTGATAAAAGAGCATACTGACAAGGCTGTCGAGAGCTCGGAAACCCTCCAGACTGGAGTGGGCAGACAGCAGAACTGCCCAGGCAGAGCTAAGCCCTGGACAGCACCTAGTCTTCCTGTTGCAGTTTGAAGCAGGCTGAGATACCAGGCTGGCAGCAGGGCCAAGTCACAGAAAACTAACAGGGCCAGGGGCTACAGTCCACAGCAGCAGTGTTCTGTTCTCCCCACCCCAACTCTCTCTCCTGAGCATGGCAAGCCTTTCTTTTTTTTTCTTTTTTTATTGTATTTTTAAAATTTTATGATTTGATTTAATTTTATATATCGCCACGGATTCCTGTCATCCCTCCTCCTGCCCCCCTATTTAATTAATTAATTTAATTAATTTATTTTTGGATCTGAGGATCGAATCCAGCACTCTACCACTGAGCTAAATCACCAACCCTTTAATTTATTTTTAAAACAAGGTTTCTCTGTGTAACCTTGGCTGCCCTGGAACTCACTCTGCAGACCAAGCTGGCCTCAAACTTACAGAACTCAACCTGCCTCTGTCTCCTGAGTGCTGGGATTAAAGGTGTGCGCTACTATGCCCAGCATGGCAAGCTTTAAAAATTGGAGTTCCTCCAATGACCTCTGTGCCCTGGCCTCCTTTTATATACAGGGCTTTACTGTAATCACTTGGTGGGGTAAATCAAACTAGAGGAGGTCTGTGCCATCAGCAAGAGGGAAAGGGACAATAGGTTTATCTTGAAAGCAAAGATGGAGAAAAGAAGGCTAGCACACACTACCAGTGTGTGTGTGTGTGTGTGTGTGTGTGTGTGTGTGTGTGTGTGTGTGTGTGTGTGTATGTGTGTTCCCTCCACAGGCCTCCTGTGGCTTTATTCAGAACTGCCCCTGAAACCCATCCCAGGAAGGCTGTTTGTACTATGTATTCAAACTGTGCTCTTCTCCCAGAATTAAACGGCTTTCCTGGACTGAGTCCACCCAGCTGCCCCTGTTATCAGTAGGTGTGACTGTGGTGCCTGATATGACCAATACTGCCTTAGGTTTTTCCATTGGTCCCCTCAGCATTGGACAGATGGGCGGTCAGGCTCTTGAGCCTCATTTTATACTGAGATTAGGTAGCCCAGGGGTTGATAAAGACATACAGCCAACAGGATGGGTTGCTGAGTGTGGACCCAGCTTTTCCTGCGTCTGGAGTCTGAATTCTCCGTATAACTAGAGGCAACATTGTCCCAGAGAACTAAACCACAAGAAGAGCCCTGCTCACCCCGGGTCTCTCACCTCGCATGTTGATCACGAGTTCCCTTTTCACCGTCTCTGTGATGGCCCTGGCAGCATCGCTGTGCGAAGGGATGTAGACGAGTTCCCAGCTATCCTCAGGTGGCGGGAAGGAGAAGAACAGGGGCAGCTGCTGGATGGACTGGCCCTGGTAAACTGTGGCATTGGGCACATTCTCTGACTGGATCTTCAAGCGAAGCCAAATCAGGATCCCAGAAAACAGTAGGGGCAGGAGGAGTTCCAAGACTGTCACTAGAACCTTCCGCTTCTACAAGACAAAGACCACCCTGTTGACAGGGGCAAGTGCACCATCCTTGAGGGCTTTCCGGGGCATCGACTAGACGACGGCTGCCCTTCCTCAGGCCTGGACTCACCTTCAGAGTATAGTTCTTCCAGAGCAGGAGCGCCAGCTGCCTCAGCACTGCCATCTTCCTGTAGGCACAGTGCCAACACCAACCGCAGACCAAAGGCTTAGACGGAAAACTAAAGTGCTCTGAAAACACAGACCACGGTTGCCTTGGGAACTGATATGAGCTCTTCCCCTCCATATTTCCCACCCTCCTTTCTGCCACTTAATCCTAAACACTCCCTTTGAAGCATGCCATCCTGATGCTGCAAACCCCATCATGTCCAGTAAGCACGCACACGCTTCGGGGCAGCTGCCATGTTTTCCGACAACACATTTAGTTATTTTTGTGTGTACGCATGTGTGCACATTGTGAGTGCCACAGTGTACGTGTGAAGGTCAGAGGACAACTTGTTGGAGGTTGTCCTCTCCTTTCCACAGTGTGGGTTTTGAGGATCAAACTCAGGTCATCAGGCTTGGAGGCAAACACCTTTACCCACTGAGCTCTCTCGCCCACCTCACAGTAAGATTTTGAATTTTTTTTTTTCGAGACAGGGTTTCTCTGTAGCTTTGGAGCCTGTCCTGGACTAGCTCTGTAGACCAGGCTGGCCTCGAACTCACAGAGATCCGCCTGCCTCGTCCTCCCGAGTACTGGGATTAAAGGCGTGCGCCACCACCGCCCGGCCACAGTAAGATTTTTATGTGCTCTGCAACTGTTGTTGGGGTATTATTATTATTCAGATGCTTTAGTTGTTATGCATGTCCCATTTAATCTCAAAATATTGCTTTTTACTTACCAAATCAGAACTAGTAAAAGAAAATCCAAGGCTGGAGAGGTGGTTTAGCAGGTAAAAGTGCTTGCAGCCAGCCAAGCTGGACACCAGAGTTTGGTTCCTGGGACACAGGGAAAAGTGGAAGGAGAGAACTGACTCCTGAAAGTGACCCTGACTCCCACACATGTACCATGACATGTGTGTACATGTACACTAAAATAATCAACTAAAAAGAAAACTCAACTCAGTGTCCTGGCTACAGGTAGTTTTTAAGAGTTGAGAGGACTGTGGGGAGGAAGGGAAAAGCAGAGGCCTAGGGGCCTTCAGTGGCCTTGCTGACCTGGGAGCCCAATGGGTCAGTAGCTGTGTAAGTGACCAGTCATTCCCTCTTGAATCCAAAGGCCATTTTTTCCTGTTGCTATACTGGAACCCAAGTCTTCACTACACATGACCAACCCCTTTCTCACTCACACTCCCTTACTGAGACATGGAGGAGCTTGCTATGGAGCTCAGGCTGGTCTCAGACTCACTAGGTAGCCCCAGGCTGCTCTCGACTCCTAGTGATCCTCTGCTTCAGCCTCCTGACAGAATTATAGGCACATGCCATCATACTGGGCATAAGAAAACACATCCTAAAAGTGTCTCTCCTGTATTAAGCATAAATGTAACATTTAATTCTGGCACCCAAAATTAGAGGAAAAATCTGCAAAGAGTTTATCAAACACAAGGGATAGCAAAAACAACATTTATGAAGGCTGTCCATTTAGACAAATGTTATTGAATTTCAGCTATCAGAAGCAGAAACATTGAGCTGCTAACCTGGGGAAGTAGGTGGTCAGAGATAAAGCCAGCAACACCCACGTCAGGAGGGTCCCATTCAGCAAACTGAAGGCTTGGCGGTCTAGAGGTGAAGATCCACAAGGAAGGAAGGGAGAGAGCAGCAAGTTCCTGAGAGCTTCAGGCAGAGAAGCCCTTCCCCGTTCAGAGTCTCCAAGTGGGGAAAAGCCTTGGTGACTCACAGGGAGAGTTTAGTTTAGTCAACCAGCTCTTTGTTCATGGCTAGTACTAATCAAACACCAATTCTTAGTCAGATGAAGGCAAAACAGGGTATATAGATAATTCCTGAATCACTCATTAATGAGCAAAGCTAACATGCTTCTAACATGAGTAGCTGGAGACTAGAGTCTATGGGATAAAGAGGGTTTCTGTTTGTTTGTTTGTTTTAAAGAAACCCAAGCTGGGCAGTGGTGGTGCATTCTTTTAATCCCAGCACTTGGGAGGCAGAGGCAGGCAGATCTCTGTGAGTTCGAGGCCAGCCTGTGGTCTACAGAGTGAGTTCCAGAACAGCCAAGGCTACACATAGAAATTCTGTCTTGAAACAAACAAACAAAACCCCAAAACAAAAAACCAAAACCAAAACCAAAAAAAAAAAAAAAAAAAATCCCTGTTTTTACTTTTAAGGTTAAAAATAATTTCTATAAAGAATCTTTTTAGGGCTGGAGAGATGGCTTGGAGGTTAAGACTACATACTGCTCTTGGAGAGGACCGAGTTCGATCCCCAGCATGTACATCAGGCAGCTTACAACTGCCTTGACTCCAGTACAGGGGATCTAATAATACCTGGAGCCTCTGTGGGCACTGCACTCAAGTGCACATACTCTCACAGACACATAATTTAAAAAAGAGAGAGAGAAATCCAAAAAACCTTATTTTAAAAACTAAACATCTTGCCGGGTGGTGGTGGTGCATGCCTTTAATCCCAGCACTCGGAAGGTAGAGCCAGGCGGATCTCTGTGAGTTCGAGGCCAGCCTGGTCTACAGTGTGAGTTCCAGGAAAGGCGCAAAGCTACACAGGGAAACCCTGTCTCAAAAAACCAACACCAACCAAACAAACAAAAATTAAAAACTAAACATTTTGCCTTCTTAAAACATAAGCTCAGAATTTATGCAGTGTGGGTGGTAGAGGATCTCACAGATGGACTTAAAATATGGATTGTTTTTGTGACAGAGTCTTGCGTTTAGCTCAGGTTGGCCTCAGAATTATGGTATCAGCCTTCTGAGTGAGGCATGAGCCACCACACCCACTTTAGAATATGATTTTAATGACAGGAAGGACTAACAGGTGAAAAAGCTATGACAATACAAAGCGTCATTAATTGGCAACTTAATAAATTAATTAATCTCAAAACTTTTATAATTTTAATTTGTAAGGGCTGCAGGCAGCAGTTTGTCTGTGTAGCTTGTATGAGTTGGGAGTTCTACCCACAAAAACAAGTAGATAAATAAGTACATATATATTTTAAATACATTAATTTAGAATGATTGTATTTTTAAAACACCAAAGCCGGGGCCGGGTGGTGGTGGCCCATGCCTTTAATCCCAGCACTCAGGAGGCAGAGGCAGGTGGATCTCTGTGAGTTTGAGGCCAGCCTGGGCTACAGAGCTAGTACAGGACAGGCTCCAAAGCTACAGAGAAACCCTGTCTCGAAAAACCAAAAAAACAAAAACAAAAACAAAAAACACCAAAGCTGGCCATAGTGGCACATACCTTTAATCCCAGCACTTGGGAGGCAGAGGGAGGTGGATCTCTGTGTTCAAGGCCAGCCTCATCTACAGAGTGAGTTCCAGGAAGGCCAGGGCTACACAGAGAAACCCTGTCTCAAAACACCAAAAAAACAAAAATAAAAACTCCACCAGGCCAGGTGGAGTTTTCAGCACTTAAGAGATGGAGACAGAAACGCATAGATCTCTGAATCTCATGCCAATGAGACTCTGTCTAAACAAACAAACAAACAAACAAACAAACAAAACCAAAAGAAACCTACCACTACCAACCACCAAAACCCAAACAACAGTAAATAAAAACACCTACCAATAAAGTCTTAAATAGGGGCTGGAGAGATGGCTCAGAGGTTAAGAACGCTCCTTGCTCTTCCAAAGGTCTGGAGTTCAATTCCCAGCAACCACATAGTGGTTCACAACCATCTGTAGTGAGATCTGGCGCCCTCTTCTGGCCTGCGGGGATATGTGCAGACAGAACACTGTATGCATAATAAATAAATAAATCTTAAAAAAAAAACAACAACAAAGTCTTAAATCATCTTAAACTATAGATGATCAGTAAAGGAGCAGTGATAGAATGACATCTGTTAAGGCCCGTGGTTATTTAAAAAAAATTTTTTTGTTATTTTGTCTTTTTTTTCAGAGCTGAGGACCGAACCCAGGGCCTCGTGCTTGCTAGGTAAGCTCTCTACCACTGAGCTAAATCCCCAATCCCTTAAATTTTTTAATGTTAATACATTTTTAGTTATTTATTCTGTGTGTGTTGCTTGAGGGAGTAGATCAAAGACTACTTAGGGAGTCGATCATTTCCTTCTATGCCGGCTCTGGAGATCAAACTCAGGTGATCGTGTTTAACAGCAGTGCCTTTACTCACTGAGTGATTTCACCATCCCAGGGTTCCATAAACAGTCCAACTGAAAGGGGGACCAGGTGGCTCTGGTCAAAGCCAGTCCAGACCAGAAACTAGTTTGACTGAGACGAACTTTCTCCCTCCACCAGAAAGGGATATAAAAAGGCCATAGTTCAGAAAGGCTCTGGGGCTCAGGATGTAGCATGGTTAGCAAGCATGCAGAGCACTCAGGGCTTAATCCCAAACACTGTAAAAACTAAGCATGATGGCAAATGCCTGTAATCTCAAGTTCAACCTCCTCCACTACACAGTAAGTTCAAGGCCAGCCTGAGCTACATGAGACCCCCCTTTCAAAAAGGAAATAAAATAATCGGTTTAAAGAAGTAGATGGTTGCATTTTTTGGCTATTGTCCAAGAATATAAACACTCTCTTGCTTATTCCGATTCCTCTCGGGCCCAGAGCAGCAAAGGACACAGTTTACACAGCTCAGCAGACTGCAGGGGCAGCACCAGAGACTGACCTTAGTCCCAGGAAAGGCTGGCTGAAGGTGTTCCTCCAAGGTTCCAGGGGAAGTGGCCTGTGGCAGCAGTACTACACAGATGACTCTGGGGTGGAAGCAGTGGGCCCCTGGAGAGAAGCAGCAGCCCTAGGGAGCAGGAATGCTGAAATCTCGAGGGACATCTGGAGGGACCTGGGGCTCACAGGCATGACTCTCTGGCACCTTTGGGTAGACGAAGGGTGCTTAAGCCTAATTTGAAAAATAACCACAAAACACTGTTTACCAAATTAGAAAGTAGGAGAGCAAAATGTGTTCTGAGTATGTCTCCTAGGGACTAGGGAATGTAGATCAGTGGAAGAGCACCTGCCCAATATTCACAGGAGCCTGGTTTAACCCCCAGCAACACACAAGAGGACACTACTAGAACAGAACTGCTCTGACAATGGAGAGGTACAGATTTACAGTATGCATATTTAGAGTGGCGCCTGGCACTTTATGATGACGGCCTCCTAACATGGCTCAGGTTCCTAGTATTATCGTCCTTGACAGATGGCGACCAAAAGGAGGTACCAGCCAAGACCCAACTGCAAGTAAGCTGTGTTAGCACTTAACCCTTGGCCTGTCTTAGCCTCTAAATCTGAGCTCTGAGCCCCTGTATACCTTTACCTTTTATATATAGGATATCTACTATGTATACATTCCATATTTACACACACACACACACACACACACACACACACACACACACACACACACTCCAGACACAGTGAACAGCCTTCTAACACTTTCTATATCGCTCCTAGAATGCAACATTAGCGTCACCCCACCACCTCTTCAGCAATTTGGTCCCGTCCCCCCATACCCTGCTTACTGCTTTGTCCCTGCTAAGCCTTATCTGAGGTCTCAGCTTAGGCTACAGTTGCACTTATGCATGCTGTGTTTGAGCAAAGGCATTTAAAGGAGGAGATCCTGGAATTACAACACCTGGAACACTTTTTGGTTACGAAAGCCAGTGTACGCAAGGGAAGGAAGTTAAGGTTCCTTCACCCACTTAACACTTCAGTGCCACTGAAGTGTACTCAGGAGTGGTGATGGCTGAGATCTGAGACTAACCTCAGGGGAGGGAACAACTGCCAGCTACTCTAAGGCAAACACCAACACTTGGTCACTTTAGCCCCCCCCACCCCCTGCAAGAATCCTCTCAGAATGTCCCACTCAAGAGGGCTCAGTTTGCTCCTTGAGGAAACCATCAGAAAGGGAAGGCAGCCCCCACACCCCCAAAGGCTTGTTTGTTTCCAGTTAAAATATCAAACATTGCACAAGGCAGTAAGTATTTCAATGCTTGTATTCGAAGTGAACAATCAAATGGATTCTGAGAACTCTGTTGGCAGATCATAGGAGTCCTGTTGAATGGTCTTTCTCACAACTGCTCTTAGCTTAGGGACTATGGGTTCTGCCAGTCCATGAGCACTGTGGTGCCTCTGCTCAGCAGCAAGCTAGAAGAGTCCCAATCGTGCCAGGATTGAAACCAGTGCCTCATTCACACCAGGCAAGGGCTCCACCACTAAGATACCATGGTAGCTACACTGAGCCCTGTCAGGTGATTTCTTTGTGCCATATAAATATCTGCAAGTATGGAGCAAAGCAGTGTCAATGCTTTGGAGAGGGTGCTTTGGAGCCTTCAAACTAGTAAAACTCACTGGGCAGTGGTGGCACACGCCTTTAATCCCAGACTTGGGAGGCAGAGGCAGGAGGATCTCTAGTTCAAGGCTAGCCTGGTCTACAGAGCGAGATCCAGGACAGGCTTCAAAGCTACACAGAGAAACCTTGTCTGGGGGGACAGGGGCTAGTAAAACTCAGCAGGGACCTGGTGTCAAGCAGAAAACCCTTTGTGCAATGTGTCTGTCATGTCCCTAGCACTGGTGCATCTCCTTCAGGGAGTCACAGGCCTTGAGAAGAAAGGAACCTTCATAAAGCCATAAATAGGCCTGTTGAGGTTGCTCAGAGAGCTGATGATCATGGTGCTTCACACCCTATGTAGATGTGTGACACAAAGGTGTCCTGGTGGGCAGTACTGGCCACACTTAGGGCTCTGCCTTCAGTTCCTACTGCTTTGCCCTACTTGAGATGCTTTTAGGAAAGTATTTTATTATCAATCTAGAGAATTCTCAGCAGCCAGCCAGGACCAAAGGTTTATCTATGTATATCCATACTGAATGTACTTAATTAATATTTGCTGACAGAATCTGTAGCTGTTTGGGATACACAGACATTGATTCGTTCAACAAACATTTGCTAAATGCTTACTGTGATGGGTATTTGTACAACATGCTAAGGATTTACTAATGGACACAATAATGCTCTTACAGCTTACAGTCTGTAAATGCTTAACTCTTTTAAAACTTGGAAATTAAGCTAAGACAGTTTAGTGAGGTTTCGCATTGCTGTGAAGAGACACCATGACACGGCAACTCTTATAAAGGAAAACGTTTAATTGGGACTGGCTTACAGTTCAGAGGTCTAGTCCACTGTCTTCACAGTAGCACACAGGCAGACATGGTGCCAGAGAAGGGGCCAAGAAGAGCTCTACATCTGTATCAGCAGGCAGTAGAAGAAAGAGTGACCCACTGGGCCTAGCTTGAGCTTCTGAAACCTCAAAGCCCACCCACTTCCTCCAACAAGAGCACACCTACTCCATTGGGCGTGCTTCCTAACCCGTTCCAGTAGTGCCCCCAGGACCTAGGGGCTGTTCTCATCCAAACCACCACAGACAGTATCCAAATCCTGGAGTAGACAGGGGTGAACTGGATGTGTGGAGAGCAAGTGAGACAGACAGAGGGCTGGGGGACCACGGTGCTCAAGTTGCTTCATTGCTGCATGACCACGGAAAGATGAAAGGAAATTTTGGAAAAAACAGCTACCGTGAAACCTGAGCATGGACACGAGCCTGGTAGCAGCAGACAATGAGATGGAGATGAAAGCAGACCCCAAGGCTTATTTTTTTTTAATGTTTTTTTCAAAGACAGGGTCTGTCTAGTATGTAGCCCTGGTTGGTAGAACTCACTATGTAGACCAGGCTAGTCTCAAACTCACAGACGCCAGACCCCGAGGAATGAGAGCAGAATCCTAACATCCACCTGCCTCTGCCTTCCAAGCACCAGCATTAAACCATGTGCCACCATGCCCAGCAGACACAAGGCTTTGGCCTCTGCCTAAGAGAGTTAAGGGTACATTCCAGCTGCTGGAGCACATGTGGCTTCCTTCTACTACTACTTTTGTTCATGGTCTTTTTCTGAGGCTATTTAAACATTGGAAAATGTCAAGTGCAATGCTTCTGCAGATGGAGTACGTATTACAAAATAAAATGGAGAATAACAGGCAAATTTTTAGGGTATGCCCCTCATCTGTGAACCTTACGAGTTGTTTTCAAGTGGGGTGAACAAGACAGTACATGACAATAGAGGAATAGTGAGCAACTTTCTTATATTCTCTAAAATAAGAAAAACCTTCATGAATATTTAATACAAGGTAGACTCTGGTTTGGCCAGTTGTGAGGCAGTGGCTGTGGATCCTGATGAAGAGTCTATAACACGGGTGGTGGTGGGGCCTCTCTCAGGATTTATTTAAGCATCTCAGACATAAAGTTCATATGTTTCAAGATGTCATTTTTTAAAATTATTATCTAAATGGTATTTTGTCTGCATGTATGCCTGAAGGCCAGAAATGGGTACCAGATCTCATTATAGATGGTTGTGAGCCATCATGTGGGTGCTGGGAATTGAACTCAGGACCTCTAGAAGAGCAGCCAGTACTCTTAACCTCTTAGGCATCTTTCCAGCCCTCAAGGTTTTTTTTTTTTTTTTTAAAGGTAACATGAGGGCCAGGTGGCGATGGCACATATGCCTTTAATCCCAGCAATCGTTAGGCAGAGCCAGGCAGATCTCTGTGAGTTCGAGGTCAGCCTGGTCTACAGAGTGAGATCCAGGACAGGCACCAAAACTACACAGAGAAACCCTGTCTTGAAAAACCAAAAAGAAGGAGGAGGAGGAGGAGGGGGGGGGAGGAGGAGGAGGAGGAGGAGGAGGAGGAGGAGGAGGAGGAGAAGAAGAAGAAGAAGAAGAAGAAGAAGAAGAAGAAGAAGAAGAAGAAGAAGAAGAAGAGGTATGATGGATGTGGTTTTTAAAAAGAGACAGAGCCAGTGAGATGGCACAGTATGTAAAGATGCTTGCTTTACCCCTGGTGACCTGCTCAATTCCTAGAAACCACAAGGAGAGAATCAACTCTCATAAGTTGTCCTTTGATCTCCCTGCACATATGTGTACAGGCGTGCACAGACACACACACACAATAAACAAACAAGTGTAATAAAAAGTTTAACAGAGACTAACCAAAGCTTTACAAAATTTTGTAGTTATCTGGGAAATGATGATAAGCACTTTCAGAGTTCACTGGTTAGCGCAGGAGTTACTGGGGGATTTTAAGAGAGTTACGGATTTCTTTCCTGAAATTTCCAATCCTAGGGATCTTTAAATTTTTTAAATAACAAATAACTGCAACAGTGTGTGAAATTGGCAGAGAGATGGTTCAGCAGTTAGGAGTGGTGATTGCTCTTGCAGAGGACCAGGTTTGGTCCCTACACCCATGCGGCAGCTCACATGTTCTGTAACTAGTTCTAGGGGGTCTGATGTCTGTTGCTGGCTTCCATGGGCACCAGGTCTACACATATATCATGCATATACATACACACATATAGACAAACATTCACACATTAAAATTAAAAATAAATCTTTAAGAAAGAAACAAACACTTTCAGGCTGAGGAGATGTTATTGAGTAAACTACCTGTTATGTAAGCAGAAGGACCTGAGTTCAAATCCCCAGCACCTATTTGAAAAGCTGGGCATGGGGATGTGTGTCTGCAGCCCCAGTGCTGTAGTGGGAGCCAGTGCAGAAGAGGAGGTAGAGTGGCAAGAAACTGCTGGAGCTGGCTGGCCAGCCAATCCTGCCAAACTAATGTGCTCCAGGTTCAGTGAAAGAGCCTGTCTCAGAAATAATGTGGAGAGCAAAAGGGGGAGCCACTAATGTTGACCTCTGTTCCCCCCCTACACACACACACACACACACACACACACACCTATGGGTATACCCCCCACAGTGAAAAAACCCACACCCACACAAAACCCCCAAATGCGAACCTGTCCCTTCAAGGAAAAGGTGACAAGATATGAGAATTACAATTTTCAAACAATTCATGCCAAGAATAGAGTCCTAGCCGGGCGGTGGTGGCGCACACCTGTAATCCCAGCACTCGGGAGGCAGAGGCAGGCGATATTTGTGAGTTCGAGGCCAGCCTGATCTACCAAGCAAGATCCAGGAAAGGCGCAAAGCTACACAGAGAAACCCTGTCTGGAAAAACCAAAAAAAAAAAAAAAAAAAAAGAATAGAGTCCTAGTGAACATGGGTGTCTGAACACAGATGTCCTGAAGGCCCATATGTGAAAAGCAGAGTCCCTAGCTCAATACTATTGGCAGGAACTTTAATAGGTGGGGCCTGGTAGGAGGTCTCACACCACTGGAACACCTTTGAGAACTCTTTTGGGACCCAGCCATGATGTCTGCAGCTTTCATGTATACCACCTGTTCCCCACCTTACTATAGGCCTCAGAGCTATGAGCCAATTGATCATGGGCCAAAACCTCTAAAACTATGAGTCAAGATAAGCCTTTGTAAAAACAGTTGCCTCAAGTATTTGTAAGAGCAATATAAAGCTGATGAGCATAAGACAGTTAATAATTACATTATACTGCCACAGCTGCTACATGGGTGCCACATATACAGATACATGCCAAAAAACATCAAAGACCACAATTTGCATCTTTTATTTTTTTACCTGCAAACACACATCAGCCCAAATCAATCAGAACATTTGCATGGCAGGTAAATGAGCTCAGACCCAGAAGCACAGCATCTGTGCCTATACAATATGCATCATGTTTATTTGTAAGTTCTACTGAAATGAAGAGCCTGAGAACTGGCATGTCCACATGCCAGGACTTAGGTTTCACCTGAGTGACTGAGTCTGACCGTGTGGCTTCCATTTTTACAAGGCATGCTTATGCTATAATTTTTGTTCTAATAATGTGGGAAGTTATTTAATCATGTTAACTTTTACCTCTTTTGTTGGTTTGTTTGTTTCTCGAGACACAGTTTCTCTGTGCAGCCCTGGCTGTCCTGGAACTCGCTCTGTAGCCCAGGCTGGCCTTGAACTCAAAGATTCACTTGCCTCTGCCTCCCGAGTGCTGGGATTAACGGCGTGTACCACCACCACCTAGCCTCACCTTGTATCTCTTTAAAAGGTCCATATTCATCTATATTTCTAGATTCATTTGTTGGGATTTATCATCCAATTATATACGGACACTCTCAAATTATTTCTATAGAGCATACACCAGGAAAGTGTATGGGGATGACTTGCTTACATAGCAGTCCTTATGTGGATGAGGTGATCAAGGCCTGCAAGCCAGAGCCTCTGTCTTAGAGCCCCAGGAAGCCAAGTCTGAGATTGGGTGATTGGTTCTGCATGCCCAGGTAGATAGAGAACTGCAGTTTTTGGAACATACACTCACCATTACTTACTTGCTCTGTCTCCCTAGAACAGGAGCTCTTGGTGAGAATCGGCAGGATGTATTTTAGGCCAAATATGTGGCCCAAAGAAGGCTCAATGAAGAGAATTCTACAAAAACGTATGCTGCTGTTTGCTTTCCTGCCTAATTCCCATGCTACAGCCTTTGTCCCATTCCCTGGATAACGAGCTTTTCTGCCTTCTTAGGTATGGGGAATGAGGTAATGAAGCAACATGAGTCCCCAGAGAGGTAACCATGGATCTTCTGTAACAAGCAAAGCAGCAAGGAGCACATTATGGCTTCTGCAAAGGTGACTACTGCCCTGTTGACTCCAGGCCTTGTGCCATTCAAGGGGAATGGGCATCAGTGCAGGGATGGGCCCACGGGCCCTTCTCTCCACACATAGTATAGGCCTCAGTGCAGGGATGGGCCCACGGGCCCTTCTCTCCACACATAGTATGGGCATCAGTGCAGGGATGGGCCCACGGGCCCTTCTCTCCACACATAGTATGGGCCTTCAGCACTCTAGTCTGCTTAGACTATCTATCACCCAGCATATTGCTTTGAATTACCAGGTGAAACCTTACATTTCCTGGCCTACTTTGATGCCAGGCCCTCTGTAATGCTGTCTCCGGTTAGCAGGAGTTCTTCCTCTTAGCTGTAAAGCAGAGTCTTCTAGGGGTGTTTTCTGACAGAGTCTGATGTTGAAGTCTACCCATGAAGACAGTGGGCTTTGGTCTGGGCACGGGAACATTTCTCTGGGCCATTCTAGACACAGCCTCAGTCTAGATCTCCTGTTGCTGATGGAAACCACTCCTCTGGACACCTGTGGCCGCTGTTCTGGAGGTGCCATTGGCCACTCACCTCATTCTTTAATGAAAACTGCATTATTTAATTCTTTCTTTGTGCTGTGGTGGGGGCATGCTTACACCATGGTGTCTCTATGGAGGGCAAGGACAACCTGAAGGAGCTGGCTCTCTCCTCCTACCACATGGGTCCCAGGGCTCTAACTCAACCTGTCCGGTTTGCCTGTCAAACACCCTCACCACCGACCCATTTTGCCAGTCCTGTTTCTGTGTTCTGCCAGTTTCCTGTGAGATCTCTAAGACCAGGGGCCATCTCTAGTGACTCAGAATCATGCCTGGAGCCTTGCCCATCAGAAGAGTGACAGGCATACCTAAGAGTTCTAGGATGGAGCTCTCGACAGACTCAGTAGCAAAGGAGCCTCCTGCCAGTTGCCAGGAGCAGGGTTGGAGGAGAAACCATAAACTCCATAAGGCCAAGTTAGGCCTTAAGTTAAGACTAAGTCAAAGTAGTTTCCACGAGACTACCTGGGCAAGATAATGTGAAAAGCTAGTGGCTTGTTAAAACAGCTACAACTACTTTGTTATGCTCCAAAAGGCTGTTTGGCCAGATCGCTGGTACAGCACCTTAGAGGAAAAGGTTAGCTGTTTTCAAGGGCTCAGTTCAAACCAATGTGGTGAGGGAGATTCCTATGGCATCCGCTTTTACCATCTTTCTCTTTCCCTACCCCTCCCCCATTTTCCACGAGGCGAGCTCTCTAAAATGGTCTCAGTCTTTCAAGCTTAATAATGGCAACAGCAAAACTTTCTGAACGAAATAAGGCTGCTTAGGAGACAAGGGTGGAACTCGTTTTCTTGAACTTTGCCTGGGTCTCCACATTGTTACTACAGAGCCCCGTCACTCATTCTGGGGCATTTCCCGAGTGCTCCTGATGTGCAAACACCAAGTCCCTATCCATGATTCAAGAATCTGCCGGGTCTGGAGGCAACGGGGCAGACAGAAATACTCTCTAAGACAAGGCCCGGCTGGGCCATACACAGGGAAAGCAGGCTCTCTCAAGCATGCAGCACCAGGACCATCTGCCCAGGACCCAGGCTTAGAAGGCGACCCTATCCCTTAGGGGCTGGCTGAAGTTCAGAGCACCAACACATGACCCTGGGCACAGTTGCTGTAGGACCACAGCCCACACCGGTGGTTCCCCCTTCCCTGTCTTGCCCTGCACACGGGGGGGGGGCTTCGCCAACTTCAACCCCTACCAAAGCACCCTTTGAGCCCTACGCTGCTGAAGTTCGTGAAAATGAAGAGGGTGGAGCCTGAAGGACTCTGATGCTGGGAAGAATCCCATCCCGCAGCAGCACCGGCCGGGTGGTGCGCCGGGAGCACTCGGCAGGCCTGCTACCCCGAAACCAGGAATGCGCCGGAGGGCGGCGGCTGTCTGTCCATCTGCCGGGCCCGCCCAATGGACCCCATCACGACCCTGGCTGTCTGAGCAGGTTCCTGCGCTCCCAGCGGGCCCGCTATAGCGGGGACACACCCAGGCTCGAGGACGCCGCGAAAGCAACACCTGCAGCAACACGCGCGGAGGGTCCGGCGCGAGGCTGGGGCGCTGCCCGCTGGCAGAGTGGAGACGCGGGCAAGGACCGCAAACCTCAGACCCCGGAGCTAGCGCGAGTGACGGGTCCTAGAGCACTCACCGACCCTCAGCGCCAGGGTGGCGGCGGCCGGAGGAGCTCTCTCGCCAGGTTCCCTCCCTCAGATTCCCGGTTCCGCGCCAGCCTCGCAGGGGCGGCAGCGGCCGGCGCTGACAGCTCAGGCCGCCCAGCGGGGAGGAAGCACCGGAGACAGGCGCGGGTGGAAGAACGCACCAGGAAGCTCCGGCTCCTCCAGGGGGCGCGTCGGCCCGCGCGTGCGCAGTGGGCCGCCCCTGCAGGTGCCCCGGGTTTGCTCCCGGCCGCCTTGGCCTCGCCTAAGCTTTGGATTCAGCGTCTGCGCAGTGCCTCGCGCGTGCTGCCCGGCTCCGACAGAGGGCGCTCCACGTCGCGCTCCGCCCGCTCCGAGTTCACCATTCCCCATCCTGCGTCTGCGCAGTACTCCACGGAGGTCGCCCCGCCAGGAGGTGCGCGCGCGCGCGCGTGCGGGTGGGGTGGGGCGGGGCGGGGCCGTGCGGCGCGTGCGTGGTGGCCTGCCCCTGCGGGTTTGGGTCCGCAGGCGCGCGGCTGAGCCTGCAGCACGCCCCTGTCCGTGTCCAGCAGGGGGCTCTGTCCCGGGACTGGGCGTGCGACCCCGGGAGGTGGGGCCCCGGGGCTGTGGGCCTGAAGCTCGTCCCCGCACCCCTGTGTGTCAAAGCCGTTGAGGCTGTAACAGCAAGAATTTCACTTGCGCGGCGGCTTTTACTATTCCAAGCTCCTCTTTCTCCCCGGGGCCCTCGCTCCGCCTCACTCCTGTCACCAAGGGAAGGTGCTACTTTCTGCTCCTGCCGGAGCAGAAGAAACCCAAGTCCTGGAGAGGTTAGGTTGAGGAACCTTCCAGGCGACGGCTGGCAGCGAGTAAAGCGAGTCACGACCCAGCCCAGCAGCACCGCCAGGAGGACGGGATCGGAGAGGGGTGGGGCTGGGAGGAGGTATTAGGGTTCTGGCGCCCCTCAGGCAGAAGGGTGGGGCGTCGGGGTCCCCTCAGGCAGGAGACCGAGGCGCGGAGGCACTCTGAGGCCAGAGGGCTGGAGGTCCTGCTTCTTCGGACAGGAGGGTGCGAGCATCCGCGTGCCCTCTGGTCGGCTCGGGCCGGCGGGAACGGCGCTGGAGTCCTGCGTTCCTGCATCCCGGGCTGTGCAGCCGCGCGGCCGGCCCGGGAGAAGTGGGTCACCCGGTGGGTGGAGCGTGGGCGACTGCGTCGCGGGGCCAACAGTCGCAGTGGGTCCCTGAGTGCCCGCGGCCACCGGCTCGGTGCGGGCGGTGAGTGGGGCGCAGCCTTTCCCAGCTTCTGGGCTGCGGGGGGCCGGCCGTGGCAGGTGCTGTAAGGTACCCCCGGGATCGTGACCTCCCAGTCCATGGCAGTTTCACTGTGGTCATATCCTCTCACTCTCTGGGGTCCAATGTGGTTACCCCAGAAGGTGGGCTCCCTGGCACAGGGTCATCCCTGGGGTCCTAGAACACCTTGTACAGAGCCAGCTCTAGCCAAGTTTGCTGAATAAAGCAGCCACAAAGACCTGGCTTCAGGTCTTGAGTCGGTCACTAGTGTATTCAAGTCACTTCACTTTTCAGAATCTTTATTTCCCATTCCTACGATTGAAATGGTAACAATAGCAAATTCAAGAGTTGTTCCTCCCACCCACCATCTTTTTTGAAAGTGAAATGGAAAAAAAAATGCATGTTTTAAGGGATTATAATGTCTGGCACTTAAATGCCAATTAAATGGTAGTCTGATGCATGTCTGTAATGATGCACGAGGGGGGAGCAATTAAAGAAAGGTGGGGATTTGGATTATTAGCGTGCTGCAAACATCTCCAAAAGTCTTTCTCTCCATCATTCCTCCAAACAGAATGTTTTTTCTCATTCTCTACGTCACGCCTGGCTAACTAGAATTCTACTTTAGCCTGCTTCTTCTTTAATTGCTTTTCTTTCAAACCGGTACTTGTCATTGCTGGCTTAAACTGATTAGAGCTGGCAACTGTTGGCCCCGAGGGTTGTTGGCAAACCGAATCGAATCCTTGTTCTGCAGAACCAAATCAGGGAACAGAACTGAATGACTTAGAATTTTCCTTAGTATAAGATGGGACTGGGAGTTTGATGAAGAATGTTCCTCAGAATCTCACAAAATAGATGCTTGTGCTAAATTCACATTTTTATTGTGTATTGACTGTACAGATGAAACTTGAAATGTAAGTATTAAAACACTCATTTAATACAATTCAGAGTCCTCAACAAAGTATCGTTAGACTAGTGAAGATATTGTAATTTGAAAATAATACAAACAGAATTGCATGGAATGAGCATAAATTCATTAAATATGTCAGTGAATTATTTAGACTTGTACTATTAAATATCCAAATAGTGCAGAGACTATAGCAACATTGCCACAGCTGTGCTTGAGTAAAGCACTAAATATCTTGCTTAAAATACAATTTGCATAGCTTTTCATCATTTAGAAAATGTAGGTGATTCATATGGATGGCTCAGTACATTCCCAAATTTAAAATTTAACAAGTATTATATGAATATATTCTTGTTGAAAAATTAAAACACCTATTAATGGGGTGCAGGTAAATCGGCCAGAGAATATGAGCATGGGAGATGTAGTTTGTCCCCCAAGGGGTAAGTGGTGATGTCGAGGTGAAAGGGTCTTTAAAAGTTGGGTCCTGGTGATAAATCCTGAGGCCATTGACAGACCCTTGGGAAAGAGTAACCTCAGCTGGGTTAGTCACTCTTTGGCATCCTGCCTAATGATGCAATTGTTCATTTCTGTGTGTTTCTCACCAGTGTTGTACAATCTGCCCTGAGTTGATGAAGCCACAGGGCCACTACCAGAGCTTGGTGCTATGTTGGGCTTTCAGCCTTCAAAACTGTAAACCTCTTATTTTTTCATAAATAGTTATTCTTTTTAAAATGTAGGTGTAGCTGGTTATGGTGGCACCTTCTAAGTACTGCATCATATTTTTTAATATCTTATTTATTGTGTATGTTGTGTATTTGTGTGTCTGTCTGTCTATCTGTGTCTCTCTCTGTGTCCCCTCCACCTCCCCCACCCCCCCCCCCCGTGTGTGTGTGTGTGTGTGTGTGTGTGTGTGTGTGTGTGTGTGTGCCAGAAAAGCACATCAGATCTTCTGGAGCTGGAATTACAGGCAGTTGTCAGCTGTCCCGTGTGGATGCTGGGAACTGAACTTGGGTCCTCTGGATGGACTCTTAAATGCTAAGCCAGTTCTACAGTCCATGCACCTTATTTTTTAAGGCAGAGTCTATCACTGAACTTGGCGCTCCATGTTTTAGCTAAACTGTCTGGCTAGTCAGCCCCCAAGATCTGCCTGTCTCTGCTCGGCTAGTGCTGGGGTACAGGCATGTGCTAACTTTTACATGGGTGTTGGGGACTGAACTCAGGTACTGCAAGCATTTGTGCTGCAAAGATTTTACCCACTGAGTCATTTCTTGAGCCATATCTCCAGTCCTGAAATTTAAACAAACAAACAAACAAAAAACAAACAAAAAAATTCTTTGCTTAAATATACTAAGAAGAAAAAAAACATGAAAAATAGATATGGATGTTTTGAGAGATTGAAATTTTATTTAGAATGGTCAATGAAAACCTCATTGAGAAAGTAACTTCCAAATAAATACCCAAAAGAAACGGTAGAATTCTCCATGAAAAGACATGAAGGAATTGTGTACTTGGCACGAGAAATCCAAATGTTGGTGCAGTGGTGTGTTTATTGTGTTGGGGAACAATAGCTAGGCATGTGACGTTATAGCAGGAACAGTAAAGTAGATGGGTCAAGGATGAAATAACAGAAACTCTATACTGCAGAACTTTGTAAGTCATTGTAAGACAAGGCTTTTTCTTGGAGAAAGATGAGCGCCGTCAGAGTTTGTGGTGGAAGAGCAGAGGTGGTCTGACTTGAACTTTATTGTTCTTGCCATTGCTTAGAAAATTAGTTGCAAGATGACAAGATCAGGTGCAGTGACTGCACCGCTGGGGCTCCTGCAAGAATTCAGGCAAGGCGAGGGGTGGTAAGAATGGGGTGGTGAAAGGTGCCAATGAATATTCCAAAGGCTGGACCAACAACAGGTTGTGACAGTCTGCATTTAGGCTTCAAAAGAGAAGGCAGTAACAGCCGTTAACTCGAAGAATGGATCTGCTATGAACTTGTGGTGATATATTGTGCACCCTAATAAACTTGCCTGAGGATAAGAGGACAGAGCCAGCCACTAGATTAGACATAGAGGTCAGACAGTGATGGCACACACTCTTAACCCTGTCATTGGGGAGGAGGGATCCATCTGGATCTCTGTGAGTTCAAGACCACACTGGAAACAGAGCCAGGCGGTGGTGACTCACACCTTTAATCCCACTACTGGGAAGTACACATACCTTTAATCCTAGGAAGTGATGGCTGGGCAGAAAAAAGCATATAAGGCTGAGGAAACAGGAACACACTCACTTTAGGCTGAGGATTTAGTGGAAGTAAGAACTAGTGGCTGGCTGCTCTGCTTCTCTGACCTTTCAGTTTTTACCCCAATATCTGGCTCAGGGTTGTTTTTTTTTTTAAATTATTATTCTAAGGCCATCTAGATTTGAACAACATGAACTGTGGTGAAAAAGACTATGAGATGCCTTGTTTTAGGGTGACCATGAATAGGCCAGGTCAGTTTTGAGATAAAACACAGTGGGGGCAGGGACAGATATCCTACAGTTGACTCTTTGGGAAAAGATCTTGAGGCAAAGTCCAGGCTAGAGAATCCAAAGTGGATCCTGTCACAGCTATGTGAGGTCACATGTTGGCATGAAAGGAGTCCAGTGACTGAGCCCTGTAGCTCCTTAATGTTTACAGGCTTTGGAGAGGAGGAAGAATCAGCCCAAAAAGATGGAGAAGAAGTAACAATAGAAAAGAAGAAAAGTAATTTGAAAATGTTCTGAGTACCCACAAGAACAAAGTTATCTAAGGATGCAAAGAATACTTCTGTTTTTGTTTGTTTTTTTCAGGACAAGGTCTCACTGTGTAGCCCTAACTGTCCTGGAACTCACTCTGTAGACCTGCCTGCCTCTGCCTCCCGAGTGCTGGAATCAAAGGTGTGCACCAATATACCTGGCAGAAAGAATACTTCTTAACATTTTTGTGTTATACATAATATTGTCTCAATTTGTTTCCTGACTAGTGGTGAGCATCTTCAGCTGGGGGTACAATGGCAGTGTTCAAGAAGTTAAAACTTCTTCTCTGGAAGAATTTCATCTTAAAGGTACCAGTATGCTTATCTTTGGGGAATCTGTAGGTTCTCAGGAGCAACTGCATGTTTAAGTTAAATAAGTTACAGTCTTAGTTTCTTTTCCAGTTGCTGTGATAAAACACCCTTCTAGCTCACAGCTTAAAGGTATAGTTATTGTGATGGGGGAGTCACTGTGTGAGCTTGAAGCAGGTGGTCACATCACACTCACAGTCAGGGAACAGAGGACAGTGAATGCATACTGTTCCGTCCTCTTTTTCCATGTACATAGTCTGAGATCCTAGCTGTGGAATGGTGCCATACACACTAAACAAGTCTTCTCACCTTGGTTAATAAAAATTAATCCCCACAGGCATGCCCAGAGGCCTATCTCCCAAGTGATTTTAGATTCCATCAAGTTGATATCACAGTCACTAATAATGAGTTGAATAACAGTTAAGAACTTCATTTCTAAAAGTTCGCGCTCCCACAGTAATTCTGTTAGCTCTTGTTGTTAAACGCAGCCCTTGCCATTGATTTCTAGCCATTGATGGTTTAGAACAGGTATTGAATGGAGATGCCTAGCTGGCTCTCATTCTGTCTTTCCCCTTGTGTGTGTTTTGTGTAGGGAGGCTAGAAGAAATGAAAGAGGTTTTTCATTTGTTATTTTGGTTTTGTTTGTTTGTTTTGAGACAAGGTCTCAAAGATATATTAAAGGATGGGGTTGAACTTCCTAAGTAGCCAAGAATGACCTTGAATTTCTGATCTGTCTGCCTTCAAACCTCTTGAGTGCTAGAATTACAGATGTGAATAACCACATTTGGTTTATTCAATACTGGGGATCATGCTTCATGTATGCTAAGAAAGTACTTAGAAGGTCTCTCCAGCCTCAGGGTTTTAAATAGAATAGTGCTTGCCACGTAGAAATTTACACTTGAATTTTGTCTGGGATTAACACACAGCTGTTGTTTCTGTTTTAGAAGCGGAAGACTTTGATAACACTTCTGGAAATCTTGATGCCGTTACTATTTTCTGCAATTGTATTGTATCTTCGTTTCAATAGTATGCCAAAACACGTATCAACTACTAACTACCAACCAGTTGATATCAGTTTACTGCCAATATATTTCAATAATTATCCTCTGAAAAATAAATTTCAGTTGGTTTATATCCCTTCCAAAAGTGAGACGTTGAAAGCTGTCACTGAAAGGGTGGAACAAACCTTTGCTGTTGACTTTGAAGGTCAGATGTAGATGGAATAGGGAGGGCATGTCACTTTTTTTTGCTCTAAAATGTTTTATTACATTATCTTAGTGTGTGTGTGTGTGTGTGTGTGTGTGTGTACATGCCATGGCGTACAAGTGGAAGTCAGAGGACAACTTGCCAGTCATTTCTCTCCTACCTGTGGGTTCCAGGGACTGAACTCAGGCTGTCAGATTTGCTGGAGTCATATTACCATCCTGGGAAGGCATTTTTATAGTGAAGTTTTTTGTTTTTTTTTTTTTTCCTGAGAATTCTTACAAGAGTGATCCAAAATTTGGAATCTACAAATTGTAGTGTTTGAGGTGGTAATTGAAGGAAAACTGTCCTTGCTTGATACACTTTTATTATTTTACAGACCACACTGGAGGCTTGTATACTTGTATCACCAGGTTTAAATACTAATTAACTTTTTTTTTTTTTTTTTTTTTTTTGGTTTTTCGAGACAGGGTTTCTCTGTGTAGCTTTGTGCCTTTCCTGGAACTCGCTCTGTAGACCAGGCTGGCCTCAAACTCACAGAGATCTGCCTGCCTCTGCCTCCCAAGTGCTGGGATTACAGGTGTGCACCACCACTGCCTGGCCAATAAGCTTTTTTATTAAACCAATCAAAATGATGTATCTTCACACTGTAAAATGATTATTCTATAACACACTCATAGAGTCTACCAGGTTTCTCTACTTTTTTTTTCTTATTGTAACTCAATCTATAAACAGAGGCAGAAAGATACTCACAGGGTCACTAGGAATTTGCCCGTCCCCTGCTTACACCCTTCTGTGGCTTCCCCCTACACAGAGACTCTCTATCTAAACTCTGCCCCTGCTTTTCTCTCCAGCTTCCCTTAGTACTCTTTGTGCTTTCTTTAGCACCTGCTTTGTGTGGTCACTTTGTACCAGCCATTCCTATGCCAGTCCCTCTTGGTTTTAGGAAGGTGTTGTATGATATGTTGTTTGTGTTCTGACAAATAAAGCTTGCCTGGAGATCAGAGGGTGAAACTAGCCACTAGTTAGCCATAGAGGCCAGGCAGTGGCACACACCTTTAATCCTGGCACTTGGGAGGAGGAAGCAGCGAGATCAGGATACAAAGATTACAGAGCCCGCAGTGGAAATTTCATAGAGGTAAGAAGTCTCCAGTGGCTGCCTGCTCTGCTTCTCTGATCTTTCAGTTTTCACCCTTGATATCTGACTCCTGAGTGCAACACCATGCCTGGCTTTAAGAATATTCTAGTAAAACAGAATTCAAATTTAAAGGAAAAGTTGCTTTACTCCCAGCTCTATTGCCACTTAGTTCTTTTTTTCCTTTTAGGGAAAATAGATTTTTTATTTATTTTGTTTTTTTTGGTTTTTTTCAAGACAGGGTTTCTCTGTAACTTTGGAAACTCGCTTTGTAGACCAGGCTGGCCTCGAACTCACAGAGATCCACTTGCCTCTGCCTCCTGAGTGCTGGGATTACAGGTGTGCGCCACCACTGCCCGGTGAAAATAGATTTTTTTTATTCTCACATACTATATCCTGATTATGGTTTCCCCTCCCTCTACTCCCTCTACTCCCTCTACTCCTTCCAGTTCCTCCCCACCTCCCCTTCCATCTAGATCCACCTCCTTTCTGTCTCTCACTAGAAAACAACCAGGCTTCTAAGGGATGATAATAATAAACTATAACATAATACAATAAAACAAAACCCAATACATTGGAATAGGACAAAACAAACAAACAGAAAGGAAAGATCCCAAGAAAATACATAAGCAAAAGATATAGATGCAGAGACCCATTCTTTTACACACTCTGGAAGCCCATAAAAATAAGAAACTGGAAGCCATAATATATATGCAAGGACCAGAAGGATAAAAAGAGGAAAAAATTAACTACACATAAATAAAATAACAATAAGATACAACACAACATTATGAGACAAGGAACCTCCAAAAATGCCACTGACTTTGTTTTTCTGTTGATCATTGATCTGGGCACACATCCTACCCTTAAGAGTGGTTGTTTCAATCTGTGCAGGGGTGGTGCACACCTTTAATTCCAGCACGTGGGAGGCAGAGGCAGGCAGATCTCTGAGTTCCAGGACAGCCAATAAACAGAGAAACCCTGTATTGAGAAACAAAACCAAACAATAACACCACCACCACAAAGAGTAGTTTGTTTCCTCAATGAGACTCCCTTAGAGAAAACTAAATTTGCATTTGCAAGTGGTTATCAATTGGAGATGGCTTCTGGATTAGGGTTAGGGATAGGGCACGTGTCCACCTCTCTTTTCAGCTCTAGGACCCCATCTGGTGCAGACTGGTGCCAGCCTTGTGCATGTTGTCTCAGTCTCTGTGAGTTCATATGTGTATTGATACTGTTGATTTAGAGGACTTGGTGTCTGTGCTGTCCTCCATTCCCTCTGGCTATTCTTTGTGCCTCCTCTTCCCCAGAGTTCTCTGAGCCCTGAGGGGAGGGTTTTGATGGAGACATCTGTTTAAGGTCTCTCACTCTGTAATTTGTCTGGTTGTGGGACTCTGCATTTGTTCCATTCTGCTGCAGGATGAAGCTTCACTGGTGACGACTGAGCAAGGCACTGATCTGTAAGCATAGCAGAATGTCATTAGGAATCATTTTATTGCCATACTCTTTTAGTGGAACAGTAGTATTTGGTTTTACCGTAGG
Organism: Onychomys torridus; assembly: GCF_903995425.1. Lineage (NCBI taxonomy): Eukaryota > Metazoa > Chordata > Mammalia > Rodentia > Cricetidae > Onychomys > Onychomys torridus. The sequence goes on along the minus strand of NC_050450.1, from coordinate 17,593,136 downwards.
TTCCTGGGCTAACTAGTCTCAGGTTCTTAGTCATCCAAGTAGTGTTGGGTATGGGTTCCATCTTGTGGAGTTAAGTCAAATCAGATATTAGTTAGTGTGTTAGTCAGGGTTCTCTAGAGTCACAGAATTTAGAAAATGACTGATGTGTGTGTGTGTGTGTGTGTGTGTGTGTGTGTGTGTGTGTGTGCGCGCGGAAGGGAATTTTTTTGAATGACTTATAGGAGTCCAACAATAGCTAGTTGTGAAAGGAAAATCCAAGAATCTAGTAGTTGCTCAGTCAGTCCCACAAGGCTGGGTGTCTCAGTGGTCTTCTGTATATGCTGGAATTCTGAAGAAGTCAGCTTCAATGGCAGTGAAGAAATGGATGTGCTGACAAGGTGAGGGCAAGCAGGTGAAGAATGAACACACCCCATTCCTTCTTCCCTTGTCCTTATATAGGCTTCCAGAGGAAGGTGTGGCTCAGATTAAAGGTGTGTCTTCCAGCCTCAAGATCCAGATCATAAGTATGCCCTCCATTTCTGTATTATAGTTCATTCCAGATATTGTCAAGTTGACAACCAAGAATAGCCGTCGGGGTTGGGGATTTAGCTCAGTGGTAGAGCACTTGCTAGCAAACACAAGGCCCTGGGTTCGATCCTCAGCTCAAAAAAAAAAAAATAGCCATCACAGTTGATCACTCCCACAAGCTTTGAGCCACCATTGCCCTAGCATATCTTACAGTTGGGACACCATTGTAGAGCAAAGGGTTTGTGGCTGAGGTGGTGTTTACATTTCTCCTTTGGTAGCTAGTAGAGTACCTTCCTGTACCAAAGGTAGCATGAAGGGATGAAGGCTCTATGTAGGCACCAGCTCACCTTCTCCATGTTCAGTGAGTTGTGTGGGTGTTGTCTTCAGCAATAGGACCTTGCTGTTTGTCTGTAGAGAGCAACCCATCAGTCTTGGCAACAGTCTGGGTTTAGGTGTTCCCATGGGATTCCTTTGGCCAGTAACTCCATGAGATGTAACCCACTCCCAATACTGGAAGCTTCCTTTGTTAACAAGAGGTGTCTAGCCAAGCGTTGATGGCGCACACCTTTAATCCCAGTACTTTTGAGACAGAAGCAGGTGGATCTTTATGGGTTCAAGGCCAGCCTGGTCTACAGAGGGAGTTCCAGGACAGCCAGAGCTATACAAAGAAACCCTGTCTTAGAAGACAGAGAGAAGAGTGAGTCCAGTTGGGGTTCTATCTCCCTTATTATTTGGCAATTTCATTTAGGTCACCTTCATATATGTGTATATTTAAGGAGGCTTCTACTGTATTAGGATTTCATACTACCCCCCAAATGGCCCTGAATTTTAGCTGTCTCTCTTCCTCATATTCCCTCTTTTAGTCTCTCTTCCCTCCTCCTTCTCACTTAATCTTCCCTTCCACCCTCCCCTGCCATCATCCCTTTCCTAGAGATATCTGTCTGTCCCCCTAATCCCTTACTCTATACCTAACCTCTGTGAGTCTATGGATTGTAGCATGTTTATCATTGATTTAACAGCTAATATCCACATATAAGCGAATACATACCATATTTGTCTTTCTAGGTCTGGGCTACCTCACTCAGGATGATTTTTTTTTCTAGTCCCGTCCATTTATCTGAGTTTCATGATTCAATTTTTTAAACTGCTGAGTAATATTCCATTTTCTTTATTCATTCATTTCTAGAGACATCTAGGTTGTTGCCAATTTCTGGCTACTATAAATAGAGCAGCAATGAATATGGTTGAGCAAGTGTCTCTGTGGTAGGATAAAATGTCCTTTGGTTATATACTCAAAGTGGTATAGCTGGATCTCGAGGTAGATTGAGTCCCATCTTCCTGAGGAACACCACCACACTGATTTCCAATAATGGATGAGTGTTCCCCTTACTCCACATCCTTGCCAGCATGAACTGTCATTTGTATTATTGATCTTAGGTATTCTGACATGTGTAAAATGAAATCTCCAAGTAGTTTTGATTTGCATTTCCTGATGATTAAGGATGTTAAACATTTCTTTAAGTGTTTCTCAGTCATTTGATTTTTCCTCTTTTGGAAATTCTGTTTAGACCTGCATCCCACTTTTAACTGGATTATTTATTTTCTTAATATCTAGTTTTTTTTAGTTATTTATCTATTTTGGATATTAGTCCTCTAACAAATGTGTAGTTGGTAAAAATATCATTCTGTAGGCTGTCACTTTGTCCAAATGACAGTGTCTTTTGCCTTAAGGAAGCTTTTCAGTTTCTTTCTTTTTTTTTTTTTTTTTTCCTGAGACAGGGTTTCTCTGTGTAGCTTTGGAGCCTGTCCTGGAACTCACTCTGTAGACCAGGCTGGCCTCAAACTCACAGAGATCTGCCTGCCTCTGCCTCCTGAGTGCTGGGATTACAGGCGTGTGCCACAACCACCCGGCTGCTTTTCAGTTTCTTAAGGTCCCATTTATTAATTGTTGATCTTATTGATGTTGAATAGCAAGTCTTTTCCTGTGCTGATGAGTTTAAAGCTATCCCCTACTTTCTCTTCTATCAGGTTCAGTGCATCTGGTTTTATGTTGAGGTCTTTGATCCATCTGAAGTTAAGTTCTGTGCAAGGTGATAAGTATGGATCTATTTGGATTCTTCGGCTGTTCGGTTTCACCAGCACCATTTGTTGAAAATGCTCTTTTTTTCCAGTGTGCATTGCTAGCTTCTTCAACAAAAATCAGTTGTTCACCAGTGTGTGGATTTATTTCTGGGCCTTCGATTCGATTCTCTTGATCATCATGTCTGTTGTTGTGCTGATACCATGCTGGTTTTATGTCTATAGCTTAGTAGTACAATTTGAATTTGTGATAGTGATACCTCCAGCAATTTTCTTATTATTCAGGATTGTTTTAGCTATCTTGTGTGTGTGTGTGTGTGTGTGTGTGTGTGTGTGTGTGTGTGTTTCCATATGAAGCTGAAAATTGTCCTTTCAATATTTGTGAAGAATTGTGTTGGAATTTTGGTGGGGATTGCATTGAATATGTAGATTGCTTTTGGTAGGATGGCTGTCTTAAGGTTTTTTATCATATAAGTCTTTCACTTGCTTGGTTAGAGTTACCTTGAGATATTTTATATTATTTGAGGGTATTGTGAAAGGAAAAAACCTAAGTGTGCTAAGTAAAGAACAATAACCTTATAATAATAATGAAACATATTATTTAATATGTATACCTTTCCTATCCCTTTTTCTAATTATGTAAATATACAAAATAGCATTTACTATATGGTCAACAACATGGCTCCATGCATAAAGGTGCTTGCCACATAAATCTGGCAGCTAAGTTCCACCTTTGGAACCCACATAAAGGTAGAAGAAGAGAACGACTGAGAAATTATGCCCTGACCCCCCATGCACTTGAACTCACATGTCATATGCGATAATTAGTGAGTAAGAACTGTCTCTCCCTTCTCAGCATTACCTCCTTGAAATCTAAAGACAGATGCCAGCTGTACTGTAAGTTCTGAACTGAACAATAGCAACAAAAACAAAAGTCAGGGTTTCTCTGTGTAGCCCTGGCTGTCCTAGAACTCGCTCTGTAGACCAGGATGGGCTTGAACTCAGAGATCCACCTGCCTCTGCCTCCCAAGTGCTGTGATTAAAGGTGTGCACCACCACCTGGCTAAAAAATCATGCCTTTTAACTAATCTTATTTTTTGTGTTTCTCTCTCTCTGCTCATATGTTTACAGAGTGACTGAGTGAGTGAATGGAGAAGTAAGCTGGAATCTTAAATCTCCTTAGATAGATAATTAATGGCATTACTTGCTTTCATGCCCAGTTATTCACTGACTGGATTTTTCTTTTTGTAGTTCTAGGCTTTTCTTCGGTGCCTTTATTTGAAAACTACATAATTAGGGATCCCAGGTCTTTCTACATACTGGTGGGAATCGTTTTTGACCATACCTTCAATAGCAGCAACGAACCTTTACCACTCGTGGTAAGCAAGTCTTCCCTATGGCAGTCTTACTATGTGACTACATAGCGTGTGTTCATCAGGCATCTACCCCTCAGCTTTCTTCTATGGCAGCTTTGTTACCTTATTTCCAGAGGAGACGAGCGGAGATTCCAAATTCTTACCTTACAGCCCACACTCTGTTGCTGTCTCAGACTGTTCTGAGCGTGAGTCTCTGTCCTCAGCACAGGATGGAGTGTGTTTGGCTGACTCTTGGCAGAAGAAACTTGAACCCCAGCTTTGTCCCTTAGCAGCTCTGTAACTTTGGGAAATTTGTTGACATTTTGGTGTGGTTAAGTTTAAATTAGTGCCTGGATTATGAGTTGGTTTTCAGGCTTATAAGTGCATGTAAAGTGATTAGAACAGAGCAGTTGGGTAGATGGGGAGCAAGAATTTTCTGTTTGGATTAGTTAATTATCATTACTACTAATTGCACAGATTTAGATATGGTAGTTCTGCATGTGTGTTTAAAGAAAAACAATATGTTAAACAAGCATATCTGATTTATGTTTTGCAATGGGTAAAACAATGTGTAGCCTCTCTGGTATACAGGCTATTTAATGACCTTTAGAACTTGCACTGTGATTAATAAAAATTAACAATATTTTACAAGCATGTGTTAATGTCACATACATGTCAGATAGCACATTGTGTGACCCTCCAGGCAGCTAATGGATGAGGTTGTTAGTATCATCCCCCTTTCGCTGTGAGGACATTGAGACACAGTGATTAAGTAACAGAGTGACGGCACTTCAATAAGGAATTTGGGGCGGAGGTCTAGGTGACCTGGTTCCAGAGTGCTCTACAGTCCATTGCTCTTTTCCCACGTTGGTCAGGAATCATTTGCAGAGAAATACAGGGAAGACCACCTGCCAGTGTGGACCTTAAAGAGTTGAAGCCAAATAGTTTGCCCTGTCCTGTGCCATTGCTGAGTTCCAGGATCTGATGGCCAATGTTTTCTCCTTGTTTTTCATAGGTTAAGTATGACCTGCGTTTCAGTTATGTTCAGAGGAACTTTGGGCCATCACTGAAGTATTTGTTTTTTCAAGAGGAGATAGGAGGCTGGTGCACGGCCTTTCTTTATCCTCCTAATCCAAGCCAAGAACCCCGGGAATTTGCATATGCTGATGGGGGAAACCCTGGTGAGGAAACTCTGAAGCCTGTAACATTACCACATTTGCTCTGTACCATGTATTTGTGATACTGTTTTGCTAACTGAATGTGCGCCTAAGATTAACATTTCAGTAGAGGTCCAAGGAGCTACCTTTGAAAATGTGGCATTCAATAAAATGCTTATATTCCAGTATAAGTTAAAACAGCAGGTATGTATTTTGGTTTTTTATAATGATGTTGAATTGCTTGAAAGAATGAAAGCATTTTACAAGATCAAAGGGTGTGAGTTTCTATATTTGTAACGTTTTACTTCTAAAGTACATTTTCTACTGTTCTCTACAAACTGTGACTTAAGTGACTTTCCTTAATTTGTTGAAATTCCTATAAAATAATGACTACTCTACCTTTCCCTTTTCATTTTAGGAAAGTTACTGTCAGGCTGAGGGTGTTCCTCAGTGGTACTTGCCTAGCATGCAGAAAAGCCACATGGTCCGTCTCTAGTACTGCCCAAACTGCTGACTGTTAGGGACGTTGTGGGGCAATTCACCTTAGTATAATGGTAGCTTCCAAGGTTATTGACAGGGAAGGCATCCCAGAGGCTAGTGAACAAAACATTCACAGGTTCTGCTTTCCGATACACTAGCCTCTGCCTGATTGTGCTGTTAGGGACCAGAACTCAGTCAGAGAATTTGGCAGACACCAGTGCATTTATTTACCTTGAGCACAGCCCCCTGGTACCGGTAGCTCTCAACTCGCGGTCATTATCTATGCTTCTCAGCAGCACACGTGCAGGGCCAGAGGGAAACTATAATAATTATAACGAGAATGGCCGGTTATCTAGGGAAGACATAGCCTTCATCATGAAAGAAACGTGACTTAACGGCCTGTGGACATGTAATGTTTCCGTGACCTCCCCTCCACCTGTAAGCAGCACTCTCCTTTTTCTGTCCCTTCCCCAAACCCTACAACTTTTGGGATCAAACCTAGGACTTTCCACATAACAGGCCAACACTCTGCTACTGAGCTCTACCTCTAGGCCTGTGCTGCCGTTTGGTTCCTGTTACAGCACTGGGGACAGAGCTCAGCGTCTCACATGTACTATTCTATCACTAAGCTGCCTCCTGAGACCTGAGACCTGAGACCCATCCGTTCTACCCTCCCTCCCTCCCTCCCTCCCTCCCTCCCTCCCTCCTTCCCTTCCTCCCTTCCTCTCTCCTTCTTTCCTCCCTTCCTCTCTCCTTTTTTTTTGAGCTGAGGATGGAACCCAGGGCCTTTGTGCTCTACCACTGAGCTAAATCCCCAACCCCCTTCTTCCTTCTTTTTCTTCTTCCCTCCCTCTCTTCCTTCCTCCCTCTTTCCCTTCCTTCCTCCATTCCTCCCTCCTTCTTTCTATCCCTTTCTTTCTTTTTTTAAAAACACCGTATTTTTAAATTTTATTATTATGTATACAGTAGTGTCCCTGCAGGCCAGAAGAGGGCACCAGATCTCATTACAGACAGTTGTGAGCCACCATGTGGTTGCTGGGAATTGAACTCAGGACCTCTGGAAGAGCAATCAATCAGTGCTCTTAACTGCTGAACCATCTCTCCAGCCCCTCTATTGGTGAAATTATTAAGGCCACTCCACATAGTTAAAAGGGAGGTTTATTTTGTGGGGTAACTTACAAATGAAGGGATAGGCTACAGGGTCTGGCAAAGGTATGGCGCAGTCTGGCGGTGTTCTCTGGAGAACTCTGCTCAGTCTACCTCCTGCGTCCAGTGTCCCAGCACCAAGAGAGAGCCCTCCTCCCAATCCTGGGTCTTCCGCTTCCTCCTCCGCCCTGCCTTGTGGGCGTGACCATTACCAAAGCCTCAGTGGGAGTTGGAACTTCCAGGGCCAATGCTGGGATGGCTACCCACTACACCCCTCTTTCTTTCTTTCTTTCTTTCTTTCTTTCTTTCTTTCTTTCTTTCTTTCTTTCTTTCTTTCTTCCTTCCTTCCTTCCTTCCTTCCTTTCTTTCTTTCTCTTTTTCTTCTCTCTCTCTCTCTCTCTCTCTCTCTCTCTCTCTTTCTTTCTTTTGATAGGGTCTCATGGAGCCCAAACTGACCTCAAACTCATTTTGAAGCCAAAGGTAACCTTGAATTATTAATGCTCCTGCCACCAACTTCAGAGTACTGGGATTACAAGACTGTGTCATCACAGCCAGTGTGTGATGTTGTTTTGAATGCCTGTCCAACATGTATGTTTCATTTATCCGTGTTTAACATGCCTCATTCACTAACCACTAAAAATACTTCTTGTATTATCTGTTTTACCTTTAACTTGATAAAGAAGGGACAGACAACTATCTACATTGCTACAGGGCTCCCTGCCTGACTGCCTGTGTTGCTTTAAAGATTCTGCTTTGGCCGGGCGGTGGTGGGCACACGCCTTTAATCCCAGCACTCGAAGGCAGAGCCAGGCAGATCTCTGTGAGTTCCAGGAAAGGCTCCAAAGCTACACAGAGAAACCTTGTCTTGGGAAAAAAAAAAAAAAAAAAAGATTCTGCTCCTGCTTTGAAGGACATCTCCAAGCTCTGGTTCCAGAACTCCTGAATTTGGGGCTAAGGAGATAGTTTAGTTGGCATAGTGCTGCTGCACAAACTGAAAACCTGAGTTTCAATCTCCAGGACTCATATAAAAAGCTGGTGTGTGACATCACATGTTTATAACCTCAGTGCTGGGAAGTAGACAGGAGGATTACTAGGGCTCACTGGTCAGCCTAGCCTAATTAGCAAATCCCAGGTCCCAGTGAGAGACCCTGTTTTGAAAAAAACAAGGTTGATGGCACTTCAGAAACACCCAAGGTTGGCCTCTATCCTCTACACATATGCTCATGTGCACATACAGAGGTGGGGTGGGTTCTGAACACATGACCTCTGCATTGGCTAATACTTTATTTGAATGTACTTGCTCTTTCTGAATCTCTTTGGTTCTAATTCTATTTACCTTGCCCACCCACAACTACCTGGAGAATACTAGCTGTCTCTTTTTCCAGATCTCATGGTCTTAGCTGGCTATGCCAAGCTCCACTCTTTTATTTCCCACTCTGGAATCATACCCTGAGAAAGTGCCCTTCCCCTCACTTTTTTGCTGAGAATAAGCAGATAACATTAAAATCAGAAGGTGAGACGTTCCTAGGAGCTCCTATGTCCTAAGGCATAACATGTGGCTCCGAAGCTGGGTACCATAATTTTTCTCTGCAAGAAGCACTGCTGACTTTCTGCTCTGGAACTTTCCAGTAAGAGTAGAGGAGAGTTTTCTTAGTGTCTGCTTTCTGCCATCTTGTTCTCTGCTATGGAAAGGGACATAATGGTATATAACAGTGTGGACATCCCTACTTGGCACTGTTTCCCTGGACCTGCCCGTTCCATGTCAGCCCCTAGTTTCCTCTCTGGCAAATCCAGACTTATGCATAAGTGATGGCACATAACTGAGATGCTCCTTCCCTCACATGAAACAACATATTCCCAAATGAGGGCCTAGGAGCCACTTCTCACATGAAGGATATGTGCTTTCCGATTCATCTTAGGTTTCTTGGTTTCCCTATTTGTGAGAGGTTGAATATGAGCACCAACTAAGCAACTGTTCTTCCAAAATTGATCAACTCCTTATTGTAGGATGGCCACACAATTGTCTTGCAGTCTAGGGCCTGCATGCCCACCAACTGGAATCCAAGCCTAAGTACCCAAGTATTTACTCTGATTCTAGAAAATACCCTATAATTGTTTAGTGAAAACACTCCTACAAAACAAACAGGAATGCATAACAATATCCAGGACTTGTTGCCAGCAACGTGCCCTTCCCTTTTCCAGTTTGACAGATCTGGAGGTCTGCCTATGTCTAAACAGTGGGACACAGTGGTCACCTTTACTACAGGGTTCTGTACTACACCTCTACTACCCCTCCATGGAGGCTGGTTACCCTTGCTTGGAACTAGAAAGCACTCAGGGGATCCTTACCTTGCAATCTATGTTTATTGAAAGTTGATCCTGGCACACCGACTACACTGCTGAAATGAGGGTTGCTTATGATAAGGACAGTGTGCCTGCCAGCCAAATACAGAAACTTAACCCTTGAGCTGTGCAGCAGTCACAACACAAACAGGAAGTCTGTGTCTTTCAAGGGCTTTGAGTTTAACTATCCTGTATTTATTGTATAATCAAAATTACAGAGCAGGTGCTCCGTCCACAGAGGCTGAGAATGAAGGGAGACAAATCCTTGTATAGAACATGCCTTTTTTTTTTTTTTCTGCCAGAACTCATTTTCAGATCATTGCTTCATTTCCATGGCTCTCCAAAGTGGCTCCTTCCTGTCCTCTGTTGTATCATGAGGCCTCTAAGAATACCTTCTGGCTGTTGTCTGTCTTAATGGCTAGCCAGGATCCACCTGAATTTTTAGTCATTTGGATATTTACTTTCTTATGCTCAATATTCTGGTTTCTTATAGGATACAACAAAGAAGGCTTCCTGGCAATACAGCATGCAGTAGACAAAGCCATTATGTGGCATCATGATCCCAACGCAACACTCAACATGTTCAAGAATCTCCACGTACTGCTGCAGAGATTCCCATTTGGGCCCCATATCAAGGACCCATTCTTAGTGATCCTTCAGAATGAGTTCCCTCTGCTCCTCATGCTCAGCTTCATTTGTGTTGAGCTCATAATCATCAATTCTATTTTACTGGAGAAGGAGAAGAAACTGAAGGTATCTCTGTCTGCTCAGATGGGAAGCACGGGGCTGTGGGGAGGCTGCTAATGAAAAGTCTACAGTGGGACTGGGCCCCCAGCAGGCGGGAGGATCTGTCCGCCTCTCAGGTGGAATGGAAGCCAGAGTGCTTTCATATTTTTATCCTGCTTGCAGGGCGCCCCATCTCTTGTTATCACACTTATCCTTACTTTCAGATTGCCCAGCTGAGTAGGTCCACTAGGTTAGCCCTGTCACTAATAGAGCGGGTGTTCAGACAATGTCCACACAGAGGGGATTTATATCCACAATAACTCACTCCCATTTTGTGGGAAGATGCCTGAGAAACATCTTCTAGGAAAATATAACCTAAGGCTGGGTTTGTTTCCTCTGAGTTGGTCCTGAAACTGGTTTCACTGCTCACTCTCTGTGCTCTTCTGTTTATATAACCTCTACTGCTTCTTTTCCCACTTTCTCCCCTTTAAATAATAATCTTGTATTACTTGGGTTTTTGTTTCTCAGACGTGATCTCATTCTATAGCCAATAGTGACCTGGAACCTACTGTGTTATCCAGGCTGACCATGAACTCATGATCTATTTGCTTCACCTTCCCCAGTGCTAGAGGTACAACTGGCTAAAATCTTCTCACTTTAAATTTTTTTCTCTATCTAAAATAATTTTTAAATTTATGTATTTTATGTATAGGATGTTTTCATCTGCGTGTACATCTGCACACCAGAGGGCACTGGATTCCATGGGACTATAGTTAGAAATGGTTGTGACCCACAATGTGGGTGCTGGGAATTGAACTCAGGACCTCTGGAAGAGCAGTCAGTGCTCTTAACTACTGAGCCATCTCTCTAGCCCCAGTTTTCTTTTCTTTTTGTTTTTTGATTGCACGTTAAAGTTTGTTGAGGCTTTTCTTGGCCTCATTGATGACATCCCTGGTAGAGTTGTATTCCCTGGCTGGCTTTGTCTTGTGCAGTCTGTTGGAAGAGGCAGACTGACTGAGACCTTTCCTGAGGCTGCCTGTAGGATGGGAGACAGTGGGTCAATGGCTGACAGGTGGACGCTCTATCCAGCTTTATACTCACTGAAAAACCCCAGGGAACTAGGCGCTTCCGACACTGGCTAGGGTACCCATTTAGTTTCCACCTGTGGGATGAAATTCCACCTTCCTTCGTTTTTACTTCAACAGCAAACTTGTATAGAAGCTGGTGGGCATAAAATGTCCACACTTTGGTCATGCTTTTGTTCTTCATACTTGACTCTTGTTTCAGATGAATCTAACACTGTAGAAGGTAGGCATGAGGCACAGTCTTTCTCTGTGTAGCTTTGTGCCTTTCCTGGAACTTGCTTTGGAGACCAGGTTGGCCTTGAACTCACAGAGATCCGCTTGGCTCTGTCTCCCGAGTGCTGGCATGAAAGGCGTGTGCTACCACCGCCTGACTTGACTCGCATTCTTAAAACCCCAATGGTAAATATGTTGTTGGTTCATTTACTGAATGTCTCCTGTAAGTAAATGGCCCCTGAGCAAAAAGTCCAAACTGTTTTTTTTTTTTTTGAGACAAAGTCTCAGTATAGAACCCCTGGCTGGCCTGGCACATGCTCTGTAGACTAGACTGGCCTTGTGCTTCTGACAAATTTTACTGCTTCTGTCCCGCAAATGCTGGGATTGGAGGCATGGACTACTATACTCTGCTTTAGTGTCTGAACTCCTTGTGTGTCCTACTTTTAAATTCTCCTAGCAGTTGTTTTTAAATTTAAAGTTGGTTTATACAATGCCTACTCTGCCGTAGTTAAACCAAGTACCACTCTGTTTTATTCTTGCCTTCCAGCTCTATCAAGAGCCCCAGCAGCTCTCTTCCCCAGTCCAGCCAACCTGGCATCCTAACCCGCTGAGTTTCAGCAGCAGCCTCCCCGCTGTACCTGAGACGCTGAGCTAGGCTCTCACACGGGCTCCTTGCTTTCTCTAGGAGTACATGTGTGTGATGGGACTGGAGAGCTGGCTGCACTGGGCCGCTTGGTTCATTACGTCCTTCATTTCTGCCTTAATTGCCGTCTCGGTTATGACCGCTATCTTTTGTGCAAAGGTATGCTTTGTTCTTTAGAGTATGGTGAGCTAGGGATGGACAGGGAAGAATCTGGAATGGTATGGGTGGTACAGTTAGTTATTGATGACCATTTGGGAAAACTCTGATGGCTCTTGAGTGGTATTTGCTGAAATTCTGGGGAAGTAAGCATTCTTCCCCCTCTTCTCCCCTACCCTTTTTTTCTTTTTCTTTTTGAGGCAGGGGCTCATTGTGGAGCTCTGGCTGGCCTAGAATTCACTATATAGACCAGGCTGACCTCGAATTTGTGTTAATCCTCAACCTTACCCCCTAAAGTGCTAGGATTTCAGTCTTGTGCTATCATACCTAATCTAGTATTTAGAAACTTGAGGATCACAAAATTCATTTTTACAAACTTTAAAAGATAGGGCTAGAGGGATGGTTCAGTGGTTAAGAGCACTGACTGCTCTTCCAGAGGATCCAGGTTCAATTCCTAGCACCTACATGGCAGCTCACAATGTCTGTAATTCCAGTTCCAGAGGACCAAACACCCATGGCAAAACATCAATGCACATAAAGTAAAAAATAAATTAATTAAAAAGAAAAAAAGATAAATTCCATACTGTACAATAGTTGAAAAATAGTTACTATAAAACATTGTTTTACTTCCATGTTATCATGTTTTTCTTTTATGCTGCCAATGGCCTGCTTGCATTTAATAACTCACTACTTGGATATATAAAAACTACCTTTTAAATTGTTAGTATTGTGTCAGTGTAGTGAAAGGAAGAAAGAGAACCCAGGCTAAATAGGAAAAAAAGAAATAACCAGACAGCATTAAAACAGAAGGCACAAGATAACAAAAGGAACACCAAGTGGACGCCAGACTGATACTGTGACAAAGGAGTTGAACTCACGCTGGGGTGTAGCTCAGTGACAGAACACGTGCCGAGTATTTAAGGCCCTTAATTCAATACCCAAGATAACCACCCCCCAAAAAGAAAAAATGTCCACATTAGCTCAAAAATTAACTTATTTTTTTCCCTGAAAAATACTCATAGCATAACTTATAAATGTTAACAGATGGCCGATCAGATGTCTGCCTTAAAAAAAAATCTATGTATAATACTAAATTAAAAAATATTTTCTAAAGTGTTTTATGGGTACTTCATACTTTCTTCACATCTATGGTTGTTTTATAGGTAAACAGTGTGGCTGTGTTCACGAACAGTAACCCTAGCTTGATATTTATTTTTCTAATGTGTTTTGCCACTGCCACAATTTTCTTTGCATTCATGATGAGCACGTTTTTTCAAAGAGGTGAGTACTGCTGTTATTTTCTGTTGGGGATGTTAGTGACTTTTTCTTCTAAGAGCATCGCCATTCCCACTACTTAGAGAATTTGGTATTGTTCCGCCACAGCCAAGTTTCCAGTTTTACGGTTATTTCAGTAGTGGGAAAATTCTACTCCCTATTAAAGGCTTGTTGAAACACATGAAATATACAATTTTTGCTATATTTAAGTCCTTAAAACAATTTCAAAGTGAGGTAGATAATAAGTCTCAGTTTATTTATTTTTATTTATGTGTCTCACTGTGTGTATGCAATGTGTGTGCTGGTGCTCTGGAGGCCAGAAGAGACCCTTGGAGCCCCTGAAGCTGAAGTTACAGGCAGTTGTGAGCCACCTGACATTGGTGCTGGGAACCAAACTCAGGTCCTCAGGAAGAGCAGCATCCACTCCTAACTCCTGGGCCATCTCTCCAGCACCAACAAGTCTCAGTTTAGAAGAAAATAGAAGGGTAAGGCATTTCAGGCAGAAAGTCCTCCAGATCATGATTGTGAAGTTGGGGCCCAATAGTAAAGTGGTTTCTAAGATACCACAAAGGACTTTCTGTGAATTTGGTCCTGCTGGAAGTCTTAGATCTAAAACTATTTACACATGAGGTGATGAGCCCTAGAGAACAGAAATGGCAGGAGGTGGAGTCCAATCAGAGCACAGGAGCATTGAAGTGTGAGTTAGCCTACAAAGGCACAAACAGTTAGAGAGAATGAGCTCAGCAGTTGCTCCCCAAAGACAATGTTTACAAGAACCAGGAAAGAGAAATGTATCATTCCTATTTGTGAATTTTTTTATGTCAAATGGCATGCTCTACTTTGTGACTCCTAGAAAAATACTGACTCTGCCAAGACGGAGAAGGATTCAAACTTTAAATTCTACCTCCCTCCATAGCTTTATAGCAAGCCCAGGAGGGTGGTACTAGTCAACTGAGTTCAACTCCTCAGGACCTACATGACAAAAACTCAGTACAATACATTCCTATCCCTCTGAGGAAATAGAGCAGAAGGTCAGTGAGGCTTGCTCCAGGTTCAGTGAGAGACTCTTAGCAAAGAAAACCAGAAGAGGAGAAAGATTACATAAGATTTCAACATCAACTCCGGTGTGCACATGCATACACATACAAATCCACATGAACACATACATGCACAAAAACATACAAGAGATAAAAGAGGACATGAAGCCCAGAGGGGCTAAGGGCATCTAGGGGAGATGAAGTTGGGTGGTAAATATGATCAAAATACATGAAATATAAGTATGGAATTTAGAAGAAATAGATAGAATTTTTTTTTTTTTAAATAAGAGAAAATCTTCATGGGTTTGTGTTACACGATGACTTCTGGGACACAAAAAGTACAGCTGATAAAAGAGACAATTGATAGTTGAATTTCAGAAAAATTTAAAACTTTTGTGCATGAAAGTTGCCATCAAAAAAGTGGTAGTGCCATGTGTGATGTCATACGTTTTTCAGTCCCAGCACATAGGAGGCAGAGGCAGATTAATCTCTGTGAGTTCAAAGCCAGCCTGGTCTACATAGTGAGTTTCAGAGCAGCCAGAGCTATATAATAGACAGACCACAGACCATGCATCATCAACAAAATAAAGTGGTGTTGTATGCCTATAATTCTAGTACTTGGGATACTGAGAAAAGACAATTGCTCTGAATCCAAGGCCAGTCTTTGCTACAGAGTGCCAGACCAGTCAGTGCAACATAGCAAACATGTACAAAAAAAGAAAAAGAAAATGAAAAGGTAATCTATAGCCTAGGAAAAACATTTTAAAAATTAGGAATAGCTGAGCGGTGGTGGCACACGCCTTTAATCCCAGCACCCAGGAGGCAGAGTCAGGTGGATCTCTGTGAGTTCGAGGCCAACCTGATCTACAGAGTGAGATCCAGGATAGGCACAAAAGATACAGCTAACCCTGTCTTGAAAAACCAAAAAGAAAAGAAAAAGAAAAAGAAATAACACGAGACTTGTATCCAGAATAAATAAAATAATCCATGCAACTCAAAAATAAAAAACGAATATTCCTATCTTATGCCAGACTTAGCAAAGGCATCGCAGTAAGACTATAGACTAGGGGGCTGGAGATGGCTCAGTGAGTTAAGAGCACTTGCTGCTCTTTGTGGGTTTTTGAAATTATAATTATAACATCATTTTCCCTCCCCTTTCCTCTCTTCAATTCTTCTAACGTCCCCCTCTTGCTCTCTCTCAAATTTATGACCTCCTTTTCTTTAATTGTTTTTACATCTACATCTATTCCTAGATATGTAATACAACCTGCTCAATCTATAGAATGTTACTTGTATGTGTATGATTTCAGGGCTGATCACTTGGTATTGAATAAAGAACTGGAGAACTCTTCCCTGAGGAAGACTATTTCCCTCACTTTCAGTATTCCTTAGTTGTCTGTAGGTTTTTTTGTTTTTTTTGTTTTCCGAGACAGGGTTTCTCTGTGTAGCTTTGCACCTTTCCTGGAACTTGCTCTGTAGACCAGGCTGGCCTGGAACTCACAGAGATCCGCCTGGCTCTGCCTCCCGAGTGCTGGGATTAAAGGTGTGCGCCACCACCGCCCGGCGCCTGTAGGTTTTTTTTAGGGTTGAGACCCCATGAGATTTCCCCTTCTAGGCTAGTATGTTGGGTCATCTTTGTTCAGGTCTTGTTTAGGCAGTGATATTGATGAGACTTTGTGGGTATAGCTTTTCTGATATTTCTAGAAGATGCAGTTTCAGAGAAAACTTCCTTTTCCTCTGGATCTTACACTTTCCCACTCTCCACCATGGTCCTGAGCCTCAGGTGTTGTGTTGTCGATGATCACATGATCACTTGTGCTCTTCATTTTGATTGGTTGTGGGTTTCTGTAATGGTCTTTGTTCTGTTGTTTCTTTGATGAAGGGCAAGACACACACACATACACACACACATATGGATAACATTTAGAATGGAATTAGGAATTATGCTAGTTTAGCAAAATATCAGTTCTCTTCCAAGACCCATGACTGCAGTAGCCCTGGGTAGGTTTCCAGTACCAGTTGTATTTTCCCTCTTGTTGAATGGGCCTTAAGTCCAATTAGAGAGACAGTGGTTACTGCAAGGTGTGTGCACCACCATTGCACCCTTGGGAATATTGTGTCATGCTAATCATTGTTGTAGCTCATAGGCATCAGAGAGTGTAGGAATATTGGTTGCTTTCCTCATCTGGAAACTTTCCTAGTACCCTCAGGTACCATGAAAGGGAGGAGGCTTTCAGGTCAGATCCAGCTTAGATCATCTGAGTCCTTCTTCTTCCCAGAAATCTCTCTGGCCCCCAAATCCTACCTAGCTATTGGCCATTTAGCTTTTTATTAACCAATCACAGTCACATACCTTCACAAAGTGTAAAGGCATATTCCACAACAGACATGGTTTTTATGGAATAGCTCCACAACATTAAGCAAATTAATGTATTTTGTGTAGTTAATATCCAGTTTCCTCTGTAGAATCAGGAGATTATGAGCATTAAATAAGATGGTACATATAAAGCTTGCCATGGTGTCGGATGCTGCACAGATCTGCCACTCATCTTTGGAGAAGAGTCAATACAGTGTTTTGTTTTTGTTTGCTTTGTGTGTGTGTGTGTGTGTGTGTGTGTGTGTGTGTGTGTGTGTTTCCAAGACAAGATTTCTCCATGTAACAGCTCTTGCTATCCTGGAATTTGCTCTGTAGACAGGCTAGCCTGGAACTCGCAGAGATCCACCTGCCTCTGCCTCCTGAGTGCTGGGATTAAAGGTGTGCGCCACCACCACCCAGGGAATCAATACAGTTTTAAAGAGAAAAATTTAGAGAGCTATTTGTGCCTTTATGTAAGGATATGTTTTTGTTGTAGTTGTGTAGTTTGTTTATTTGTTTGTTTTTTTGAGATAGAGTGTCATGTGTGGCCCTGGCTGACTTGGAACTCACTATGTAGACCAGGATGGCCTTGAATTCAGAGATCCACCTGCCTTTTCCTCTGCCTCCCAAGTGCTGGAGTTAAAGGCATGCACCACCACATCCAGCTACTTTCATTTTTTTAAAAGTGCTATAAATGTTTTCATCCTTCACTAGTAAGAATGCAAATACAAACGGAGATTGCTTCCTTTCTGAAATACTGAAACAATCACAGAGACACTTTCTTTCATGGCAGAAAAACAAGGTTTGTATCATAGAAACTTGCATGTTACTGATGAAACACTTCATCTTTTCCCTTCTGAATCTGCAGCTCATGTAGGAACTGTGATAGGTGGCATCGTCTTCTTCTTCACATACCTCCCCTACATGTACATCACTTTCAGTTATCACCAGAGGACCTATGTCCAAAAGATAGCCTCTTGCCTCTTCTCAAATGTTGCCATGGCAATAGGAGTTCGATTCATCTCTTTGTTTGAAGCAGAAGGTAAGATTTATCTTTCTCGGATTCTATTTAGGCTGCCTACATGCTTTGAGCTGGGTGTGGCTGTCCTCCATTTTCAAGTCTACATTACTGACATTCGTTTCATTTAGTGTTTTGAGCATTACATTATGATAGGCACTTTGTGGGATGCTAAAGAGATACATAATGTGCTTCACAATCCTTACAGCATAAGCCGGGTGGTGGTGTGACATGTCTTTAATTCCAACTCCCAAATTGGGAGTTTGAGGTCAGCCTGCCCTGTGACTTCCAGGACAGTCCTGCCTCACAAAAAACAAAAACAAAAACAAACAAGCAAAAACCCATGCAGCACAGCCGAGGATATGGGAAGGGGAACTAAAGCCTAGTAAAGACAGGACATTGGAGACAAACATGCATGGCCTGTAGTCCAGCTACTTGGAAGACGGAGGCAGGAAGATTACTGGAGCCCAGGAGTTCCATCTAGGCTAACTTGGGCAGCAGAGTAACTTGGTTTGAAAAAAGTGATTAGAAATTATATGCTTATATAATTCTATTGATATGAAGTATACAGTTTTATGATTAGAAGCTCAGAAAATCCTGAACATCACTAATGATGTAGTAGTTTTCACATATATTAGCCTCATTCCTTTTGGTGTCCCCTCTTTTGCAAGTTTGTCTGGGGGATTGTACTAATCAGCCTTATCTTTTTATAACAAAATGCTTGAAATAATTAACTTGTAAAGAGAATGACTTATTTTAATTCATAAATCTGTAGAGTCTAGCCAAAGATTAGGTGGCCTCCCTATGTTGGACCTCTGGGTGTCCAGCCCTTCATGAGAGGCGTACACAACAAAGCAAACTACCAGGAAATGAACAAGAAAACAAAGGAACCCAAGTCTCATATTCTCTTAGAATACTCCCTCAATAACCCTGCCCGCTAAGCCCCACCTCCTGCGATGGCCACACCTCCTGAAGTTTCTACCAACACCCAGGAGCATCACCCTGGTGACCTTTTAACATAGTCTGTTAGTCAGCTTTCCATCACTGTAGCAGATACCTGAGATGGTCAGCACTGAAAGATCCCAGTCTTAATTTGCTTTAATTTTTTTTTTTTTAAACCGGAGCTGAGGACCGAACCCAGGGCCTTACACTTGCTAGCAAGCGCTCTACTGCTGAGCTAAATCCCCAACCCCTGCTTTAAAAGTTTTTAAAGTTTTAGTCTGTGGTTTGTTAGTCCACTGGGGGAAAAAATAACAAAATATCGACATGGAAATTAAAAATTGACATTGAATTAAATTAACTGCTGAGCCATCTCTCCAGCCCCATTACATTTCTTTTTAAAAGATACTAATAAATCAAAAGTGGAGATAAAACAGAGCCATAAAAGGGCTGTGAGATGGCTTAGTGGTGGAAGCTGCTTCCCTTCCAGCCTGCCGACCAGAGTCTCATCTTCAGAACCTACATGGTAGAAGAAGGAGAGAGCTGACCTCCTCCCCTTTGTCTTCTGACCTCCACACATGTACCATGGTATACATGCACACACACACCACATACATACAAATAAATAAATGGATGATAACAGAAATCAAAATATTCTCCATTAACTGGGCATGGTGGCAGTAATTCCAGCTACTAGAGAGGCTAAGGCAGGAGGAATAAGAGCTCATGGTCAACCTGGGAAACTTAGAGATCTTGTCTATTAAACAAACAAACAAAAAAAAAAAAGCAAAGGACTGGGAATACAGGGGTTGTATGCAAGATCAGAGGTCCAATCCCTAGGACTATCACAATAGATATCTTAAAAATCTCTGTGATGGTTAGTATTGCTTATAAACTTCATGGGAGCTGGCATCAACTAAGAGATGAGTCTTTGGATGTATTTGTGAGAATGTGTTCTGTGAGGATTCGCTGCAGGAGGAAGGACCTCTAACCCCAGGGTGGGAACACACTCTAGCAGTGGCCCAAGTTGGAAGACATTCGAGGGAAGATCAGTGCCTTCCCACCCTGTTGGTAAGTGAATTGCTGCTGCTGCTGCTGCTGCCGCTGCCATCCTTTGCTAACCTCAGAACCCAACTTCATTGCCTTCCCGATGCAGAATGGAGACCAGCACCCCAGGAACCCCCAGGCACTTATCTCTAGATTAGGACTGTGGAGTCTTGTGGACTGAGCAGACTTTCCAACATGCAGACAGCCACTGTCCTCCTTCCTTGCAACAGGAACAGGCATCCAATGGAGGAACATAGGCAGTGTCCAAGGAGACTTCAGCTTCATTCAGGTGCTGCTGATGCTCCTGTTGGACTCACTCTTGTACTGTCTGATAGCCTTTTTCATGGAGTCCCTCTTCTCAGGAAAGTTTGGAATACCTATGTCTTGGTACTTCTTTGCCAAGGTAAGTTGTGATTCTATTTTAGAGATAATTGTTAAGTTTGGTGTTTGTTTTTTTTTTCCTCCAGAGACAGTTTCTCTGTGTAACAGTCTTAGCTGTCCTGGAATTTTACTTGTAGACCAGGCTGGCCTCAAACTCACTGAGATCTGCCTGCCTCTGCCTCCCAAGTGCTGGGATTAAAGGCGTGCACCACCATCACCTGGCCAGATGTTAAGATTTTTATATTTGTCATCTGTGTTCCTCCATCTCCCAGTAATGTACTATCATCCATGGGAGGCCTTACCATTTCTGAGGAGTGGATAGGGGTGTGGTTAGAAAGGAAGTGGGGGAGGGAACAGGTGGAGAGGAGGGAGAGGAAACTGGTTGGTATATAAAATAAATTTAAAAATTAAAAAAAATAAAGAAGTCAGGCACTCCTCATAGGCAACCACCACAGCAAAGACTTGGTTACTAACGATTCTGCTCTCATTTCACATGGTTCTTCTTTCTATTAAAATTGAGTATTTAAATACATTATAAATATTACACTGGAAAAAAAAAAAAGATCCCAAACCGCAGTAAGTCTTTACCCTGGATTAACCTCCTAACTATCAGCCTGTGGTTGGCAGTGGAGCATAATTAACAGAGAATCTCAGTTTCTCTGAACTTGCCCCACAGCTGATGCAATGGACTTGAGGATGAGTTGGGGGAATAACTTCATACAGTGTACCAGGACTGCCTTCAGATTCTGTTACGCCTGCGTCATGAGCCCCACCAGAGATCACCAGGAGTCTGAGTTCATATGCAAAACCAAAGAGCCTTTATTGCAAGCTCAAGCTTGGGCTTCCCATCCATTCCCACACATAGGTTGGATCAGAGAAGCATTGAGCTCAGTTATGGCAGGGATTTTAAGGAGTAAAGGAAGGAAGGTAGGAAATTCCAGATTCAAATGGGGGTTGAGCTCCTGATTGGGCAGGAGTGAGGTAACAGAAGTCTTGTCAAATAGGGATTGGTACTGGTGTTGCTGCAAGGAAACTGGCAACAGTGATGTAAGCTATCTTTTATGCCTTGGAGCATCTAGTACTTGTTTGTCTCAATTCTTATTGGTCTCCAGGAAGGTACAGTTTGTGGCTTTTCCTAGTTATTGTAATGGTGAGGCCTAGTCCCAGTATTGTTAGTCTGCAGCCTGTCATGGTTAGGCCTCTTCATTCCTATATATTCCTGTGAATACCAGGTCCTTCATTTTCCCAAGGAACTCACTCCCCAACATGCTGGAGTTCTCATACACCCTTTCTCCCTTGAGCTGCATTTGTAGAGGGCCCTTTGAAACCTCTATGGTTACCACAGTGTGCCAATAATAGTGGCACAACCCTAGAAATGCACAGACTACATTTTTGTTACAAATGAGCCTTTTGTGCTTAACTCAGCCTCTCACAGTGACCTGTGGTGGCCTGCCCAGTGGCCAGGACCTCTGCAGCATGTGCTCTGCCTTCCTTCTGGGGATATGGAGAAACAGGTACACTGTAACACCAGCATCCTCATCCAGGTCTCACCCCTGAGAACATGACAGATGGTAAAGCAGCTTTGCAAGGACAGTCAGAGGCCAGAGATGAGGCCACTTCCTTAGATCCTCTCTTAGTGCTGGAGATTATCAGTGAGCTGGTTAACTTCTCCAGGTGCCATTAAATAAATATTTGAGTCAACAAGTAACTGCCTATGGGCAGGCATCCAATTTGCCTAAATTTATCTTCCATAAGAGAATTCCACTAGGCGGTGGTGATGCATACCTTTAATCCCAGCACCCAGCACTCGGGAGGCAGAGGCAGGCGAATCACTATGAGTTCAAGGACAGCCTGGGCTGCAGATTGAGTTCTAGGACAGGCTCCAAAGCTACACAGAGAAACCCTGTCTGGAACCCCCCACCCTGAGAGAGGGGGGGGAGATCGAGATCCAATAAACGGTTAGTGCCTAAATTGACTTCTCATGCAGTGCCTGTTCTGGGTCAAGAAACCTGTTCCAGTGATACTGCCACTCCTGGACCTTGGGGATCCTGAGAAGCCTGCAAGGAGAGACTTCATGCAGGATGAGCCAACTGATCAAATGAAAGCAGTTGAAATCCAGCATCTATATAAGGTACTGGCTTTCAAACTTCCTTACAGGGACTTGAGAAACAACCCTTTTAAGACTGTGGTTTTTTCTAACAGTGCTCACAGGCTACTCTTCAGAATCAAGAGTTGTAATTTCCTATGTGATCCTACTCTCAAAAATTGGAAACACAGCTTGAAATGCCCTGTTACCCATTATGAAGTTAAATGGAAGGCCTATTGATCTGGGTTGTTTGTTTGTTTGTTTGTTTGTTTGTTTTGTTTTGTTTTGTTTTTGAAACAGTGTCCTCTCAATCTCCAGGCCAAGCATCTCCATTGGAGATAGGCCAGAATGCAGCCATTTGGTGGATGACATATCCACCAAATCAAAATGTAAACCACATCTCACTGTTGTTTCTAAACAGAGGAACGGGCAGTTGCTCTCCCATAGGTCCTTGATTTCTGCAACACAGCATGATCTCAGTGCTTACAGTGTCTGCAAAGTGTGGCTGTCTGAAATCTTTGGTCTTCGAATATAAGAGAAAGCAGTGGGAACTTCTCTACTTATTTGGCATTGTCACCTTAAAACTCTAACTCAGCTGGGTGTGGTGGCACAAGCCTTTAATCCCAGTGCTTAGTAGGCAGAGGCATATGGATCTCTGTAGGTTTGAGGTCTGCCTGGTCTACAGAGGGAGTTGTAGGTCAGTCAGGGATATGTGGTTAAAACTGTCTCAAAACAAAAAACAAACTACTCAGCCTTGTGTTGCCTTCTGCCTGGGGGATCAAGTGGCTCATACCCAGCCCAGGACACTTGTGACATGTGTCCAGCTCCTCAGTAATAGTAATTAGGAGTCTTCCTAATTTTCTATGGGGATTCTCTCTTGTTCTCTCACTCTTCCCTTCTAGCTCTAGCTCTGTTCATAATAAGCAGTCTTGGGGCAGATGGTTCTGTGTGATTTCGGCTGATCCACAGAGCCAGCTCACAGCTCCTTCTGGCTGAGAAACATATAATAATAGTTGCTTTTCCCCGGACCATCCATCACATGAGCTTCCGTGATTGCAAGACGGCTGGAGTAAGTAGCTCATTTGTGGTGAAGACCAGGTTAGAGGAAGTTGATCTGGACACGAAGCCTGCCACACTCTTCAGAAATGTCTGTGTGTGGTGTTGCCCTGCTAGTCACACCTGACTTTCCTGCAGGTCTTCTATAGGGGACGGACTAAATGCACAGCAGTCAAGGATCTGAGCATGAACCTGTACAAGGGGCAGATCACCGTTCTCCTGGGACACAACGGAGCAGGGAAAACCACAGTCTGCTCCATTCTTACAGGTACCTGTGTGGGTCAGCTCTGCAGAGGAAGCCCTTAAATCGCTACACAGACCTAGACTTTGGACTTCTCTATTAAATTTTGTTGTCATTTTACTGTCAAGCATGGTTTGTTGTTAACTGGGCCATCTTTGTAGGATCTGGTTTGAATAGTTATGGTTTTGTAACTGTACCAAGAAAAGGGCATCTGTGCCTCTTCCAGTCAGTCTGCGTTCACCATGCATGACAAGACACGAACTTCCTTCTAGATAGAACATTCCTGTTCAATGTGAGACACTGTTAATCTCTCGACATCTCAAATCTCTCAACAAAAACATCTTTGGATTTTGATTACCACGGGTACTTTTATAATAATACCTATGAGTTGTTTTAAAATACCCATCTAGAATAATTTTTATGCTTAAGTAATTATTTCACATCCTGTCAACTAAAATAATATTCTATGAAATTTGAAACCTCACCCAAGAAATATTTATTGGAGGTTTAACATGTATAAAGCTCTGGACAAAATCAAAGGGTGCACATTCAGCTTTGAAGGAGTTCCCAAAACCAAGCTGTTCTTACACACAGAATGCCACAGGGCTGGGGAGCTGCCAGCACCTCAGTTGGCCAGCTCTAAGTCTCTTCACATGTGCGTGTCTTTCACCTTCTGTTAAAGACACTTGAAGAACAGCAAGATTTAGTGATGTTTGGTGGCAGGTGATCTTGGCCTGGCTATCAGGATTTTGAAATCCAAGTCTCAACTAACATATATACAGTGGTTGTGTGTTTTGTGTGTCAGACTGGGGACTGAGCTCCCACAATTTCCTGTACAGAGGTACAGTGGCATTTCTGGGTAGACCTCTTCAGACATAGGGTGTTCCTAACATGTTAGGTTGAGGAAGCTGTCTCCCCCAGTAGAAGTGTGTGAACTTCTCACTGCTGGAGAAGAAGTTCTCTATACCCCTGGGCTAAGTGTCCAAGAGGCAAGTAGGATACTGGATTGTCAAGGAAGGCCGTGAGTCTTCTTTTTTGCCTCACACAGTCTTCCCTATTACAATTCTGTTTGTGGCCAGGTTCCCTCAAAGTCCATATTTCGTTTGCCTGTGTGTTTATGTGTATGCTATTTCTGTCTCATTCCCTAAGAAACTGCTCTGTTTACTTCTGGACCCACAATGCCAGAACAATGTGTTTGCACAGAATACACATTCAATTTCATTAACTAAAATGCTGAATTGCAAATACTGTCAAAATGCCAGCTATGAATGCAGTATTATAGAAGCTCTATCACGGATTTCTAACAAAATGATACAGCATAATAAAATTAACTCTGGCCTAGTACAAGTGATGCCACTAGGGAGCATATAATAGTATTCATAGCTGGGCGTTGGTGGTGCACGCCTTTAATCCCAGCACTCGGGAGGCAAAGGCAGGCGGATCTCTGTGAGTTTGAGGCCAGTCTGGTCTACAAAGTGAGTTCCAGGAAAGGCGCAAAACTACACAAAGAAACCCTGTCTCAAAAAAACAAAAACAAAAAGAAATAAACAAACAACAACAACAACAATAAATAATAGTATTCATGAGCTCTGGAGATACTCAATGGAGAAGCGAAGTCTGGCTGCTTCCCCAGGACACTGGCTGGCAAAGAGCTTCCATCATATTTTTTTCCAGATAGGATCTATTGTGTATCCCAGGCTGGCCTCAAGTGCCAAGTGCTAGGATTATAGCTATATGTCAACTCCATACTGTATTTTTTTTTTTTTGCCAAAAAAACCCCCAAACTTCATGTATTATAGACTTTGTTTCTCTACTTAGTGAAGTTTTGGTTTTTCTCTGAGGTTATTTAGTTCTTCTGTTATTACAAATTTACATTAAGACTTTCTTCCCTTTTTGGGGGGTGGATTTTGGAGACAGGGTTTCTCTGTATAACCCTGGTTGTTGCCCTGTAGACCAGGCTGCCTTTGAACTTACAGAGATTCATCTGCCTCTGAGTGCTGGGACTAAAGGCATGTGCCAACCGCTGCCCAGCGTAAAGACTTTCTATAATTATTCTAGAGTAGTGTCACTTTTTACCCTTGGGTGTGTGTGCGAGCCTGTGGCTGGTGTGGATGTGCATATGGAAACCAGAGGTCAACTTTGGTGTCATTCCTCAGAGCTGTCCACCTTGTGTTGTGAGAGAGGGTCAGTCACAGGGACCTGAGGCTCACCAACTAGCCAGACTCTGCCTCCCCAGAATTGGGATCACATGGGTGCTGAGGATTATGGGTACTGAGGATTGAACCCTGTCCTTGTGCTTGCACAGCGGACACTTTATCAGCTATCTCCCCAGATCCTCTGACTTTTTACTTCTAAGAGTGATTTATTTTTAATTATATGTATGCATGTGTGTCTGTGAATAGGTATGTGCATATGAATTCAGTTGCCTGCAGAGGCTAGAGAGGACATCAGATGGACTGGAGCTGCAGTTACAGGTGGTTGTGATCTAGGAACTGAATTTGGGTGTTCTATAAGAGAAGTACGTGTTCTTAACCTCTGAGCCGTCTCTCCAGACCCGAAGTACGTGGTTTTTTGGGTTTTTTGTTTGTTTGTTTTGTTTTCCGAGACAGGGTTTCTCTGTGCAGCTTTGCATCTTTCCTGGAACTCGTTTTGGAGACCAGGCTGGCTCTGCCACAGAGATCCGCCTGGCTCTGCCTCCCGAGTGCTGGGATTAAAAGCATGCACTACCACCGCCCGGCGAAGCACGTGTTCTTGATCTTGAGCCAGCTCTCCAGTCCCTGGCCTTGGTCTTTCTATTGCTACTCCATTGCAGCTTTCCTCTGGTGTGAAAGCCTGTGGGAAGGCAGTAGCCATTGTTCTCCTACCACATTTATGTCATCCTGGTCTTCTACACTGAGCCTAGTGTTGTGGACTCGCCTCTAAGGAGAAGTTTGTTCCAGGTTGTTCTTTCCTAGCAAGGGCTCCAATGCCTGGGATGCAGCTCTACCCCCACAAGTAGAGGGCTGTAGAGGAGTCTCTCATCTGAGTCATCAGTGCATGTGTGTGCCACATGCACCTGATGCAGCATTCCAGGGCTCCAGGGGACACACTGACATTTAAAGGCACTTGACATTTTGAGTTTGGGATCCTTTGTCTTGCTAGCTGAAGTGTTAAGCTGCATAACTGTAAAAAGCCTTTATTTTAGTCTCAATTCCGTGTGTCGGGGAGCTCAGTGTACTCTGATTTGGCCTTCGCAGTTGGAATTGGGTCACCTGGTACGGTAGGTATTTCAAGCAGTTTTACTCATAGATTAATGAATAGCATCTGGCCTTGAGATGAGTTCTTAGGAGCTGGGGAGATAGCTCAGTTGTATAGTAAGCAAGCGCCATGCAGGCATGATGACTTAGTTCAATCCCTAGTACCCATTGCAATCCTAGTGCTGGGGAAGGAGAGGCAGGTAAATCACTGAGGCTTGCTGCCAGCCAGCCTAACCTCATCAGCAAGCCTCAATTCCCTGTAAGTAAGCTTGTCTCATAAAACAAGGTCGACAGTTCCTGAAGGATGACAGTAGAGGTTGACCTCTGGCTCCAGCATGCGTGTACTCAGATAGGCATTAATACTCACTTACAGAGGCCAGGGAAGGTATTGGATCTCTTGGAGCTAAAGTTACAGCTAGTTGTGAGCCACCTTATGTGGGTACTGTAAGTGTTACAGTTCCGAGGGGAAAGCTTTCCTGGCAGTCAGGAGCTAAGGAATACCACACAGTCACACCTCACACAAGAGATTTATTGAGAAAGACACAAGAGGGTGGCTGCCTATGTCAAGAATCAGCAAAGAACTGAGAGGCAGGCTTTATGTAGGTAGGGTTTCTTGGGGGCAGAGCTATCCACGGTGGGGATTGGTGGGATTTCAAGCCCTGAGTTTGGGCATTTTATTCTGTAGGACAGAGCTTGGCCACCTGCGTCTTGAGGGAATAGGTCAGGCCATTGTGTCCTTTAGAGTGTTCTGTGAGCAAAGCCTGGTGGTTGGAGGTCCTCAGGGGTAATGTAATAGGAACCGAACTTAGGTCCTCTGCAAAAGCAGTATGTGCTCTTAAATGCTGAGCTATCTCTTCAGCCCTATCCTTTACCTTTTATTCCCCCAGATAATTATGGATACTTTATTAGACACACCAAAGTGGAAGATCTAATTTAGAAGGGAGTATCAAAATCTTTTAAAATGTTGTGGGGGTGGGGGAGGGGCATGGGCCCCTGGAGAGATGGCTTAGTGCTTAAGAACACTTGTTGGTTCAATACCCAGCACCAAGAAGGAGGCTAGCAACTGCCTGTAACTCCAGTTCCAAAGAATCTCTGGCCTCCACATGCACTGCATGCATATGGTACACACACTCAGGCAGGCAAAATAGCAGTACACATTAAAATTACAAAAAACAAATACTTTTTAAAAATAAAATAATAGCCAGGCATGGTAATGCACACCTTTAATCCCAGCACACAGGAGACCGAAGCAGGTCAATCTCTGTGAGTTCAAGGTCAGCCTGGTCTACAGAGTGAGTTCCTAATAGCTAAGTCTGTTACACAGAGAAACCCTGTTTCAAAAAACCTAAATTAATTAATTAACTAATTAAATAAAAGCTTGCCTCTCATATGATCTACCAAATCTAGCTATATTGTCTTAGAATTAAAAATATGGTGTGCATTTAAAATTTTGCTAAGTTTTATGTTTATATTTATAGGAAATCACACAATACCTAGATATCCACCACTTAGGGCCGAATAACTTAATAGGGCATACTTCATGACAATGAAATATTTTTAGCAAAATGCTACAGATCTGGACTGGTAAAAGCACTTGCCATCAAGACTGAAGAACTCCAGAACCTATGTGCTAGAGGGAGAGAACAGACCCAAGTCTTTCTCTAGCCTCCACAAGTAGTATGCACCCCCCTACAACAGAGATATATACATAAATGAAAGTGTTTTTACAAATAATGCATTTCTAGCCATGCATGGGGATACATGCCCATAAAGCTGGCAGTCAAGGGTTTGGCCTACATAATTGAACTTCATCTCAACAACAACAACAAAAGATACAGTTTTTATGTAGACAAATAGCCTGAATACATTGTTATACTAAAAACAAACAGACAACAACAGCAAATTGCAAAACAGTTAAACAGAGCTTCTTAATGCATGCCTAGAGGTCCAGCCTGGTCTGTAAGAGATAGTTTAGGCCAGTTGTACAGCAAAACAAGGTCAGCCTGACATGCAGAGAGACTTTGTCTCAAATGACTAGAAACCCACAAAACAAAACAACAACAACAACAAGTTATTAAAAAAACAAAAACAGAATAGGCCAGGCAGTGGTCGGGAGGCAGAAGCAGGTGGATCTCTGTGAGTTCCAAAGCTACACAGAGAAACCCTGTCTCAAAAACAAAACAAAAAAAAACCAACCAAAAAAAAAAAGGGGGGGGGATTGGGGATTTAGCTCAGTGGTAGAGCGCTTGCCAAGCGCAAGACCCTGGGTTCAGTCCTCAGCTCGAAATAAACAAAAACAAAAAGAACAAGAAAAAGGATGAAGATAAAGATAATGTGTAGGTAGTCGGGTTGCCACGTGGCATACTGGCATGCATTTGTCAGTAGCTTCATTCATTCATTCATTCATTCATTCATTCATTCATTCATTCAGGGAACAGATATTTATGGCTATAACAAAGTCAGACCTTGCCTTTGAGGATCATATTTCAAAACTATTAGATTCCCAAAGTGCTTTTTTCTTTCCCATATTTACTAAGCATACAAATTTACTATAATCCCTATAGTCATGTGATTTACTTTACAAATGCCCGTGTTATTAAATTCCTTTAACCAGATTGGAATTGCTCAAAAGCAGGAGATTTTCCCTGTTTCTGATCTTTCCTGCATGTCCTCAAGCCTGGCCACACATAGAGCATATATTCCTGGGCTGCTGCTGACCAATGGCATGGCGGCAAAGGGCAGTCAGGACCGACTATGGGAGAACAAAGAGAGCAAGGGGATGGCTTGGCTTAGTCGCTTGCAGCGCCTGCCCGAAAATGACTGTAGGCTGTCTTTTCTGTTTGGTTCTAGGTCTTATTTCTCCTTCAAAGGGACAGGCATATGTCCTTGGGTGTGAAGTTTCAAAAGACTTGGCTCAAGTTAGGAAGAGCCTGGGCTGGTGCCCACAACACGACATTTTATTTGATAACTTTACAGTAACGGACCATCTTTCTTTCTATGGTCAGGTGAGTTGGTAATAATGGGTCTGTGTCCATTCCTGAAAATGGAAGCATAGACTATAACTCTCTGATTCATTTTGGGGGAGTCCTTTTTGAGGGAACATGCATAAGTTTCTCAATATTCTGACACCAGATGTGGAGAGGCAGTTTCCCGTCAGTCCAGTCCTCCCTACACTGACTGGGTGTCCTGTAATTCAGTTCCAGTGCTACCTGGAGCTAGTACACCTCTATCCTCCAGTTCAAGCACCCACAAGACTACCTCCTACTTCAGGTGCCACCGCAAATCCCAAGTTGTTCCCATAGCCTACTCCTGGGGTTGAATATTTTCTATGACTGCTCACAAAACTCAGGGAAACATTTGCTTATAGTGACCAGATCACTGAAAAAAATAGACACAATGAACAGTCAGATGAAGCAAATAGAGCAAGGTCTTTGGGAAGGTGAGCCTCTACGCTCCTTAGGAGCACAAACCCTTCCAGCTCTTCAGTGCATTTACCAACCCAGAAACTCCAAGCTTAGCAGCTTAGAGATTTTTATACAGGATTTATTGTGTAGGCATGATGGATTATTTATCCAGTGTCCCTGGAGGATAGAAGTAGAGCTTTGGATCATGGCTTGGTCTTTCTGATGACCAGCCCCAACTCCTAAAGCTATCCAGTGGCATGCTGAGAGTCACCTCAGTAGAACAAGAGATACACCCTTTCGTTCAGATAATTCTA
The DNA here is from genome assembly GCF_903995425.1 of Onychomys torridus. Lineage (NCBI taxonomy): Eukaryota > Metazoa > Chordata > Mammalia > Rodentia > Cricetidae > Onychomys > Onychomys torridus. The sequence goes on along the minus strand of NC_050450.1, from coordinate 17,562,856 downwards.
GGGAATTAATGTTCTCTCTGTAGCAAGGAAAATCAAGTATCAAATTAAAAATCAAATATTAGGACAAAAGGACTTCTAGGATCCTTATCAATTTTTTGCATTCAAGTTTTAATTTTTTATTCAAATAAAATGCACATCACATAAAATTTGCCATTTCATTCTTTTTTGTTTGTGTTGAGACAGAGTCTCACTATGTAGCACTTGGCTGGCCTGGAACTTGCTGTGTAGACCAGGCTGGACTCAAACTCACAGAGATACACCTGCCTCTGCCTGCTGAGTGCTAAGATCAATGGTATTCTCTGCTAAGCCTAGAAATATTTCTATTAAGTCTTTGAGAATTTTATACAATGTACTTTGATCTTATTCACTGAGCAACCCCCTCCTCCCATATCCCCCCTCCCTCCTAGAGTCCAGTTGGTGCTTCCCTACTACTCTTGTGAGCAGGCTCTGCCCTGGAGCAGGACAGTTGCACATATAAACTCATAGCACTAGGTCTAAGACCAGCACCAGTGCAGAGGTGGGGGCCGGGCCCGAAATCCCACTTCCTGGCCTTTCTGACATCCTGACTATGCTGTGTCATGGAGATGTCCTTCTCTGGTTGTGTCTATTTGAAGTTGTGTATACCCTTTGTGGTTGAATGTCTACTTCTCTGTTCGGAAAGTTTTCTGCTATAATTTCATTAAATAGTTTGTTTATTACATTTCATTTTCCTCTGTTACTTCTTCAATACCATGAATTATTATGGTTGACTTTAAAAAAAAAAAAAAAAAGACTTATTATATACACTCTTCTGTTTGCATGTTGCCTGAAAGCCAGTAGAGGGCACCAGATCTAAATGGCTGTGAGCCACCACGTGGTTGCTGGGAATTGAACTCAGGACCTCTGGAAGAGCAGCCAGTGCTCTTAACCTCTGAGCCATCTCTCCAGCCCTATCTATGGTTGACTTTTTGAATGTATCCCAGATTGCTTGGAAATTTCATTCATGCTCCTTAGTTCCCACCCCCTTGTCTGTCTGCTGGTATTTTCATCTCTACTTGGTCCTCCATCACTGAAACTCGTCCTTCTGTGTGGTCTTGCATGTTAACGATGGTGTCCATTGTGACTTTGATTTGATTGATTATCTCCTTCATTTCAAGCATCTCTACTTGGTTTTTCTTTAAGGTTCCAACCTCTTTACTGAGTTTTCTCCAGTTTAGTGACTGTCTCGTGCACTTTGAAGACTGTGTTGGTAAGGTCTTGGATAGCTTTTTCTTAGCTCATGCCTCTGTTTGAATCTTCTGAAGGATCATTAATTCTTTTAAAAAGTAAGGCTTTGAATTCTTTCTCATACATTTCAGTTATGCCTTATAGGGTTCCCTTATAGGGGAGCTGGTTGATTGGGAATGGGTTATGGCTGGTGGTTGTGTTATATTCTTTGTTTTGTTTTACACATCTATTGGAGTGGAATTGTCTCTAAGTTTTGTTTTCTTCCGAAGTTTCCCTTTCTTCCAAGTTTATCTAGATGTTTTATTTTCTGTGACTCTTCCTAGAGGGATATCCACACGGAGCTTGCTGCTGATAGTTGGATGGAGTTGCTGAGGCAATTTCATCTTGGCTGTGTGCCAACAGTACCAAAGGCAGGGCTGTACACTAAGCCATAGGACAACCAGATGTAGTCAAAACCTTGGCCAGCCTTGAGTTCTGTGAACCCACTGGATGCAGGATACCAAACATTAGGCTCACTGGAGCCTATGTTCTGTTTGGAGGCTGAGGTCAAGCCACAGGCCTGAAGTAACTCTTAGAACCACCCACTGCGATGAGCACTGGGGCCTCCGAAGTCAAAGCCACATATCACACTGACCATAGGGACCATAGGAACCGAAGTCCCCGGTATCTCAGGAAACCCTGAGCACCCTGGAGCTGAAGCTCAGACCCTGCACGGGCCTCTAAAGTCCCGGTGCTAGAGCTGGGCGTCAAGCCTCAAGGTGCTCCCTGGGCCCTCTGGGGAAGAAATCCTGTTCCTTCAGTGCCCTTGGGTCCCACAGAAACCAGAGGCCTGACCCCTTAGAGTGGAGAGGCTATTTGTATGCTTCTTTGGAGAACTATGTCTCCATACCCGTTTTCATTTTTCAGTTGAGTTATTTATCCTTTAGTAGTTTAGTTATGAGACATTTCTATTTGAAGGATACTACACCTCTATCAAGTAGATATGGTCTGTAGAAACTCCTCCAATATTATCATTTGTCTTTATTGTTTGATACATAAACGTTTTCTACTGTATACTTCCTTCTTTAGAGACAGGACCTTGCTGTATGTAGCCCAGGCTGGCCCGAAACCTACCATCCTTCTGCTTTAGCATCCTGGTGCTGGGCTTCCAGACATGTGCCACCATGCTCTGCTTACAGTCCTGTTTGTCTAATTCTAGAATTGTTTCCTGTGCATACGAAAACCATCTAGTATTTACATCTGTGTTTCTGTCTAACATTTCATAGCTTTCAAATTTAGGCCCCTGGCCCAGTATGACAGCTCAGTGGGTAAAGCCTTTGCCACCAAGCCTGACAAAAGTTGTCCTCTTATTACCACATATGCACCCCTGCATACACCACACACACACACACACACACACACACACACACACACACACACGCACGCACACGCGCACACACACACACACACACGCACACGCGCACACACACACACACACACACACACACATGCACACACACACACACACACACCACACACACACACACACACGCATACACACACACATACACACACGCACACACACACACCACACACACACACACACACCACACACACACACACCACACACACACACACACACACACACACACACGCATACACACACGCGCGCGCACACACACACACGCGCATACACACACACCACACACACACACACGCATACACACACACACACACACACACCCACACACACACACACACACGCACACACACACACACCACACACACACACACACACACTGAAATGACTCGTTAGGAGCTCATGTGATGGCTCAATGATTAAGAGCACTTGTTGCTGGGCTGGGGATTTAGCTCAGTGGTAGAGCACTTGCCTAGCAAGCGCAAGGCCCTGGGTTCGATCCTCAGCTCAAAAAAAAAAAAAGAAAAAGAAAAAGAAACAAAAAAGAGCACTTGTTGCCCCTGTGGAGGACCCAAGTTGGGTTCTCAGCACCCCCATAGTGGTTCACAACCATCCATAGCTCCAGTTCTGGAGATCTGACTCCCTCTTCTGACCTCTGTAGATACCAAATACGCACATGGTCTACAGATATACATGCAGGCGAAACACTCACACATAAAAATAGAAATCTAATTTTTAAAAAAGAAAGAAAAGGCTCCTTTTTAGCTGAGCATAATGGCACATGCCTGTCATCCCAACACTTAGGAGGCAGAAGGATCACTGCAAGCCTGAGACCAACCTAGTTAGTCTGCGTAACAAAGACCAGGCTGCCAGAGCTATACAGAAAGAATTATCCTAAAAAAGTCCCAGTCTCTTTTGCCCTTGAATGGGTGCCACTGTACTCAGAATCTCGGTTCTGTTCCATTTTTCTGTCTGTCTGTCTGTCTTTATACAACTGCCTCACTGCCATATCTCCGTAGCTTTACAGCAAGCCTTCCAACTTGATTCTTGTCTTCAAGACTGTTTTGACTATTTTGACTTCATTACATTTCCCTAGGCATTTAGGAACATGAGTTTTATCCATTTCTATACAAAATTAATATTTTAAGGGCTATCAGAAGTTTGACAGGAATTGAATTTGTACTGTTCTTGGAATAGTAATGGTATCTTAACATTATTAATAATATTAAAATTTCCACTCCTTGAATATAAAATGTTTCTATTTATTTGGTTTTCTTTTAATTTCTTTCAATCATGTTTTATAGTTTTCCATGTACAATTTTGCTTTTACATGGTTAAATTTATTTCAGTGATGCTAATGTAAACAGAACGTTTTAAGGTTGTTTATTGCTAATGTAAAAAGACACAAACTTGTTGGTGAGGGATGTAGCTTACTTGATAGAGATCTTGCCTAGCATGTATGACACCCTGAGGTCAGTCCCCAGCACCTCAGGAAATCAAGTGTGTTGGTACAAACCTGTAATCTCAGTACTCTGAGAGGTAGAGGCAGGAGGATCGGTAATTCAGGGTCATGCGTGACACAGTCTACGAAAGCTCAGCCTGAACTAATGCCTCAAAAAAATCAAAACATGGGCTGGGAGGTAGCTCAGTTGGAAAAGTACCAGTGGCACAAGCCACCCACATAAAAGTTGAGCAGTCTGTCACCCCAGGCCTGGTTTTGTAAGTGAAATGGGATAGGTAGATCCCTGGTGCTCACTGGTTTGCTAATCTAGCCAATGGGCTCTAGATTTAGTGAGAGGCTGTGTCACAAGATAAGATGGAAAAACAAAGCAGGAAAAGAACAGAACACACAAGGAAGGTAAGGTAGAGGGTAATAGCGGAAGACACCAACCTCTAGCCTACATGTACACATGTGCATGTGTACATACATACATGCACATACATGCACACACCAACCTCTAGCCTACATGTACACATGTGCATGTATACATGCATACATGCACATACATGCACACACTAACCTCTAGCCTACATGTACACATGCGCATGTATACATGCATACATGCATGTACATGCACACACACTAACCTCTAGACTACATGCATACATGCACCTGTGTACATGCATTCATTTGCATATATGTACATATGTTAAACACATGTGCAAGTACATATGCACAAACACACAGACACAAGCATACAGATACACAGATATACACACACAGATGGGCACAGACATAGACACGTGTACATACATACCCCCCCACACACACATACACACTCCAAAAAATGATAGAAATACAAACTTGCCCAAAGCTGGCTCTTCAGACCTGACCACCTCCTTTGTGAAACCTGTAATATGACCTGAGGACCTAGTGGTAACAAAGATGCTACTGTCACTTAGAAAGTTCCAAGATTCAGAAAGTCCTTGCCAGGAACCAAGGACAAATGCTATATAAATTCTTTACTGTAAACAGTGATTTTTTTTTTTTTAAGTCAGGCAGTGGTGGCACATGCCTTTAATCCCAGCACTCAAGAGGCAGAGGCAGGTGGAGCTCTGAGTTTGAGGCCAGTCTGGTCTATAAAGTGAGTTCCAGGACACCCAGGGATACACAGAGAAACCCTGTCTCAAAAAACCAAAACAAAACAAAACAGCGATTTTTAAAAAGATATGTTGAAAAAGCCTACTTAGTCATAATGTGGGGTTTTTGTTTGTTTGTTTGTTTTTGGAGTTTTGTTTGTTTTAAGACAAGGTTTTTCTGTGTAGCTCTGGCTGTCCTGGAACTTGGTCTGTAGACCAGGCTGGCCTTGAACTCAGAGATTTACCTGCCTGTGTCTCCCAAGTGCTGGAATTAAAGTGTGCGACACCACCAACTGGCTCATAATGTGTCTTTTTTTACATGCTGATGTATTTATTTTTAAGTCATTTACTGTTATAAATGGATCTGCCGGCCCAAGGCCATCACCACACAACCCAAAGTATTTCAACAAGGCAAATAGTTTAGATTCTATAGAAGGGTAGGTAGCCATATCAAATCAAGCAAGCAAACGTACACAGTGGAGGTCCTCTGTCTCAGTCTGAGTGGTCAGAAGCTGGCCTCACATTTGTTTTGTTTTGTTTTGTTTGGAGACAGGGTCACTCCATGTAGCTTTGCACCTTTCCTGGAACTCACTCTGTAGACCAGGCTGGCCTCAAACTCACAGAGATCTGCCTGCCTCTGCCTCCCGAGTGCTGGAATTAAAGGCGTGTGCCACAACCTGGCTGGCCTCACATTCTTATATAGTTGGGTAATTAAAAAAGACACCCCTGATAATCAAGTGCAGGATATATTTTTGATCCTAGAAAAGTATTGATTTGCTGGGCATGGTGGCGCATGCCTTTGCTCTCAGCACTCAGGAGGCAGAGCCAGGCAGAGCTCTGTGAGTTTGAGGCCAGCCTGGTCTACAGAGCGAGTTCCTGGCCATCAGAGCTGCACAGTGAGACCCTATCTGAAAATATGTATGTGTGTGGGGGGGGGGGGTTGATTCTGCAGAGGAATTTTTGCCAGATAGTATCTCTGTATATTTCTTTAAATATGGGATTTCCTTTGTCTCATTCGGCCCTTGGAGAGAAAAGAGTGCATTTCGTTTACATTTCCCACATTTATTTATTCACTTCCACCCTTTCCCTGAAAAGAATGTTTCTTACATGTTTCTCTTTATCCATATGTTAGTGTATCCAAGCAAAATGTTGATTAGACATCTCAGCCCCCATCAGGACCACTTGTTTCATATCCTCACTTCCCGCCTTTCAGCTGAAAGGCCTGTCTCGCCAGAACTGTCATGAAGAAATAGAAGAGATGCTTCGCCTCCTCAGTCTGGAGGACAAGCGGAATTCCCGGTGCAAGTTCCTGAGTTGGGGGATGAAGCGCAAGCTCTCACTTGGCATCGCCCTCATAGCCGGTTCCAAGGTATAGCGCAGGGGGCCTGGCTTTTTGATGCAGCCAAGTTGGGCTCCTCCACAAGGACAAACCCAAGGTGGTGAGGACATCTTGTCAACCCCCCAGCTGCAGCTGCACAGGGTCCCACAGCATGACCAGCCTGGGCCTGAGATGTGGTTCTGTTGGGGTTAAAAGGCTTCACCCCTGCCCTTCTAGGTACTGATTCTGGACGAGCCTACGTCAGGCATGGACTCCACCTCCAGGAGGGCCATCTGGGACATTCTTCAGCAGCAGAAGAATGACCGTACCATTCTACTGACCACCCACTTCATGGATGAAGCTGACCTGCTGGGGGACCGCATCGCCATCCTGGCCAAGGGGGAGCTGCAGTGTTGTGGGTCACCACCATTCCTCAAGCAGAAATATGGTGAGTAGTGGGCAGCAGGAGTCCAGGTCAGCGTCTATCCTGTGACAGGCCAGTGCCACTCTCCGCTGCCCTTGTGCAGGGCCCTGACCCTGGCTAGGCACAGCCTCCCCTCGACTTCCTGTTCTGCTGGTGCAGGGGAAGATCTTGTGAGAATGAGGAGAAAATGAAGGAAAAGCATCTCTGAGACTGAGGATCGCAAGACCCATGTTTATATTTCAGTTTGTCAGTGTATTGCCTCTTCATCCAGGCACTAGGTTAGTTTTTTCTTTCTTAGAATTTTTATTCTAATCTGTAAAAGAGAAACAAGCAAAGCCAAAGGCTCTCTGCTCCCTATTTCTCTCACAGTCCATGTCTGATCCATCTGCAAACATTGTTGGTCTTAATTTCAAAATACATATAGCAGCCAGGTGGTGGTGGCGCACGCCTGTAATCCCAGCACTCAGGAGGCAGAGGCAGGTGGATCTCTGTGAGTTCGAGGCCAGCCTGGTCTACAAAGTGAGTTCCGGGACAGTCAGGGCTGTTACACAGAGAAGCCCTGTCTCAAAAAGAAACTAAAACAAAACAAATAAAACAAAACCAAAAAATAATATTAAGTTATCTCCATTTATCTCAAATTTCTGGCCACATTCTAACATTCTGGTCTGGGTCACCATCTCCTCCTACTTGGATTATTACAGATGCCTCCTAGCCTACCTCTCTGTCCCTAACCTCACATCTTCTCACTCTGTTGTCAACCCAGTTGTCCAAGTGAGTACCTGACAATACATAGCATTTTATGTTCAGAATTCCACCCTCACTGTAGTCCTTTATCACTGCATAGCACTTAGGCTTGCCACCTTTCCATCTCCTGAAACAGAAGGAAAGACTCTAGAAAAGCATTGCAGAGCTTCTGAAGCCAGGTCATTATGGTTTAAACTGACCTCGTAAGATTTCCTTCTCTTTGCCCTAAATATGTTCATTCTGAGATACAGGAAACTCAATATGGCCCAAGAAGAATAGTATAAAGAATAAGATGATTTCAGGGCTGGAGAGGTGGCTCAGAGGTTAAGAGCACTGGCTGTTCTTCCAGAGGTCCTGAGTTCAATTCCCAGCAACCACATGGTGGCTCACAACCATTCATAATGAAATCTGGTGCCCTCTTCTGGCCTGCAGGCACACATGCAGGCAGAACATTGTATACATAATAAATAAAATAAATCTAAAAAAAAAAGATGATTTCAATAGTCTTTTACATGGTATTTCAGGTACAGGATATTATATGACTTTAATAAAAACACCTCTCTGCGACACAACGAAGCTTTCTAGTGTGATTTATTATCACATACCAGATGCAATCTTGGAGTCCAGCATTGGAGAAGAAGTGATATTCATACTTCCTAAGAAGACCATGCCCAGGTATGGACCAAGATGCTAGTACAGTCCACCATGGTCACAAAAATCCACATCCTTCACACATGCCCACATGCAAAATACAGTCTCTCCTGTTGCAGGATCAGCATAGGATTCAGGCTCCCGTGATCTGAATTATATCTATCATGGAACTTGGGTTCATTGGGTATGGCTCTTCTTGAAGACTTGTGAAATAGAGAGAGAGGTTATCTGATCCACATACCCCAATGAGCTGAGCATATAATGGAGATCATAAAAACATCATTCAAAAGCAAACATAAAGGCAAATAGCACACATTAGACCTCAGCAATTCTAAATGCTGAACAGACTTGTGTCTCAAATTTCTGATTTTTCTGAAACAGGGAATGCTTTTTTTTTTTTTTTTTTTTTTTTTTTGCCAGAGCTGAGGACCGAACCCAGGGCCTTGCACTTGCTAGGCAAGCGCTCTACCACTGAGCTAAATCCCCAACCCCATGGGAATGCATATTGATGGTTCTGCTCCATAAGAGTAGTTTTAATGAGCCTTTGACTTCACCCACTGGCCGTTCACTCTATCCTTTGAATAATTATTTCTTCCTAAAAACTGGCTAATACAGATGAATAGCTAGCTTCATTTGCCTGACCCTTGACTAAGAGTGTCCAAGCTGGTGTAATGTAAGTACTTTGTAGGTGTCCTCTGTGTCAAATTATGAAACACACCTTTTTTAGACTGAAGCCACACTCAGTCTTCAAAACATGTTGTGCCATGTCTCCCTAATTCACAAACATGGTCTTTCCTGTTACTGCAACTGAAAATGTTGCAGCCTTCTCCCACTACATGACAATCTCCTCGCTGTTCTTCCAGTCTCCGTCTATACTTCTCCTGAAGCCTCTCTTGCCTTCACCTCACTGTCTTGTCCCCAAAACATGACACATGTTCTAGAATCCAGAGGGTTTTACAGAGTTGTAGTGCTTCTGTTTCAAATTCTGAATCAGTTATGTGTTACTGAATAACAATGTAACTTGAAAATTTCTGGCTTAAAGTGGCAACTATTTTAGCGTTTTTTGTGTTTTTCCCTCAGTACTGGAGATTCAGTCCAGGGCCTTGCACATCAGAGGCAGGGTTTATAACTCTTGCCTACCCCTGCCCCAGAAGTTTCTGTCTGTTGGATGCACTGAGCTGGATAGTTTTTATGCTCCACATTAATTTTTTCTGGGCCTAGAATGATCTGGAATACCCAGGGTGGCTCATGCTCACATCTGGGAAAACGGTTTGGGCTAACAACAGGGTGCTTACTGGAGCCGCTAAGTGGAGCTTCCAATGCTCCTCAGATGACTCTCAAAGGACTTGGGCTTCTTGTCGCTCTTGCGCGTGGCAGGTAGAATCCAAGAAAAGGCATCCCGAGAGGGACTGAAAAGGAGGGGGCAGTCACTCCTCTTTAGGCCTAGGCTCGGAAATACCAAAACCTCACTTTTGTACTAGATATATTTTAGATTTTGTCCCATAGGAACCTTCCAAAGTAAATACTATTACAAGTTTACAGTCTATAGTTATAAAACTAAGTGATAAAGCTGAGATCTGAACAGATAACTTGACAGCAAGCCCCATGTCTTCTGTGCTATATCGAGCTCAGGGTGGTAAATGATCTCTCCTATGTTAGGTGAGTGCAAATCACTGAGCCACATCTCTAGCTGTTTCTTCATATTTTTATGACCAGGTGTGTGTGTGTGTGTGTGTGTGTGTGTGTGTGTGTGTGTGTGTGTGCGCGCGCGCGCGCCTCTGCATCTTTCAGAAATAAAACATTTTCCCGCTAGGTTTGAAGCTCTATTTAGTGACTTGGAACAGAAGCAGACAGAGCTGGGGATCTCCGCTTTGGGGGTCTCTGTCACCACTATGGAGGAAGTGTTCATACGGTAAGTCAAAACAAAACAACTGGAGGGCTGGGGAGGTGGCTCAAGCGGGCAAGGGCACTTGCTGTGCCAGCATGAAGATGGGCTTGCTGGCTGACCAGCCTCGCAAAGAAACAGCAACCATCAGGCTCAGTGATAGGAAACAATAGAGGAAGACTCCAGACATCTTTCTGTCATTAAAAGTATCTGTGTGCGCGCGTGTGTGCATACACACACACACACACACACACACACGCACGCACACACGCACGCACGCACACACACACAAAACTGACAACTTCGAAGATCTTAGGCTTGGAAGGGATCTTAAGCATCATCCATCTAAACATTACCCAATGCTTGACTTTCTTTCCTATTTGTCTTGCTGAATGGCCATTTAGTCTCTGAATAGTACTTTTGATCTAATAGGATATTAGATAATAAGAGATTTGCTAAATGTATTATCATTCAACAAACATATTTTTGGGAGTCTCTGTCTCTGACTGACCTAGACCTCACTATTAGAACAGGCTGGCCTCGAGCTTACAAAGAGCCACCTGCCTCTGCCTCCTGAGTGCTGGGATTACAGTTGTGCACTACCCTGCCTGGCCTAACCATTTTTTTTTTAAATTTTTGAGACAGGATCTCACTATATAGTTCTAACTAGGTCTGAAACTCCTATATGTATTAAGGTGGCCTCAAACTTGTGACGGTCCTCCTGCCTCTGCTTCTTGAACACTAGGATTGTAAGTGTATGTTACCAACCTGGCAACAACCATTTTATCAATTGAGATGCTTTTACCTACAAGTAACATAATCTTGACTTAGCTGTTTTTAACAATGTGGAGAACTTATTCCTTCTTTTACAAAGAATCCCCATGATTGAGCAGTTGTTGGGCTAACTGGTTTATCTACTAACCAATTTGTACACCCTGAATCGGGAATGCAGGCTCAGCTTTAGGAAGACACTTGTGGGATGCTGCTGTCTAGGGAGCTACACCAGGCCAGAGCTTGGCAAGGAGTACAGTGGTGATTTTATGCAGTCTGGCAACGTTTGTCTTTTGGTTTGAGTGTGTAGCTGTTTATGATTATTCATAAAATATTCAAATGTATAACTTACTTTACTTGATGTGTTTTACTATTGTTGTATATGATTTTTTTTTCTCTCCCATTTTTTGCTTCTTCCTAATTCTATTTTCAACCACCAATACACACTTGTTGGAAATTAGGTACCACAATTGTGTTATTTTAATAGATCAGCCTAGATGTTGAGATACAATATCTTTGTCAAAGGCTCAAAGAAATTGGAATCTTTAGCCTGCTCTTGGAAAATACCAGGACCTTTAATTCATGTGTCCCACCATTGTCAACTTATATATTATTGTGCATTTAAATTCTGTATCTTTTTAGCCTTCACAAAACATTATTATTGTTATCTGAGATACAAAATGATTTCTATTCTTATACATTTATCAGTGTTGGTCCTCTGCCTTATGTGCGCCACCACTGATCTGCATCCCCGGCATTCTTGAATTTTATTCTGGTGCCAAGCACTAGGTGTTTTGTTCTTGTTTTTCAAGATAGGAAACTTTTTTTTCAGACAAGGGTTCGCTATGCTGCCCTGGCTGGCCTGAAGTTCATGTATGAAGACCAGAATGGCCTTTCATTCACTGAAATCACCTGCCACTACCACTGGAGTGCTGGAATGGAAGTCATGTGCTACCGTGCACAGCAGGAAAATATTTTTGAAATAAGTAGTTTTATCTCTTTCCCCTTTTGTGGTACTAGGTAGGGACTGCCTAGGATCTCTCCTACATTAGGTGAGTGCAAATCACTGAGTCACATCTCTAGCTGTTTCTTCATATTTTTATGACCAGGTGTGTGTGTGTGTGTGTGTGTGTGTGTGTGTGTGTTCACTGGGGACTGAGCTTAGGGTGTCATGAACATTAGGCAAGCATTACATCACTATTATTCTCAGTCCTCTCCCTATTTTAGTGTGAGGTAGGGTTTCACTGAGTAGGCAGGCTGGCCTTGGAACAAATTTGAATGTATGATCCCTTCTCAAGATCTCCAAGCAGCTGGGATTGCACTTATGCCTGCCTCACTAGCAGGTTTTTGTTTTGTTTTGTTTTGTTTTTGTTTGATTTTTGGTTTTTGGTTTTTCGAGACAGGGTTTCTCTGTGTAGCCCTGGCTGTCCTGGAACTCACTCCGTAGACCAGGCTGGCCTTGAACTCACAGAGATCCGCCTGCCTCTGCCTCACAAGTACTGGGATTAATGAATTGCACCACTACCAACCAGCATTACTAGCAGTTTTTAATGAAAATGTTTTCATTTTTATGAAAGTTAATTTATACATTTCTGTCTTTCATGGACTTTTAAAATCTATCCTATTTTAAAAAATATTTACCTTAGGGGATCACAAATATTTCTCCTATCTTTTCTTCTGGCAACTTTATTATTTTAGTTTTAAATTAAGTATATAACCCAACTAGTGGTTATTTCGGGGTGTGACTTGATATAAAGTTGCCTGTGTTTGTTTTCTTCTAAATAGTTATACGTGTAGGGACACATGGGATACAAATATTTGTTGAAAAGATTTTTCTTTCCACATTGAATTATTTGGATTTCATCACCAAAAGTCAATTGACTTTAATTTTTCTACATTCCCAGTTCTGCTTCAAGGATCTATTCTGTCCTAGATGCCAGTACCACATTGTTGGGATTTCTGTAGCTTTGCAGTATGTTTTAGAGGCAGGTAGTCTGTAGTTTCTCCAGCCTTGTTCTAATTTTTAAGATTATTTTAGTTGTTATAGGTACTTTAATATAAACTTGCCAATTTCTGTTTTATAAAATTATTTGTTTATTTATTTAGTATTTTGCCTGCATGTATGTCTGTGTAAAGGTGTCAGATCTTGTAGTTAGAGACAGTTGTTAGCTGCCATGGGAGTGCTGGGATTTGAACCCGGGTCCTTTGGAAGAGCAATCGGTACTCTTAACCACTGAGCCATCTCCCCAGCCCCCCTCCCATTTCTGTTCTTTAAAGAACCTGTTGGAATACTAGTCCATTTTTTTTTTTTTTAAAGCTGAGGATCGAACCTAGAGCCTTGTGCTTGCTAGGCAAGCGCTCTACCACTGAGCTAAATCCCCAGCCCCATAGTCCATAATTTTTAACAGTGTACTACACTAATATAAGATGTTAATCATAGGGGAGGAGGAGGTACATGAAAAGCTCTCTGTACCTCCTGCTTTTAGAAGGACCCTTGCCAATAGGTAGAGAACATGCAGCTTCATGAAGGGCCTAAGGCAAAAACAATACAATTAATTCACTCTCCATTTCTTCACCCACAGAAGCTGTGAGATAATAAGTGTTTACAGTTGTTTTAAGCTGCCCAACTTTGATGATAATCTGTATTGCAGTAATAAATAACAAATGTAGCACCTTTTATAAAACTGCTGAAGGAAAAATTAGCCACAACTAATTATGTCTCTTGTTAGGACAAATTCCCAGGAATAGGAAAATGACTCAAGGGTTATGAACAGAAATACATTACCTGGCAATGAACACTTTACTCTGTGAATAGGCTCATCTTTTTGCTTAGAGCAGGGGTCAGCAAACTGTTCTTAAAAAGCTGCACTCGGGAGGCAGAGGCAGAGCATCTCTGTGAGTTCGAGGCCAGCCTGTCTACAGAGTAAGTTCCAGTTGCAGGGCTACACAGAGAAACCCTGTCTAAAGAAACAAAAACAAAAAACAATAAAAAGAGCCAGATAGCATTTTATACTATGTAAGCATAAACAATCAGGATAGCATGTACATCCTTATGTAACTACCCAACATGAAACCATTTTAATTTCAGGATGAGGAAAAGTAGGCTTTGGTTGCTCTAAACCACTAACCGGAGCTCATTAAGCTCCTGATCTGTGATTTTTTTTTTTTTAATCTGGCTTTTGGTTTTTGGAAACAGGGTTTCTCTGTGTAGCCCTCACTGTCCTGGAACTACTCACTTTCTAGACCAGGCTGGCCTCGAGCTCACAGAGATCCACCTGCCTCTGTCTCCCAAATGCTGTGATTAAAGGCATGTATAACATGAATCTTTTTTTTTTTTTTTGGCCAGAGCTGAGGACCGAACCCAGGGCCTTGCACTTGCTAGGCAAGCACTCTACCACTGAGCTAAATCTCCAACCCCATAACATGAATCTTAAAAGGTCTTCTTAATAAAAAACAAAAAGCAAAACAAAACAAAACAAAACAAACCAGGAGCCAGATATTGGGGTGAATGCTGAAAGATCAGAGGAACAGAAGAAGCCACAGCCAACCTCACCTCTACTATTCCTCAACTGATCCTGTTTCCTCAGACTTAGAGCCTCTGAGTCCTCACCCAATGAGTCCTCACCCACTAGCTTACCTCTACAAAATCCTTAGTCTAAAGAGCGTGAGTTCCTGTTTCCTCACGCCTTACATACCTTTTCTGCCCTGCATTTTACTTCTTGGGATTAACAGGGCTGTGCTTCCCAAACAAAAGCTGAGATCTCAAGTGTATTCAAGGTGTGTGCCACCACACCTGGCTCTGTTCCCAGTGTGGCCTTGAACTCACAGAGATCCAGTGCCTCCTGAGTGATAGGATGAAGGGTGTGTGCCACCACTATCTGGCCTCTATGTCTAATCTAGTGGCTAGCTCTGTTCCCTGATCCCCAGATAAGTTTAGTAGGGTATACAATATATTGGGATACACAATATATCAGGCATGTGCCACCACTACCAGGCCCATGGTCTGTAATCTTAATGGTGAAATGCTTTTAAATTTTAAGTTTTGATTATAAGATCAACTAATATATTATTTTGTTTTAATTTTCATATAGTACTTTTCAAAACAAAGTAACAAAAATCTAATCATGATAGTGTTGCATGAGATCTTTGGAAAAGACACTGGTGAGTTAACGCAATGCTCAGTGCTTATAGAGGACCATGATGCCCATTATAAAACTTATATATGGCTCCTTTCTTCATCATTTTTCTTATTCTAGCTTACATTTTTTCTAAATATTATGTGAATTTCATTGTTTAAACACAAACAAAATGAAATGTATTGTGATTTTAAGATTGTATTTGCTCATGTTTTTGCTTTGGTTTAGAGTTTGTAAGTTGGCTGATTCTAGCACAAATATCTTAACTGAGAAGCGGCCCTCTATTCAGCCTCATCCCAGAGTTCACAGAGTTCCTGTTGACAGAATTAAATATCTTCACTCAAGGATCTTTTCAATGCAGACTGGCCTGCCAATCAAACTAAACACTGGAGTAAGCAGTATATTTCAAATACATGCAAAGAAATTGTGGTTGAATTGATGGAATCATGTTTAGTCTGGGTGTGGTGGCGTACGCCTTTAATCCCAGCACTCAGGAGACAAAGGCAGACAGATCTCTGTGAGTTGAGGCTAGCCTGGTCTACATAGTGAGTTCCAGGATATCCAGGGCTATGTAGAGAGACCCTGTCTCAAAAAAATAAAAATGGTAAAAGAGCTGGGTCTAGTAACACATGCCTATAATCCCATTGCTCAAGAGGCTGAAGCAGGAAGATCATGAGTTCATGGCCAGTCTAGGCTACCTGTGGAGATCCTGTGTCAATAAAATAAGGTAAAGAATGGGTCCATGAGGCTTCAACAGTGTTATACAGCCTGCTGTAGTTCCATGGCAGAAGTGTCTTAGGGTTACTATTGCTGTGATGAAACACCATGACAAAGGCAGCTTATAAAAGAAAGTATTTGAGATCTGCCCTTTCCTGGATGGAGACAGAAGAGGAGGGGATGGGGGTGGGGGAGAGAGTGGAACTGGGAGGGGAGAATTGGGGAGAAGCTATAGCTGAGATGTAAAATACATAGATAAATAAGGAAAAAAAGAAAGAAAGAAAGCATTTAATTAGGGGCTTGCATACAATTTCAGAGGATTAGTTCATTTCCATCATGGCAGAGAACACGGCAGCAAGCAGGCAGGCATAGCCCTGGAGTAGCTGAGAGCTCACATCACGATCTGTAGGCAGGACGCAGAGAGAGAGAGAGAGAGAGAGAGAGAGAGAGAGAGAGAGAGAGGGAGAGAGAGGGAGAGAGAGAGCGAGCCTAGGCCTGGTATAGGCTTTCGAAACCTCAAAGCCCACCCTCAGTGACACACCCCCTCTGACAAGGCCACACCTCCTAGTCCTTCCCAAACAGTTCCACCAACTGGGAACCAAACATTCAAATATATGGAGGCCATTCTCATTCCAACCGCCACAAGAGATAATTAACCCAATAGAAGAATAGTATCCAAAAACATCCTAGCATGGGTCTGGCCATTCTTCATCAGGTAAGATATTGAGAAACTACTGGTACAGACCAGAATCCATAATCTTTGCGCTGTGCAGTACGTCATGTGTTATACCACCTTGAATTCAGATTTTAGAAAGTGTATTTATAATCCCAGCTTGTGTGAGGATGACAGAGAAGGAGTCTAAGCTTGAGACTAGCCTGGGCTTTCTAGAGAGACCTTTTGTAAAAATTATTACATGTATATGTACATATATCCTTATGAAATACATGAGAAATCTATGTATTTTCTTAATATTGGAAAATAATATTAATATACATTTTATAAAGTAGTTTCCATTTAGCTGTCAACATAAAACAAAATTATGGGTTAGAGATTACCTAGTTTCACAGTATTGACAACATGGGGAAGTTATCATCCATAAAGCCTGTGTCTGGGGTTGGGGTCAGCCATCTGCCTCTTAAAATCCTTAGCAAGGTGTCATCTGGAGCCTTGTGGCCATGGTGTGTCTTTGAAGGTACCTCCTCCAAGCTTCTTTTTTTTTTTTTAAAGATTTATTTATTATGTATACAGTGTTCTGTACTGCACATATCCCCGCAGGCCATAAGAGGGCACCAGATCTCATTACAGATGGTTGTGAGCTACCATGTGGTTACTGGGAATTGAACTCAGGACCTTTGGAAGAGCAAGCAGCGCTCTTAACCTCTGAGCCATCTCTCCGGCTCTCCCCCAAGCTTCTTATAAAGTATTTCTATGTCTGCCCTCAGATCAGTTTTAACAGACCTTTGGAGAATGCTGGAGGTAAATGTCCATCACATCAAGGGTAGAAAACTCAGATGATGTTTGGTTGAGACCTCTAGTGACTTACTGATATTTTTGGCCAGGAATTTGGAATTCCTGATTTAAACTTGAGGCCTCTTTTCACAGGGGCTCCTAGGCAGAGGGCTGTATGTATAAGCACTGAAACCTGGTTTTGAAGGCCCTTTCACACATATATTCCTCAGTCATGCTGCCCCCAGAGGAGCCAAGTGATCACATGCAACTCTAACCCAGGAGGCTTCCCACTCCTGGCTTGATGTCCTCTCCTTGGACCTCAGGACATATAACTATATATTTGATTTTGACTATCATTACCACAGGGACATGCTTATGGGTCCTCCCTATTTATACAAATTATCTGACTAGAAATAGAACATGTAAGTTAAAGATTACTTCAAAATTAAGTTGTATTCATCTTGAGATTTTTTTTTTTTTTTTGAGATAAGGTTCTACTATGTAGCCCTGCCTGCCTGGAATTCACTATGCAGACCAGGATGGCCTTGAACTCATAGAGATATTCCTACCTTTGGCTCCTAAATGCTGGAATTAAAGGTGTGTGTCACCCTGCAAGAATTTTTTTTTTTTTTTGTTTTTGTTTTTGTTTTTCTAGACAGGGTTTCTCTGTGTAGCTTTGGACCCTGTCCTGAACTAGCTCTGTAGATAGGCTAGCTTCGAACTCACAGAGATCCGCCTGCCTCTGCCTCCTGAGTGCTGGGATTACAGGTGTGTGCCACCACTGCCTGGCTAAGAATTTTTTTAAAGAGTTATTTATTTATTTTTATGTGTATAATGCTTTGCCTGCATGTATGTCTGTACACCACATGTGTGCCTGGTGTTCATGGAGGTCAGAAGAAGGTATCAGATTTCCTGGAACTGGAGTTACAGATGGTTGTGAGCCACCATGTGGCTACTGGGAAGTGAACCTGGATCCTCTGGAAGAGCAGCCAATGCTCTTAACTAATGAGCCATCTCTCCAGCCCCCCTCCCCACTACACACACAAATTTTTTAAGCTGTAACAAATGAAACATCCACCAATGAAATGTAACAAATGAAAATCCACCATATTTTCATCAAATTTTAATTTTTAGAAGTTAGGAAAAAATGCTATCGCTTATATATGGTATCTGAAGTACCTTATGTTCTACCTCCAGAAGTGTTCCCGCTGGTATTTCCTCTTGCTGCTAGTTAGCAGGATGGAATCATAAAGCATCTTAACCTGAAGCACATCTGAACACAGCTGGAGAGGAGGATGTAAAGTGAAGGGCTGTAAGGTGTGAGCAAAGGCTCCTCAGTCTTCCATCTTCTGCCACTCTGCTGATGCAGCATCTACCTTCTCTTTTAACTGCAGCTCTGTCTTCTCTGCCAACAATTCTATGCCATGCTCCTGAAAAAGGTCACATATTCTCAACGCAACTGGAGGCTGATGCTGTTTGTGCAGATTCTGCTGCCTCTGCTGATCATTGTGTTAAGTCTCACCTTTTTTGACTTCAAATTAAAGAAAATGGAAAACGTACCCTTGGAGCTGACTTTAAAAACATATGGTCAGACAATAGTTCCATTTTTTGTTTCTGAGAATTCCCTCTTGGGTCCTCAACTTTTGGATAAATTTATAAAGATGCTTGTGGCTGCAGGACAGATTCCTTTGTATATTCAAGGTAAGCACCAGGATGAGGGAGCTGCACAGGAAGTAGGCCTGTTTTTCTTTTCAGGAAAGCTGCATCTTTCTGGACCACATAGTGCTCTTCGAAGTCATACTGAAAATCCAAAAAGTCAGGGAAACATCATTAGACTCTGGATACCAAGAAGTGAGGACTTCTAGAGATGAGACCGTTGTGTCTTCAGAGCTTAGAGTCTTTTCTCTTTGTTTGTTTGTTTGTTTGTTTTGTTCAGGACAGGGTTTCTGTGTGTGTCACTGACTGTCCTGGAACTCACTCTATAGACCAGGCTGGACTTGAACTCAGAGATCCTCCTGTCTCTGCCTCCCGAGGGCTGGGATTAAAGGTGTGTGCTGCCACTGCCTGGCCAAGGTTGTAGAGTCTTAAGAAATTGTTCATAGTGGAAGGTCTTCAGGTCATTGATAGCACATTCATGAAGGGAATGGAGCTATTCCAGACCCTTCCTCATCCTTCTCCACTTTCTACCCATGAGGAGGCAAGTTTGCACTTCCACACACTTCTTTCATGATATTCCACCACAGGCCTCAATGCAACAGGGCTGACTAACATGAATTGAACCATTAGCCAAAACAAACCTTTCTCTTAGGTATTTGTTATGGTGACAGAAAGCTGGCTTAACACACTATGCTTCTCAAAGCTTCATTTTTTTTTTTCATACATGAAATTGGGAGGACCCTTTTGTGCAGTATCACTGGGAAGGTTTTATAATGAACATTTTGTATAGTTGGTGTCCAATATAATAATGTCATTATTTTTTTT
Source organism: Onychomys torridus (assembly GCF_903995425.1). NCBI lineage: Eukaryota > Metazoa > Chordata > Mammalia > Rodentia > Cricetidae > Onychomys > Onychomys torridus. The sequence goes on along the minus strand of NC_050450.1, from coordinate 17,543,094 downwards.
AAGATCACTAAAGGTCTTTTTCAGCTTTAAAAGTATAAATAGGTGGTTTATGAGATGTGGCACTATGTATTGAGAACATAGTCATGAACAGAACTAGTGCCAGCCCTCAAGGAACTTCTAAGCAAGAGGCCTAGTTCTGATACATAGTTCCAGAACTAGTAGCAATAATTACAACAGACACATCTCAGCTCGGGAGGATCCAAGGAAACCCCACAGTCACCGCCTACCACCTGATTGACTTGGCTAGTGGGAAGGGAAGATAACCAAAGACATTCCAAACAACATGAACCTGCATGCTTAAGGGACACTTTGGTGTCAAGAGAATCTAAAGACACGAGGCCAAAAGTCTGGATAGTGATTAGATAATTTTATCTTATTCTGTCAGAATGCAACAGGAAAGAAAATAGAGGTTTATTCTGGCACATGGTGCCAAAAGTTAAGAAGTTCAAGAGTGAGGAATCATCTGTCTGGCTTCTGAGGAGAGCTTCACATTGTGTGTTGGAACATGCTGGACAGGAGGAAGGAATTTCATGTAGGAAGAAGAAGCTGAATCCACTAACCTAATAGCACACTGTTGCCATAACTAACCACCTCCAAGGAGGAGTGACCCACTCCTGCTAGAGCAGCAATGACCTGAAGGGTGAAGCATCCAACCCACACAGTCATCCATGTCAAAGTTCTCACCACCTTTCTGCTCCTTTACACTGGGACTGACTTTCTATATAACTCATAGGGAGCGAACTCCATCCAAAACGTAACATAGAAAATGGGTTCTAAGCCAGGCATGGGGGCACACACTTTTAGTCTCAGCGTTCAGGAGGCAGAGGCAGGCCAATCTCTGTGAATTTCAGGCCAGCCTGGGCTACAGAGTGAGACCTTTTCTCAAAAACAAACAACAACAAAAACAAAACAGAAAGTGGATTCTATAGTATGTGGATGTGCGGCTTTGCCTAGAGGTCAGAGTCACTGCCGGTTGGTAGGTCTGAGTATACTATTATTAGGTGTGTCCTTTTGCACCAGGTACAGAGATATTATATAGATGGTGAAGAGTTTTGTTTAGGACCACATGGTCCAGGAAGACATTATGGGACTAGACATATTGAGATGGTAGTAAGGAAAAAAGTATTTGGATTTCAAAAGAACTTAAAAGATGGAAATTTGGAGATCATCTGGATTTCACTATGGAGCAGGGCAGGAGAAGGCCAGCCTTTGGATGTATGTGAGGTTGGTGGTGGGGAACCCAGAAGGAACAGAAGACTGGGAGTGTGTGTATGTGTGTGTGTGTGGGGGGGGGGGGACGGCTCATGATGGATGCACTGTGTGCCTGATGTGATTATTTTCTCGGAAATTCTTACTTCCCAATGTACCTTTGGCTCCCTTCTAGGTCCTATAGAGGACTTCCTGTTGAAAAAGGCAAAAGAGGACCCTGAGGACTTTGATAAGCTCTATGTGGTGGCAGCTTCTTTTGAAGATGTGAATAACCGCACCATAGTGAAGGCACTGTTCAACAACCAGGCATACCATTCCCCTGGCCTGGCTCTGACTCTGGTGGACAATTTTCTCTTCAAGTTGCTTTCCGGTGCCAATGCTTCCATTACCACAACCAACTACCCGCAGCCTCTGACGGCCAAAGAGCTCTCAGAGAGTGTCTTGTACCAGTACGTGCGACCTCCCCCAGCCTCAAGCCTACACATCTGTAGGGACTCTCGCTTTCCCACTGTTTCTTTCTTTGTCTCCTTTCCATTCCAAAGGATTGTTTTGGAAGAAGGCTGCAATTCACAGTTTTACTTAAACTTCTGTCTCATGTTCTGTCTTTTGCAGGGGCCCTAAAGGACATTACCTTGTTATCAACTTTCTTTTTGGAATAGCTTTCCTCTCAAGCTCTTTCTCCATCTTGACCGTCACAGAGAAGAACATCAAGTCTAAGCACATCCAGATTGTAAGCGGCGTCAGTACAGGTGCATTCTGGCTCTCCGCTCTGCTGTGGGACCTCATTTCTTTCCTTGTCCCCACGCTCCTGCTAGTGGTGAGTGAGTACTGGGTGGCACTGGGGTCATTCCCTATGGACCAGGGACTCCCCTTAAAGCCCCATATTCAGAACCAGCTGGGAAGTTCAAGTGGGAGCCAGCCCTGACTAGAAAGGTGGGTACAAAAGCTCTTTCATCACCAACCCTGGTACGAGTTCACTTAGCTTTGATGTCTGCAGGAATGGGGTACCTTGCTCTGCGGAGTTTCGGTGGCACCCACAGAGCTGCTGCCTCCAGTCAATGAGAAACAATGTTTTGGAGACGTGTATGTATTATTCAGAAGTGGATAGTCAGAGAACAGGGCTTGACGTATTTGGTTGTGATGGACTCAAGTAGTCCGAGGGCTCCCTGTGTATTTTGTGCAGGTGGGTCATCCCCTGCTTTGTTCTCTGTGTTTCATAAGCATCTCTTCATCCTACTTCACTGCGTCACTGACACGCGAGGCAGCTCCCTGAGAGCCGATCTCAGAGTCTGCGCTGTAGTTCATGAGTGAATGCTTGTGAAGTATTGTTAACAGCTTGCGTTAAAACCTGAGATTATGGGCCTGGGAGATGGTTCGGTGAATAAAAGTATTTGCTCACAGGCCTTACGACCTGAGTTTAATCTCTAGATCAGACAAGCTGGCAGGAAGAACCAACTCCAGAGAGTTGTCCTCTGTCCTCCACACACATCCCTGGCACACAAGCAGTAACTCCACCCCATCCCCACAGATACATGAATTAATGAAAGCTGAAATGACTGTATTCTTAGCACTTAGAATGAACACTCACTGATGTTTCCAAAATTTTCCCTCTCCCCTCTCTTAAGTTGGTGTTTTTCTGGTATAAGGAAGAAGCTTTTGCCCATCCTGAGACCACCCCAGCGGTGGTCTTGATAATGATGCTCTACGGCTGGGCTGTCATCCCTTTCATCTACACAGTCAGCTTCTCTTTTAAAACTCCTGGGAATGCATGTGCTAAGCTTGTGGTAATGCTCACCTTCTTGAGCATCGGCCCCCTTGTGCTTGTCACGGTCACAGGTGATAAAGGTGAGATCACATCCATGTTTTGCATAAACCACGCCTCTAACAGCCCCAGTGGTTACATCCTCAAAAATGTGTGTCTACCAAAGCCCCGTGAGAAAATGTTCAGCTGCCGTGGGCTGAAGATACCCAGCTGGCGTGTGCCAAACACATCTCCACAGTGGATGGACAAACAGTTCAATCAAATTCACTCAGTAGATTATTGCTCAGCTTTAAAAGGGACCACACGGCGCTAAATAGTCTGCTATGTGTTGTGTGGAGTCCATGAACAGACAAGGTTAATCTTGGAAACAGAATCAGAAAAGGGGCTGCCTCTGGGTTGTGGGGGAAGGGTGGACTAGAAGAACAACATACTAGGGGACTTTGGGCATGAAGAGGTGTTCTTGATCCGGAACTGGGCACCACTTTACATGGCTGTACACACTTACTAATCATTGTTCACATGTAATCCACGCACTTCACTAAATGCAGTGTTCTTTACTTCTAAATGAAGGTAATGAGTCAATTAATAAGTCAACATTGTAGGAAGGCTTCCTGGTAGGCAAAAGAAACTAAGATTGAGTCATTATTTACAACACACACCTGAAACTGGCATCTTCACGTTTATGCTGCCATCTCTGCATCAGGGTTGGACAAAATGACTGGTATGTTACTTCTACAGTGCTCTTTTGATTGAGATTTATTTTATTATCATGTGTACATATCTGTGCTTTTCTGTGTGAATGTGCACAAAATTGGGGGTTCACATGGAGGTCAGAAGAGGGCCCCAGATCCTCTGGAACTATGGTGACAAGTGATTGTCAGCTGTCTGACATAGTTGCTGAGAACCAAACTCCAGGCGTCTGTAAGTGCAGAAAGTTCTTAACTGCTTGCGGACCGGCCCCTGCCATGCCCTGTCCACTTGCATTTATGCCTCACAACTTGAGGTTGACTTTTCTCCTCTTCTTCTTTCTTCTTTTCTTTTCTTTTGTTTTGTTTTTCAAAACAAGGTTTCTCTGTGTAACAGCTCTGGCTGTCCTGGAACTTGCGTTATAGACCAGGCTGGCCTCAAACTCACAGAGATCCACCTGCCTCTGCCTCCGAAGTGCTGGGATTAAAGGCGTGCGCCACCACAGCCCGACCCTTTTCTTTAATTTTTATTTTTTTGATTTATTTATTTATTTATTATATATACAGATGTAAGATGTATTGTGTATTATGTATTACAGATGGTTGTGAGCCACCATGTGGTTACTGGGAATTGAACTCAGGACCTCTGGAAGAACAGTCAGTGCTCTTAGCCTCTGAGCCATCTCTCCAGTCCCCCTTTTCTTTATTTTTAAAAGTAATTTTTATTTGGGGGCTTGGTGAGATGGATCAGCAGTTAACAACATTGGCTGCTGTTCTAGAGAACCCAGGTTTTATTTCCAGCACCCATGTGGTGGTTCACAAATGTCTATAACTCCAGTCCCAGGAGGTCAAGGGTACTGAAAATATGCGCAAGCAAAACACTCATACACATAAAAATTAAGAAGAATTATTTTATGTGCATAAATGTTTGCCTGAATGTCTGTATGTACATCACTTGCATGTCTGGTACCCACAGAGACCATCAAGGCATGCCAGATTCCTTAGGACTAGAGTTAGAGTGCTGTGAGCTGCCATGTGGGTGCAGGGAACCAAATTCAGATCCCCTGTAAGAGCAGCAAGTACCCTAACCACTGAGCTATCTCTCCAGCCCTCATCCTTATTTTTTACTTAAAATTTGGTTTACAATTTCCCTTTTATTTGGGGAGTTTTCTCTTTCCTAAGGGGCCCTTCATGGCAGTTTAGTCTCCATAAACTATGGAGGAAGGGACCATATCCCCCTTCTGACTGCAAGATGACACTCCAAGCTGGGAACATGGTAGAGTATTTGCCGGGCACGAATGAGGCCCTAGGTTCCATCCTCAGTACGGGGGAATGAGATACTAGAGCAGCTCCAGACTGGCTCCTATGCCCTGTTCCATCTGTCTCCGCTCACCTCCAACCGGAACCCTGTGCCTTTCCTCCTCTGTTCACCCAGCCCTCCTGTAGCCATGCCCCTTCGGGTTGTCTCAACGTGCTCTTCGGGTTCACCTACCAGAACAAGGATATAGAAATAAAGTGACAGAGGGAAGGAACTAAGCAAAGAAAAGTTCTGGTGGCCTAGAGGCTGAATGACTAGAGGGAGAGTCAACCCCAGGAGTCAGGGAAAACAGGTTTCTGGAGGAGACCTGAGAGTAGGAAGGTCTGGACTAAGTTGGGAGGGATGGTGAAGTGGGTGCTTGGACTCACGCAAGTAAAATCCCTACTTTCTGTTCTCTTTGCAGACCTCGGCTATGCACAACTCTCCGACTCCTTGGATTACATTTTCCTAATATTTCCTGGACATTGCCTGGGAATGGCTTTTTCCAACTTGTACTATAACTTTGAACTAAAAAGGCTTTGCAATGCTAAGAACTTGAGTGATATTGACTGCAATGATGTTTGTAAGTATTATAAATGAAATTTGCTGGTAACAGTTTTATTTATTTTCATTTCATATGCATAGGTGTTTTACTTGCAAATATGTCTTTATAAGGGTGTGGGGTGCCCTGGAACTAGAGCTACAGAGAGTTGTGAGCTGCCACGTGGGTGCTGGGAATTGAACCCAGGTCCTCTGGAAGAGCAGCCAGTGCTCTTAACCACTGAGCCATCTTTCCAGCTTCCATGCTGATAACATTTTTATCCTGATATGATTTATATAATATGACTTTTTTGTTGTTTTTTTAAGACAGGGTTTCTCTGTGTAGCCCTGGCTGTCCTGGAACTCACTCTGTAGACCAGGCTGGCCTCAAACTCACAAAGATCCACCTGCCTCTGCCTCCTGAGGGCTGGGATTAAAGGTGTGCGACACCACTACCCAAATGATTTGTCTTTTTTGAGACAAAGTCTCTCTATGTATCCCTAACTGTCCAAGAACTCACTATTTAGACCAGGCTAGCCTTGAACTTGCAAAGATTTACCTAATTACAGGCATGTACCACCCTACCAAGCTATAATTCATTGTAACATTCACCTTTTATATGAAATGACATAGTATTTGCATATAAGCTATGCATATCTGAACACACACCCCTCCGTGTGTGTGTGTGTGTGTGTGTGTGTGTGTGTGTGAGAGAGTGTGTGTGTGTGTGTGTGTGTGTGTGTGTGTGTGTGTGTGTGTGTGTGTGTGTGTTGCTCAGAATCTAACACAGAGCCTTGTGCATACCAGGCAAGTGTTCTGCCACTGAACTATATTCAAGACTGTTCCCACATACTTTAAATTATCTTTAAATTTCTTAAAACAGTTAATTATAGTATAAATGCTATATAAATAGTAGCTACTCTATACTTAAGAATAACGACAAGGAGAAAAATTATAGATATTTAGTACAGATACAGGTTTTATTTTCTGAAAAGTTTTGACACCCCAAAATTCTCATTGGTTGAACCTGTGGATGCAGAACCTAGGAATACGGAGAGATAACTGTATTTTGCCATTTGGTATAGGACTGAAGAATCTGTAGATTTTTGTGTGGATATGAACCACTGCCATGCTAAGGGAAGACAATAACCTACAGGTATACCAAAGGAGACTAGTTAACAAATTGTGGTACACCTAGACAAAAGACAATGATATAAGTATCAAATGTGATTTTGTCTGTACATTCTTTTTTTTCTTTTTCTTTCTTTCTTTCTTTCTTTCTTTTTTTTTTTTTTTTTTTTGTTGTTGTTGTTGTTTGTTTTTTGAGACAGGGTTTCTCTGTGTAGCTTTGGAGCCTGTCCTGAATCTCACTTTTTAGACCAGGCTAGCCTTGAATTCACAGAGATCTGCCTGGCTCTGCCTCTATAGTGCTGGGATTGAAGGTGTGCACCACCATCACCCAGTTTATCTGTATATTCTTATGTGGTCAATGTCCATTATATATTAAGTGAAGCAAGTTCATTAGAGAAGAAAATTCACAGTATTATTCCATTTTTTTTTTTTTTTTTGAGCTGAGGATCGAACCCAGGGCCTTGCGCTTGCTAGGCAAGTGCTCTACCACTGAGCTAAATCCCCAACCCATATTATTCCATTTTTATTTTAGAAGATAAGATCTGGCCCAGGGAGATGGCTCAGTGCTTGCTGCCAAGTCTGATCCCTGGGACTCCCCTGGTGGAAGGGAAGGATGGACTCCGACAAGCTGTCTAACCTCCAAACTTGCTGTTTGTGGCCCCTGCCCTATGCATACACATACTTGCACACAAATAAGTAAATAAATAAACGTAATTTTACAAAATAAGGGCTAGAGAGATGGCTCAGCTGTTAAGAGCACTCGCTGCTCTTCCAGAAGCTCTGAGTTCAATTCCCAGCACCCTCATAGTGACTAATAACTATTTGTAATTCCATTTCTAGGGAATGTTTTCTTTGGGTCTCTGTGAGCACCAGGCACACACATGATGATATACAGACACACATGCAGGCAAAACACCTATACACATAAAATAATAAAATAATTTCAATAAGATAATATCTACAGATTGAAGCTTAGTAGTAATTTGACTAACATGCAATGATGTCCTGGGTTGGAGCATCAATACTGAATAATAAATATAAATAAAATATGAAAGAATTATGCATGAAACTATGCAATTATTACAATGTTTAAGGAAATGAAAAGTATTTTCATTGCCTACTTAATTCTTTATTTTTCCCCAATGAGCATATATTTATTATATAATTTAAAAATACTTATATTTACAAAAAATTAAGGAAGATCAGCTAAAAAAGAGAATAGAGCCCTTCTTTTTTTTTTTTTTTTTTTTTTTTTTTTTTCCTGAGACAGGGTTTCTCTGCGTAGTTTTGCACCTTTCCTGGAACTTTCTTTGTAGACCAGGCTGGCAGGCGTGTGCCACCACTGCCCTGCAAAAGTTCTCTCTCTCTTTTTTTTTTTTTTTTTCTTTTGGGGCTGAGGATAGAACCTAGGGCCTTGTGCTTGCTAGGCAAGTGCTCTACCACTGAGCTAAATCCTCAACCCCCAGAGTGGGTTTGGTTTGGTTTGGTTTTGCAGTGCTGGATGAAACTCCTGGGGAGTCCTGCACGCTGAACAAGTACTTTCCCACTGAGCTAACACCCAAGTCTCCTCCTGAAATCTTTCTACATGAGTGGTCAGTTCACTTGCAGGGGCATTGATGGTTGAAAGAACAATCAAACATATAAGTATTTTGTGTTTTAGATAAATGTCATATAAACAAGGAAAAGTCTCTTATTATTATTAATTTTTTGCCTCAAATATGATAAGCATGCTTTACTGCTGAGGGACTTTTTCAAGCCCATTTATTTCTTTTTTTAATGCTTATTTTTATTCATTTGGTTTTAAAATTTTATTTTATGCGCATTGGTGTTTTAACTCCATGTATGTCTGTGTGAGAGTGTCAGACTTCCTGGAACTGGAAAGGAGATAGTTGTGAGCTGCCGTGTGGGTGCTGGGAATTGAACTCAGGTCCTCTGGAAGAGAAGCCAGTGCTTTTAACTGCTGAGCCATCTCTTTAGCCCCCTTTTATTTCTTAATTGACAAAAATTATATGTAATTATACAATACAGCATGAGAAAAGTCTTTTATTACATTCTTTTTTAAAATAATGCTTTCATTTGTTCTTTGATAATTTCATGAAATATTTTTCTTATTTTCCCCTCCCCCAATTCCTTCCAGCTCTTCCCCTGTGTTCCTATCCACCCAACTTCCAGTTCTTTCTCTCCTAAAACAGATAAGCAAACAAGCATAGGGTTCGGTTTGTGTCAGGGGATGACTTCCGAGTGTGAAGCCTGCCCTGAAGTGTGGTTGATACACCCAGAGTCACTCCATTGTCCCTGAAGTGTGGTTGACACACCCAGAGTCACTCCATTGTCCCTGAAGTGTGGTTGACACACCCAGAGTCACTCCATTGTCCCTGAAGTGTGGTTGATACACCCAGAGTCACTCCATTGTCCCTGAAGTGTGGTTGATACACCCAGAGTCACTCCATTGTCCCTGAAGTGTGGTTGATACACCCAGAGTCACTCCATTGTCCCTGAAGTGTGGTTGATACACCCAGAGTCACTCCATTGTCCCTGAAGTGCGGTTGATACACCCAGAGTCACTCCATTGTCCCTGAAGTGTGGTTGACACACCCAGAGTCACTCCATTGAAGAAACTCACTTTCCTTTCCAGCAGTTTCCTTCTGCAAGTAGCTTCCTGGGTAGGGGTGGAACATCATGCCCGCTTTTCCTCCTCTGTGTTGGGATTTTGTCTGGCTTGAGCTCCTGCAGATCTTATGCATGCTGTTGACCGCATCTCCCCCATTGTGTCACCACCTCTAGCCATTTCGATTTTTCTGCTCCTTCTTTTGCATAGATCACTGAGCCTTGAGGAAAAGGGTGAAATATAGGCATTCCAGTTAGGGCTGAGCCTTCCAAAGTTCTGCAGAGAACATAGTAGGTTTCCCTGCTAATTATCATCTACTGCAAAAAGAACTTTCTCCGATGAGGTTGAGCTATGCATCGATCAGTGGGTATAACCGTGTGCCGTTGGGAGTCATTTGATTGCTACACTCATTTAGCAGAATAGTAGTAGTAGGTTTTCCCTAGGGCTCATGACCCTATGTACTCACACGTTCTTGGATATTGTTTTGTTTGTTTGTTTGTTGTTGTTTTTAAGATAGTCTCTCACATATATCTCAGGATTCCCTGAAATTGCTAAATAGTCCAGACCAGTTTCATGTTTATGACGATCTTCCCACCTTAGACTCCTAAGTACTGCGATTACAGGTGTGACCCTCCATGCCCAGCAAATTGCATTTTTTTTTATAGAGCATTGGTTACAGCAAGGAAAAAATATTATTGCTTACCATTTGCTAGGATGTGGTGATAAGCATTGATGATGGTTCTTTTAGTAATAGTCATTACTATGGAAATTTACTTGCTATATATAAAGATGAGGAATACTTAGAAAATCTCCAAAGAGCTGTGCTAACATCTGTTTATTTCTTATTAGTAGAAGGATATGTGGTCCAAAAGAACATCTATGCCTGGGAATCCCTGGGGATAGGGAAGTACCTGACAGCTTTGGCTTTCTTGGGAGTTTTGTACATCATCCTGATTTTCCTCATCGAAGCCAGTACATTCTCTGTACTGAAATCCAGACTTTCTGGCTTTTCTAGGAAAAAAAAATTGGTGAGTAAATAGAGGTGAAAGTCATGTAAAAACAGGTCAAGGCCTGGCAGTGGTTCTCAACCTTCCTAATGCTGTGACCCTTTGATACAGTTCCTGATGTTGTGGTGACCCAACCATAAAATTATTTTCATTCCTATTTTATAACTGCTACTGTTATGAATCCTAATGTAAATACCTGATATTCATGATATTGGCTATGCAACCCCTATGAAAGGGTTGTTTGACCTTCAAAGGGATTACGACCCACAGGTTGAGAACCACTGCTCTAGAGTTTTCAGAGGGATCCCAGAGCCCATCTGTTTAATCCCAGGGCAGAGAGGTGACAGTCCATGCCCAGAGACCCCCAGAGGGGGAGAAGAACCTGACTGGGTCCCTGAGGCCCTAGTCCACATATGGCCCCCTGGGGTGTTTTAAGGGCTGGCTCCTCAGCTGAATAGAAACAAGACCCTGGCTTGCTAGAACAACTCACTTGTGAAACACCTCCTCTGTAGTCAACTATGAGCAGACTAGAGAAAGGCCTGTTTTGTTAGCTTGTGGAACCAACATCCTCCAGAGGAAACTGAAGGATATGGGCTTTGTTACAGCTTCACTTTCCTGGGCTTTAAATTTGTTTTCTTCAGCCAGGCAATGGTGGCACACACCTTTAATCCCAGCACTTGGGAGGCAGAACCAGGAGAATCTCTGTGAGTTCAAGGCCAGCCTGGGCTACAGAGAGAGATCCAGGACAGGCTCCAAAACTACACAGAGAAACCCTGTCTTGAAAAATCAAACAACAACAATAATTGTTTTCCTCAAAAGCTGGTGCTTTGTGATTTGCATGCCTACCTCCTCATGTCCAGTACCTTCCTTCGGGTGTCCCAGAGAGGCCCAGTCCCCTCCAGTCAAGTTCAACCTTCACCCTTGTAAATGTTACATGTCTACCCTTGTCTCGGGAACACAGGGAACATTCCTCAGTGTGACAGAGCCAGAAGACGAAGATGTACTAGATGAGGCAGAAACCATCAAGTTTTATTTGGAAACATTACTAAAGAAAAATTCACTTATTGTTAAAGACATGTCAAAGGTAAAGCTAGATTCAGCTTTGCTACTTTATCTGTTTGTCTGTTTGATTTGGGACAGGGTCCTGTTAGGCAGCCTACACAGACCCTGAAGTTATGACCCTCCTACCCTTGCTTCCTGGGTGCTCCGATTACAATCTTATAGCTGGCTTTAGAAAGCAAGATACTTTTCTTGGGGGGGGGGGGGTTCAAGACAGGTTTCTCTGTGTAGTTTTTGGTGCCTGTCCTGGATCTGTGTAGACCAGGCTGGCCTTGAACTCACAGAGATCCTCCTGGCTCTGCCTCCTGAGTGCCAGGATTAAAGGTGTACGCCACTGCTGCCTCGCAAAATGTTTTTATTTTTATGTTTGAGTGTTTTGCCTGCATGTCTGTGTACTATGTGCATAACTGGTGCCCACAGAGGCCAGAATAGGGCATCACATACCCTGGTACTGGACTATGGATGATCGTGAGCCACCGTGTGGGTGCTGGGAATTGAACCCAGGTCCTCTGGAAGAGCAGTCAGTGTTCTTAACTGCTAAGTCATCAGTTTCTCCCAAAAGATACTTTTTTGGGGGGCATTTTACACACAAAATCAGCCTTCTCCTGGGCTTGTGGCCTGTCCACAGTGGCAGACGGGCTTCCAGGGAAGACAGACTTAGTGAGGTTTCTCTGCCTGAGAAGAAAACACACCTGAATTCATGTTATGCCCAAAGACAGAGCCTGTTGTACCTTTATTGTCCCTTTTGTGGTCACCTGGATAAAGAGAGGCCCGAGATAGTAGGGAATGAGAGCCATGCTTGCTAAAAACCTGAGAAAGAAGAGGAGAGATATAGCCGGGCGGTGGTGGCGCACGCCTTTAATCCCAGTACTCGGGAGGCAGAGGCAGGTGGATCTCTACGAGTTCAAGTCCAGCCTGGTCTACAGAGCGAGTTCCAGACAGGCACCAAAGCTACACAGAGAAACCCTGACTCAAAAAATCCAAAAAAAGAACAACAGAATAGGAGAGCTGTGCGAGGCTTGACCTCTATTGTATCCAGATGACAACTGTAGAGGTGCCAAGTGGGCTAAGGGCTCTGGAAACTCAATGGAGCCTCCCAAGTCTCTCTGAGATTCCTAGGAAACATTTCAAAATATCTGTCAAACGTCCAGGTGTTTATAGCATTTCCCCCCAGGTTTGTCAATCATGTTGTTTTCCTTCAGTATCTAGTGGTTAAAAAAACAGCAGTGGTGGTGCATGCCTTTGATCTCAGCACAGGGGCGCCATGGACCAGTCTTTGTACACTGTGAAGACATGTTGCTCTCATTGTTAATAAAAAGCTGATTGGCTGATGGCTAGGCAGGGTTTGGGGGGCAGAGAGAATGCTGGGAAGAAAGGTAGAGTCAGAGGAGTCGCCAGCCAGATGGAAAAGAAGGAAGACATGCAAGAGAGGTAAATGCCACAAAGCCTCAGGGCAGCACATAGATTAATAGAAATGGGTTAATTTTGTATTTTGGGTTTTTTTGAGACAGGGTTTCTTTGTGTAGTTTTGTGCTTTTCCTGGAACTCGCTCTGTAGACCAGGCTGGCCTTGAACTCACAGAGATCCGCCTGCCTCTGCCTCCCAAGTGCTGGGATTAAAGGCGTGCGCCCCCACCGCCCGGCAGAAATGGGTTAATTTAAGTTATAAGAGCTAGTTAGTAATAAGCCTGAGCTATTGGTCTAGTATTTATGAAAAATACTAAGTCTCTGAGTGGTTGTTTGGGAAGCAGCTGGCAGAACAGAGATGACCACGCTGCAGTCCTGAACGACAAAAACTCCGCCTACACTGGGGAAACAGAGGCCAGTAGATTTCTGACTTTGAAGCTGGCCTGGTCTACAGAGCAAGTTCTAGTACAGCTGGGGCCATATAGAGAAACCCCGTCTTGAAAAACAAAACAAAAACAAAAACAATCAAAAAAACCAAACCAACCAAACAAAAAAACCCTTCAGCAACACCAAAGGGTTTTGTTTGCTCAGGTACAGAGAAATGGCTTACATCCAAGAACTAAGTTCACAATGTGCAGGGGCTGTGGGCAGAAAGGGAACTTTACGGGACAGTGGCTGGAAGGAGAGGACAGTCTGAGTTTGGGTTATAAGAAGCTGCTCACACCTGCTAGGTCAAGTGTGTCCTGGCTGCTGGATGCTAGCCGCCTGTCTGCATCTCTGCCTTGTATCTCCCAGGTCTATAAAGAGAAGGTACCTGTGCTAGCTGTAAACAAGGTGTCCTTCGCCGTTAATGAAAAAGAATGCTTTGGCCTTCTTGGCCTCAATGGAGCTGGGAAGACTTCCATTTTCAACATGCTGACTGGGGAGCAGCCCGTCACTTCAGGAGATGCCTTTGTCAAGGGTTTCAGTGTCAAGTCTGACCTAGTGAAGGTGGGTGTGGCCTGCAAGAAATCTTGGGGACTGATATAGGATTCAGGGTCGTGAAGCTTAGAACTTGATCTCTAAAAAGTCCATGTGTCTCTTTCATTTGTAACCCCCAAATGCATCTTAGATGTTCCTCTGAACTCTAGGTCAGATGTCTAGCTGCTTACATAACACTATCTCTCAAGTGCCTACAGGAAGCGCAGTGAGCCCCACAGCATCTCCACTTCCTTGTTTTTCCCCCTCCTCCTCCTTCTGTCCTTTCATAGCAATGAGACACTACACACCCACCTGTCATTCAAGGTATCATCTAAGTTATCCAGTTGCAACCATGGTGCGTGGAGGCTCCCACCAAAAAGCCCTCAGATCTGCTCTCTGAAATCCATTTCTACTATAACCACCCTAGTCTGTATCCTCCGTCTCTGTAGAACTTGGTAGCGCTGGCCTTTTCCATCTTCAAGCCTGGGCCTTCTTTTGCTTACTCCACAGCTTCCCTCTCTCTTGTTCGACTCTATCACGAACAGTTCTTTCTCAGACTCTTTTAGTAAATCTTTTGTTTTGCTTTGAGACAGAGTTTCATGATGTAATCTAGACTGACCTCAAACATGAGATCCCAAAGGTTGGGATTATAGGCATGTGCCACCATACCTGGCTCCTTTGATAGATGGTCATCTGTTCCTGAAGGTTATTGTGTTCCCAGGTGCTGTATGTATATCCCAATGTCCTCAAAATCTCTCCCTGCTTGGTCCTTTTGGTTTCTCTGGCTCCCATTACCTTCCACTTGCTGATGCTTCCCAAGTGGCCACATATCCACTCCAACTCTAGTCCTATGTGTCAAATTGTAGAACCCAGCTTCCATAACTGTGCAAGACAATCCCCACGGCCTCTTTTTATATATCTACACATACATTATATATAAAACATACAGTGAGAAGATTTTTGTTTTGTTTGGTTGATTGGTTGGTTTTTGTTTTTTGAGACAGGGTTCTATGTATAGCACTGGCTGTCCTGGAACTCACTCTGTAGACCAGGCTGGCCTCGAACTCACAGAGTGCTGGGATTAAAGGTGTATGCCACCACCTTCTGGCTGTTTGTTTTTGAGACAGCGTCTCACTGTGTATCCCTGGCTGGCCTGGAACTCTCTAGACAATTATCCTCCTGCCTCTGTCTATGAGTTCAGTTCTGGGATTCTGTCAGTGAGGCTGTTCAATATGTTTGTGGTTGAAGCCTATAAGGAAGGAAGACAAAACAGTATTTGAAGTTCATAGCTAAAATGTAACATTTTAAAACATTGCAAAACAAAATAGATTATAAATGAGTGATGCCCTGCTGACCATAAACAAGATAAATAAAAAAAGAATTGGCTCCAAAGAATATTTTTATAGTAAAATGTTGTGGAATATTAGTTTAAAATGTGTTACATTTGTTTATGCTGTGGAATATTTATTTAATGAGGCAAAGATGTGTTGCATTCTTTGTGTGTGTGTGTGTGGTTTTTTGAGACAGGGTTTCTCTGTGTAGCTTTGCACCTTTCCTGGATCTTGCTCTGTAGACCAGGCTGGCCTCGAACTCACAAAGGTCTGCCTCGCTCTGCCTCCCAAGTGCTGGGATTAAAGGCATGCACCACCACTGCCCAGTGTGTTGCATTCTTTTATGTTGCATTTGTTTAACTTTGTAAAGCTGTGTTACCTGATAGTCTAATAAAGAGCTGAGCCAGGCGGTGGTGGTGCATGCCTTTAATCCCAGCACTTGGATCTCTGTGAGTTTGAGGCCAGCCTGATCTACAAAGTGAGTTCCAGGACAGGCTCCAAAGCTACACAGAGAAATCCTGTCTCAGGGGGAAAAAAAAAGAACTAAATGGCCAATAGCTAGGCAGGAGAGAGGGATAAGCAGGGCTGTCAGGCAGAGAGAATAAATAGGAGGAGAAATCTAGGCTCCAGAGAAGGAGGGGAGCGAGAAAAGGAGAAGGAGAAGAAGATGCCAGGGGTCAGCCACCCAGCCAGAGACGGAGTAAGAAGGAAAGGAAGACATATAGAATTAAGAAAGGTAAAAAGCCCAGAGGTAAAACATAGTTAAAGAGAAACAGATTAATTCAAGTTAGAAAAGCTGGGTAGAAACAAGCCAACCCAAGGCTGGGCATTCATAAGTAAGAATAAGTCTCTATGTATTTATTTGGGAGCTGGGTAGCAAGCCCCCAAAGAACAAAAAGAAACAAACAAAACCCAACTACAGTAAAAACTTCTGCAAACAAATCCAAAAGAGAAAATCTAAGATAACCCATCAGTGAAAGATGGAGGCCAGGCAGTGGGGGCACATGCCTTTAATCCCAGCACTTGGGAGGCAGAGGCAGATTTCTGAGAATTGCAGGCCAGCATGGTCTACAGAGTTTGTCCCAGGACAGCCTAGGGTGTTACACAGAGAAACCCTGTCTCAAAAACCAAAACAAACAAACAAATAAAATAAATAAAAGGTAAGTTACCTTAAGAACAGCATTTAGGTTGGCATTAGACTTCTGAACTCAGACCAGAAGGCAGAGGACACCACTGATGTAGGTAATAACCCACCCCAGGGTAGCAACATGCTGCATGAAACTACTTCAAGAAAAAGCCACTTTGGAGAAGTAGCTCAAACTGCATGCCAACATGCATCATCAAGTCCTTGATTCCACCTCCATCATCACACATGCAGAATTTGTTTTCTATTGCCATGAGTGAGGCAGGAATCTTAACAGGTCTTATTAATAAAAAAACAAACAAACCTGGAGCCAGGTATTGGGGTGAATGCTGGAAGATCAGAGAAGCAGAACGAGCCACAGCCACTTCGCCTCACCAGTTCCTCAGCTGATCCTGTTTCCTCAGACTGGAAGCCTCTCAGTCCTCATCCAGAATGAATCTCAGCTGAACTGCTGCTCAAAAGCCTAAAAGCTTAACCAGCCAAAAGCTTCTAGTTTCTGGTTTTCATGCCTTATATACCTTTCTGTTTTCTGACATCACTTCCTGGGATTAAAGGAGTGAGTCACCATGCCTGGCTGTTTCCAGTGTGGCTTTAAACTCACAGAGATCCAGATGGATCTCTGCCTTCCAAGTGATAGGATTAAAGGTGTGTGTGCCACCATTTTCTGGCCTCTGTGTCTGTCTAGTGGCTGTTCTGTCCTCTGACCCCAGATAAGTTTATTAGGATGCACAATATATTGGGGAATACAATACTACCACATTTCCCCTTTTTTGTCTAAAATTTAAAAAAGCTTATAACTAATACAAGGAAAACTATATCCAATAAGTATATACAATATATACAGAAAGAATTACATTAACAATGTCTAGTCCATTAACATTTGATAGATTCAGACAAAAACTTCATTATATATATTAACAATGTCCAGTCCAGTAATATTTGATAAATTCAGACAAAAAATTTCATTACTTATCCTATTTAAAACAAGTAGTTCCTTTTTAAAAGTATTTTTTCTTTTCATAATAGATTCAGTAATCTACCTTTTGACATTTTTATATCATCCCCTTTTTCTTTTTAGAGTAGATTCAGTGATCTACCCATTTATCCTATTATTTCTTTATCTTTTTTCTCAGAGTAGAGTCAATGATCTACCTCATATCTATACATGAAATGTGTTTTATTTTTTATTAATCATATAATCTAGGCACTGCCTTCGCTGGGTCCCCTAGAGTTGGGTCTGTCATGTGCTCACTTCCGTTCACTTCCAGGAAGTTTTTCAGTGCCTTCTTGACTGATTTCCATTCACATGTGTCGCTTAGTCTCCATGACTGTGCACTTCTTTTTTTAAAGATTTTATTTATTATTTATTATTATGTATACAATGTTCTGCCTGCGTGTATGCCTACAGGCCAGAAGAGGGCACAAGATCTCATTATAGATGATTGTGAGCCACCATGTGGGTGCTGGGACTTGAACTCAGGACCTCTGGAAAAGCAGTCAGTGCTCTTAACCTCTGAGCCATCTCTCCAGCCCGACTGTGCACTTTTTGTGATTTCTGCTGGTGGTGGTGTCCAGCTTCCTTCTTCACGGTCAGATGAAAGAAATGCAGAATGTCCCTACAGTTTTTTTTTTTTTTATGTCCGTTGCTTCTTTCTTTGTGTCCTACTATGTCTCAGTTTTGGAGAGAGTTCCATGGGTTTCTGAGAAGAAAGTGCATTCTGTAGTGTGGGCATGGAATGTTCTGTAGATGTGTTATGTTCTTTTGATTTATGGTAGTATTTAACTCCAGAGTTTCTCTACTTAGTTTGTTCAGATGATCATAATAGGTTTCCTGCCCCCTCCCCCATAATAGGTTTCTCCACAGACGCAATAAGCCAGATCAAGCCAAATTGAAAAAGTGTAAGAACAGCTTTATTTGGGCAAAGCAACTCTCTTTTATCTGTTTTTTATCACAAAGCATTTTTTTCTTCTTTCACTATGACTGATGGTTTCCCTAAGTACAGCAGTCGGGGCTGGCATCTGTAGTATTCCAGGACTTGTAGATCATCAGTCCAGTTTCTCTTGGCTTTCAAAGTCTCCAGTGAAAAACTAGGTGATGCTGGGCAGTGGTGGCGCACGCCTTTAATCCCAGCACTCGGGAGGCAGAGCCAGGCCAATCTCTGTGAGTTCAAGGCCAGCCTGGTCTACAGAGTGAGATCCAGGACAGGCTCCAAAACTACACAGAGAAACCCTGATTTGGGGAAAAAGAAAAAAAGAAAAACCAGGCGTTACTCTGATGGGCCTGCATTTATATGCTACTTATTCTTTCTAACCTGAAGCTTTCAATTTCCATTCTTTGTCCTGTACATTTAGTGTTTTGATTATTATGTGTCATAGAGTGTTTCTTTTCTTTTTGTTTGTTTTTTGGGTTTTGTTTAGTTTGGTTTGGTTTTTTGTTTTGTTTTGTTTTGTTTTGTTTTGTTGAGACAGGCTTTCTCTGTGTAGCCTAACTGTCCTGGAAGAATCTCTTTGTAGACAGGCTGGCCTCCCACTCAAAGATCAACCTGCCTCTTTCTCCTGAGTGCCTAGTTCCTCATTCTTGGTGGCTACAGCATCTTCCTCCCCTTAAGTTGCCAGCCACACAAGTCCCCACCAAAGGAGCTCAGGTTTTGACCATAGCTGGGTACAAACCCAGCTTGTGACGGACACGTCATCACCCCTCCCTACAACCTATAAAGTCTCTCTATTTCATTTATGGGTGCAGCTTCTCCAGCCTTGATCCCTGGAGTTGCTTTGCCCTCTCCCATTGCCTTCCTCCCTATAAATGGACTTTCTTTATGCTTTTGTCAGTGTGTTCCATTATTTTTGTTCTCCCTCATTTTGGCCGATTACCACCCACTCACAGTGCCCATTCTACTTTCATGTCCTTCATTCATAGATATGGATAGGTAGATGACACTGAGTAAGATAATAGACTTAAATCCACATGTGTTAATAATTACATTAAATAAAAATGGACTCTAGTTGGATGTGGTGGCATATACTTAGAATCCCAACAGTGGGAGGCACAAGCTTAAGATCTCTGCAAGTTCCAACCAGTCTGGTCAACACAGCAAGTTACAGACACTATAACACAGTGAGACCTAGTCTCAAAAATAAGTAAGTAAGTAAGTAAGTAAGTAAGTAAGTAAGTAAGTAAGTAAATAAGTAAATCAATCAATCAATCAATAAATAAATAAATAAATAGCACTGGAGAGATGGCTAGCAGTTAACAGCACTGGCTGTTTTTTCAGAGGACCCAAGTTTGGTGCCCAGCACCCACATGGAAGCTCACAACCACCTGTAACTCCCAGTTCCATGTGATCCAACACCCTTTTCTGGTCTTCATGGGCACCTGCATGAATGTGGTGCACATACATACACCCAGACATACACACACATAAAATAAAAAATATAAATCTAGGTCTGGAGAGATGGCTCAGCAGTTAAGAGCACTGGCTGCTCTTCCAGAGGATCCAGGTTCAATTCCCAGCACCCACATGGTGGCTCACAAACTTCTGTAACTCCAGTTCCAGGGAATCTGGCACTCTCTTGTGACTTCTTCGGGCACTACACCCATGTGATACACAGACATGCAGGCAAAACACCCATACATATAAAAATAAAATTTTAAATTTAAAATAAGATAAATAAATCTTTAAAAACATTTAAAATAAATAGATAAGACAAATTATGTTAAGATTAATTCATTCATTCAATTAAATGATTAATTTGATCATAGAAGAAAATACAAATGTAAAGCATATAATGAGTGACTCCAAATAACTGAAAAAATACCTACAAGAGTATTCATAGAAACATCATTCATAGTAGCTGAAATGGAAACAACTCCAGTGTCCATCAACTGATAAACAGACATGAGATTTTTAGAAATCAATGGGGTATGTAGCAGCCATAAAAAGAAATGAAGCCATTCTAGTTTTATTTCTGTTGCTGTGGCAAACATCCTGAGAAGCAGCAGCTGAGGGAGAAAGGGTTTGTTTGACTTACAGTTCCAGGCTACACCCAATTAATACAGGGAATTTAAGGCAGGAACTTACATCAATGCATCCACAGTAAGAGCAGAGAGACGATAAACACGTGGACCCTTGCTGGTTTGCCACTCTTCTGTATAGGTCGTGGTGCCCCAGCAGTGGGTGGGGTCTTCCTGCACCAATTAACAACCCAGACACACCCCTAGACATACCTAGAAGCCAACCTGATCTAAATTATTACTCATAAACTTTTCTCTCCAGGTGATTCTAGGGGTGTCAATCTGACAGACGCTCCAGTGGGCTAGAAAGGAGGCTCAGGGGTTAAGAGCTCATGTTGTTCTTGCAGAGGACCTGGTTTTGAGTCCCAGCACCCACACTGTGGTTCACAACCACCCATAATTCTAGTTCCAAAAGGAACGATGCCCCTTCTGACCTCTGTGGGTACCAAGCAAACACGTGGCGCACATAAATACATGCAGGGAAAACACTCACACATAAAATAAAATGAAAACGAAAAACAAATGCTACAGGGTGGGTGACCCTAGAAACACCCAGTGTGCGCCTGCACCCCAATACCTGTGAGGTAGAGGCGGAGAGTCTCCAACTCTAGATGAGCCTGGGCTACATGGCAAGAGCCCGCTTAGAAAACAGAAATAACACTGCTTGGGAATCCCAGGTTAGCTACCCTATGAGACAGGTGTAGGTTCTACTCTGCACTCAGTGTGAGAAATGTAAGCATGACACACGTGTATACAGGTGTCCTGCACTGAGAAATGTAAGCATGACACACGTGTATACAGGTGTCCTGCACTGAGAAATGTAAGCATGACACACGTGTAATACAGGTGTCCTGCACTGAGAAATGTAAGCATGACACACGTGTAATACAGGTGTCCTGCACTGAGAAATGTAAGCATGACACACGTGTAATACAGGTGTCCTTCACTGAGAAATGTAAGCATGACACACATGTAATACAGGTGTCCTGCACTGAGAAATGTAAGCAATGACACACGTGTAATACAGGTGTCCTGCACTGAGAAATGTAAGCATGACACACGTGTAATACAGGTGTCCTGCACTGAGAAATGTAAGCATGACACACGTGTAATACAGGTGTCCTGCACTGAGGCTGAGGCAAGAGTATGAAGTTTGAAGACACTCTGTGAGAGTGTCTCGAAACCAATGTCACAATCCTTTGTTTTCTTTAAGTTACTTACCACGTTTCTTTTTTTTATTTTAAAGTGTCTTTATTTATTGAACAAATACAAGGACCAACAAAGCACTGTTCTACATATTTGAGAATCCTATCACTGAACAAAATAAACTTTAAAAAATGCTTCTCAGGGTTGGGGATTTAGCTCAGTGGTAGAGCGCTTGCCTAGCAAGTGCAAGGCCCTGGGTTCGGTCCTCAGCTCCAAAAAAAAAAAAAATGCTTCTCTTATTGTAGGAGGTAGACAGAAAACACAGAAAACCAGTATATCATACCGACTTTTTTTTTTTTTAACATAAAAACAGGTTTTAATTCAAAAGCCCAGGGTTATTTGAAACTGGAAAATATTTTCTTTGTAAAAAATAGTAAAAATGATAACATTTCCCAATAAGCCCTTTTAAGCCAAATAATAGCTGAATTATACATATAAATATTGGTTAGATTCTGGATATAGAAGAAGCCTATCTTCATCTGTTCAGAGAGCTATGTTTTACTTAAGTTGTGTAAGTGAGATTCCTATTTATCTTCCCCTTCACTGTTTGATGTATGGAAGACATCTATAGGTTAATCCATAATCTAAAAAGATTTTAGCCTCCCCTGTGAAAGTACAAGCCAGCTTGATACAGTACAAATTCTTTTTTTTTTTTTTTTTTTTGTTTGGTTTTTTGAGACAGGGTTTCTCTGTAGCTTTTGAGGCTGTCCTAGAACTCTAGAACTCGCTTTTCTAGACCAGGCTGGCCTCGAACTCACAGAGATCCGCCTGGCTCTGCCTCCCAAGTGCTGGGATTACAGGCGTGCTCACTGCCGCCCGGCTAGTACAAATTCTCATCCTAATAGTGAAATGTTTCACTAAAGCTTGTCCAGTGATTGGGCAAAACCAAAACTTACTATAAGCCACAGGATCTGTGGGTGGCAGTCTGCTTCTTCTTTGCTTTATATCTAGAATCCACTTATGAGTGAGTACATACCATGTTTGTCCTTCTGGGTCTGGGTTACCTCACTCAGGATGCTATTTTCCAGTTCCATCCATTTGTCTGCAATTTTCATGCTGTCATTGTTTTTCTCTGCTGAGTAGTACTCCATTGTGTATATGTACCACATTTTCTTAATCCATTCTTCAGTTGATGGCATCTCGGTTATTTCCAGGTTCTGGTTATTACAAATAATGCTGCTATGAACATAGTTGAGCATGTATCTTTGTGGTATGATTGAGCATTCCTTGGGTATATGCCCAAGAGTGGTATGGCAGGGTCTTGAGGTAGATCGATTCCCAATTTTCTGAGAAACCACCATACTGATTTCCTCAGTGGTTGTACAAGTTTGCACTCCCACCAACAGTGGAGGAGTGTTCCCTTTGCTCCACATCCTCTCCAACATTGACTGTCATTAGTGTTTTTGATCATAGCCATTCTGACAGGTGTAAGGTAGTATCTTAGAGTCGTTTTGATTTGCATTTTTCTGATGATTAAGGATGTTGAGCATTTCTTTAAATGTCTTTCAGCCATTTGAGATTCTTCTTTTGAGAATTCTGTTTAGCTCTTTAGCCCATTTTTTAATTGGATTGTTTAGTATTTTGATGTCTAGTTTTTTGAGTTCTTTATTTATTTTGGAGATCAGTCCTCTGTCAGATGTGGGGTTGGTGAAGATCTTTTCCCATTTTCTGTAGGTTGTCTTTTTGTCTTATTGACCGTGTCTTTTGCCCTACAAAAGCTTCTCAGTTTCAAGAGATCCCGTTTATTAATTGTTCTGCTCAGTGTCTGTGCTACTGGCGTTATATTTAGGAGGTGTTCTCCTGTGCCAATTCGTTCAAGAGTACTTCCTACTTTCTCTTCTATCAAGTTCAGTGTAACTGGATTTATGTTGAGGTCTTTGATCCACTTGGACTTGAGCTTTGTGCATGGTGACAGATATGGATCTATTTGCAATTTTCTACTTGTTGACGTCCAGTTATGCCAGCACCATTTGTTGAAGATACTTCTGGTTTTCCGTTTTTAGTTTGGGCTTCTTTGTCAAAAATCAGGTGTTCATATGTGTGTGGATTAATGCCAAGGTCTTCAGTTAGATTCCATTGGTCCGTATGTCGGTTTTTATACTAGTACCAAGCTGGGTATTTTTTTTACCTTTTTTTTTTTTTTTTGAGGTGAGGATTGAACCCAGGGCCTTGCACTTGCTAGGCAAGCACTCTACCACTGAGCTAAATCCCCAACCCCCCAAGCTGTTTTTATTACTATAGCTCTATAGTAGAGCTTGAGGTCAGGGATGAACTTACTACCTTTCTAAGCCTTCTAGCCCAAAATTGCTTCAACATGTAAACATGTATAGACTAAAATGGGATATAAAATCTAAGTGATAGCCAAGATCTACTGTTTGGCTGAAAGAGACCAGTATAGAAGCCTACCAGCCTTCACAGAGCAGATCATTTCCCTCTTGTAAACATGGGAGAAGCTAGGATACATCCGACTTAGGAGTGAGTAAGAGCATACAGGGAGGGCTCCCAGGAAGAGCCAGGGCAGCTTCACTCAGGGAAACAGCACTCTGAATGGTAACAGACAAAGGTAGCAGGTATTAAAAGGATAAAATAGATTAATCAACTCAGCTTTAACTCCACTGACACAGATCATTCATTGCCTTAATAAATAAAAGACGGTGCTTATTCAAAGGTACTTAAATAGCACTTATCAAAAACAGCACTCATGATGGGAGAACTTCTCAGCATGGGGTTAGCCTGGTATTTCGTGCCTATAATCCAGCACTCAGGACATAGAAATGAGAAATTCATGAGTTCAAAGCTAATCTGGGCCACATGGTAAGTTCCAGGCCAGCCTGTAATACATAGTGAGCTGTTTCAAAAAACCAAAACTCGGAGTTGGGGATTTAGCTCAGTGGTAGAGTGCTTGCCTAGCAAGTGCAAGGCCCTGGGTTCGATCCTCAGCTCAAAAAAAACAAAAACAAAAACAAAAACAAACAAACAAAAAAACAAAAAAAAAAAAAAAAACTCAGACATTTTCAGGAAACCACAGATGGACCTGGCCAGAGAGTCCATCAACCTGGTCAGTATTTAATTAAAGCTTGCTTCAAATTAGACTTAAAAAAAAGCAAAAACAAAACTCATAACATCTATATTACCGTATTTTAGTGTCTACTATAGGACAGTGCTTGAACATGGGCACAAAGCAGGGTGGTAAGCTCTACGTTTATAATAACAAAAGACAGAAGTAACTCAAATATGTCTAAAAATCCCAAGTTAGTTAATTTCTAAATGAAATCTAAGAAACTTCCTTGGCCTTACCCATCCCTGCTGAGCTATTTACTATTGATACATTCTAAGAGAGGGGAAGCCATTGTCTTCAGCTGTATAGGTATTAGTGATCCCACCAAGTTCCATGGGTAGTTCTAAACCCACGTTTACACAGGCAGCCCTGGTTAAACTCAGTGTGTCATAAAACAAAACAGAGAGGCATGAATGTGGAAAAGGTATTTGTAGGAAAGAGATGAGAGTAATTAGAATGCATTATATAGCACATGGAATTAACAAAGAACCAATTTAATTAATCTTAAAAGAATATTTTAAGCTGGGTGGTGGAGGTGCACGCCTTTAATCCCAGCACTCAGGAGGCAGAGCCAGGCAGATCTCTGTGAGTTCGAGGCCAGCCTGGGCTACCAAGTGAGTTCCAGGAAAGGCACAAAGCTACACAGAGAAACCCTGTCTCGAAAAACCAAAAACAAAAACAAAAACAAAAACAAAAACAAAACAAACAAACAAACAAAAAGAATATTTTAAAACCTCTGAGTGTATAGCAGCTAAACTGAGTTGGGAATGGGCTATATGCAGCAACCTAAGATCTATAGAATGTGATAATCAGTCAGAAAGGCACATTAAGCAATGGTAAATATGGGGTGATATCATTTGACAAACTTCATACAAACAGTCTTGTTGTAGGAGAGCATGTCTGAGTGGGACTCTGTATTAGCACAGAAGTCTGAAGGATACATACCAACCAGACCACAGACCTTGGCAGACTCCAGTGGTCTTTATGTAAATGTTTCATGAAGAAAATCTACTTGTAGATTACATATCTAATAGAAAATATTTCTAAAGAGGAAATGAAAGGGCCAATGAGATGGGTCAGTGGGTTAAAAGCATGCTGCAAAAGCCCGAGTTCCCTCTCTGAAACCCATCCAAAGGTATAAGGAGAGAGACAAATCCACAGAGTTGTCCCCTGGTCTCTAGTTATGAACCCTGGCATCCTTGCACCCATTCCTCCCTCTACACATACACACATCATATAACAATAATAGTAATAATAACAATAATAAGTAACCTTTTTTAAAAAGAGGAAAAGGAAAAAGCAGGATGCTTCTCCTGACTCCTAATACTGAGGGCGCTGAGTGCCTCTGTTTTCAGGACATATGGACAGGAAGAGGAGCCAAGCCGCACCCCTCCTCCTCCACCCTTTAGAAGCCTGTTCACCAACACTACCAGCAAAGGCTACAACAGCATTGCCATCATCCACTCATGGCTCCCTCATGCTGCGCGTCTGTTCCCGGAGTAGACATGGATATTACCAAGAGCTAGAGTGACACACCAGGCCGAGGGAGTCTCCTGAACTGCTGAGTTGTTGCTATGGCGAAACTAGCCAGAAGAGGCTTCACTTTGATGTGTCTCCCTCCCTCAGGTGCGGCAGTGGATTGGTTACTGTCCTGAATTTGATGCCCTGCTAAACTTCATGACAGGAAGAGAGATCCTTGCCATGTATGCCCGTATCCGGGGCATCCCTGAGTGCCACATTAAAACCTGTGTAGACCAGATTCTTGAGGACTTACTCATGCGTGTGTATGCAGACAAGCTGATAAAGACCTATAGGTGAGATCTGGGGATTTCTTCACCCCTCCATTTGCAAGATGATCCCAGTTCTCAGTGCTGGAGTCTAGAGTAAAGCCCATCAGCTCAGGCACTGAGGAGCTGTGCAGTCCATGCCACTGAAGATGGGGGTTGGGGGAAGCTGGCCTCTATCCCAAGCCAGAGGCAATTTTTGTCCTGAGAACCGGTATGTGTTATCATGTGCGACTATAACAATAGGGTAGGCAGATCTTTGTGTCTTCATGTCAAGCTTCCTATTTTTGGTAGGTTTTCATGTTAGACCCATAGTTACCTAATCCTGATATGTCTTCCAAGAAGTCTGAGGTGGTTTATCACTGTTACCAGTAACAGAACCCTAATTCAGATTAACTTAATCAAAGCAAGGCAATGACTGTCCACATTCACAGTCTCTCCTCCCCTCAAGTTGTATACCTTGTAGGGCAGTACTCCATGTTTGGAAAGTGGAGAGATGCCTCTGACTGGCCAGATGGACCCAAGGTGTCAGATAAAGAGTCCCTGCCCCTTCCTCGATCTGTTGGCTTGACTCATGCTCAGCTTTTCATAACTTTGCATATTCTGAAGATCAACCAAATTTACATTTAAAAGTTTAGAAGCTGGGCGGTGGTGGCACACGCCTTTAATCCCAGCACTCAGGAGGCAGACACAGGTGGATCTCTGTGAGTTTGAGGCCAGCCTGGTCTTCAGAGTGAGTTCCAGGACAGCCAAGGCTACACAGAGAAGTCCTGTCTTGAAAAAAAAAAAAAAAAAGGTTTAGACTGGAGCTTTGCACACAGTAAATGCTACGTGAGTTTAATGTGGGGAGGGTGCTGCAAAGATGACTCAGCAGTTAAGAGTGCTCACTGCTCCTGCCGAGGACCCTGGGTTAGTTCCCAGCACCCACAAAGCAGCTCAGAACCACTTATAACTCCAGTTCTAGAGGATCTGATGCTCTCTGGCCATCATGGGTACCTGCATGCAGGCACACACACATATACATAAATTTTAAAAACTGAGAAAAATAAAGTCAGTATGGTGGTGTGCACCCGTAGTCCCAGTGCTTCTTGAGAGACTGAGTCAGGAGGATGGGGAAGTCAAGGCCAGCCAGGACTTTAGAAAAACAGTTAACTAAAATGACCCTATACTTACTCTCAGATGGGTAGTGTCCTACCCCCAGCACCCATAGAGACCCTTGAAGAGTCCCATGGCCACATACTCAACCTGGACATCTAGATCCACCCAGACCCTCAGTGAAGGTCAACCTGAGTGAAAACAAAGGGGCTGTCTTTGAAAGCCCCGCCAGAGTAGGAATCACTTCAGAAAAGGAAAGAGTTGGGTGCTGAACAAGTGGGCTTCAACACTGGAGACTACAATTACCATTCTCCATGTCCCCACCTGTCACCCATCCACCTCCAGTGGCGGGAACAAGCGCATGCTGAGCACCGGCATAGCCCTCATCGGAGAGCCTGCAGTCATCTTCCTAGATGAGCCGTCCACTGGCATGGACCCTGTGGCCCGGCGCCTGCTGTGGGACACTGTGGCCCGGGCCCGGGAGTCTGGCAAGGCCATTGTCATCTCCTCCCACAGGTAGAGCTTGGGCATCTGTGGGTCAGGGGCAGAGCCGGAACGGGTGGCTGGGGTGGGACCAGGTGAGCGGAAGATATGGCAGCAGCTAGTGCAGGGTCTGCCAGGACATTTCCCAGGCTCTGCGTGTGGGTCCATCCAGCTTGGGGAATCAGGAATGGCCTGGTCTGGGCATAGATACCCTTCTGTCTGCACAAGCCTCTGACATGCAGGGTGAGCATCAGCCTCCTCCAGCACCGTCTCAGGCTTTCTCCTTTTCCCCAGTATGGAGGAGTGTGAAGCCTTATGTACCCGGCTGGCCATCATGGTTCAGGGCCAGTTCAAGTGCCTGGGCAGCCCACAACACCTCAAGAGCAAGTTTGGCAGCGGCTACTCCCTTCAGGCCAAGGTCCGGAGTGAATGGCAACAGGAGGTGCTAACGAAGTTCAAGGCATTTGTGGACCTGACTTTCCCAGGTGTGTGATGGTGCTGGATGTCCTGCTTGGACCTGTTAGCTGTCACACAGTCTGTCTAGGGATTCTGGGCACTCAGGCTGCCCTTTCTAGCCCTCCAGTCCAGCCTTCACAGAAACGGTCTCTGTTTCGTACAGGCAGCCATCTGGAAGATGAGCACCAGGGCATGGTCCAGTACTACCTGCCTGGCCACAGCCTCAGCTGGGCAAAGGTGAGTGTGCCTCTCATTTCACCTGCTCTCTAGAAGTGGCATTCGCGTGTCCTCTGCCAACACCGTGGAAATGTTTGTGAAGAAGTCATAGAGCATAAGGTAGGATCTGGAAGGAACCTCAGAAGTCAGCTCTTCCCACCCCCAGATTTCAGAGAGCAGGGAACAGGCCTAGGAGGAGCTTCATGCACAGCGTCACATAGCAGGCAGAGAGGCAGCGGGAAACCTCCTTCCTGCCTCCTTCCTGTCACAAGAGCAGACAGCCAGTTCCACAGGTTTGACTCCTTTGGAGGTATTCAGTAGTAGCTGACCAGCACTGGGCGCCTTGTCACGAGCTTTCAGACAGTGGCCCTCTCTGCGCTTTCCCAGATCACCTGTCGCTATGTCTGCCACAGCACCTATGGCAGACTTATCTACAACAACTGGCTCCCTCTTCTACAGGTATTTGGCATTATGGAAGAAGCCAAGAAGGATTATATGTTGGAAGACTACTCCATCAACCAGGTCTCTCTGGAGGACATCTTCCTGAGCTTCACCAGCGCTGTGTCCTCCACTAACAGAAAATTCCACCAAGGGCAAGCTCTCCTAGACAGCTCCTTATCAGCCTCTCACTCTGAGCATATCTTACCTCCTCCCTCAGCTCCTTCTTCTCAGCCTGCCACACCACCTCCATCTCCACCTCCCTCAGAGCCTGTCCTACTGTAATAAAGATGCTCGTGCAGGGTAGCCTTGATGTGCATAGCCTGCTGTGTTTGCCACTGTCTGCCGCTAAGGGTCAAGGGGTTTATTTTGGCCCATAGTTCAGTGATACCGTCCATCATGGCATGGGAGTCAGGGTACAGACAGGAGCTTGAAGCAGCTGGTCACATGACATGCACAGTCATGAAACACAGAGCAGGGAGCACTAGTGCTTGCTCCTCTTTTCCCTTTCTGCACATTCCAGGACCCCACCCGGGGAATGATGCCGCCCACTGTGGGCGAGTCTTCCCACCTCAACCTAATGGAGACAGTCCCCCATAGGATACTCAAGGCCTCTCTGTCAAGTGATTCCAGATCTCATGAAGTTGACAATTGAGGTCAACCATCCAAGTCCCACCCTTGTCAACTTGACACCAAAGTGTATCATTCAAATCATAACCTTCACTCTTTGTCCACAGATCTCTGCTCATCTCGTAGTGCAAGACACCAAAACAACTTCAAAAGTCCCCACAGTCTTTCCCAATCTCAACAGCTGAAAAGTCCAAAGCTCACATCTCATCTGAGACTCAAGGCAGCCTCTTAACTGTTAAATTCTATAAAGCCCAAAACAAGTTATATACTTGCAACATGCAATGGCACAGAACAAACCTCTTCCCAAACTGGAAGGAATAGAACATGGTAAGGAATGATTGGGCTAGAGCAACACTAAAATTCACAGGTTAAACACCAAATCCTGTAGCTGGCTCCATGCCTGGCATCTGGAGCTCATGATATAATTTTCTGGGCACCGAAGGATTTAGGTTGTAGTGGGTAGCCATTGCAGCCTTGGCCTGGAAGTTCCAACCCCCATTGAGGCTTTGGTAACAGTCCCGCCTACAAGACAGGGCTGAGAAAGGACGCTGAAGACCCAGGATCCAAATGAGAGGAATCTCTTTGGTTCCTGGACCAAACAGAGTTCTCCAGAGAACACGGACAGACTGCGCCATACCTTTGCCAGACCCTACAACCTACCTATCCCTTCATTTGTAACTTACCCCCACAAAATAAACCTCCCTTTTAACTACATGGAGTGGTCTTAATAATTTCACCAATATTAGGTAGCCCCACTTCTCCTGCTCTGCTGCCTGTGACACATATAGCATGTTTTTTTTTCTTTTCTTTCTTTCTTTCTTTCTTTCTTTCTTTCTTTCTTTCTTTCTTTCTTTCTTTCTTTCTTTCTTTTTTTTCTTGCAGGGTTTCTCTGTGTACCAGCCCTGGCTGTCCTGGAACTCACTATGTAGACCAGGGTGGCCTCGAACTCAGGGATCCACCTACCTCTGCTTTAATGACCGAAAAACCAGTACTATCTGGACAACGCTGCCAAGTTCTGCGTGGGCTCATGCTGCAGCCAAACCCCTCAGACCACAGCAGTGTCAGCTTCTGTATGCTGAGCTGGGGTGCTTTCCTAGGCAGGCAGTGCTTTTGAGGAGCCAGGAATCCCTTCAGTTCATTTGTTATGCCCAGATTGGGAGGGGGGACACCCAAAAGACCACCATGGAGACCAAACCCCGTATGTAAAAGCAAAGAGCCTTTCTTTTTCTTTTCTTTTTTTCTTTTTTAAGATTTATTTATTTATTATGTATACAGAAGAGGACTCCAGATCTCATTACAGATGGTTGTGAGGCACCATGTGGTTGCTGGGAATTGAAATCAGGACCTCTGGAAGAGCAGTCAGTGCTCTTAACCTCTGAGCCATCTCTCTAGCCCAAGCCTTTATTTTTCAAGCCCTGGGCTTAGTCTCTCTGTCTGTCTGACCCAGTGGTGAGAGCAGAGAGTCCTGAGCTCAGACAGGGTAGAGTTTTTATCATAGCAGGGGTTGGGGTGAGCGGATTTCCAGGGTTCAGGACCCTGACTGGCTGACATTTGTCTTGAGGTATCTGTGAAACAAAATAGGTGTGAGCTAGACTCATTAAGCTCTGCTTACAGCATTCAAGGGCTTTTCTGAAGCCGGGCGGTGGTGGCACAAGCCTTTAATCCCAGCACTCGGGAGGCAGAGGCAGGCGGATCTCTGTGAGTTTGAGGCCAGCCTGGACTACAGAGTGAGTTCCAGGAAAGGCACAAAGCTACACAGAGAAACCCTGTCTCCAAAATACAAAAAATGGCCCAAAGTTCCAAACTCTTCTATACTTTGAACTTCCTCACTTTGGCTCCAAAGGCCCACGACCCCACATTTTGCCCTGTGGCTGCTTCCTGTGATGAGGCTGTCTGCTCGTCAAACTTCCATGCCTCACCCAAAGGGTCATAGCTCTCTTTGTCTTCTCCATCTCCCTCCTCTGGGAGACTTCAGATGTTTAAGGTTCGCCTACTCTGCGGTTTTTCTTTTAAACGCTAATAAAATTGTTTATGAGCTTCGAAAAGAAAAGGGAACTTTAAGGGAAGTGCGCCCCCCCCCTCCCCAGACCTGCAGGAACAGAACAGACCCCGGGAGGATGCAGGGTCACGGGAACTGCCAGAACACAGGCTGCAGAGACAAACGGCTCCCACTCAGCTCTCCCACACTCGACACTGGAGTCTGCAGGAAGAGGAGGAATCTGAGAAGGCCATCTCCTGACTCAGTGCAGATGAGTATGCTGTTTATTCCTTACTGTCTATTACTTAACCTCCGCTCTTGCATGTATGTGTCGTAATGGTTTCTCTTTAGTTTGTATATTGCTCAGTTAGATTTTAAGATTGTTCTCTATGTGTCTCCACCTGGTTTCCTATAAGTCATTCTTTACTAAAGATTTTCCCCCTGACAGGGTCTTTTCACACAGCCCTGGCTGTCCTGCAACTTGCTATGTTGACCAGGTCGGCCTCAAACTCATAGGATCTGCCTGCCTCTGCCTCCTGAGTGCTTTTAGTGTACTCTCCGTCCACAGCTCACATACTTTCTTATTTCTATGTCTGTTCCTCTTCCAGCCTTTTCCTTCCACAGTTTTTACTTTTTAATTGTAACTTTCTATATCTTTAACAGTCCCTAGAATCTGAGACTCTAACAGCATCCCAACACCATACCTTACTTCCTCAATTTTTTGTTTCTTTTCAGAAATCTATCTAAGCTGGCAATGGTGGCGCATGCCTTTAATCCCAGCACTCGGGAGGCAGAGGCAGGCGGATCTCTGTGAGTTCAAAGCCAGCCTGGTCTACAAAAGGAGTTCCAGGACAGCCAGAGCTGTTACACAGAGAAACCCTGTCTCGAAAACAAAACAAACAAACAAAAAACAAATCTAATATCTATCCCATCCTCACCCACCATATATATATTCCTCCTACTCCTAATCTTATTAAAATACCATTTTACTCTATAGTGTCCTTGGTTGCTTCTCCTCCAATAGTTACAGAAACCACATGGGCTCTTGCTGTTAGTTAGCTGGTACACTTGCACAGTGGTTACTGTTCTCCTCAGAGAGTAACATAGAGATGACACCAGGCACCCTGAGCTGCTAGACTAAGGAACTGATTTCTAAATTTCTACCACATCTAAGACCCTCTCAACTGAAAGAATACAGCTGATTTTTAAAAAGCAACACAATAACCCCTGATAAAGAAACACCAATGTAGTCACATAATAAACATGAAAAACAAAAGCAACTTAACTCATCCAAAACTTACTAATCCTACAGTAACGGTATCCAGTAATGGTATTCTTTGAACACACTCTTCAAAGAAATCAGAGAAGAAAATAGTCTCACATGGGTCCAGCAAGGTTCGGCACATAAAAACGTTTGCTTCACAAGCATGATGACCTGAGTTGGATATATAGTATTAATATAGAATGAATTCTTTTTTGTTGTTGTTTTCTTTTTGTTTTGTTTTTTGAGACAAGGTTTCTCCGTGTAGTTTTGGTGTCTGTCCTGGAACTCACTCTGTAGCCCAGGCTGGCCTTGAACTCACAGAGATCAGCCTGGCTCTGCCTCCGGAGTGCTGGGATTAAAGGCATGCGCCACCACTGCCCGGCTGAATTCTTGAAAGTTATACTCTGACATCCACATGCTATGCTGTGCCCTTTCTTGTACTCATATGCATCCATTATCTCTCTCTCTCTCTCTCACACACACACACACACACACACATAATAGTTTTTAAGTAAGAAAATAAGCTCCTGATTGGAAACAAAAATTAATGAAATAAAGTGGTGCAAGTTATCAGCTAGGGATTCAATAAAAAGAATAAAAAGAAATATTGAAAAAACCTGAAACGCTGGAGGTGGAAACATAAGTCAGATAAAAAGCTCTGTGAAGAAAATTAAATAAAAAAGATTAGCTGGCTAGTTTCTGTCAACTGGGGTCATCTGGGAAGAGAAACTTCACTGGAAAAAGTATCTCCATCAGCTCTGTCTGGCATTTTCTGGATTGTTGTGGGAGGGTCCAGCCCACTGGGGGCTATGTCTCTGCAGGGGTAGGTAGGCCCGAATTGTGTAAGAAAGCAGGCTGAGCAGGGTGATAGGGACACATTCCTTTAATCCCAGCACTCAGAAGGCAGAGGCAGGTGGATCTCTGTGAGTTCGAGGCCAGCCTGGTCTACAGAGTGAGTTCCAGGACAGCCAGGGCTGTTACACAGAGAAACCCTGTCTTGAAAAACAAACCAAAACAAAACAAAAGAAAGAAGAAAACAGGTTGAGGAAGCTATGGAGAGCTAGCCAATAAGCAGCATCCCACCACGGTCCCTGCTTCAGTTCCTGCCTCCAGGTTCGTGGCTTGTGCTCCTCACCTGACTTCCCTTCATGCTGACCTGTCACCTGTAAGCCAAGTATACAAACCCTTTCCTTCACGAGTTGCTTTGGTCACTGTCCTTATCACAGCAATCCATAGCAAACCAAGACATTACACAAGCCCTCAGAACACTCTGTGGGAAGTCTCAACAGCAGGGTAGATCAAAGAGAGGACAAAATATCTGAACTTGAAAACAAGATCAAAGATAAAATAACAAGAAGGTATGGGTAGGAATTCCAAGATACACAAAACACTGTGAAAAGACTAAACACAAGAAGAAAAATCTCGCGTCCTCAGGGCACTAAAAACATTTTCAAAAGAATCCTGACAAAGAAAGAGACACTAATCCAGATAGAGAAGGCATTTAGAACACCCAAACCATCAAGACCCCCTCCCCCAAAAGAACCCCATCATCGTATTAAAACACAAAACATATAGTACAAAGAAAGTTTATGGAAAGCAGCAAGATAGAAGTACCAAAACACATGCAAAAGCAAGCCCATCATCGTTCCCAAGTAAACAGTAGACTTATGCCATAGATACTGGAGTTCTATCCATGAAGTCAGACTTGGAGTCTGCAGCGTGAACTTTCACAGAAGGGGCTGGGGACCAAAGAGAGCATGCAAGAAGCTCTGAGGATCCAGAGTACCTCTTATGTTGAGCTTTGTAAAGAATGACTACATGCAAAGATAATCATAATGCACAAAAAGAAAATCATTAAACCATGTTTACAAGGAACAGATGTTTTGCTTAAAAGATCGCCAGAGAGAACAAAGCAAAAAGGACAAGGAAGTAGGGATAGAAAAACATGGGAACTTGCAAGCCTGCATGCCTTAAGAAACCACACATTTCTGGATCCCTGAGGCAGAAACTTGAGTTTGTAGATCTTTCTTTCCCCTGACTCAGTGTGTCAAGTGTCAGAGCAGGCTTAGACCCAGAATGTGTTTCTTTCTCAGACAAGGCTGTTGGCAACAACTTACTTCTCAAACCTGAGAACACAGTAAGGCCTGGAAGGATGTATTTTAAATTCTGAAAGACAAGAACCGATAATCCAGAATATACTATACTCAGAATAGCAATTTGTCATAATTGAAGAGAAAACAAAAGCTTTCCCTGATTAAAAAAAAAAGGCTAATGGACTTTATGATCACTAAGCCATTACAAAGATAGCTGAAGGAATTCTTAGTCTGCAGGGGGAAAGAATCATCCCCAAGGCTGCAAGAAAGGATGGCTGGGACTGGAGAGATAACCCAGCAGTTAAAAGCACTAGTTCTTGAAGAAACCTGGTTTTGGTTCCCAGAACCCACATGGTGGCTCACAACCATCCATAACTCCAGTTCCAGGGATCCGACCCTCTTTGACCTCAGAGGCCACCAGGCATACATGTGGTACATATGCATACATGTTGACAAAGCACTCATACACATGAGACTAAATTATTTTTCAAAGAAATAATAAACCATGGTAGAGTACTAATTAAAAGTAAGAGAAGAGTAGGAAAATCCAAACATTGCAAACTCAGCCAAATGACAGACATCAACCCACAGCTTTCAATAACAACTCTAAGTATCAAATATGCAGACAGTAGATCGGATCTAAAACTAGGAATCATCTATTTGTTGCCTCTGAGAAACTCACCTCGCCATAGGAGACGGACGTTACTTCACAGTGAGAGGCTAGAAAGGGCATTCCAAATGCATGGGCCTAGGGAACCAGCAGGGGTTGCTGTCCTAACACCTCACAGAATGACTTCAAACCAGAACAAATGGGAGAAGTAAGAAAAGGTCACTTCTTACTGATTCGAGGCCATCAGCAGCGCTTTACAGTCCTAAACACATGCCCCACAGGTGCACCCGTTAAACACTATTAATGTAAAGACACAGATTAGCCTCAGGATCATAGTAGTGGGTGAATTATATGCTCTTCTCACACCAACTGAAAGGCCATCTTGACAAAACAAATTAATACCTGACCTAAATAACATCAGATAAAATGGATTTGACAGACCCCTATAGAACATTCAAACACTGCAGAGTAGACATTCTCCTCGGCAGCCTATGCAACTATGAGAACAAGAGAAACTCTAGAATATACACAAACTAAGGGAGATTAAACAACCTGCTACTGAATGGGTCCTTAAAGAAATCAAGAATTGAAAAATTCTTAGAATTGAACAAAAATGAAAACATGGCATATCAAAACCATTCAATGCAATCAAAGTAGTCCTAAGAGGGAGGTTTATAGCTTTAAGTACCTACATTAATAAGAGAGCCAGACAGTGGTGGCCCACGCCTTTAATCCCAGCACTAAGGAGGCAGAGGCAGGTGGATCTCTGTGATTTCGAGGCTAGCATGATTTACAGAGTGAGTTCCAGGACAACCAAGGCTGCACAGAGAAACCCTGTATTGAAAAACCAAAACCAAAACCAAACAAAACGGGGGGGGGGAGGGGGGCTGGAGAG
The DNA here is from genome assembly GCF_903995425.1 of Onychomys torridus. Lineage (NCBI taxonomy): Eukaryota > Metazoa > Chordata > Mammalia > Rodentia > Cricetidae > Onychomys > Onychomys torridus. Next base: position 17,506,736 of record NC_050450.1, on the reverse strand, counting down.
GCGGCTACATGGTTGTGAGCACTTATTTGTATGTGTGTATTAACGCGGGGCAGGAGTTGCATGTGAGTACAGATGCTCAAAGAAGCCAGAAGAGGGCATTAGATACCATGGAACTGGAATTACAGATGGTTGTGAGCTGCCCTGTCAGGTTGCTGGGTACTGAACTCAGTCCAGGGCAGTATATACTCCTAAGTGCTGAGCCATTTCCTTGTCCTGAGATTACCTTTCATCTAGTGATTTGGAATTTGGCTTGGTTTTTATTCCCCCAGGTCTCTAAAATACATCATTAAATTATTTATCTGAGATTTCTCCTCTTCCTCCTCCTCCTCTTTCTCCTTCTCCTCTTCTTTTTTCTTCTTCTTCCTCCTCCTCCTCCTCTTCCTCCTTTTAAGACAGTATCGCTTTATAGCCCTGGCTAGCTTGGAACTCACTATGTAGTTTGTGATGGCCTCAAATGCAGAGATCCAAATGTGCCACCATGTCCAGCCTCTTTGATTTCTTCTTTTTTAAAAGAAATTATTTTATGTGTATGGATGTTCTGCCTGCATGTATGTCTGGGCGCCACCCGTGTGGTACCCACAGAGCTCAGAAGAGGGCACTGGATTCCAGAACTGGAGTTAGAGGACAGTTGTGAGACACCATGGAGTGGCTGGGACCTGGGACCAGGTCTTCTACAAGAGCAACACATTCTCTTAGCTGCTGAACCAACTCTACACATATAATTTTAATAAATAAGATAGATTTTTTTTTTTGGAGCTGAAGATTAAACCCAGAGCCTTGTGCTTGCTAGGCAAGTGCTCTATCACTGAGCTAACTCCCCAACCCATAAGATAGATTTAAAAAACATCATGGCAGAAATTAATGGAAAGGAAACAATTTAAAGACTCAATGAAAGAAAGACTTGGTTTTTTTGGAAAATAAACAAGATGGACAAACTCTTAGCCAAATTAACTGAAAAACGCAAAGAAGAGCTAAATTAATTAGAGATTATTATAACATTATAACAGACCAATGTAATTCAGAAAATCATTAGATCTATCCTTAAAAACATATATGCGCCGGGCAGTGGTGGCGCACGCCTTTAATCCCAGCACTTGGGAGGCAGAGCCAGGCAGTTCTCTGTGAGTTCTAGGCCAGCCTGGTCTACAAAGCTAGAGAAACCCTGTCTCGAAAAACCAAATATATATATATATATGCTGGAGAGATAGCTGTCATTACAAATTTGGATCCAAATCCCAGCAACCAAACTCTTTCCATGGAGTGGGAGGAGTAAACGAACCTACCCCAGCTGTTAATGACTGCTGGGGTCAGGGGATCTACTTTTCTTCAGGGGTGTAGCCAGATGTGAAAATAGGAGGGGGATCTGATGGGAAAAAGGTGTTCCAGGGGGAGTAGGAAGGGAGGGAGGGGGTAAACATGCATTATGAAATTTTTTTATTAAGACAATTTTTTCATTCATTTTACATACCAATCAAAGATCCCCCTCTTCCCTCCTCCTGCTCCCCCCAGCTTCTCCCTCCCAAACCACCCTGCATTCCCACCCACAAGGAGTCAAGGACTCCCATTGGGAGGCACACTCAGTAGAGGCAAGTCCAGCCCCTTCCCCCTGCCTCAAGGCTACACAAGGTGTCCCATCATAGGTAGTAGGTTCCACAAAGCCTGCTCATGCACCAGAGATGGACTCTGGTCCTACCACCAGGGGGCCTCCCAAGCAGATCAAGGTACACAACTGTCTTGCCATGCAGAGGGCCTAGTCCAGTCCCATGTAGGCTTCACAGTCATTGATCCAACTTTCATGAGTTCTGTCTAGTTTGGTTTAGTTGTCCCTGCATGCTTCTCCATCATGATACTGATGCACTTGCTCATAGAATCCCTCTTCTCTCTCTCTGACTGGACTCAGAGCTCTGCCTGGTGTTTGGCTGTGGATCTCTGCATCTGCTTCCATCAGTCATTGGAGAAAAGTTCTGTGATGACAGTTAGGGTATTCACCAGTCTGATCTCTGGTGTAAGCCACTTCGGTTCAGGCACCCTCTCCACTATTGCTAGTAGTCCAAGCTGGGGTCATCCTTGGGGATTCCTGGGAACTTCCCTAGCATTGGGTTTCTCTCTATCTTCATGATGTCTCTCTCTATCATGGTATCTCTCATTGCTCTCCCACTCCCTCCCTGTTCCAGCTCAACCATCCCACTCCCTTATGTTCTCATCCCCCATCCCTTACCCTCCATTGCCCACCCCTCACCCCCAGTTTACTCATGGAGATCTCATCTATTTCCCCTTCCCAGAGCAGTCCATGTATCCCTCTTTGGGTTTTCCCTGTTAGTTAGCTTCTCTGGAGTTGTGGGTTGTTGCCTGATTACCCTTTGATTTATATCTAGTGTCCACTTATGAGTGAGTACATACCATGTTTGTCCTTCTGGGTCTGGGTTACCTCACTCAGGATGATATTTTCTAGCTCCATCCCTTTGCCTGCAAATTTCATGATGTCATTGTTTTTCTCTGCTGAGTAGTACTCCATTGTGTATATATACCACATTTTCTTTTTTATTATTATTTTTATTTTATGTGCACTGGTGTTTTGCCTGCATGTATGTCTGTGGGGGTATCAGATCTTGGAGTTACAGACAGTTGTGAGCTGTCATGTAGATGCTGGGAATTGAAACCAGGTCCTCTGGAAGAGCAATCAGTGCTCCTAACCTCTGAGCCATCTCTCCAGCCCCACCACATTTTCTTGATCCGTTCTTCAGTTGACGGGCATCTAGGTTATTTCCAGGTTCTGGCTATTACAAATAATGCTGCTATGAGCATAGTTAAGCATGTGTCCTTGTGGTATGATTGAGTAATCCTTGGGTATATGCCCAAGAGTGGTATAGCTGAGTCTTGAGGTAGATCAATTCCCAATTTTCTGAGAAACAGCCATACTGATTTCCAAAGTGGCTGCACAAGTTTGCATTCCCACCAACAGTGGAGGAGTGTTCCCTTTGCTCCGCATCCTCTCCAACATAAGCTGTCCACAGTGCTTTTGGTCTTAGCCATTCTGACAGGTGTAAGGTGATATCTCAGAGTCGTTTTGATTTGCATCTCCCTGATAATTAAGGATGCTGAGCAATTCCTTAAATGTCTTTTGGCCATTTGAAATTCTTCCCTTGAGAATTTTCTGTTTAGCTCTATAGCCCATTTTTAAATTGGATTGTTTGTTACTTTGATGTCTAGTTTCTTGAGTTCTTTATATATTTTGGAGATCAGCCCTCTGTCAGATGTGGTGTTGGTGAAGATCTTCTCCCATTCTGTCTGTAGGTTGTTGTTTTGTCTTATTTACAATGTCCTTTGCCTTATAGAAGCTTCTCAATTTCAGGAGGTCCCACTTATTAATTGTTTTCAGTGTCTGTGCTACTGGTGTTATATTTAAGAAGTGGTCTCCTGTGCCACTATGTTCAAGACTATTTCCTACTTTCTCTTCTGTAAGGTTCAGTGTAACTGGGTTTATGTTGAAGTCTTTGATCCACTTGGGCTTGAGTTTTGTGCTTGGAGATAGATATGGATCTATTTGCAATCTTCTACATGTTGACGTCCAGTTATGTCAGTACCATTTGTTGAAGATACTTTCTTTTTTCCATTGTACAGTTTTGGCTTCTTTGTAAAAATCAGGTGTTCATAGGTGTGTGGGTTAATGTCAGGACCTTCCATTTGATTCCATTTGTCCACATGTCAGTTTTTATGCCAGTACCAATCTGTTTTTATTACTATAGCTCTATAGTAGAGCTTGAAGTCAGGGATGGTGATGCCTCCAGAGGTTGTTTTATTGTACAGAATTCTTTTGGCTATCCTGGGTTTTTTGTCTTTCCAAATGAAGTTGAGTATTATTCTTTCCAGGCCTATGAAGAATTGTGTTGGTATTTTGATGGGGATTGCATTGAATCTGTAGATTGCTTTTGGTAAGATTGCCATTTTTACTGTGTTAATTCTTCCTATCAATGAGCATAGGAGATCTTTCCATTTTCTGATATCTTCTTCAATTTCTTTCTTCAGAGACTTAAAGTTCTTGTCAGACAGGTCTTTCACTTGCTTAGTTAGAGTTACCCCAAGTTACTTTATATTATTTGTGGCTATTGTAAAGGGTGATGTTTCTCTGATTTCTTTCTCAGCCCGTTTATCATTTGTATATAGTAGGACTACTGATTTTTTTATTTAATCTTGTATCCTGCCACATACTGAAGGTGTTTATCAGCTGTAGGAGTTCCGTGGTAAAATTTTTGGGGTCACTTATGTATACTATCATATCATCTACAAATAGTGAAAGTTGGACTTCTTCCTTTCCAATTTGTATCCTCTTGATCTCCTTTTGTTGTCTTATTGCTCTAGCTAGAACTTCAAGTACTATATTGAATAAGTATGGGGAGAGGGGACAGCCTTGCCTTGTTCCTTATTTTAGTGGAATCGCTTTGAGTTTCTCTCCGTTTAATTTGATGTTGGCTGTTGGCTTGCTGTAGATTGCCTTTATTATGTTTAGGTATGTTCCCTGTATTCCTGATCTCTCCAAGACCTTTATCATGAAGGGGTGTTAGATTTTGTCAAAGGCCTTTTCAGCATCTAATGAAATGCTCATGTGGTTTTTTCTTTCAGTTTGTTTATATGGTGTATTACCTTGACGGACTTTTGTATGTTGAATCATCCTTGCTTCTCTGGGATAAAGCCTACTTGATCATGGTGGATAATGTTTTTGATGTGTTTATGGAGTTGGTTTGCCAATATTTTATTGAGTATTTTTGCATCAATGTTCATGATGGAGATTGGGAATCAGAGTAACTGTAGCCTCATAAAAAGAATTTGGTAACGTTCCTTCTGTTTCTATTGTGTGGAACAATTTGAAGAGTATTGGTATTAACTCTTCACTGAAAATCTGGAAGAATTCTGCATTGAAACCATCTGGTCCTAGGCTTTTTTTTTTTTTTTTTTTTTTTTTTTTTGGTTGGGAAACTTAATGACTGTTTCTGTTTCCTTAGGGGTTATTGATCTATTTAAATTGTTTATCTGGTCTTGTTTTAACTTAGGTATGTGGTACCTATCCAGAAAATTGTCCATTTCTTTTAGATTTTCCAGTTTTGTGGAGTAGAGGTTTTTGAAGTATGACCTGATGATTCTCTGGATTTCCTCATTGTCTGTTGTTATATCTCCCTTTTAATTTCTGATTTTGTTAATTTGGATACTCTCTCTCTGTCTTTTGGTTAGTCTGGATAGGGGCTTGTCTATCTTATTGATTTTGTCAAAGAACCAACTCTTTTTTTCATTGATTCTTTATATTGTTCTCTTGTTTCTATTTTTTTTTTATTTTTTTATTTTTTTTATTTTTGGAGCTGAGGATCGAACTCAGGGCCTTGTGCTTGCTAGGCAAGCACTCTACCACTGAGCTAAATCCCCAATCCCTTTTATTTTATTTATTTATTTAGTTAGTTAGTTAGTTAGTTAGTCAGTTAGTTAGTTAGTTAGTTTTTTGTGACAGGGTTTCTCTGTGTAGCTTTGCTCCTTTTCCTGGATCTCACTCTATAGACCAGCCTGGCCTTGAACTCACAAAGATCCACCTGGCTCTGCCTCCCAAGTGCTGGGATTAAAGATGTGCACCACCACCGCCTGGCTTGTTTCTATTTTATTGACTTCAGCTCTCAATTTGATTATTTCCTGGCATCTAGAACTCCTGGTTGACTTTGCTTTTTCTTGTTCTTAAACTTTCAGGTGTGCTGTTAAGTCACTAGTGTGAGATTTCTCCAACTTCTTCCAAATGTAGGCATTTAGTGCTATGAATTTTCCTCTTAGCACTGCTTTCATAGTGTCCCATAAGTTTGGGTATTAGTACATTCATTTTCATTGAACTCTAGGAAGTCTTTAATTCCTTTCTTTCGTTCTTCCTTGACCCATGGGTGATTCAGTTGAGCATTATTCAGTTTCCATGACACTGTAGGCTTTCTGTAATTTTTGTTGTTGTTAAAATCTAACTTTAAACCATGGTGGTCTGATAGAATACAGGAGGTATTCCAATTTTTTTTAATCTATTGAGATTTGCTTTGTGACCGAGTATGTGGTCAATTTTAGAGAAAGTTCCATGGAGTGCTGAGAAGAAGGTATATTCTTTTTTTGTTAGAGTGGAATGTTCTGTAGATATTAAGTCCATTTGAATCATAACATTAGTTAGGTCCCTTATTTCTCTGTTAAGTTTTGATCTGGCCAATCTATCCAGTGGTGAGAGTGGAGTGTTGAGCTCTCCCACTATTAATGTGTGGGGTTTGATGTGTGATTTAAGCTTTAGTAATATTTCTTTCACATATGTGGGTACCCTTGTATTTGGGGCATAAATTTTCAGAATTGAAACTTCATCTTGGTGGATCTTTCCTGTGGTAAATATGTAGTGTCCTTCTTGATCTCTTTTGATTCATTTTAGTTTGAAGTCTATTTTGTTAGATATTAGGATCACTACACCAGCTTGCTTCTTAAGTCCATTTGATTGGGAAGACTTTTCCCAGCCTTTTACTCTGAGGTAGTACCTGTCTTTGATGTTGAGGTGTGTTTCTTGTATGCAGTAGAAAGATGGGTCCTGCTTTCATATCCATTCTGTTAGCCTGTGTCTTTTTTATAGGTGAATTAAGTCCATTGATATTAAGGGATATTAATGACCAATGATTGTTAATTCCTATTATCTTTTGCTGGTACTGTGTGTGTATTTCTCTTCCTTGGGATTTACTGCTGTGGGGTTATCTATTGCCTGTGTTTTTGTGGGTGTATCTGATTTCCTTAGGTTGGAATTTTCCTTGAAGTGCTTTCTGTAGGGCTGTATTTGTGGATAGGTATTGTTTAAATCTGGTTTTGTCTTGGAATGTTTAGTTCACTCCGTCTATGGTGATTGGGAGTTTTTCTGGGTATGTTAGTCTAGGCTGGCATCCATGGTTTCTTAGTGTGTTCATTACATCTGTCCAGGACCTTCTGGCTTTCAAGGTCTCCATTGAGAAGTCTGGTGTTCTTCTGGTGGGTCTGCCTTTATAGGTCACTTGGCCTTTTTCCTTTGCTGCTCTTAATATTCTTTCTTTATTCTGTATGTTTAGAGGTTTAATTATTATGTGACAATGGGACTATTTGGGGGAGTCTAGTCTATTTGGTGTTCTATAAGCTTCTTGTGTCTTCATAGGTATTTCCTTCTTTAATTTGGGCAAGTTTTCTTCTATGATTTTGTTGAATATATTTTCTGTGCCTTTGAGTTGGTATTCTTCTTCTTCAATCCCTGTTATTCTTAGGTTTGGCCTTTTCATGGTGTCTCAGATTTCCTGGACATTTTGTGTTATGACATTTTTGGCTTTGGTGTTTTCTTTGACTAATGAATCTATTCAACTATTGTATCCTCTACACTAGAGATTCTGTCTTCCATCTCTTTTATTCTGTTGGTTATTCTTGCATCTGTGTTTCCTGTTCATTTAGTCAGATCTTCTATTTCCAGCATTCCCTCTTCTTCTTCATTGTTTCTATTTCAATTTTCAGATCTTGAACTGTTTCCTTCATGGTAATTGCTTTTTTGTGGTTTTCTTGGCTTTCTTAAAGGGATTTATTGATTTCTTCCAATCAATTTTTGTTTGTCTTTCCCTCAATTTCTTTAAGGGAATTTTTCATTTTTTTCTTTAAAGGCCTCTAGCATCTTCATGAAGCTATTTTTAAGGTCATTTTCTTCTGCTGCTTTTACATTGTGATATTCAGTTCTTGCTATTGGAGGAGGGCTAGGTTCTGGTGATGCCATATTGCTCTTTATGTTGTTGTATTTTTGCATTGATATCTGCCCATCTCATCCTCTAATTGGTGCAAGAGGTGCCTGTGTTTGGTCCACTCTCTGCTTGTTGGGTCTGTTTCTCAGGGGGCCCCTCTGGGTCCAATCTTAGCTCTTGATTTAATTGGAGCTGGCAGATTCTGTATCTCAGGGAGCTGCTCTTGGCCCAATGCAAACTAGCTGATTATGTGACTCAGGGAGTTGCTCTTGGTCTTATCAGGGCTCTTGGGCCAGTCCGAGCTGGTATATTCTGTGTCTTGGGAAGTCTCTTTTGGTCCAGTGAGAGCTGGCAGATTCTTTGTCTCAGGAAGCCACTCTTGGTCCAATGGAAGCTGGTGGATTCCCTGTCTCAGGAAGTTACTGGGGTTGCAGGCAGATGGGTATTGGGGTAGAGCATGGGTCTTGTAGATTTCAGGGTCTGGTGAGGGGTTTTGGTCTGGGAGTCTGGCCACAGGAGTTTTCCCTGTTGGCCAGCAACTGGGGCAGAGTTGGGTGGCGGTTCCCGGGGACTGTGTGTGTGTGTATGAAATTGTCCAAGAATAAAATTTATCTTTTAAAAAGACCATGAGCTAGGTGGTGGTGGCGCACGCCTTTAATCCCAGCACTTGGGAGGCAGAGGCAGGTGGATCTCTGTGAGTTCCAGGCCAGCCTGGACTACAGAGTGAGTTCCAGGAAAGGCACAAAGCAACACAAGAAACCCTGTCTTGAAAAACAAACAAACAAACAAACAAACAAACAAACGACCAGATGTGGCCAACACAGTAGCAGTCATAACCCTGCCTAATGCTGGCTCTGTGCTTGGGGTTCCATATGCTCCCCATCATTTGATCATACTACACATAAGTCCACTTTCTAGGGACATAGCCTGGACCTTCAACTGTAGAGGGCCACATCATGTCCACATCTTGACAAGATAGTCTTCAGGCCTGAAGAAATTGCTCAATCTTTTCTGTTTTGTTTTGTTTTGGTTTGGTTTTGGAGATAGGTTTTTCTCTGTGTAGCCTTGGCTGTCTTAGAACTCTCTCTGTAGACCAGGCTGGCCTCAAACTCACAGAGATCCGCCTGCCTCTGCCTCCCCAGTGCTGGGATTAAAAGTGTGTGCCACCACCGCCTGGCTACACTGAATTCTTAATTCAAACCTGGACCAATATTGGAATGATACTCTTCTCCAAAGGTAGGAAGAACATATTAACCCATTTGCTAACCTAAGTCACAGTTTTCAATATTTAAATGTTGAAGTATATGGGCATTTATTTATTCTTTTCCCTGCTTCCTGCATGTTAAGGATGAGCCAGTATGTGACCTCCATTAGCCTACTAAGTGGACATGTCATGGTCGCATTTCCCAGTTGTGTAAGCTGAGACCTAGAGGTAGTCAGCTTTTCAGTGTGCTGTGTCACGATTAAACTCAGGCAGAATTTTTTTTTCTGGAGCTGAGGACCGAACCCAGGGCCTTGTGCTTGCCAGGCAAGTGCTCTACCACTGAGCTAAATCCCCAACCCCCAGAATTTTCAAAGTGGGATCCCCAACTAGTAACAGGAGCAGTGGTGCCTTCTGGAAGCTTGATAGAAATTTAGATTTCCTAGGGTTAAGGTCTTTGCTCAGTGGCACACCATGTGTTTAGTATGTGAAGGATCTGGGTTAAATTTCTAATACCTTCCCTGCAGAAAAAGGAAAAAGTAGTGAAGATTCTTGGACACAGTCTTAGTTATTTTCCTGTTGTTGTGATATGACAACTTATAAAAGAAAATGTTTAATTTGAGGCTCACAGTTTCAAGGATTAAAGGCTATGACTATCACAATGGAGAGCATGGTAGCAGGTAGGCATGGCATTGTAGCCAGATTTTTCTTTGGGCCACCAGCTCACAAATAATGACACAGAGACTTATTATTAGCCTGTGTCTTTTTACAGGTAAGTTGAGACCATTGATATTGATGGATATTAATGACCAGTGATTGTTAATTCTTGGTTGTTGTTGGTTTTGTTTTGTTTTTTTATGGTAGTGTTGTGTTTCCTTCTTTGATATTTGTTGGTGTGGGATTATCTATTGCCTGAGTTTTCATGAGTGTGTTTAATTTACTTAGGTTGGATTTTTCCTTCTAGTGTTTTCTGTAGGGCTGTATTTGTGGATAGGTATTGTTTAAATCTTGTTTTATCATGAAATATTTTGTTTACTCGTCTGTGGTGATTGAGAGTTTTGCTGGGTATAGTAGTCTGGGTTGGCATCCATGGTCTCTTAGTGTCTGCATAACATTTGTCCAGGACCTTCTAGCTTTCATAGTCTCTATTGAGAAGTCTGGTGTTATTCTGATGGGTCTGCCTTTATATGTTACTTGGTCTTTTTCCTTTGCAGCTCTCAATATTTTTTTCTTTGTTCTGTATGTTTAGTGTTTTGATTATTATGTGGCAAGGGGACTTTTTTTTTTTTTTTTTTGGCTTTTTCGAGACAGGGTTTCTCTGTAGCTTTGGAGACTGTCCTGGAACTTGATTTGTAGACCAGGCTGGCCTTGAATTCACAGAGATCCACCTGCCTCTGCCTCCCGAGTCCTGGGATTACAGGCGTGGGCCACCACTTTTTTTTTTTTTTTTTTTTTTTTTTTGATCCAGCCTATTTGGTGTTCTATAAGCTTCTTGCATATTATGAAGATACAAGGTATTTCTTTCTTTAGGTTAGGAAAGTTTTTCTTCTATGATTTTGTTGAATATATTTTTTGTGCCTTTGAGTTGGTATTCTCTTTCTTCTGTCCCTATTATTCTTAGGTTTGGTCTTTTCATGGTGTCCCAAATTTCTTGGACGTTTTGTGTTACGACTTTTTTGGCTTTAGTGTTTTCTTTGACTGATGAATCTATTTTGTCTATTGTGTCTTCAATATCAGAGATTCTCTGTTCCATCTCTTGCATTTTATTGGTTATGCTTGCATCTGTAGTTCCTGTTTGTTTAGTCAGATTTTCTATTTCCAGCATTCCCTCAGTTTGTGTCTTCTTTATTGTCTTGATTTCAATTTTCAAATCTTGAACTATTTCCTTCATCTGTTTAATTACTTTTTATTGGTTTTCTTTGATTTCTTCCAATTTTTTGTTTTTTCTTTCATTTCTTTAAGGGAATTTTTCATTTCCTCTTTAAGGGAGTTTTAAATTTCCTCTTTAAGGGCACCTATCATCTTCTTAAAGTCATTTTTAGGATTGATTTCTTCTGCTTCTTCTGCCTTGGTATGTTTAGGTCTTGCAGGTGTAGAATCACTAGGTTGTGATGTTGTCATGTAGGTCTTCATGTTGTTGCCTGTGTTTTTGCACTGGCGTCTACTCATCTCTTCCTCTGCTCAGTGCAGGCAGTGTCTGTGTCTGAAGGTGCCTCTCTTGTTCTAATTGATAGTCTTGGTTCACTAGGAGTTCTTGGTCAAATCGGTGCTATTGGGCTCTGTTTCTCTGGGAGCAGCTTAGTCCAATCAGTGTTAGTGGGTTCTGTCTCAGGGAGCAGTTGTTCCCAATTGGTGCAGGGTGGGCTTATGGTTTCAGTGGTTGTTGGGTTTGCAGGGGCTGGTTTTTGTTGTTATTGTTGTTTTTGTTTTTGTTTTTTGGTGAGGGAGCAGGGAAAGGTATCTGCCTGGTCCCTGGGGCTCTGATGGCTGGGACCTAGGGGCGAGAGACCTGGTCTTTGTTGTAGGGTGGCCTTATGATTCCAGTGATCTGGTTCGGTGGCTGGACGGCTCCTTCTCTTGCATCCTCGAGTCGCTTTGCTTGCTTGCCAACTCCTCAGCTGATCTTGTTTCCTCAGATGGAAGGCTGCAGGCTTCTGAAACCTCTCCTTAATGGATCTCAGTTGAATAGGTGATCAGTAGGGCGATCTCACCAACACCTCCAAGTTGTTGGGCTTTGCAGGATCAGCAGCTAGGCACTTGGGCAGTATGTTTGGGTTCGTTCTGGTAGCGTCCCACGGAGACGGCTCCTTCCTCATGTACTGAGACTTATTATTAATTATGAAAGCTCGGCCTTAGCTAATGCTTACCCCACTAGCTCTTATAACTTAAATTAACCCATTTCTATTCATCTACATGTTGCCCAGTGACTCATGGCTTTTATCTCTCCTCCTGCATGTCCTGCTTCCTCTGTGTCAGGCTGGCACCTCCCCCTCTCTTCTTCCCAGAGTCCTCTCTGTCCAGAAGTCCCGCCTATACCTCCTGCCTAGCTATTGGCCATTTAGCTTTTTATTAAACCAGTCACAGTGACACATCTTCACCCATCATAAAGGAATATTCCACAACATGGCATAGCACTGGAACCGCAGCCGAGAACTTACATCTTAGTCCATAAGCATGAAAACAGAGAGCAAACCGGGAATGGCATGAGCTTTTGAAACCTCAGAGCCCACCTCAGTGACACACCTCTTCCAACAAGACCACACCTCCTAATCCCGCCCAAACAGTCCCACCAACTGGGGATGACAGAGTCAAACATGAGACTTTGGGGGGCTATTCTCATTCAAACCCCTACAGCCCACTCCGGGCCTACTGAGTTGGCAGCTAGTGGCCTCTGGATGGGGCCCAGTCAAGCTGTGGTGTTAAGCACTGTCTCAGATGTTCAGGCACAGCTAAGACAATGGCTGTGGCCATGCTCCTGGGTGGGTGCATCTGTGTACATTTGCCATGTGGAGGATGTCTTCTTTCTGAGAAGAACCCTATCAAAGAGCCTGGCTGTGGAAGGCATTTTGGCCCTTAGCTCCCCTACCCCTAATGCAGAAATTCATTCTTAGCCATGCTTACCTTTCTTACAGTCCCTACAGCTCCTTCCTCAAAGCAATAGCATCAGTATAGCCCTGGCTGCCATACTAGAGGGTTTCTTGGTCTATTTTCAGGTAACTCTTGTGTAGAACGTCACAATATTGCTGATCCTTCATAATGGAAACCTCCTTAGGCTTCACCACACTTCATGCTCCCTCCAGCCTCCTCTCAGGGCTTCTCTTCCTCTTTTTGCTTGGTGAGGTTCCTCAGGATCTCATATATATATATATATATATATATATATATATATATATATATATTTGGTTCTTTTGGAGACAGCATTTCTCTGTGTAGTTTTGATGCCTGTCCTGGATCTTGCTCTGTAGACCAGGCTGGCCTCAAACTCACAGAGACCCGCCTGGCTCTGCCTCCTGAGTGCTGGGACTAAAGGTGTGCACCACTACCACCCAGCATTCCCCATAATTCTTAACTTTTGCTCCTGTAGCCTGCCATCTTTGAGTCTTTCCTCATCCACCCCCTAGGCCCTCAACTAAAATGTAATTAAGCCAAGGGCAAACATGACGCAGACGGGTTTTGCCCTTTCTCCTTTCCTCTGCCTTCTAAACCATTAGATTACATTCCTAAAGCTAGCCCCAAGGTCCATTCCCTTATTTGGCCACTGACTAATTTCTGAGACTGATCACTAAGGTCCAACTATCTAAACACCAAGGTCCAGCAATCAAAATTCATTATTTTGACTAACCTAATTAAAATGCCCAATCAGAACTTACCAACATGTCTTAGCTCTTCTAAGACAGACCTCCTCCTTTTCTCTCTTAAAATTAACAGCTATTTGCCGAAGTTTCTGCCCAATTCAGATTCAGCCAACATGTTTCTTTGCCTTGCTTAATAAAGGATTTCTTTATGTTTGGTTTGTGTTTGGAAATTGGTGTTTGGGTGTAGCCTGTGCCTAATCCCAGGTCCAGAGGGGAGCACCCTGCAGCACATGGGTCCCAAGAGCAGACTTTCCTGAACTCTCTCATCCCTCAAAGCCCAATGTGGGTATGTACACCTCATACTCTGTAGAGGTGGCCCTTAGCCTAGGTTACCCCTAGTGGGACCAGCATGATCAATCAGATCTACAGCAAAGAAAACATCTGTTTCCTAAAACATAAAAAGATTTGGCCAGGTGATGTGGTGCACAGCTGCAATCAACATTCAGAAAGCTGGAGCAGGACAGACGTCACGATGTAGGTGCTACTGGGCACTCTGGTTTGCTTCCTGTCGCTGTGACAAACACCAGGACCAAAAACATTTATTTGTCTTACACTTCTAGGTCACAGTCCATCACTGAAGGGAGTCAGAGCGGGAGCTCAAGGCAGCATCATGCAACTGTGCCCTTGGCTGATGCTCAGCTAGCTTTCTTCTATAGCCTAGGTCCGTCTACCTATGGGTCCTGCTACCCACTGTGGGCTGAACCCTCTCACCCATCCATCACACCAGTCCCCCACAGACACCTTTTGATAGTTGGACCTTGGTGGTCAGTCTCAGGAATTAGTCAGTGGAATGGACCTTGGGGCTAGCTTTAGGAATGTAATCTAATGGTTTAGAAGGCAGAGCAAAGGAGAAAGGGCAAAACCTGTCTGCGTCATGTTTGCCATGCTCGGGCTGCTAGATCTGGGCAATCGTGCCACAGAGTCTCCCTCACGTGATTCTAAGCAGTGTCAGGTTGACAGCTGAAGCTAATTAAGACACGAGGCAATGCTTTATCAAAACTAACAAAAACGACCTCAGAATAAATAAGAGAAACTGAGTAAAGGTAAAGATAAAAAGCCAATTGATGACTTTGTAACTATGAGTAACCAGGGGACAGAGATATTATTAGGGATCTCTGAGATGTGACTTGCTCATTGATGAATTCAATTTTTTTGTTTTTTGAGACAGGGTTTCTCCATGTAGTTTTGATGTTCTGTCCTGGACCTCGCTCTGTACACCAGGCTTTCCTCGAACTCACAGAGATCTGCCTGGCTCTGCCTCCGGGTCCTGGGATTAAAGGCGTGAGCCACCACTGCCTGGCTGAATTTAATTTTTTTTTTTTATGCCGTCCAATTACTACCAAAAGCATATTGGCGCTTCCGTCCCAGGGACAGGTAACAAAGTAACAAAGTTCAAAGGGAGAAGAAAAAAAGTAACGAAGTGGGAAACAGTAATAGCTCCTGGAAAAGAGACAGGAGTTAAGTGTGAGGATTCTGCATGGGAATCAGCAGCCATGGGAAGCAGACCCTAAGTCTTGCCCTAGAGTTCTCTAATATTCTGTGCTGTGAACAGCAGTTCCCTATTTGCTGCCTCAGACCGACAAGAGGTCTTGACATACAGCTTCCAGCACAGGCCAGGTACCCCAAGGGGTCCAGTAATCCTGCAGGCTGTGGGGAGGGGGTATGAAGGCTGGTACAAGCTGTGTGGAGAAGCCTGGGCCAATTCCTTGCTCTGGCCTCCCTAATCTCCATAGACTCATTTCTTTTCCCGGCAGATCATCTCATGAAGAGGTAGGACATGATACTGCTCACTATTCAATACACGAGTGAATAGACGGTTCAGCAGAACGTGACTGTAGCTGCCCGGCACAATGCGAACCCCGATTCCCAGGATGTAGGGTAGAACATTTTGTGGGAGATGGGAGCCCGGACTCCGCAATCTCCACATCAGTGACTTGAATCGGCGTCTCCAGATCCAGTCTCCTTGGCCGGAAGTTCGCATGGGAGGGACAGGTAATACCGCCGGGTGGAAGCACCCATGACCCGATTCCCAGAGGATCTGACAAGAGTAGGAGGGAGAAGATTTCTCTCTGCGTCCGGGCGGGCTTTTTGGGATAGCCCGCCGGCGCCAGCTGCGCTTCTCCCTTTCCCCCGCCCAGCGGAGAAGGCGGGTTAGCCACGAGCGATGAGCCAATAGACAATCAGCGTTTGAATTTGCGTCCTGGTGAAGCCAATCACAAGGGCCCAGAGTCTGCGGGGCGGGAGAGGCTGGCGACCTGGGGGGCGTAACTCCGTGGTCCTACCAGTAGGAGCTCCGGGCGCGTTTGAAAACGGGGCGGGGTGCGGTCCGCGCCTGCGTACGGCGCTCGGCGCACTTGCCCCAGGCGCGGGCGCGCTCGCGAGCGGTCTGGAGCGGCAGTGGCGTGAGCTCGGCGATGGGGAGCGGCGGTGGTGAGTGCTGGCGGGAGCCGGGCAGGCGATGGGTCCTGACTCGGGCCCCTAGGACCCGGGAGGGCGCGTCGTGTCCCTCGAAGCAGGGGGTAGGCACGGATCCCCCACTGTGAGCCCGCCGGCGCGGTTTAAATGCCCGCCCGGCGCCTACGCCTCCTGTTACCCCGGGGCGATTTAGGTTCTCTGCCCAGCAAACTTCGATTTCACTTCTCTGTGAAATCAAGAGCGATCCCCACAATATAGATTGATTTCACGTCTTGTCCGGGCTCTTGCGGGCAGTTCGATCACCTGGGTGTCGTGCCCGCAGCTTGGATCGGCGGAGGCAACAGGATCTGTCCTGAGAAAACGTCTCATGACCTGGGGGTGCGATTTCACTTGTTACAGTAGTTAAACACTTCAGATGTGTATTCTAGAGCAGGTGAATCAGGAAACTGTTATAATAATATTCTTAGAATATTTGGGAATTATAGCTCTGGGTATGCGTTTGGCTTTTGCAGTACATTTAGTTTCCGATAAAACTCAGGTCAATAGTTTGGGAGTGGGCAGTCTCTAAAGACCTCCTGGTGGAGTTTTACCAAGGCCCGGGGAACAGCCACTTTGCCTCAGTGTGAGGAGGAAAAATGGGTAGAAAGACGGACGCCTTTATAGACACGGAGGCAGGACCTTAAGATTCCTAAAAGGGGAGTGGGCCTTGTGAAATAAAGGGAAAAGCCATCAGCGCTGGATGAAGATTCTATTGCTGAAGTAAACATTGGAATAACTCACTGTGAGGAATTGGGAGGAGAGAACCTCTAAGGGGCTGTGTGCATCTAGACCAGTAAGGAGTCCTCAACATGTGTCGCAACCCCTTTGGGGGCAAACGATCCTTTCACAGGAGTTGCATATCAGATATTTACATTATGATTCATAACAGTAGCAAAATTGCAGTTATAAAGTAGCAACGAAATAATTTTATGGTTGGGGTCACCACAGCATGAGGAACTTGTATTAAAGGGTTAGGCGTTAGGAAGGCTGAGAACCACTGGGCTAGATCTTATGTTGCAATTTTCACTGTATGCTGAGTGTAGCAAGCCACTGGTTCTGGGACTGGGCAGCACTAACATCTGCCAAGCTGAGACCTGCCCTAGGACTGACTGGCTTCCATGTTCTGCAGAGCTGCCCAGTCTATGCTATTGAAGTTCCTAGGTCCATGCTGAACGTTATGCTTTTTAGTCACATGTGCAAATAGAAGCAAAGTAGGCTGGGCATGGTGGCTAACACTTGTAATTCAGTATTTGGTAGGTAGAGGCAGGGAGGATCAGGAGTTCAAGGGCAGGCTCAACTATATGAGTGAATTTGAGGTCAGCCTGGGCTCAAGAAACAAAACAAGAGGCAAAAATATACAGCAAAAGTCCAGGGACCTGGTTGACTGGCCGCACTAACTGCTGAGCCATTTCCCGGCCCCAAAGTGCTTGGTTGAGGTTCCACTCAAATGTTCGTCAGCATTGGCTGCTCCCTCCTGGTTGTCATGCGGATCCTGAATCAGAACGTTTCCAGTATCCAGTTACACACTCTCTGATATTCACCATGAGTGTTTGCCGGATGTTGAAGGAACCGTGGTATCTCAAGTAATTCATAGAGGACGCTTCATTTAATTTTAGGACTTGTTCTTTCTGTGAATAAAGGACAGTAACTATTAAATCTTTACCTGCGTACGACTTTTCATCTCACCAAGGCTTGTGGATTTTTTTCCTTAAGTGATCCATTGTAGGTGTGCCAAGTGTTTCTGCTATCCCGCCAAGCGAAGAATCAAAAGAAGACCCCGTAACTTAACCATCTTGAGTCTCCCAGAAGATGTACTCTTTCATATCCTGAAATGGCTTTCTGTTGGGGACATCCTTGCTGTCCGAGCTGTAAGTCACCATATGGAAACAATACCAGTCCGAATGTTGTTGGTTAAACTGTTACAGTCTCACGTTCTTAAATGTTAGTATAAAACTTTGACTCAAAAGGAAACCCAAGGAAATGGGTGGTTTTATTTTTTAAACGTTTGTTTTTTGATTTTATGTATATGGGCATTCTGCCTGCACCATGAGCCTGCAGAGGCCGGGAGAGGGCATCTGATCCCCTGGGACTAGAGTTATAGAGGGTGATCAGCTTAGCTGCCTATGGGTGCTAGGAATTGAACCCCAGGTCCTCTGGAACAGGGAGTGCTTTTAACTGCTGAGATAGCTCTCCAGCCCCAAGAGTAGTTTTATTAATTGCTTGGTTGATATAGTCTCAAGTAGTCAAGACTGCTCTTGAATTCTCCTGATCCTCCAACCTCTACTTCTAGAATGTAGGAATTACCTATAGGTACCTATAGGTACCACTTTACCCAGCTCTTCCTGGGGAAGTGACAGTGTCTCACTTAGCTCAGGATGGCCACAAAGTACCTGTGTAGCCAAGAATGACCTTGAACTCCTGATCCTCCTGTTTGTACCTCGTGGTAGGATTACAGGCCTTCAGCATTGTGCCTGTCAAAAAAGGGTAATATTAGGCCAGGCAGTGGTAGCTCACATCTTTAATCCTAGCACTTGGGAGGCAGAGGCAGGTGAAACTCTGAGTTCGAGGCCAGCCTGGTCTACAAAGCTAGTTTCAGGACAGCACTGTCTCGAAAAACAAAAAACAAACAAACAAAAAAGGTGGTATTATTAATAGGTGTTTGAAGATGATTCAGTTATAGGGACTACGTACTGGGATTTAACATGACTCATTGCAATGTTTATTTCAAGAGAAAAAAAGACCCTTTAATGGCAGTAAGATTTGCATCTCAAGAAAAGAAGACAGTGGACTGGAGAGGTGGCTCAGCAGTTAAGAGCACTACCTATTCTTTCAGGAGACCAGGGTTCAGTTTCCAGAACCCACATAGAGGCTAATAGCCATATAACTACAGTTCCAGGGGATCTAGTACTTCTTCTGATCTCCTCAGGCACCAGGCATACATGTGGCAAACACATACATGCAGGTAAAATACCCATATACATAAAACAAAACCAAAAATTTCAAAAAGAAGAAAAAAAGATTATGAACGTGGTGATTCATACTTGTAATCCCAGCAACAGAAAAAACCAACTCCTGAAAGTTGTCCCGAGATTTCCACACACATGCCGTGCATATGTGTATGTCCATAACGCACGCACACATAAGCCATATACATAATAAATAAAACTAAATAAATAGGAGTAAGGTAGTGTTAATAAGAATTTTTGAATGGTGGAAATAGAGCTGGGCATGGTTGTGCACGCCGTTAATCTCAGCACTTGGAGACAGAAGGCAGGCGGATCTCTGAGTTTGAGACTAGCCTGGTCCACACAGCAAGTTCTAGGACAGACAGGACTATATAGAGAGGCCTGTCTCTAAAAGCAGGGGTGGGGGTGGCAGCAAAATTTGTTTAGGGCCCTTTCAGGGGGTTGTTTTGTTTTGTTTAGAAATTCTGTCTTAAGACAAAATTTAGCAATTTAAATACCAATTATATATGTGTGTGTGTGCGTGTATGTATGTATATGTGTGTGTATACATATGTAATTTTATTTTATGTATCTGTTTTGCTGGCATGTCTGTATGTGTACCACATGCATACCTCCTGCTGGAGGAGGTATCATTGAGACCTCTGGAACTTGAGTTAGGAGTGACTTTAAACCACTATACGGGTGCGGAGAACTGAACCCAGGTCTGCAAGAGAAGCAAGTGCTCTTAACCACTGAGCCATCTCTCCTGTCCCTTCATTTAGGGATTTTTGTTTTATAAAACTGGACTCAGTTGGGGATTTAGCTCAGTGGTAGAGCACTTGCCTAGCAAGCGCAAGGCCCTGGATTTGGTTGTTTTGTTTTGTCTCTTTTCAAGACAGGGTTTCTCTGTGTAGCCCTGGCAGTTCTGGAACTCGCTCTGTAGACCAGGCTGTTGTCAAACTCGCAGAGATCCATATACCTCTGCTTCCAGAGTGCTGAGATTAAAGGCGTGCACCACCACTGCCCAGCTTCAGGAGCAATTTGAAAAACCATATATTCCAAGACTAGTTTGATAATTATATGCTGAGGAAATGGTATTAGGTAAATATGAAAAGTCTTTGTGTATCAGAATCCAGTGGTTATGTTTCTATTAGAGCGGAAAAGTTTGCACAAGGTATTTCAGGCAGCATGTATTGATAATGGCATATATGGTGCACCTGTATGTGTTGTGTGTTCAGAACCAATTCTGCAGTGAAGTCATGTGATACAACATGTCAGAAACACCTCAGTTCAATTAAATTTTGGTTTTTGCATGTTCAGAAATCTTTGAATATTGAAAGTTTTTAGTACCTCTATGTTCAGTTATATGACCCACAATTTAAGTTGTGCTGTAGGCAAGAGAGTGAGACTATCTTTTTAAAGAAAAAATAAAGGCAGAATGAAACAAACAAAAAGCCCTTTAAGACAAATGCCCCGTAACCTGCAATGCTGAAGTGGACTGGAGTTACTTTGTAGCCTTAGCTTCACGGTAAACGTTCACCCTAGAGAATACAGTAAACTGGCTGTAAACACCAGCCAGGAGGCCACTGTAGGGCTCCTCTATCACTTCACTGTTGGCACAATTCCTGCAGAAGCACGGGGTGCTAATTCCCAGCTGCAGTGGAATGTTAGGATGTAAATGCTTGCCTGTGCTGCTCCTGACTTGGCTTTATCTGCCTGGGATAGAGACTCTCTGGACTCAGTCTTTTCCTTTGAGTGCCTGTAACTTCCATGCCCCAGACTGCTCCACCACCAGGGTACCAGGCAGAGAAATAGAAGACAAATTTATTTATTTATTTATTTTATTTTCTTCCTTTTGGTTTGGTTTTTTTTTTGAGACAGCATTTCTCTGTGTAGCCCTGGCTGTCCTGGAACTCATTCTGTAGACCAGGCGGACCTTGATCTCACGTGCTCCACTGCCCAGCACAAGACAGATTTCTGTCCGGCCTGGCACCAACCTATTTCTCTAGTTCTTTGCAAAAGTGTCTTTCCTTCTTGCCCTCCGCCCCTGCCTTTGACAGTCACTGCACTGTGTCCCCTGGCTGGCCTGGAACTCACAAAGATGTGCCTGTGTTTGCCTCCTCTGGGTGCTGAGATTACAGGTCTGCACTAGCATGCTGAGTTCTTCTCTTTCTTAACCTCGGTGCCTGTTCTTTTGACATCATTCTCCCCCACCTCAGAACATCAGAGAGACTCACTTCTGGCTTCTCTTCCCTATGGAGAACAGTTTTCATACACAGGGACTGGGTTCTTTACCGTTCTGAGACTGCTGTGTCTGTATGTCCCATCTTCAGGAGCAAGGGTTGGGGGTCCCTGGTGATTCACACGTGGCTCTCGTTGCTCTGCAGGTACACTCCCACCTGAAGTACCTGGTAGACAACCATGCCAGTGTGTGGGCATCTGCCAGCTTCCAAGAACTGTGGCCTTCTCCGAAGAACCTGAAGCTCTTTGAAAGGTATCCTGGTGCTCTGAGAAGTGCCTTGATTGCCCTCTGCCGTTGGTAGTCTTGGCGTGCTGGCTAATGCCCCTTACCTGAGTCGGGACCTGTTTTCCCATTGCTCTCATCCCGGGGAAGAGACCCCAAGACTGAAGAGACCTGTCTGTCAGTCACACTGCTTCCAGCAAGCCATGTCATTGCCTGTCCTCTGCCTGTGCTGCCTCCAGAGGGTCCCACTCGGGTGGGAGTCACCTACCTGCTCATGGAAGCCTTATTCAGCTTTCTTGTGATATTTCAGTCACTGGATGACTCACCCCTCACTGTAGTCGTGACTGAGAGAAAGGACTGGGGGCAGGGAGGCGGCAAGCCTAGACCTGTGACCCCGGGAGCCAGTGGCCAGACCTGCTGTCTAAGCCCACTAATGGAGGTTAAAGACAGCATGTCCTTGGGACAGGAGTCTAACCCTGAGCCTTTTCACACCTGAGAAACTAACTCAGGACAGGATTTTCCTCATGAGCATAATTTCCCAGGCTTGAGCTGCCGGAGAAGTGCAGGTAGATAAATCCAATTACAGGATGCCATGCTTGAGTTGCTGCTGGATAAAATTTGTGTGTTTCTTTTTTTTTTTTTTAAAGATTTATTTATTTGGGGACTGGAGAGATGGGTCAGCAGTTAAGAGCACACTGCCTGTTCCTATCAAGGACCCAGGTTCAACTCCCAGCACCCACATGGCAGCTCACAACTGTCTGTAACTCCAGTTCCAGGGGATCCGGCACTCTCATGCAGATATACATGCAAAATTTTTTCAGGGTTTGTTTATTTTTATGCATGTGTGTGTGAGGGCTTGCATGTGTGTGATTGCACTGAGTGCAGTGCCCACAGATGCCAGAAGAGGGGGCTGGATGCCCTGGAACTGGAGTTACAGGTGGAATTTGTTGGGTTTTAGTGTATTCACAGTTCTACAAACTTAGCACTGTTCACCTTAGATTATTTTTATCATTCTACAAAGACATCGTGTACTCTTCAATGGGCATTGTCTTCCCCCACTCCCACACTCCCCAACCACAGAAGCCCTAGGCAATCTATTATCTATTTTCTGTCTCTGGGTTTGCCAATTGTAGACATCTCTTATAAACAGAATCATGAGATACTTGACCTTTTGTGATTGGCATAGGGTTGTCAAGGTTCATCCACATTGTAGCATGCAATCAATAAACAGTATTTGATTATATTTCATGAAAAAATATTTAATTAGGAAATAAGTATTTCAGCATCAAGCGTTGTGGTGGTACATAATCTTTGTGACCTAAAATAGTGTGGTATTTATGCTCTTATTGCCCCAGGGCTGCTGAAAAGGGAAATTTTGAAGCTGCTGTGAAGTTGGGAATCGCCTACCTCTATAATGAAGGCTGTAAGTCCCTGGGCCCTGATGCGTGGTGGCATTTGAGATAAGCACAAGCCTCTTTCAAGATTTAGCAGCTTAGTTCTTGCTGATGGTTGGCCCCATGTCTGCCCTTGACAGTTTGACATAGGTTCTAAGAAAGTCACCTCTTCCCCTCATTTGGGTCAGCAAGGGGTATCTCCAGGTGCCCTGCCTTCAGTACAGGTAACACCAAGGCCTATGCAGGGATGTAAATAGCTTCTTTCCTTGGTCATCCTGTGGAGTTGGGAAAGAAATCAGCATCCCTCATACTGCAGGGGATCACTGACACAGGCAGCCATAGTTCCATGTGGCAGGCAGCAGAGCTTGCCTGGAGCCTGAGTCCTTTTGCCCAAGGCTAGCTCCTTAAAAGGCTTTTGGCTTGCTTCTCTGCTCAGCACCAGAGGAAGGAGCCTTGGCTGTGCTGCCCCAGTCTCCAAAATGTGTAACGTTTAGAGTATAGACTCCCCTTTTCCTACATCTTAAAACTCTGGGGTCTTGCTGATAGTCCCTGTCCTTGGCCAGCTAACAGGACTGTTAGGACTGAGAGCCTGTGAGCAACCTGCTCTTCCTGAGGTTGAACTGAGGTTCTGCCCTCCCCTCCTATCAATCAGTTAGTCATTCCCAGAGGTCATTCAGCTACCTACAACGTGCAAGTTCATGATTGGTGGTGGTTTGTTTTGTTTTTGTATTTTCCTAGGGTTGAGTAACCATTGCTGAGCTCATTTTAACAGTCTCCTCCTTAAGAGAACTTCTGGACTGCCAGGCCTGTTACACTGAGAAACCAAAAAAAAACAGAAAGAGAAAGAGAGAGAACCTTTTCCCAGCCTGGTCCACATGATGAGTTCTAGGACAGTTCTACCGAGAGAGAGAGAGAGAGAGAGAGAGAGAGAGAGAGAGAGATCCCATCCTTCCAGCCATCTGCAGGGTCATTTTCCTCCAGGAGGAAGGTTGAGGCGGTGTGTGTGGGAGCATCATCCCCTAAGGGTCACAATCCAGGCTTCCTAAAGGACTCCAGGAGGGGCCTGTGTATCAGGGTTCGGGGAGAATTTGGAGCCCCATCCCACAGAGCTCTATTGTTCAAAGCTTTGTACTGTGTCAGGCTTTGCTAAAAGACTGGAGGGAGATCTTTGCTCTTTCCATATCCCAGAGACATCATGGGTTTGTCCTGTTTCTCCCACAGTGTCTGTGTCAGATGAGGCCTGTGCTGAAGTGAACGGCCTGAAGGCCTCTCGCTTCTTCAGTATGGCTGAGAAATTGAATGTGGGTTCTGAGCCCTTCATCTGGCTCTTCATCCGCCCACCATGGTCAGCATCTGGAAGTTGCTGCAAGGCCGTGGTCCACGACAGCCTCAGGGCAGAGTGCCAATTACAAAGAGTAAGTCCTGGCAAAGCCCACGGGGCATAGAGTCCCAGAGCGAAGGGAACCTGAAGTGGGTTCTGTGGACCATGTAAAGATGAGAAGAGGAGGTACACAAAATAGAGTGCAGGACTGGGAGATAGCTCAGTGGTAGAGCTTTCGGCCTGCATGCCGGGCGTACTCCTGAAGAGAAGACAGTGCAGATGTAGGAGACATCTTGAACGGATGTGGTAGGAGGTCTTAGGGATGAGGACCAAGATCTTGGTGGACATGTTGGTGGATGGAAACTAAAGATGTAGGCTGAATAAAAACATCCATAGCTGAAAACTGAAATCAGGAAGTGGTTGTGTAGGGATCTGGAGAGCAGAAGGCAGAGTTCTGTCTGCTGAGAACCATACTTACCTTTTTTTTTTTTTTTAGACTCATAAAGCTTCCATACTACACTGCTTGGGAAGAGTGCTAAATCTTTTTGAGGTAAGTTGAGTTTTTTTCTCTCTGCTCAGGCTTTGCTTTATTTTGCCTTTCAGTGGCCTTGATCCACAAAGTACTTGAAAAGCTGCAAAAGGGAATGTCCAAGGTCAATACAAACACCAGGCCCTGCCCTGAGTGGTCCTTGGCATAGAGATCCTGGCTCCCCCAACGCTGCTTTTGAGGGAGGTGAATGGGACCTTGTAAATAAGAGCCCCGAGAGTAGACAACGAGGAACTGGGCAGCCAGTGCCGCTTGGATCCTCGCCTGGCTCTCCTGTGGTGGGCCTTGCATAGCTTTTTATCAGGCTTTGTGATCTGTGGGCCCCTTTTGCGGGTTTAGAGCAGGTAGTAGCTTCCAGTGAACACATAGAAAGGATGTGGGAGACAAGTGAGGCCAATGACCACTGAGCCACCAATACCACCACCGTTCCTGATGTCTGAGGAGTTTCCTGTGACAGCAAGGGTGAATGCAGGCTTTGTATGGGGACACAGCCCCGAGGCCACACGCCATAGGTGAGTTGTTGAGCACCGTATGCTTAGGGACAGCCTTTCTTGCTCAGGTGTAGTTAATCCATCTGCCATCGCTCTGAATGTGATTGCTTAGAGGTATAGAAATGGAAGGGGACAGCTCTCGGAATGATTGGGTGTTGTGCAGAAGGGGAGAAAGAACCCTCTGCTTGGTCTTACTCTAGGACGAAGAGAAAAGGAAGCAGGCTCACACCCTTTTTGAAGAGTCTGCTCATCAGGGATGCCTGGCCAGCTCATACCTCCTTTGGGAAAGTCAGAGAAAGATGGATGTAAGTAGAGCCTTGTCTATTGGGGGACAGACCACATAGGAGCGATTTTGTGTAGTCCTGGGATGAAATTTGGTTAACAAAAGGGAGGATGCTTTTTCAGCTCCTGGTCTCTTGGGCCTTGGGCTCATCTGAGCATCAGGCTGTTTACTATCAAATGTCCCCCAAAGACTACCATTATTGGGGGTAAATGTTGGGGAAGCCAGTGAAGTTGAAGAATGGGGGAGAAAACATTTAGGAAGCCATGGGGCAGGTCGGAGTCCCTCCCAGGACACAGCCGTGTAAGGGTGACTCTCTTGTTGGCAGATGTCTGATCCTGGACGATACCTCCACAACTTCCGGAAACTCAGGGACTATGCTGCCAAAGGCTGCTGGGAAGCACAGGTGACGTGGAGATCTGGATTCCTCCTTTCAGCGTTGGGGCGGGACTATCCAGATTCTCAGCAGCAGACTTAGGAAAGCAATAAGAAAGATTGGTCCGGGACTAAGAGCGCTGAGTCTTTTGTTCTGCTTTAATTTTTTATTTATGTGTATGTGTGCTTGTCTGTATGTGTTCTGTGTGTATGCAATACCTGTGGAGACCAGAAAGGGATCTGGAATTGAAGTTACAGGCAGTTGTGAGCCACCTGATGTGGGTGCTGGAAACTGAACCTGGTCCTCTGGACCATCTCTTCAGCTCCTGTAGCTGGAGTCTTAACGTTTAGCTCTTGAGTGTTTAAGAAGACCCCAGCCATACTTTGTTTATCGTTAATCCATCTCCACCCTTGCGTGTTTGTTTGTTTGGATGGTTGGATTTGTTTTGTTTTGTTTGTTTTTTGTTTTGTTTGTTTTTTGGTTTTTGTTTGTTTGTTTGTTTTTGAGACAGGGTTCCTCTGTGTAGTTTTGGTGCCTGCCCTGGATCTCGCTCTGTAGACCAGGCTCTGCCTCCTGAGTGCTGGGATTAAAGGCGTTCAACACCACCCGGCTCACCCTTGCCTCTTGACCAGCTAGCCTCTTCATTCTAAATGTTGCTGTCATAATTCCTGCCACTCACTTTGAAAGGTTGTTCTGTAGGTCATGTTTATTGTGAGAACAAATGTTAGGCCACCTAAGAGTAGAGGGTGTAGAGTTCCTGTTAGTACCTGGCTTCACTCATCCAGCCAGATAATCAAGAATTTATAATTTGCTTTCAACAGACCCTGCCCTGCCAACTGCAGATAGCCTGCAGGCTAGGCTCTTGGTTTCATCCTGAACGGTGTTTGGGGGAGGGGGCTGTTTTAGAGCAAATCAAAGAATTTCATAGCTTGTTGTGAAGGAGAAAGCTTGTTCTTTTTTTTTTTGTTGTTTTTGTTTTTTTTGAGACAGGGTTTCTCTGTGTAGCTTTGCGCCTTTCCTGGAACTCACTTTGGAGACCAGGCTGGCCTTTGAACTCACAGAGATCCGCCTTCCTCTGCCTCCTGAGTGCTGGGATTAAAGGCGTGTGCCACCACCGCCTGGCCTGAAAGCTTGTTCTTACTGCCCCACCACATGGATGATAGATGTCCAACAACTCAAATACTAGGAAAGAGATGACAAGTCAACAGATAGAACAGTCTGTGCGTTGTCACACATTGTGTTCATGTCTAAAATGACTGTCAAAGATTTATAAAAAAAAGTCATAGTAAAATGCCTCATCATTTGCTGTCAAACCCAAGGACCGGAGTTTGATCTCCAAGGTGGACGTGGCTATCCCAAAGCCATCCTCTGACTGCTACATGCACACCATAGCGCGCGCGCGCGCACACACACACACACACACACACACACACACACACACACACAGAGTCTTAGTTAGGGGAACCTTTGCTGTGATGAACACCATGATCAAAAGCAAGTTGGAGAGGAAAGGGTTTATTTGGCTTACACTTCTATGTTGTAGTGCATCATTAAAGGAAGTCAGGACAGGAACTCAAACAGGGCAGGATCCTGGAGGCAGGAGCTGATGCAGAAGCCATGGAGGAGTGCTGCTGACTGGCTTGCTCTCCATGGCTTCTTCACTCTGCTGCAAGAACCCATCAATCACTAATTAAGAGAATGCCCCGGAGCAGTGGTTCTCAACCTGTGGGTCAACCCCTCTGTCAAACCTCCATCTCCAAAAATATTTACATTATGATTCATAACAGTAGCAAAATTATAGTTATGAACTAGCAACAAAAGTAATTTTATGGTTGTGAGTCACCACATGAGAATTGTGTTAAACGGTCGCAGCATTAGGAAGGTTGAGAACCACTGCCCTGGTTGGCTTGTCTATGGCCTGATCTTATGGTGGCATCTTCTTAATTGAGGTTCTCAGACGACTTTAGCTTGTGTCAAGCTGACATGAAACTATCCAGCACACATACATATAATATACACAACAAATAATAATGTAATACATTTTAAGAGACCCAGTATAATTAGAGTAGTAAGGTCCTGAGGGGTGTTCAGGCAGCTCAGGTTCTCAGAAAAGAAGGAAAAAAATACAGCAGGTTAAAAGGGGGCTTAATCCTAGTTCTCAAGAGACTGAGGCAGGAGGGTTAAAATTTGGAGCTATTTGGGGCTTGTCTCGTTAATGTGTTATATTTAATTTGTTTCTCAGTTTTTGAGTCAATAGCTAGTAATGCATGCAAGGTTTGTTTGTTTTTTATGATGTGTGTGGGTGTTTTGCCTGTATGTATATCCTTGTGTCTTCTTGGTGTCTGAAAAGGCCAGAAGAGGGTATCAGATAGTTCTGAGCCACAATGTGGGTGCTGGGAATTCAGTCTGGGTCCCCTGAAAAAGCAGCCAGTGCTCTTACCTTCTGAGCCATGTCTCTAACCTAAGGTAATTTTAATGGTGATGGTTTCTGCCAATGAAGGTAAGATCAATGAGACATTTGCTAAGAGTGCCATGAAGTCAGCCATCAGCATGGACCTTTGGGAGGGTACTTGAATAAGTATAGACAAACCCCAAAGCTGTTCTGTGGACTCGGCAGGCAGGGAATGGGCCACAATACAGTCAACAGAAACTCTCTAAATGGAAGAATAGGTAAGGATCCTGTGTCAGATAACTTGGAAAAACTAACAGTATTGCTAGGTGGGGGGGGGGGGGGGGAAGATGCATACAAACTGTGGTCATAAATACATTTATACACCAGGCTATAATTACCTCAGAAAACGGAAATGTGTCAAAGTTGTCAACAGTGGCCATGCACATGGAGACATACATGTAGGCAAAACACCCATATGCACAAGTATATGTATGTATATCTATTATTTATGTATTTATTAGTTTAGTTTAAAAAAATTAAAAGGATTCATACATTGGTGCCTACCCCAATTGTCATCAGAGAGGTTTCGTCAGTAACTGATGTACAGAGACCCACAGATAAACATTAGACTGAGCTCAGGGAAGCCTGCTGAAGAGAAGGAGGAAGGATCACAGGAGCCAGGGGGGGCAAGGACATCACAAGAAAACGCATAGAATCATCTAACCTGGGCTCATAGGAGCTCACAGAGTCTGGACAACCAGGGAGCCTGCATGGGACCAACATAGGCCCTCTACATGTATGTGACAGTTGTGTAGCTTGGTCTCCTTGCAGGACTCCATACAGTGGGAGCAGGGGCTATCCCAAAGCTTTGGCTGGCTTTCGGGAAGCTATTCCTCATACTGGGTTTCCTTTCCCAGCCTTAATACAAAAGGGAAGGTGTTTAGTCTTATGCAACTTGATATGCCATGTTTTATTGATAAGCCTTGAGAGTCCTGCCCCTTTCTGAACAGAAATAGAGGAATAGATTGGGGGGATAAGGGGGAGGAGGGAGGGGAAACTGAGGTCGGGATGTATTAATTAAAATACATTTCATTAATAAAAGAGAAAGGAAAACTGGTGCAGAGAGGTCCCTGTCCTGGAGATCTTAGCTGTGCTGCTCTAGCAGGTTGAGAGACTGGGACAGGCAGATGTGCCCTGTGTCGTCTACCCGCCCAGGCCTTGGGGTGGAGAAGCTGGCTCACGCTGCACCTGTCTCTCCGCAGCTGGCTCTGGCCAAAGCCTGTGCGGGTGGAAGCCAGCTTGGCCTGGAGTGGAAAGCCTGCAGCGAGACGGTCTGCCAGCTCTTCCAGGCCTCCCAGGCTGTCAACAAGCAGCGAGTCTTCTCTGTGCAGAAGGGGCTCAGCGACACCATGAGGTGAGGCCTGCAGGAGTCCCTGCTTGCTCTGATGGGAAGGCAATAGCATTTTTACACTTCCGTGGGTGTGAGTGTGCGTATGTGTACAGGAGCACACCAGAAGCACACGTGTGCACATGAGACCCAAAGTCGATGTTGCGAGTCTTCGTTGTTATTCTACCTTATTCAACAAGGCAGGGCCTCTCCCCCGTCCCTTAGCTAGCTAACTGTATTATTCTGAAGGTTCCATCTCAGCTTCCAAAGCTGGAATTAACAGTTGGTCCACACACACCTGGCATTTTCATGGGTTCTGGGGATCCAAACACTAATCGGCAAGCACTTCCCAATCTCCCCAGCCCTGCTGTAGCCCAGGCTAACCCTGGATTTGTGGTTATCCTGCTTTGGCCTCCTGAGTGCTGGGAGTATAGGTGTGAGCCTTCTCTAAAGCTGAGAAACTGTTCTAAACATTTTCCTAAGTTGAAGAGACTCAGCCTGCCACTTTCTAAAGCCAAAACATAACCTTTGTTAAATCATCAGTCTATTTGTGGTGCTCAGTGACCAGAAGTAAGACATCGGGAGCTGTTGCCCTCCTGCTCCAACCCCATCCCTGCCGTCCCCTCCCCAGGCAGCTACTGTGACACCGAGCACAATTGTCTCTCTTCCAGGCTCCAAACATTAGTGATAACAAAATGTAGAATGTTAGAGGGCAAAATGGAAAATGGGAGTGATTTTTTTTTTTTTTTTAAGCTTTCATTTGAAATTTCAAGGAAAATTTGGATTTATGATAGGAAACCTCTGGCTCCTTATAGGTATTGCTTGGAACATGATATATGCTCAGTAAAGGTTTTTTAAAAAATGATTGTCCTGGGGCCAGGGAGATGGTCTCACGGAGTAATTGGCTTGCTGCACAAGCATGTGGACTTGAGTAGTCTGATGCCCGGGACTTGGAGAGGAGTGGAGAATGAAAGTAGTGGCCTGTGCTTATAGTCTTGGCACTGAGAAAGTAGGGACGGGTGGGTCCCTGAGATTCTGCGCCCAGCCACCCTAGTCTAATTTGGAGGCCCTGGGTACCAGTAAAAGGTCCCGTCTCACGTTGATGCATGCCTTGAATCTCAGCACACTTGGTTTTTCCAGGTAGGATTTCTTAGTGTAGCACAGTTGTCCTGGAACTTGCCCTGTAGACCAGGCTGGCCTCGAACTCACAGAGATTGGCCTGCCTCTGCCTCCTGAGTGCTGGGATTAAAAGGCGTGCGCCACCACTTGGCCCCGGCACTCTTGAGAGCCCAATAATCCGACTTCTAAAAAAGATCACGGGGGGCCCGGCAGGATGGCTCATCAGGCAGAGGCGCTTGCTGCCAAAACTGAAAATACAAGTTCAGTTCCTACGACCCACTCAGTGGAAGGAGAGAACCAGTTCCCAAAGGCTGTCCTGTCTTCCAATACCGCCTGTGATAATTTATGGTCTTCGTCTCCAGGTTTTAACTTCCTGGGAGAGAGGGCCATTTCTGTCAGCCTTCTAGTGTCTGTGTGTCCATCTAGGTGCTGGGTGAAGGAAGTAGGGAGACTTCGGTGTGGGGATGGAGTGGCTCTGGCTTTAAGTGACATTTCTGGCTCTCTGATCCTCTGCAGAGCCTTATTATAAGGGCCCAGACAGGAGAGCCTGGTGGTCCAGGGTGACTGACCCCTGTTTCTAGGCCCAGGAGCTCTGCTCCATCCCCAGCCCTGTTGTGCAACCCATTTGCCTGCCTGCTTACACTGAGACTGAGCTCAGCCAGTGCTTTGGTGGGTGAGGGCTGATTGGATTTGTGAACACTGGAAATGTGCATGTTTAGTGGAGAGGGGGGCAGGGCGCAGAGATGTGTGGACTCACAGCCTCCCAGGAATAGCTATGGGCCTCCCCAACTCCCTGGGACATGGAGTCTCTAGGTTGGTAAAGCGGTGATTCCGAAGTGATCATCAGTTCATTTGTTTAGGCTGAACAGACTTGGGCAAAAATTGAAGGTGTGTCCCTTGTCCCAGTTTTCACAGGTGGCCCCTCTCTCCACAGATACATTCTAATCGACTGGTTAGTAGAAGTTGCCACGATGAAGGACTTCACAAGCCTATGTCTCCACCTGACAGTGGAGTGTGTAGACCGGTACTTGCGGAGGAGGCTGGTACCCCGGTACAAGCTCCAGCTTCTGGGCATTGCCTGCATGGTCATCTGTACCCGGTGAGAAGCCCCTTGGCCAGACAGGCAGGGTTGTGTGCATATGTGCTGGTCCCTCCTAGGCAGGGGCCACCATCCTCTCCTTTCTAGTAGCTGGTTTTTAAGGGGAATGAGTTTGGTTTTGTTTTGATTTTTTTTGTTTTAAGATTTATTTATTTATTATGTATGCAGCATGTATGACTGCAGGCCAGAAGAGGGCACCAGATCTCACTACAGATGGTTGTGAGCCACCATGTGGTTGCTGGGAATTGAACTCAGGACCTTTGGAAGAGCAGTAAGTGCTCTTAACCTCTGAGCCATCTCTCCAGCTCTCCGGAAATGAGTCTTAAGGGTCCTTGGTTCAGTTGTTAGCCAATCCCAGTGTCCTTTATAAGGGAGGATGGCAGGCAGAGTTGACCCTTTGTAGGTTGACTGTACATCTGCTGGGAGCCTGTATCCCCACACGATCTCAGGACCCAGAGCATAGACCACACTTTCCCAGCATCCAAAGAGTGGCAGTTGACAAGAAGGATGATAGCATTCCACTCTTAGCCTCCTCCTCAGTCCTCGGAGTTTTCCGAACTGTGCTACTGAGGTTGAATTCTCACGTCTTTATCATCAGTTTCCCATAGTCCCGGGCAGGAGTGTCTCAAGGCCACCACTAAAGCCCCATCAGAGCTATTCCTCCACACGGATGTCACTCAGAGGAGGGATGCTCTGACTCTTCGGCATGTGTCCCTTGGTATTTTGTCCCAAACGGCCTGTCGTCAGCCAGTGCTTCCTTTATCCTGGTTTTGCCTCTGGAAGTGATGTGGAAAGAGTTTTCAAAATGGTTTACATTTTCTTATTTTCCTAAACCAAATGTCCCCAGCATGGTCTACCACTTCCCCTAGGACATGCGTTCCAGACCCTTTCCTTGTCTACTGGGCCTGCTGAGCATGGAGCAGCACAGCTGCACTTACAGCTAACTACTTTCTGTGCTCTCTTGAGAGCTCCCTTGGGGTTTCTGCCGCTGTGACAAAACACATGACAAAAGCAGCTTACACTTCCCGGGAACCGCTCATCACTGAGGGAAGTCAGGGCGGTAAGGACCGACGCAGAGAGGCCAGGCATGGTGACGCACATCTTTAATCCCAGCACTTGGGAGGCAGAGGCAGGTGGGTCTGAGTTCGAGGCCAGCTTGGTCTACAAAGCAAGTTCTAGGACAACCATGGCTACACACACACAAAGACCTGATACAGAGGCCATGGAGGAGTCCTGCTTACTAGCTCACTCCTCTCGACTTGCTGGGCCTGCTTCCTTATAGTACCCAGGCCCATCAGCCCAGGGGCCTCACCACTGCAGTGAGCTGGGCCCTCCCTTATCAATCATCAGTCAAGAAAATGTCCTGCAGACATGCGTGTCAACCAGTCTGCAGAAAGAGTCCTCCTTCCCAGATGACCCTGGCTTGGGTCGAGCTGACGCGTATCTGAGCCTGCAGGCAGATGCCCAAGGCTCCTGGGATGAGTTTGTTCTATGAAGACATGAAGGGGCCCTGGCTCACATCTTGTTCTCTTCTAAGCTCCATGACTTGTGGCCACCAAAGCTACCAAGCTCGCCTTCCATACCTGGTTAGCCATATGGACATACCTAACCACAATGGACACCCTAGTACCTTTGGGTGTCCACATGCCAGCTAGAAGAAGCATGGTCATATTACCACAGGAGGAGGACCCATGGACTTCAGGGATAGCAAACCGACCCTACCATACTCCAAGCCCCTTTCAAATAGGCTCCTTGACCTAATCTCACACCCCAGGTCTTCTGACCAGTCATCCAACAGTGGGGCTGCTGTCTCCATGTCCCTGACAGTATAGTTACATCTTCACAGCCGTAGGACCACAGGCAAGCAGATAAATAACTGCTTTAAGATGTTTTAAACTGGGGACTGAGCAGGTGGTACACACCTTTAACCCCAGCACTTGGGAGTTAGAGGCAGGCTGGTCTGGAACATGTGAAACCTTGGTGTAACCCCCTCCTGCCAGCAGGCTGAGGTGACCTGGTCTAGCTCTCAGAGCCTCTGTTACCTCTGCTCAGGGTCCAGTGCAAGGCTCTCATCAGCCCATTTACATCCCTCTTTAGTGCCTGTGACCTTCTCCCTCCTGACCCCTCTGTTAGGCCGAATGGCAATGACTCATACTACAGAATGCCAAGATTGAGCAACAGTCTGAATTTGCTGGGGAGGGTGCTTGTGGGACCACTGGAGCAGAGTGTTCTGGTAGTTAGCTCCTGTGGCCAGTAGAGAACAGGGTGCCCACTTGCCTCAGGGACAGTCAGGATTCCTGTGGCCAAACACTGGGCTGTGTGTAGACCTTCAAACAACCTCTAGGCTCTTTGCTTCCAATTCCTGCTCCCACTAGCTCGCCTACTTTTGCATTTACATTGTTTATACTCAGATACTGTTAAAAGATAAGGCAGGAGCTGAAGATACCATTTAGAGCTCAAGTGTTTGTTTAGTGCCTGTTTGAACCACAGCATGATGAAACCAAACAAAAAAGCTCTCATCCATGAGGTGGTAAAGAGAACTAGAGACCTGAATTAGAGTGTCACTCACGGGTGAGTGAAAATGGGATAACCACTCCTGAGTGTGGTTGAGGAGAAGGTTTGTATTGTAGGTATGAGGGAGAGAACAGCCAGAGGTATCTGGAAGAGTCCCGACTGAGCATGACCGACAGAATAGACCAGGCCTTGAGAGGAGAGACAGACAGACAGACAGAGACAGACAGAGAGAACACCAAGATGTGTAGCCAAAATGGCTGAGTTATGGAAGATCAGAAGCTGGGGAAGGAGGTGAGGCATGGAGCACTGAGAGGAACCATGGGTACTCAGTGGGGCTTGTCCCAGGTTTCCTTGCGACCTGACACTTTGGTGTCTTGTTTTGACTCCCTCTTTGTGGCCCTTCTAATGCTTCTCCTTAGTCAAAGGCAACTGAATCCTTGGAGCAGCCGCCTTTTGACACCCAAGTCGGGAGCAGTCACATGGCGCCCTTACTTGAGGCCTCCCAGGGGCTTCCTGAGCTGTAGCCCCTCAGCTCAGGGCTGAGACCCCATCTCTTCATTCCAGGTTCATCAGCAAAGAGATCCTGACCATTCGAGAGGCGGTGTGGCTCACAGACAACACCTACAAGTATGAGGACTTGGTACGAATGATGGGAGAGATCATCTCCGCCCTGGAAGGGAAGATTCGAGTAAGTCGGGGTTTGGTTTTTCCTTTGAATAAAATTATCTTCCTGTTTGAGGTCACGGGGTAGGTGAAGGGGAGCTGTGGCCATCAGCTGTGGAGAGAACACCTAGAAGCATGGCTGTGATGTGCCATTATGTGCACTGAAATCCTGAGCTCGGGCATGAGCATGAACATCTAGGCCAGACCCTTGCCGGGCTGTGCCTCAGTGTAACATTGACGGAGAAAGACACACATTTACCTCCCTCCTCTGTCTAGGTCCCCACCGTGGTTGATTATAAAGAGGTCCTGCTGACACTGGTCCCAGTTGCTACCAGAACCCAACACCTGTGCAGCTTTCTCTGTGAGCTCTCCCTGCTGCACACCAGCCTGTCGATCTACGCCCCAGCCCGCCTGGCCTCTGCTGCCCTGCTCCTGGCCAGACTGATGCATGGGCAGAGTAAGGAGAAGCTCTCCTGGGGTGTGGGGGGTAGATTTTCCTGGTGTCTGGGAAGTTCTCAGATAGGAGAGGTTGGAAGGGCGGAGAGAAACACCTCCTCATCCATCCTGGAGAAAGGACAGCAGAACATTTGGGGGAAGGGGTAAGATGGCTCTAGCTGTTTAAAAAGAAATTTTGTAATCTGTGGCAACATGGATGAAACTGGAGGTTATGTTAAATTAAAGTAACCAAGCACAGAAAGATGTCACAAGTTTTCACATGAGGAATCCAAAGCGAGCCCGTTCTGGGAGGCAGAGGATAGAGTAGTGGTTTCTAGGGAATGCATTCTCAGAAATAGGAAGAACGGGGAGATGGCATATATTGTATGTTTCCAAATTTCTACAAAGGTGAATTCTTGTTCTTTTGAGACAGGGTCTTAATATGTGGTGCATTCTGGCCTTGAACTCTGAATCCTCCAGTTTAACCTCCTGAGTGCTGGGATTGTAGACATGAGTTCTCATAGTTGGCGAAGAGTAAATTTCAGATTTCCCATAAAGGGGACCAATATATTAACTTGTTGATTTGATGGTTCCATTTATTCATAAACAATAACATTACTGTATACCTATAATGTATATAACCATACTTTGTTGTCTTATAATAAAAATAAAATTAGGACAAAATAAAAATGATGGCTCTAACTGGAGCTGTATGGAGTTTTCCAGTTGGTGGGCCTTCTGCAGAACTTCCCAAGGATGTTTTGGTTGAGCTGTTTGGCTTTTCACATTTATATTTAACATGTTGCATTATGCGTGCACACACTGCCATGGTATGAGTGTGGCGGTCAGAGGGTGCATGACTTTCAGGAGTCGGTTTTCTCCCTCTACCATGTCGTTAGGTCCAGGTCCTTAGGTTTGGTGGCAAGTGCCTTTGCCCACTGAGCCATTTCACTGGCCCTTAAGGGTATTTTGAAGGACCTGAAAGCCTGAGTCTGGGAATGTGTTATAACGTAGCAGAGTTGTGGGGATTGTGGGCACTGTCACCATTCTGGCCTGTTTCTTCTCCAGTACAGCCCTGGACCTCTCATCTATGTGACCTCACTGGGTTCTCTTACAACGACCTCATGCCCTGCGTCTTGAGCCTTTATAAAAAATGGTGAGCCCAAGTCTACACTCGTCTCTGAGCGCTGGAGAGAACTAAGTGGGAATGTTGTGAGTCATGGTCAACCTGAGCTGCTTGTCAGAGTTCCAGCTATTGTTGTTGTTATTATTATTATTATTATTATTATTATTATAGGATGTGTGAGCACATGTGCCACAGTGTACATGTGGAGATCAAAGAAGAGCTTTCTCTTTTTTTTGAACTGAGGACCAAACCCAGGGCCTTGCGCTTGCGTTCTAACACTGAGCTAAATCCCCAACCCAGCTTTCTCTTTCCACCCTTTTGTGGGTTCTAGGACTTAAACTCAGCTCATTGGCTTGCACAGCAAGCATCTTTACCCACTGAGCTGTCTTGTGAGCCCCAATTTGGCATTTTAAATCCCAGGCCCGGACTTATTTCTATGTTCACATAGAATCTGTCTTCTTGAGGAAGAGGAAGCCAACAGACAAGGAGCATCCCCCATCAGTCCTTGCCTGTGCCTGTCTGCTGTACCCACACATCTCAGCTAGACTCCACTGCTCTGCAGCCTCCCATCTTCACCCTGTTAATGGACCCTTTACTCACCTCACAGGACCCTTTCTGGTATTTAGAAAAGGGCCAGAATAGGAAAAACAGGTTTCTGTAATGGAATCTCACTTAAGCTTAGGCCCTGTGCCCAGCAGTAGAGGCCAACACAAAATGAACTTCATGGGGTTTTGTTTGTTTTTTTCTCGTATTGCTTGGGGGATTTCTGTCTTACCAGTCTTTGGCTTCTGTATTATGGCTCTCAATTTTATGTTTTTATGGGCTTTGTTGTTTGTGTGTGTGTGTGTTTGGGGTTTGTTTGTTTTAGCTTTGTTTTGTTAATTCTGGTTTGCTTGCTTTTTTAGCAAGTCTATTTGTTTTCTAGAGAGAAAGAAGACCTGGAGTTGGGTGGGTGGGGGAGTGGGGAGAAGGCAGGGGAAGGGAAGCCATGATCAGAGTGTTTACTGTATGTAAGAAAGAAGGCAAAAGGCCAGACTAGGGTAGCACAGTCTACACAGGGTGTCAGCTAGTGACAATCTATAGAAAACAGGGAGTGGTGCTGAGTGGTGGTGAGTGGGGCTAGAGACGCCTCAGTGGCTAAGAACATCTGATGAACCCAGAGGTCCTGGGTTCAGTTCCCAGCATCCACTTGGAGGCTCATAACTATCTGTAACTCCATTTCTATAGGCCTCCCATGCCATCTTCTGATGTGGTGCATAGATGTATGTACATGCAGGCGAAACACCTATACATATACTCTTAAGAATGAATAAACCATTTTAAAGAATGAAACAGGGTGGGGAGAATAGATGGGGATGTGGAACTGGTACATGGGTAAGGCCAGGGTCCCTTGAAGGAAGCACATCCGTGTTCCAGGTTGGGGACATCTGTGCAGGGGCAGGTGCAGACAGACGTTTAGACTGCTGTCTGGAAGTGGAGTGTCATGGGACTTTGGGCTGGGTTTGCATCTGCCTGTGGCTGCTTCCCTGTCTTTTCCCTGTCACTTGTAGACTTGCTCCTCCCACTGCTTGCTTGCCTACTGCTGCCTTCCTCCAGGTCTTTTCTCCAGGCTGTACTGCTCTCTGGCCTCAGCACCTCTATCCTGAGGAACCAGGCAGTTCTGGCTTCCTTTCACGGCTCACAATCCCTCCCTGAGGAAATTAACCACTTCAGTATTCACAACTGAAGCAGGACTCCTCACCTCAGCCCAGGCTGCCATGCTTGTATGTCTGAGCCGCTGCCCTCTGCTCTGACTGGGTGTTCCTCCCATAGGTAGTATTGATTGCTTTTCCATCCAACCTGGTGCTTTCTGGGTCCAGTGCTCTTTCCTTGAGAGCTGACTTTCATGGTGGCCCTGGTCACGCCTTGTGTTGCCTCCTCATAGCATGTTCTTTCTGTTTGCCTCAGCCCAGAGCATCATTCTTGGCTTCCGGGGTAAGGTCAGAGCCCTCTAGAATCATCCACAATGCCTCTCTCTCCACCAGCAATTCTCTGTCCTCCTGCCTCCCCACTGAGTTCCACTGATTGGGACCTGTCAGCGTTATACTTTTGCCTACCCTGTTTTTCCCTGTGGTGCCCAGACCGTGTAGCTGGTGGCTGAGGAAGCAGAGGGACTGTTATAAACAGGATCGGTGGCTCAGCCCTCCGCCTTTTCTTGTACTGGTCCTGATGCTGGCAGCCAGAAGTTGTTGCTAAAGATTGTTTATTTGCCCAAAAAAAAAATATATATATATGTGTTTGTGTATGTTAAACTCATATCTTCAATTTTTTTGTGGTTGTTGTTGTTTTTAAACCAGTTAAGTTAGAAGCATTTATTTATAAACTAAGTTAGTTTTTTTGTTTGTTTGTTTGTTTGGTTGGTTGGTTGGTTGGTTGGTTTTTGAGACAGGTTTTCTCTGTATAGCCCTGGCTGTGTTGGGACTAGCTCTGTAGACCAGGCTGACCTTGAATTCACAGAGATCCACCTGCCTCTGCTTCTGAAGTGCTGGGGGCAAGTTTTTAAAAAGTTATATAACTTGAAAAGGCTTTTAATATATTCAGAATTATATAACACATTTTAGAACATTTTCACTAACCCTCAAAAGAAACTCCACTCAGCCAGGTGGTAGCGGTGCATATCATCTTTAATTCCAGCACTGGGGATGCAGAAGCAGGTGGATCTCTGAATTCAAGGCTGGCCTGATCTACACAGTGAGTTCCATGACAGCCGGGCTACATAGAGAAACCCTGTCTTTAAAAAAAAAAAAAAAAAAAAAAAAAAAAAAAAGAAAATAAAAGAAACCCCACTCTTTTTTTTTTTTTTTTTCGAGACAGGATTTCTCTGTGTAGCTTTGCGCCTTTCCTGGAACTCACTCTGTAGACCAGGCTGGCCTCGACCTCACAGAGATCCACGTGCCTCTGCCTCCCAAGTGCTGGGATTAAAGGCGTGCACCACCACCGCCCGGCAAAACCCCACTCTTTAGCATCACTTGACATTTCCCAACTTCTCTGTCCCCATCATCCATTCATTGCCTTTCAACTGCGGCTTTGCCCATTCCAGACCTTGCATGAAGGGGCCACTTTGTGAGTCTGGTTTCTCCCTCTGTGCATCCTGTTTGAGGTTCATATTGCGATGTGTGTCGGTGCTTGAGTGAGTTTCACTGTCTGAATGGACCTTTGTCTGTCTGACCATTGTTGGATATGTGTGTTGTTTCTACCGCTGACTGGGACAGACATCCTTGTGCAAGTTCTTGGGGTGTTTGTTTCTCTTTTTCTCGGGAAACAAACCCCTGCGGGGCTGCCAGTCCTCACGGTTGTGTGTCCTCATCGACGGGACTGGTCCTGAAAGCTTGCTGTCCTCTCCTATGGGGGAGTTAAACTAAGTTTGGGTCGGTGAGGTTCACATGTCAGTCTGTCTGTCTGTTTCCAGTTTCCATGATGATGCACCCAAGGACTACAGACAAGTCTCTCTGACTGCTGTCAAGCAGCGCTTTGAGGATAAGTGCTGTGAAGAGATCGGCCGGGAAGTGGTATGTCCCCCTTTGCCACCGAGGCTCCTGGGGAGAGTGCCTGAGCAGGTTTTGAGTTCTTCACTCTGGCCTCCCTACAGGTACTGAGCTATGCAGAGTTGTGCACTGCACTCGGAGTGAGACAAGAGAGCCCAGAGCCCCCATCTTTCCCTAGCACAGGGGAGATCCACACCTTCCTCACCTCGCCCTCTGGGAGGAGAAGCAAACGGTGAGTCTGCCCTGTCCATCTGCAGCCGTGCATGCATGCTCTCTGTATCGGGTCTGAGTCTCCGCCTTGACACCACAGGCATTTGTCTGAGCCTCCTGAGGCTGTGCCAGGGAGCAGCAGACCCCGAGTTAACCCAGGGCTTTCTGGCCTTGGCCTGTTCCTGAATATCTGGGTTCTGGCCCACCTCTCCTTTCTCAGAAGGCACTGTCTGTCTTCCTTTGTCTCTAGGGCTCCCTTTGAGGGAAGATGTCCCGACCACAGTAGATCCTGTTCAGGGGTCTCTCCTTGCCTACGCCATCATTCACCTGGTCCCCTCTGCTCCATGATGTGGTACAGCTGGTAGTTGGGTTGTGGCCTGAGCAGGGTCCTTGTTGCCGCTCCCTCTTCTCGTTCCTTTGCTCTGTACGGTGCTATTGCTCCACATCACACATCCCAGCGCTCTGGCTCTCCCTTCTAGAGTAACTCCCCTCTGTGCCAGCCCTGCCTTTGTGAATCCTCACACCCTGTGTGCTCCTGAGCAACCTCAGGTCAGGCGCTGGGTGGCTGGATGGTACATATCATAAGAGCCATGAGTGTTCTGTGGTGGGATGGGGACCCTGGCTTCAGACCTTGGTCTCTTGGGGGACCTGAGGAGGCATCAGTGTCAGGGGTTAACTTTTCATGCCTGCTACAAAAGAAACACCACAGCCTCTTCCACCGTGTGCGTGAGGGGGAACTAGGTCCTCCTGAGAGGACCACTGTGCACATCTTGCTCTGCACTTGGCATTCTTGAATACCCAGGTTACCCTTGGGGAAATCTTGATAGACACATGTACTAATCAGGGGTGGTTCACTGGCTCCGCTAAAGACCTGTTTCCCCAGAAAACCCTTCATAGCCCCTTCAGACTTCCAGAAGAGACCTCCAGGGTAGCATGGGGATAGCCACACTCACGCTAAAGTCAGCAGCGGAAAGGCCTGGTGGGTGTGGCAGCTTCTCCCAGAGGCAGACCTTCCCATAGTGCTCAGCCCTGACCCCAGGTGGGCAGGTTTGCTGGCCTTGCCGAAAGAGAGACTGCAGTCAGGACCGGCGCTGCCTCGTCTGGTACATCTCGTACCCTAGTAGAGTCCTCCTGCCACGAACCAGAGGGGCCCTGGACGCCCAGCTGACCAGAGTAAACCAGGACTCACTCTAGACCAGGGGCCTGGTCTTAACCCAGTTCTTCCTACAGTTAATCCCCTGCCCTTCAGGGCTCAGACCTATGCTAGCTTCGTGGGTGTCTTCCAGAACACACAGTGAGAGCCAGGGTCATACAGGCATTAAGGACCAGAGTGGTTGCCTAGGTGCTGCTGCTGTGGCCAGGCCTCATGGACTCTCCCTACCTGCAGGAAGCGGGAGAACAGCCTTCAGGAGGGCAGGGACAGCTTTGTCACCACGCCCACCGCAGAGCTGTCTAGCCAGGAGGAGACACTGCTGGGCAGCCTTCTGGACTGGAGCCTGGACTGCTACTCTGGCTATGAAGGAGACCAGGAGAGTGAAGGAGAGAAGGAGGGTGACGGTGAGTGGCGTGGATCGCGCAGATGGCATGGGATCCGAGGGCCACCTGGCACTGTGCTGTGGGGCGAGGCATATGAACCTGGTGCCCTGGGGTCAAGGGTTCCCACAGAGGGAGAGGGTGTGGTCTAAACCTGTACCCATCTCTCTGAGCCATTGTTGGTTAAAGGGCCTTACTTAAGCAGACTGTAGAACACTGCGTGTGTCGTGTGTGTGTGTGTGTGTGTGTGTGTGTGTGTGTGTGTGTGTGTGTAAACTGCGGGAGGCCCTGTCCCTCATCTTCTGGCCAGGAAGACTGACATGGACAAGTTTCAGCTGCTTTTCTAATTGCTTGCTTCTGGGTCCACTCAGATTAAGTGAGTTAGGTGACGACCAGTCACCTTCTGCTGCCCTTAGGGTCGTGGACAGGCCTCCCAGTTTGAGAGAAGCAAGGCCACTCATGGCTGCCACCTAAGCAATACCTGGGCCACCCAGTCCTGAGCAGGTGTGGGGTCACTTCTGATAACTTGAGCTGTACCATAAAGACCTCCCCCCACCCCCAATTTTTCAGTTACAGCTCCCAGTGGACTCCTTGATGTCACTGTGGTCTTCCTGAAACCAGAACAGCACTGTTGCCAGGAATCCAGTGATGAGGAGGCCTGGCCAGAGGACAAGGGCCACCAAACACCAGGCACCCAGGCACCTCCAACTCCGGCTCCCAGGCCCCTTCTCTGCAACAGAGGAGATGTGGGCAAGGACATCACGACCTCTGGATACTCTTCCGTCTGCAGTGGGAGTCCCATAAGTTCCCTGGATGTTGGCGTGGGGGGTTCTCCCCGATCTACCTCAGTGCTGTCTGTGGGCAGCTACTCAAACACAAAGCCTTGCCACCATCAGGCCAAGAAGTCCTGTTTACAGTGTCGTGCCCCAAGCCCCCCAGAGAGTGGGGTTCACCATCAACGGGTAAAGCGCCAAAACCTGTCAGTGCACGGTGATGAGGACATGAACTTAGGGTTCCTGAAGCTCTGAAATGTTAGTGTTTGCCACGGTGAATGTTTACTGGGGAGGGCTGCTGTTTCTCTAGGACACTGAAGGCAGGTGCTGTGTAGCCCCCAGAGGGGGAGTTGAGTGTGAGCCGTCAGAACACCAGACAATGAAAGCTCTCGGACAGCAGCCTCGCAGCGGCCAGGCCACACCTGTGGAACCCTTCTCTACCCTTTGTGTCCTGCTGTCTGTGGGAGCATGGGCCTCTGTGTTGGCGTTCACAATCCCAGGCCAGGAGCTGATGGCTTCCTTGGAATACTAGTGGCCCAGGTAGCCTAACACAGTTCAAAGCCCCGCTGCGTGTCTTATTTTAGGCCAGTGGGGAGCTGTCATCTGAACATATCACTGCCCCCTTCAGCCCGTGTCCCCACATGTCAGTGTTGACTGCAGCCTAATGGTCAGGTGTCAGGACCTTGATGCTGGGACTAAAAGTTCCTCCTTTTGGCACTTTGAGCTCAGTTCCAAAATCTGTCCTCTCAGAGTGGTTTGTCTGTGCCCCCTTGTATCCATGTGACCGTCTGTCTGCACTGAATTTCTAGGCCATTCCTTTCCCCCATCTTTATTTCTAGGTTTCTTCTAATGAAAAAAAAAAAAAAAAGGAACCGTTTGAAATAGAGGCTATCAAATAAAAAGATAACAGATTCCCAATATTGCTGAGGTTTAACTGAAAAGAGAAAATCTAGTTGCACATGGTGACTCATCATGGCAAGCTCAGCAGCCGAAAGTGTGTGGTAAGAGGACCAGAAGCCCCAGGTCAGGCTGGGCTGGGTCATGTGACCTCAGAAAAAGGAGACTGGTAACAGCCTCTGGGATCTAGCCTTATGTTCTTCCCTTATGAAAAATGAATCTTTCTAGAGGAGAGCCATAAGCAATCACTTGTAATATCCAAATTAACAAAGACGTTTTCAGGAAGAAAGCAGATCACTGGACTTGCTAGGCTTATGGCCAGATTCCACATGAAGAAAGTAGGTCACCGGTCCTTTTGTGCTGGTAAGAGACTTCAAGAATGTCTGCTTCCTTGTAAGGCAGCTGGCCTCGACACCTGGGGATCCGGCTGAATGCTGAGTAGATGCGCTGGCCCTGCATGTATATTTCTGTTTCCTCTTAAAAAGTATCAGAAGTGCCCCCCAAATACCCTTGAGCCAAAAGTACAGGTGGAGAAGGGGTTAGCTCAGGGTTCATCCTCTGTGCTGTCCACAGTGGCAGCTCTTTGATACTGTTAGCAGAATTCTAACCACTCTGGCTGGGGCATATTGGTATAAGAAGAGCCCAAACGTTTGTATTGTCCTACACCATTGTGTTCACCCGTGTGTGAGCCTGTTCCTCGGCTGTAAGGGGACAGTGATACCTACCTCACAGGAATGTTGTGAGGATTAAATGTGAAGATACTCATTTGTCCGTGGTGTCCCTGGTCAAAATCCCAACTCTCTGGGGCTGTAGAAATGGTTCTCTATAAGAGCACCTGTTACTCTTGGAGAGGACCTGGTTTTGGTTCCTAGCACCCACATGGTGGTTTACAACCACCCTAAATTCCAGCTCCAGGGTATCTGACCTCTGTGCCACCATGTGTACATGTGGTAAACATACATACTGACCACACACACACAACAAAAATCAATTTAAGAATTTTTGAAATCTCCACTCACTACCAGCTGAACCTGTACGAGAAGCTACTACTTCAGGTGCACACCTGAGCCCCTCTGATTTCTATGAAGTCTTAATCTCCACAAGTTTCTCTGGGCTGGAAGCAGTAGTTCCTGTGCCTAGTCCCTTAGCCCTTCCTTGCTTGACGCAGGGGACTCACAACTTTGTTGTGTTTCCTGTACCTTCCCATATAAACAACGAGGGCTACCTTACTGCTTGGGCTCTAGGGTTAATTTATTAAACTCCAGTTCTACTAGACACTGTTCCTGTCCTCACTTCTTCCA
Source organism: Onychomys torridus (assembly GCF_903995425.1). Taxonomy (NCBI): domain Eukaryota; kingdom Metazoa; phylum Chordata; class Mammalia; order Rodentia; family Cricetidae; genus Onychomys; species Onychomys torridus. The sequence continues at coordinate 17,462,199 of NC_050450.1, read as the reverse complement.
GCAACCAACCACATTTTTAACTTGAGAAACAAATCTAGGGGCTGGAGAGATGGCTCAGTGGTTAAGAGCACTCACTGCTCTTCCAAAGGTCCTGGACTCAGTTCCCAGAACCCACCACTGTCTGACGCCCTCTTCTGGTGGGCATGCAGACCAAGTAACCATATACATAAAATATATAAATAAATATTTTTTAAAAGAGACAAATCTAAAAGCTGTCTAGTGGCATGTTCCTATAATTCTAGCTCTTACGAGGTGAGGGGCAGGGCTGGGGCGATGGTTCATTGATCAGGAGCATTTGCTGCTCTTCTGGAAGAAGGACTTGGATTCAAATTCTCAGACTTGGTGGCTCTCAACCACCTATAACTAGTTCCAGGAGACCCAGTCCCCTCTTCTGGTCTCCATTGCACTAGGCATGCAGACTGTACACAGACGTCCGTGGAGGCAAAACACCCATTCTCATAAAAGGTTTTGTTGCTTTGTTCTTCAAGACAAGGTTTCTCTGTAACAGCCCTTGCTGACCTGGAACTCAGAGGTCCACCTGCGTCTGCATCCTGAGTGCTGGGGTTAAAGGCATGCACCACCATTGCCTGGTTCATAAGTTTAATTAAAAAAAAAAAATTGGAAGCAAGAAGATAATGAGTTGAGTTCAAGGTCATCCTCAGCTACATAATGAATTTTAGGCTATATGAGATCTTGCTTCACATACATTCTGACTCAACTGAGAATATAAAATAGTATACTGATATATATTAGGAAATAAACAACATTTGGGAAGCAGATCTCTATAAGTTCAAGACCAGCCTAGTCTACATCGAGAGTTTTAAAATGAAATATACGCCGGGCGGTGGTGGCGAAAGCCTGTAATCCCAGCACTCGGGAGGCAGAGCCAGGCGGATATTTGTGAGTTCGAGGCCAACCTGGGCTGCCGAGCGAGATCCAGGAAAAGTGCAAAGCTACACAGAGAAACCCTGTCTCAAAAAACCAAAATAAAATATACTGATGCAGTAGATGGTACAGAAAGAGCTTTCAATATGAAACACGAAGTGAAAGTTGACCTGACTTCGCAAATCTGTGGGCAAAGACCATTGCTGGGCCTTAGCTGCAGTGTATGTATGTGGTCTATGTCCTGCTCTTCCTAACAGCTCCACCATTGGGCCTCAGCCTCCCCTCCTATTATCCCTCACTCATCTGTCCCTGTCTCAACCTGCCATGACTTAGGCCAGATTGGCAGACCATCTAAGGTGCCACATGCTCCAGCACATTTCCTGGGCTTCGTTGCTCTCTTCTGGTACCTATCTGACATTCATTCCCGTGCTCCCCTGTCCTTTGACCCAGTTCTAAAACCATCCGTCATCCATATGTTTGACGGCTAAGTGACCCGGGAGTCGGCAAGACCGTTTATCTCTGCTCTCAAAATAGATTCGACAAAAACTGGTGAAGACAGAAGACCAAACATAAGAGGGTCACGGATGCCCCACCAGAAGAAATGATCTGGTTACCCAAACCAGAAGCAAGTGAGCCTTTATCTACCCCGGCTTCGACATAGAGATTCCAACCGAGCCTCCGCGGGGCGGGATCAGGGCGGAGCCTGGTTGATGCGGTGGTTCGCACTGTGGAGCAAGTCTTGCTCGCCGCGCTCAAGATTGGGTAGCCTAGCCGGAAGTAGGCGGCCTTCTACCCGGAAGGTGCGGGACTCCGTGGCGGCGGCAAAAATGCTTGGCGCTAGAGCAGGCTGCCTCCTACCCACCGACTGCTCGCGCCGGTGGGTCTCGTGCGGCAAGGGGGCATGGGTCGGGCGGGCGCCGGGTTCCGAGGCTCACATGGTGCTTGTCCTCAGGCTAGTGGCGGAGGTGCAGGGCGCCCTGGATTCCTGCGCCGAGAGGCAGCGGCAGTTAGAGCGGAGCCTGCGCGTTTCCAGGCGGCTGCTGCAAGTCTGGTACGCGGACCTTGGGACCTCCTAGCCAGGCCCTCCTCGGTCCATCGGAATTATGCAGAGCCCCAGGGGCTAGGAGGCCAAGTGCAATTGCTATCCCTTCCCTTTATCCTGCAGGGACTGAGGCTGGGATCTGCTTTGGGGTAGGGTCTGTTCGGGCCACGCCATGGCTGCCCTGTCTTTGCAGGGAACCAGCCAGGACCCCAGCTCCAGAGCCAGAAACCAAGGAAGAAGCCCCAACTCCAGGTAAACCCCAGCTGCTTTTTCCGCGTGCTGCCCCTGGCCTTTTTCTGGCATGTTGTCATGGGGGATCCATCCTGGGACAGTGAAGAGGAACCCTTGCATGGTTCTTGACTTTTACAGCATGCACACCGAGTGCTCAAGACCTCAAGGAACTGGAGCTTCTGACCCAGGCACTGGAGAAGGCTGTACGAGTGAGGAAAGGCATGTCTAAGGCTGGACAAAGAGATAAAAACCCCAGTCTGACATCTGCATCTAATGCAGCCACTTCTGGTGCCAGTGCCCCTGCCCATTCCCAGGCTCCCAGCCAGGCCGGCAACCGTGCATCAGGTGCAAGATCCACCAAGGGCATACAACGGGCCACAGTCCCTGCCAAGGACTACCCTGAGCGCAGACTTCTGGCGAAGGGAGATAGGACCCATGTGAGAACAGGAACCCAAGCTACCCGGTCTGGACCAGGCCTCAGGGACCAACAAATGGCCCCATCAGCTGCCCCTCCTGCCACAGAACTCTTCACACTAAAAGAAAAGGGGTAAGCTTCCTCCCCAGACCTTCACTGGAGAAACTGCCTTCTCTATCTGTTCAGATCTTAGCAGAGCATTGAGCTGGAGGGCACCATCCCTTAAGGGTCACTCGGTGAAGCAGGCAGGGTAGAACAGTTGGTTGGGACGGTATCAGGTTTGTCATTCTGGAGCCTGACCAGACCAGGGGCTTTAGATTGGCTCTGCAGGGTTTGAGATATGTGCTTGGTGCTTGAAGCCATTTCTTCTCTGGATGGGTCAGTAGCGCCCATGCTGCTCCAGAAGCCCTGTTCAAGACGCTTGTCTGCCAATAGGCTGTTAAAGGAGAGGGTTTGAGGAGGTTCACCCTAATGGGTTCTGAGCCAGGAGTAAGAATGACAGCCCTGGACTGAGAACAGGCTGCTCTGAACATTGGCTTCTCTCTGACAGGACCCTTCTGCAACTACCTGTGGCCTTCAGGAAGGCAGCTTCCCAGAATTCCCGGTAAGGCTGAGTGGGCACTGAGAGACAGGGAAAACATCACTAGCATTGGGACTTGCAAACAAACCCCTCCAGCGTGTCTCTGCTTTTGCCTTATTGGGTCTCTGTGCATGCTGAGAATCTGCTTCATTTGACCTGTTAGAGTCAACTTAAGCTCGGCAGCTTTGAAGTTCCCAGTTCAACCACTCAGGTGTTTGGTTGGTTTGGTTTTTTGAGACAGAGTGTAGCTCTGGCTGTCCTGGAACTCACTCTGTAGATCAGACTAGCCCCAAACTCACAGAGATCCACCTGCCTCTGCCTCCTGAGTGCTGGGATTAAAGGTGTGTGTCACTACTGCCCAGCTTATTTTTAGTTTTTATGTGTACCTGTATGTGTTTCTGTGAGTATACCACCAGGAGAGGGCGTCGGATCACTTGGATCTGAAGTTACAGATTGTTATAAGCTGCCTCTGGTGCGTGCTGGAGCCGAACTCATGTCCTTTATCAGAGTAGCAAATTCTCAGGCTGGAGAGATGGCTCAACAGTTAAGAGCACTGGCTGTCTTCCAGAGTTCCAGAGTTCAATTCCCAGCAACCACATGGTGGCTCACAACCACCTGTAATGAGATCTGGCGCCCTCTTCTGGCCTGCAGGTGTACACGCAAACAGAACACTGTATACATAATAAATAAATTTAAAAAAAAAAAAAAAGAGTAGCAAATTCTCTTAACCACAGAGTCATCTTGCCAACCCACAGCCATTCAAATATTAAGGGCTGAACATGACACCTGGCCTCTAAATTCCAGGCTGTTTTCCTTCTATAATGGTTCATAGAGGTGCTGTGAGGGTCAGACAAGGTGGCACCTCTCAGGCATTTGCACTGTTCCTGGCACAGATCTACCCTGCCCACTTGTCTTGGTCAGTATCTCTAGGTTCCCTGAGGTCTCTGATATCCTGACTGCATTTAGCAAATCCAGGGATATATGCCCCTGTCCATCACTTCCCCTACCTCTTAAGGTCCACTCTTGTTAATTAAAATGACCTTGTTTCTCCTCCGTGGCTGTTTCAGTCTGTGGGCCCAGCTCAGCTCTATACAAGCCAGTGACGCCACAAATGCCACCAGAGCCGCCAAAACCGACTTCCTCCAAAAACTCCAGGTGGCTGTATCCTTACTGGCAAGGAAGAACTGGGGACTTCTGGCTCTAAACCTGACAGGTTTGGGAAAGGGACTTGTGGCATGGCAGTGGTATCTCTCCAAACCCATCTTTGGTGGGAGGGTAGGGTCTGGCCACAGGACAGTTTCCCTGACTAGTGTGCAGTCAGGCTGGTCCAGCCACAGACCCAGTGCTGCAGAAGTGGAGGCACATGCCCAGAGCCTGAGGAAAGCCTGTTCACTGCTGAGACTTCATATGCAGAAGGAGCTTTCAACAGGTCAGTGGTCCTACCTGGAATTTGGGTGAGGGTAGAAGGCAGAGGTTGCAAGGGGAGTTGGGGGACCATCACAGACCCCCCTCCCTTGCCCTCCTTAAATTGTGTAGCCCCCACTGACTGGATGCAGGAGTACCGATGCCTGCTCGTCCTGGAAGGACTGCAGACCATGGTTGGGCAGTGTCTCCACAGGATACAGGCGCTGCAAGCAGGTGAGGTTCTGCTTCACCACTACCTGTGCTGAGGTCTGAACAGGGTCAAGGCTTTTGAACCTGCCTTGCCTATGACTGAAGAGTCACCAGCCAGGGCCCAGAGGTAGGCAAACCCATCACACCAAACATACCATAGCCTGCCACACACTAGGTTGGTTTTGTTTTTTGTTTGTTTGTTTTGTGTTTTTTGTTTTATTATTTTATTTATTTATTTTAGGTTTTTGAGACAAAGTTTCTCTGTGTAGGGCTGTCATAAAACTCACTAGGTTGACCAGGCTGGCCGAGATCCACCTGCCTCTGCCTCTGCCTCTGAGTGCTGGATCAAAGGTGTGTGCCACCACCACCCAGCTCAAGATTGTTTTAAAAGCTTGGCTTCGTGTCCCTTAAAGCCAAGACCGATTGAGAGTAGGGAAGGGGTACCTGGAAAGCCAAGTACTGGTCTGTAGGAAAAGAGAAATTTTAGTGTTGGCTGCCACCCATGAGACTACAGTTGGGTATTCTCTTAGCTGCAACAGGACTTGTGGAGAAGCCCGCTCAGGCCTTGTCACGTTGTGGAGGAGAGACGGACTCTTCCTGGAGCCCTGAGCTCCTTCTCTACTCTAACACCAAGGAGCTGCAGACCTTGGCAACCTTGAAGCTCCGAGTGGCCATGCTGGACCAGCAGATCCATCTCGAAAAGGTATTTCCAGAGCAGGAGGTGGTGATGTGTACCTGGGTTCCTGGGAGCCAGTGGCCTTACTGAGGCCCCTGAGCATCCGTCTCAAGAGGAGAAGGACCTGGGATAGGCTGAGACTGTGCCTCTGGGCCTACGTGTAAGCTGGAACATTCTCCAAGTACATTGCATGCCCAGGATGCATAGAATCTCAGAAAGGAATGCTGGAGAGTGGAAGCTCATCTCAGGATTGCCCACATGGGGATCCCTAGGCCAACTGCCTGGGATAAGGTCCCACTGAGGCTGGCCCTGTACTGTTCCCAGGTTCTGATGGCTGACCTCCTCCCTCTGATAAACACTCAGGAGCCAGGAGGGCCACCTTGGCTGGCGCTGTGTCGGGCTGCATACAGTCTGCTCTGTGAAGGAGGTGAGCACTTCCTCACAGTCCTTCGAGATGACCCCGTTGACTAAGCAGGCTGGGCAGATAAGCCTCTCTGGGAGAGTCCTCTCCTCTCAGCTGGAGTGTAGTGAACAGGGATTGAGGGGAAATTTCCTGTTTGGAGGCGCTAAGAGCACAGAGATACCGGTAACTTCACTGGGAAAGCTGGGTTCTCCCTCAGCTCCACTTAGTACCAGACTTCCTGGTTGGGGCTTGGCTTTCTGCCTTCCTGGGGAAGCCCTCCTTGGCTCCCTCTACCTTCCCACCATAAGGCCCTCAAACTACTCATATGATACTAGAACTGTTTTAGGAAGTGTGTGTATTTATATCATTATATCAAAGTAGGGCTTGGTAAGGAGCTTTTCATGTTCTTGTTCCTTTCTTTGTGCTTTTAAGGATTTTATCAGTTAAGGGGCTTGGTGCACACCTGTAATTCCCCCCCCCACCCCCAGGCTGAGGCAAGAGGATCCTAAATTTAAGGCCAGCCTGAAACCCTGTCTAAATAAAATACGTAAAGGAAAGAGTATCTCAAGTAGAATTTTTAAAGACACAGCTGTCTCTTCTGCATGAGGGAGGGGATATTAACGCGTGCTCTCTGGGACCCTGAAGTCTTCCCCATGTGCCCAAGTGCTGCACTGAGCCTATTAAAGACAGGAAGCCACAAGGCACATGAGAACAGGCTTGACTGCCCACAGCTGCCCCTGCCCCACCCCACTGTCACCTGGTACCAGTTGTGTAGCAGCCTGTGGGGTCGCTGCTCCTGCTGACCATGCCCGCTGCTGTCATTGTCACCTCAGAGTCCTCACCCACTATTGAAGGGACTGTCACTTAGCTCGGAACACGAAAGGACGGGTCAGGGTTGCAGTCTCTGCAGTCCTGGACTAGGGTTTACATCAGGGATTTCTTGCTTGGGACTTCCTGCGAGATTCTTAAGGACTCCCAGCCTCGGTTCCCTAGAGTTTTAAAAAATGTTTTATTTTGGGGGCTGGTGGGATAGCTCAGTGGTTAAGAGCACCCACATTATGGCTCACAGCTTCCTGTAACTCCAGTTCCAAGAGATCTGGGGGCGCTTTTGGCTCAGTAAGCACTGCACATATGTGATACACATACATACATGCAGGCAGAACACCCATATGTATAAAATAACACATTTAAATATATTTTTATGTATATGTAGATGCCTATATGTATAAAAGTGCACCTTGTATGTATCTGATGCCTGCAGAGGCCAGAAGGCCTCAGATCCCCGGGACTGAAGTTACAATTGATTGTGAACCTGCCATATGGATGTTGAGGACCAAACCAGGGTCCCTTGGTACAAGGGTACCAAGTGCTCTTAACTCCTGAGCCATCTTTCCAGTCCCTAGGCTTTTTTTTTTTTTAATGGTCTTTCTTTCTTTCTTCCTTCCTTCCTTCCTTCCTTCCTTCCTTCCTTTCTTTCTTTTTTTAATTTTTTTAAAGATTTATTTATTTATTATGTATACAGCCTGTATGTCTGAAGGCCAGAAGAGGGCACCAGATCTCATTACAGATGGTTGTGAGCCACCATGTGGTTGCTGGGAATTGAACTCAGGACCTCTGGAAGAGCAGCCAGTGCTCTTAACCTCTGAGCCATCTCTCCAGACCCCCCCCCCTTTTTTTTTTTAATTTAACATAATTTCTTTATTGAATCTTTGGGAATCTCATATCATGTACCTCAATTCCACTCACCTGCCAGTCTCTCCATATCCCTCCTCCCTGCAGCAACCCCACCAAATTAAAATTAAAAAAAAAAAATCAAAACAAGCAAGCAAACAAAAAGAAAAACGGGCTGGAGAGATGGTTCAGTGGTTAAGAGGTCATGAGTTCAATTCCCAGCAACCACATGGCTCACAACCATCTGTAATGAGATCTGGCGCCCTCTTCTGGCATGCCGGCAGAACGCTGTGTACATAATAAATAAATAAATCTTTAAAAAAAAAAAAAAAAAGTCAAAAGAAAACCTCTTTGCCCCTCCATCTTTCCCGACTCTCTAACAGCATCCTGGGAGCAGCAGTGTGTCACTCAGTCTACCCTTTTGTCCCATCAGCCCTACCATCATTACTGGATCTTCACCGAAACTCCTCTCCGATATCCCACAGCTGCCACGAGTCATAGAAAGCCTGTGGTTATGGTTCCACAGGACCAGTCCCTTCACCAGCTCCAGCAGGACTTAGATGGTTAAATTAGCTGGGGCCAACTCCAGGTCTGGATGTGGGGCCTGGGTTGTAGTTGAGCTTGTTAGTCTAAGCCACTGGGGACGCCGGCCTCCATGGTGAGGGGGTGGGGCATCTTTCCTGTGTGGGTGTGTGGGTAGGGGAGAGCAGTATGGCTTTCTTGCTATGGCAAACAGTGAAGGGCAGGGCTGGTTCAGCATGGACCTGATTCTATCATGCTTTGCTCCCATGGCCCTCTGAGGTGATACCAGCCACAGACATCCAGCTGCAGCAGGACGACATCTTGGCTCTGGTAGTGGCATGTTCCTTGTACAGGCCATGTTAGTGCCCAAGGGCCACGTTGCCACTGGGGCCATGCCAATCTGAGTGGCTTGCAATGCCACCTGGGGCAATGGTGACATTGTCTGGGCCCATGGTCCCACCGCAGCCAGGTCTGTACTGCCACCAAAGGTTACACAGAAGCCTGGGGTCAGGTCAGGGGCCGAAACCTATGGATTTTTTTTTTTAGGATTATTTTTAGCTGGCCACTGTGGCCCACACCTTTAATCTGAGCACTCAGGAAACTGAGGCAGGTATAGCTCAGAGTTTGAGGCCAACCTGGTATATATATTAAGACCCGTTTCAAAAAAGGAAACAGTTTATTTTTAATTGTATATGTATGACACCTGTGTGTGTTCCCTCAGCGGCAAAGAGAGGGCATCAGATCCCCTGGAGCTAGAGCTAAAGGCTGTCGTGAGCTGCCAGATGAGTGTCCCGGAGCTGGTCCTCTGGAAGATCAGCAGGTGCTCTTTTTTGTTTTCTTAGAGTCTTTCTATGTAGCCTTCACTGACGTGGAACTCACTCTGTAGACCAGATTGGACTCACAGAGGTCCGCCTGCCTCTGCCTTCGGAGCACTGAGAATAAAGGCCAGCACCACCATTCCTGGAAGCGGGTGGTTCTGAACCACTGAGCCATCTCTTCAGCCCCAGCTCCCCAGACCTTTGTCTTATTGAGGCAGGATCTCACTGTGTAGCTTGTGTAGCTGGACTGGCCTCCAATGCGTAGGCCTCCTGCCTCTGCTTCACAAGTGCTGGAATTGAGTATGTCTTAGGAGAACTTAACACGTCCCAAGCACTTCTTTGAGCCGGCCACTAGCATCTTTTGTAGACAGCTCCAGAGCCTCACCAAACCAGGGAGAGGACGTGGCCCTTCCACACGGGCTTCTTGGGGGGAGGGGGGCTGATAGGAAGTGGTCTGTGGAGAGCCAGGTAGTCTGTAGGTCCCCAGGGCGCGGGCTGGGTAATGGTTAAGCAACTTGCTCTGGTTATGGCAGGTGGCCCTCCTTGTTAGGCCAGCCGACACAAATCAGTCAAGACAGCCTGAGTTGAGGGCGTCGAGGGAATGAGAGACAGTAGAACGTGAAAAACTATGGACAAACTTAATTGGACTGAGAAATGTCTTCTAGACCAGAACCCAGGACTCTGAGCCAAGACAGGCGGCTGCCCCACCCTGCCCAGCTAGCACCCAGCCCAGGAGCATGCCCCCGACCTGAACTATCCATTAAACCGAGCAAGCCCCCTTTGGTCACTGCTGCCTGGAAAGCTATGCCCAAGTGCTCCGATCCAGAGGAGGCCTCAACCCTGCCAACCAGTCATTTCCCACCCCAGGACCCCTCTCCATAACAGGCTACTCAAAATTATTCCATTGATTGGTTCGCCTGGTTTATTATTGCTCCCACCGTCTCATTGTCCTGCCCCCAGTTCTGGATTATAAACCCTAGAAGGGAAGGGCACTGCCCATCTGCCCCTGACCAACCTCTGGAGAGCCGAGTAGTCCTTGACCTTCAGGCTTTCCTACCTTGACGCCAGCCACTCCAGGCCCTGGTAGTAGCCAGCCGGTTGTTCTAGGTGCTCAAAGCCTGAGAGGTAACCTGGGTGGGGTTAGGGTATTTGTGAAGGGTTCCATGAAAATAGGGAAGCACTTGAGATATTACCACACACATGCCCACGCCCACCCAATTCCTTGCCAAAGCCAGGAGGAGGCAGTGAAACTCCCAGGCATCCTGGTGTCGTCACCACATCAGGGACCAGTTGACTCTGACGTGGCAAACAAGGATGTAACCCAAGACTGGTGGGCATCCTTACCATCGCCACCCACATTCCCACCCTGGATCGCGGCCACCTAGTCAGAAACATGAGAACACCAGAGCCCTTGGCTGAGCCGGCCCTGCCAGACCTGGCGTCCCCAGAGCCCCCGCCGGGAGCCCTGCACACCCTTTTCTTGGCCACCGGCGGTGCAGGGGGCTCCTGGCCGCCTGCATCCTGCCCTTGGGCGCCCTGGCGGTGCTGGCCGGTGCAGCTGGCGCCGGCATCACCTTCTCGCTGTGCGGGCCCTGCCTGGATCTGGCCCAGAGCATGTCGTTAGCTGCTCTTGGCGCGGGCCCCGGGCTCCTGACCGCCACCTTTCTGTACTGGCGCACTCGGCGGCAGCGGAGGGCTGGGCTTGTGGAGGAGCGAGGGCCCGGGGCACCCTAAGCCTGTGTGCGGGGGCCACCTCCCAGCAAGGTCTGGGCGAGGAAGGTCCTGCATTTCAGTGTAGGCGGGACACGGAAGACCCTCCCTAAGCTTTATTTCCAAACCCTCGGGAGGTAGGGAGGGCTGCCAGCCTTTGCCCTTCCTCCTCCCGCTCTGCCCTTTCCTCTCACACCCTCCCTCCACCAGCGGTGCTTCTGAGCGGGGAGTGTAGGGTGCAAGGAGAGTGTGGAGCTGCCTGCCTCCCTCACCGTCTGGACCCCTGGAGGCATAGTAGGCACTCAATAAATGTTTGTACAAGGCGAGAACAAGTGAGGGCAAGTGTCTGAAGAGGACAGTAGGTCCTAGGCTGGGCAGGGGTATTTGAGAGGTCAGCATCTCCCCGCGGCCTGAAACTGTCAAACTCTATCATCCCCTGTCCCCTCAAAGCCAGCTGCTGTGACTGAATTGGGGTGAGTGTGCATGGCTTGAGCGCTTGCAGGTGTGAGGCAGGGGCGTGGAACCTCTTTGTTGCAGAAAGTGCCTGGAGGGGGTGGGGACCTGTGAGATGGGAGGCCTAAGAGGCCTCAGTCAGGGGCTGGGACAGGTGGCTGGGTCCACAGAGAGTTATAAGCCTCTCTTGGAGACTGGAGAAAGCTATTCCAATGCCCAGCACACCATCTGCAAGAGTAGCCCTGGGGCCAGAGAGTATGTGCAGAGGGCAATTCTAGAAACGAAGCCCACAGCCTCCTCCCTGAAGAGCTGGTGATGCAATAGCCATTTGAGCCCCTGTCCTGCCCCCTCCCCATCCCCCAGGACCTGATCAAAGCTGAGCCCAACATCAGCTCCCACCCACATCAGAACCCATCACATGGTTTGCCACAACTCCCAGGGAGGCTGGGCTGGAGACAAAACTCATTTCACTGTTAGGGTGAAAGACCATCACCCTGTCCTACCTCTACAGTTGGCTGACAGTCTGGGACTCTAGCAGGGGTCTTGAAGTTCACAGGACAGCCGGGGTTTCCCCTGAGGCTTTTCTCAATCATAAGCTACTCTCCATTTCTCCCATCCCCCACCAGGGCTCCTCCCATCCCTAGGGGGAGGGAGTGTAGAAGGACCTAGCACAGGTCCCCATTTCAAGGGGTCACCTAAGACCAAAAGGGAAAACAGATTATTTACATTGAAATTCATAACAGTAGCAAAATTAGTTATGGAAAATAGTAATAATGAAAATAATTTTATGGTTGGGGGTCACCACAACATGAGGAACAACTGTATTAAAGGGTCACAGCATTAGGAAGGTTGAGAACCACTGGTCAAGAGGTGGTAGGAAAGGGCTAGTTCTGAACTTGACCTACCAAAGAGCATGGCTTCAGCCCATGACTCCGTGTTGTAAAGGGTGCATTCTGGTTCCCTGTAGGAAGCTGAAAGATAGGGCTCTGTGGCTGTCTAGGTGAAGAGAAAGGCCAATAGCCCCTGTCGAACGTCTGTTCCTCCATTACCCATTCCTGCATGTATGGACAGCAGGCCTGGGAGACTGCCTAGCGTCCAAGTCAGTTGTTCTACAGGGCAAACCACGTGTCTCTCAGACTGTCCTCCTGCTTCTTCAAGTGTCTTCCTTGGCTGCAACCTTGGTTTGTCCTGAGAGGGCTCCGGCACTCTTGCTTCACTGTTCCTTTCCTGAAAAGCAGAGTGCTTCTGTCTCTCTCCTTTTCTCTTGTCAGGACACTCAGTCCATGATAGTGGGTCTGAGTACACAGGCATCCCCCTATGGCTTCTTCTACCAGTTGCAGAGACTGGCCTGTGGTCAGCATCCCTTCTGAAACTAGGTCTTGGGGCATCAGGACTGCCCCCAAGATGGGACAGTATTCCTGCCCGCTCTTCCTGGAGTCAACCCTAGCTCTGCCTGGCCTGCTGAGGGCAAAGGCAGTAAAGAAAAGAATCTTTGGTTCCTCTTGGCAAGAACCTCACAGCTTTAACTGCTCCTCTCCAGCTTCTGCCCTGGCAACTCATCTGGGGCATAGGCCTGTTTCCTCATCCAAATTTGCTAGGATGTAGACTGTCAGGCTCAGGGATTCTGACTCTCATTTATTTGTGAGCAGCCCTTCTCCGTGTGTCAAACTGCACTCCTTACCTTTCCATGGGGGCCCTCAACAGGGAGCCAGACCCTGAACCTCAAGGGGCCATCAAATAGGCTGTACTCTCTGCCCACTTTCCAAACTTCCAAGTCCTTCTGGACAGTGGGTTTATCATATGACACAACTATTCACTGAGACCTAGGAATGCTTTAGGTTAAGAGATTGGCCTGATCCCCCTGAGTGACAGTGACTGCACTTAGCAGAACCCAGGTGCTCCCTAGTGGAACTGCTAGTTTAGGATGTTTTCCATGTCGGCTCATCAAATCGTCCCAGCAACTCCACCAAGCATGGCGAACAATAGGCATTTTGGTTGATGAGGAAACTGAGAAACGCAGGCCTCACAGCCAGAAATCCAAACAGCTTGGATTTAAAGTCAGACCTGCGTTTCTCTCTGCTAGAACAGACTACTTACTGCCTTGGGGATACCCTACAAGTACGCCAGCCCCAACTGCGTTCCCCTATTCTGGGTAGCATCCAAGACTTCAAGCTTCAGACCTAAGGTTGTGCCTGCGCGATGGGCCTCTGGGAGGAGTGGCCCAGACCCCGGCCCAGCACGTGGCACCATCCCAGGAGCAGCCAAAGCCTGGCTTCGGGCCGAGGACCCTGCTGGGTGGTCCCTCACGGGCTGCAAGGCTGGGCTGCCCCCTCCCGTCGGCGCATTCCTGGCTCTCCAGCCCCTCCCCCGGCTCTCGGGCCTCCCAGCCCCCTCCCGCGCTGGCCCAGCCTGTGTCTGAATCTGCTTCTGATTCTGGCTGTCGGGACAGGGCCCCCTCCCCTCCTTCCTTCCCGGCCCGAGCAGCTCCGCCCCCGGCTAGGACCAGGCTCGCGCCTGCTGAGCCCCCCACCCATTTCTGGCACAGCTCCTCCGCCCTTGCAGCAGCCAGGAGGAGGCTGCAGCCCCGGCGCCCCAGGCCCCGCCCGCCCAGGGCCCTTCCCGGGAGGCCGGGAGACCTGCTCCTCCTGGCCCTCCGTGGGTGAGTGCTGGCGGCCGGCGGCGGGTGGGGCCTCCGCGGGCGGAGGCACCGGGAGCGGGGGCGACGCCTGTCAACGCTCCAGGCCTAGCAGGAGGACTCGCCAACATCCCTGCTGCTGTGCTCGGCCCCGGGCGTGCCCGTGGCTGCTCCCACTTCTGGGCCTGTGCTGAGGCCGCCCGGGGGCTCTGCTATCTTGGCACTGCAGACCCGGCAGGCAGAGTCTCGGACTAGGCGCTCTCTCCTCGAGGGCAGAATCGTGGGGCGGAAGCTGGCTGGTTGACCCACAGCGGCCACGGCCATGCCCACCTGGCCCTGGGGGCTGCTGCTGACCGCGGGCACGCTCTCCGCTGCACTGAGCCCAGGGCTGCCGGCCACCGCCGACCCCTGCTATGATGAGGCGGGTGAGCCCCGCTGTTGTGTACCAGGCCTAGTGAACGCTGCTCTGGGCCGAGAGGTGCTGGCGTCCAGCACGTGCGGGAGTCCGGCCAATCGCGTCTGCGATTCCTCGGACCCGCAGCGGGCACACTCTGCAGACCTCCTGACCTCTGCTCCGGGCACTACAAGTCCTCTCTGTTGGCGCTCCGATTTGCTGCAACGGGCACCCTTCAACGTAACCCTCACGGTGCCCCTGGGGAAGGCTTTTGAGCTGGTCTTCGTGAGCCTTCGCTTCTGCTCAGCTCCCCCTACCTCCGTGGCCCTGCTTAAGTCGCAGGACCATGGCCGCAGCTGGGTCCCCCTGGGCTTCTTCTCCTCCAGCTGTAGCCTGGACTATGGCCGTCCGCCTGCTCCTGCTGATGGCCCTGCTGGTCCAGGGCCAGAAGCCCTCTGCTTCCCAGCCCCCCAGACCCAGTCTGATGGTGGAGGCCTTCTGGCCTTCAGTGTGCAGGATGGCAGCCCACAAGGCCTGGATCTGGACAACAGTCCCGTGCTCCAAGACTGGGTGACTGCCACAGATATTCGCATATTACTCACAAGGCCTGCCACACTGGGGGACCTGAGGGACCGGGAAGTCACCGTCCCTTACTCCTACTCAGCTACTGAGCTCCAGGTGGGAGGTCGATGCAAGTGCAACGGGCATGCCTCACGGTGTCTGTTGGATAGCCACGGCCACCTGATCTGCGACTGCCAGCATGGTACAGAGGGCCCCGATTGCAGCCGCTGCAAGCCCTTCTACTGCGACAGGCCATGGCAGCGGGCTACAGGGCAGGAAGCCCACGCTTGCCTTGGTGAGGCCTTGGAGGGTAGCCCGGGGACTTCTGGCCAGGCAGGGCTGCCCCTGACTGATCCCTCCCTGCAGCTTGTTCCTGCAATGGCCATGCCCGAAGATGCCGTTTCAACATGGAGCTGTACCGTCTGTCCGGCCGCCGCAGTGGGGGGGTGTGCCTCAATTGCCGGCACAATACTGCGGGTCGCCACTGCCACTACTGTCGGGAGGGATTCTACCGTGACCCAGGCCGTGTCCTGAGTGACCGTCGCGCTTGCAGAGGTGAGCCCACACCTGCATGCCTTCATGCTCTACTTCCCCAGAACCCCGACGCTCTTCTGAACGAGCCCCTCACTTCTGTTCTCAGCTTGTGACTGCCATCCAGTTGGTGCTGCTGGCAAAACCTGTAACCAGACCACAGGCCAGTGTCCCTGTAAGGATGGTGTTACTGGCCTCACCTGTAACCGCTGTGCCCCAGGCTTCCAGCAGAGCCGTTCTCCTGTGGCGCCCTGTGTTAGTGAGTGACCCTGCCCTGTCTCAGTCACCTCAGCCAAAGACATCAGCTACAACTGTTGTCTGTCTGTCCCCTGAGCCCTTCAGATCCCCGCTGCCTCCCCATCATAGACTATTCTCCCACGCTCCTTAGAGACCCCTGTCCCTGGACCCACTGAAGAAAGCAGTCCTGTGGAGCCACAGGGTGAGTGGACACCGGAGTCCCAGACTGGTATGACCCTGGAGAAGGGGGCTATAGCTGAATCAGACCAGTGTGGGGGAGAGGCGTGGGACTCTGCTAGCCTTCACCCTTTCCCCTAGACTGTGAGTCACATTGCAGACCTGCGCGTGGCAACTACCGAATCAGCCTGAAGAAGTTCTGCCGGAAGGATTATGGTAGGCTGCCTCTCCCCAGCCCTTGTATCTCACCCCCAACTCCTTTGAACACCTTGACCTTGGCTGTACTTCAAGCCTCATCCTCTCCTGGGGTTTCCCACTGATGTCGGCTCCGCCCATTCAGCAGCTAGGTCTTCAATGTACCTCCCTCTAGTGGGTGGCCTCTTTATGTCCTTCCCAAGCCGGGTGGGCACTCTGTGGGTGGGACCCCTTCCGGTCCTGCCCTTCCTGGCCTGGTCGCTTTCTCACACCCTCCCTCCCCCACCCCCAGCGGTGCAGGTGTCAGTGGGTGCGCGGGGCGAGGCCCGCGGCGCGTGGACACGCTTTCCGGTAGCAGTGCTTGCTGTGTTCCGCAGCGGCGAGGAGCGCGCTCGGCGCGGGAGCAACGCGCTGTGGGTCCCAACCCTAGACGCGGCCTGCGGTTGCCCGCGCCTCCTCCCCGGCCGGCGTTACTTGCTGCTGGGGGGCGGGCCCGGGGCTGCGGCTGGAAGCACTGCGGGCCGGGGACCCGGGCTCAGCGCTGCCCGGGGGAGCCTCGTGCTGCCTTGGAGAGACGCCTGGACACGGCGCCTGCGGAGGCTGCAGAGGCGCGAGCGGCGGGGGCGCTGCGGGACCGCGTGAACCTGCGAGCTGGGCGTGGACTGGGCGGGCACTGCTCTTATCACTGGGCGTGTCCATCAGTGCCTTAGCCTGCTGGAAGTGTCACGTGCGTCGCCATCTAATTTCCCCCTTCCTCCCCCCATCCTTGCTTTTAACTTCTTTGGCGACCCCCGACCCCCAACACAGAGGGGTGTGAAGGCTCTAAGAGCTACCTGGAGGCTCCGAGGGCAGTCGTCACCCTCAGAGGACCCTGATCTCATCACCCTGGCTGCCTACTACAAGGGGTATCCTGATATCCAACATCTCTTAATGGATGTGAACCGCCCCACTCCCAGGGGATGCTAGGATCCTTCTGGGGTTTGAGCACGTCCCGTGGGTCACTGATTCATTAACTCTCCGATGCTGTGATACACTAGAGTCCTCCGACCTCCCCAAAGTCACTGTTGCCACCATTGACGCCTGTACACCGCTGTGGGGGTCGTGGTCCAACCGCACAGCCAGGACAGCGACTTCTCCGCCTCCAACCAGGATCTGCAGAGTACTGTGGGCTCCTCCCGTATAAGGATGGCTGCCTCTGTCCAACACCGTGCATCTTGTCCCCACGTCCATTCTAGCCTGCCTCAGCCGGTCGCGCATTTGTGCCCCCATCCGCAGCTGCATCTCTGCCTGTTTCCCTACCTCGTTCTTGTCCCGTAGTCCCCATCTCTGGGGTCCATCCAGTTGTCCCTCTCTGCATCATTTCCTAGTCTTGGCCCAGGTCCCGCCCCTAGCTACATTCTACCCGGCTCAAGACCGGACGTTCGGGGCCACATGTAACCGGGTCAGATGGCGACTTCCACGGGCAGCCATCGGGGTTCCAGATGTCCACGACTTTGCCTTACACGCTAGAGCCCCCACGTCTTGAGGCGAGCCCCCGCCCCCGAGCGCGGGAACCGCTGTTTGGCTAGCCCAGCCTTCCGACTTGGCGGCCGCCAGGCGCGAGCGCGCATGCTCAGAGCCGGCGGCGCGGAGACGCGGGGCGCTCGGGGTGGGCAGCCCGCAAGCGCGTGCTTGTGGGGCGGGGCCGCCTACGCGCGTGCGCAGAAAGGCCAGCGCGGTCCAGCGCAGAGCTGGAGGGAGCGGTGCGGTGCGGGGCGCCGAGGTGGGTGCGCGGCAGGGGCGTGGCGGCTGGATGCGGGGGGTGGGGGGTGTCGCTGTCACCGTGCGCTGACCGGCGGCACGGACGTACTGAGAGAGGGGACACGGGCGGTGCTTGGTGTCCTGGTCGCAGCAGGTTAGGGGGCTCCGAGGGCTGGGGCTCCGGAGGCTGGTGCGTGACGCGGGCCCGGGTGTCAGATCCCTTTGGGCAGGCCTTGCCTTCGGTTGTCGCTGCCTGCTTTCGGCTTTTGTCGTGGGAAAGAACTGTCTCTGTGTCAACCTTCCCTTGGGGCACTTTCCGTCCCTGCGGAATAGGAAATCCTCTTTCTGTGTTTGCTCAAAATTGCGGCAGTGTTCATATACCTTTGCCCTCGGAGACCTGCAACAGTTCGAGCCCTTCTCTTGCCAAAGATGACACAGCTGCCCACCTGGCGCTAAGGTACTTTCCTTGCCTGAGAGCCTGTCCAGCTAGTGTCCCTGACCCGACTGGGTGGCCTGTGTCGCCTGTGCCTTACTTTGGCCCTGTGCTTCTGGGGTCTTGAATAACGTAGCCGGAGGGCAGAGCTGGCACCATATGGGGCGGGCTCCACATGACAGAAGTCAGTCTATCAGGGATGCTGGCAGCCGGGCCACAGTTTTCCTTGACAAACCTGGCTCAATTCAGAAACAGTTGTGCTCAGGTCTTGGATTAAGGCTCACTGAGCTAACTTTGAGCGCCAAAGTTTGTCTAAACCAACTGGCTCATATGCAGGTATAGGTTGGCTTTTATGACAGTGGTGTTACCGTCTTTCCAAAGTGGGTAGAGGCTCAAAATGATTTTCCTCATTTCATGTGTTCTGCTGGAAGACCAGCAGGTGACTTCCAGGCAGTTGTACAGCTGCTCCATAATTTGACACATTTGCCATTTCATCCACTTGGGGTCAAGGACTCCATTCTCATGTTTATCCCCCACCCCTGCCATAGGCACCTGTAAATGTTCACTGAGTTGTAGAAATGAGTGTGCTCATGCTCTCTCAAGCTCCGCTGGTGTGAATTCTGTGTAGCCTAGGTTGGTGTCAAGACCAACCCCCACAAGTGATCAAGACATTTCAGATATTTGATAGTGATCATTCCTATTGAGTGGTGTGACCCCTACAAGTACTTCCTTTAATCCTCACCTAATCTCCTCAGGACTCAGATAAAGACTTTATGGGATGTACTGAGTGTATTTAGAATCTGGTCTTTATGTGAATAGGCCACATTGCTTTCACTGGTGGCTCCCCCATGGCCTGGCATTCAGTGGGCCAGGCACTCTCTTAAGTGGTTGTTGGAGGGAATAGAGATGCCATTTTCTGAGTGATAGATGTCAGCTAGTGAACTAGCCATGTCATGGCTTTCAGCTGGATTAAGGTGGCCTTTTGGGTTACAGAAGTAATCTAGTGATCCTGCTAGGGTTTTCATAACAACAATCAAATTCACCTCCCTGGGACTGCAAGTTCACCTGCATGTGTACCTTACTAGCTCTGACTAACCACACTTGCCAGGACTGTCCAGCAAGTCTCAGTGACCTTGGGTACACAGTGTTGCTCCTAATCCTTATTAGAGACTGAGCCAACCTCAAAAGACATAGTAAAGTGTTTGCCTTTGCATGGTTTCTAGTTTAAAGTACACAGGACAATGAAATGGGTTGTAAAAAACAGTTAACATTTGCCCTGTTCAATGTTTTACCTCTTTGAGCATACCTTTTCTGTTTTGACAACTCTAAATAGAAGAAGAAAAAAAAAACCTTTACAAACAGCTGTTTCAGTGGCTGTTTGCAGCCATCACCTTCTAACTACAGATAAAGTTTTTTTTAAAAGCCCTCAGGCCTTTTACTGAGAACAAGCCTGCATTTCATTATATGGGGGTTTTCACTACTCTTTCAACATGTGTTTATTGAATTCATACTTCCAACAGTGCTTACCGAGTATATGTGAGACCCTGTGTTCAATGCCCAGGACCTGGGGTGGGGTGGGAATGAGCTGGGTGTGGTTGCATGCAATTATAATCTCAGTAGGGAGACTGAGGCAAAAGGATCAAATTTTAGGCCAGAGCAGGACTGCATTTCAAAACGACAGAAAGGGCTGGGAACACGCTCAGTAATAGGATTCTTATCTAGAGTGCACACGGCCCTAGGCTCAGTCCCCAGTGCTAAAGGAAAAAAAGACAGAAAATGCTCTGTGTGTGTGTGTGTGTGTGTGTGTGTGTGTGTGTGTGTGTGTGTGTTTGCTGTGGACACAGTGTTGAGTGAGATTTGGAAGCTTCTGAGAGAGTGTGGCTTGTGAGGGACTTGGTCAGATGAATGTGTTCTAAAGCTGTGGGGCCACTGTGCTGAGTGTGGGCACTGTTGAGGTACCATCAGACAGTCATAAAACAGAGGGGCCGGACTGAGACAAGCAGCGGGCAGAGTGGCAGGACCCAGGGTGGAAGGGGTGAGTGGCAGCCAGAGGCCACAGTGCATTGGAGTACAGAAAGAGACAGGCTTGGGAAGGAATCAGGCTTTGAGTTTGGAGAGGTGCCAGGCAGTGGGTAAAGTGTCTCCTGGTCTGGAGCCAAAGAGGTGTGCATGGGGCTCGAGAGTGGGAAACGTTCCTGTGTGGCATTTAAGCTGGGGAGTGAGTGGGCTGTACATACAGACTCCTGGTGCTATGTCCTTAAGTCACTAAATAAGGGAGAAGACTGGTTTGTAGCCTGCTGCTTTGTAGGTGGAGTAGAGTAAGGGATGAGCTTTGTGTTTCTGTCAGAGACCCAGGTTTTCTATGGAGTAAAAGGAGGTGCTAAAGACCAAAGGTACAACCTTCCTTGGCTTCGTTGCCTTCCAGGGACTTTTCCTGTCTACCTTTTGGGGAACCTCTAGACTGGGTGCCACTTATCTCAAAAGGTCCCATTTTCCTCCATTGGTTGGACCTCTCAGTGTATTCTCACAGTTAGAACTCACAGTTAGAGCATGCCTTGCCTTCCTTCCAGGCCTCCAGCTTCTGGGTGGTCAGCCTTAGAG